>NC_137282.1:40000000-40625000 GCF_054371585.1 Giraffa tippelskirchi | reverse complement strand
GGAAGGCAAAGTCTTAACCACTACTCCCTCATTTATTTTTGAAATACCTTCCTTTCATTTCCCAAGATTCTTCTCTCTTACTTCTATCTTCCATGTCATGTTATGCTATTATAAATGAAGAAGAGGAAATGCAGTTATCCAAAGTCATACAGTGTCATTGTTGTTCAGTCACCCAGTTGTTTCCAACTTTTTGCCACCCCATGGACTACAGCGCTGCAGGCCTCAATGCCTCCCAAAGTTTGCCCAAGTTCATGTCCATTGTATCGGTAATGCCATCCAATCATTTCATCCTTTGATGCCCTCTTCTCCTTCTGCCCTCAATCTTTCCCAGAATCAGGGACTTTTCCAATGAGTCAGCGGTTTGTATCAGATAACCAAAATACTGGAGTTTCAACTTCAGCATCAGTCCTTCCAATGAGTATTCAGGGTTGATTTCCCTTAAGATTGACTGGTTTTATATCCTTGCTGTCCAAGGAACTCTCAGGAGCCTGCTCTAGCACCACAGCTCAAAGGCATCAAATTCTTCAGTGCTCAGCCTTCTTTATGGTCCAACTCTCACAACTGTACGTGACCACTGGGAAGGTTATAGAGTGTATTGTGTGCCAAAAATAAAATGTAAATTTAAGCATGACTAACTATGAAAGAAGCAATCTACCTTATATTTCAGAAAGGCCTGATTATGTTTATTACTTATTAGATAAATAGTAGCACTATCTTTTAAGGCTTCCCAAGTGACTCAGTGGTAAAGAATATGCCTGCCAATGCAGGAGATGTGGGTTTGATCTCTGGATCATGAAGATCCCCTGGAGAAGGAAATGGCAACCCACTCTAGGGTTCTTTCCTGGGAAATTCCATGGAGAGAGGAGCCTGTCAGGCTACAGTCATGGGATGGGAAAAGAGTCAGACATCACTGAGTGACTGAGTACAATGAATAAATGAACATTGCATGTAGAACCAAAAATGCATACATTTAATATCTTTAATTCTCATTTTTTAGAGGAGATTATGTCACATTTCATTTAACATGTTAGAACCATTGACATTAAGTTCCTTTTATAGGAATCTAAAATTTTACAGCACCTGGAATATAAATGATACTTGCTAATAACATTGTACAAATCATTATATTTATTAATTAAGTAATTTTAAATTGCTTTTCCTTTTATTCCTATAAAACCAATTTACAAATTCATTTTATAAAAAGTTTCATAACTATAACATCATTTTGCCCATATAATAAAGGTTAGTCATTGAAGCATTATTTTACAATAAGGAAATTGAGATTCAGAACCCTTGGTAGCAGTGTTCATCACTCTGTCATGTCCGACTCTTTACGACTGCATGGACTGAAGCCCACCAGGTTGGTTTGTCAACTGGATTCTCCAGGCAAGAATACTGGAGTGAGTTGCCATTTCCTTTTTCAGCGATTGAACCCAGGTCTCCCATATTGCAGGCAGATTCTTTACCATCTGAGCCACCAGGAAAACCCTCAGAGCTCTTAAGTTTACATTTTTATTAACTGTTTGTTTCGGCACTAGAATTCCAATCATTAGATGTCCCTTCAGCTTTCTTGCTGCTGCTAAGTCGCTTCAGTCATGTCTGACTCTGTGCGACCCCATAGACGGCAGCCCACCAGGCTCCTCCATCCCTGGGATTCTCCAGGCAAGAACACTGGAGTGGGTTGCCATTTCCTTCTCCAAGGCATGAAAGTGAAAAGTGAAAGTGAAGTCGCTCAGTCGTGTCCCACTCTTAGTGACCCCATGGACTGCGGCCCACCAGGCTCCTCCATCCATGGGATTTCCCAGGCAAGAGTACTGGAGTGGAGTGCCGTTGACTTCTCCGCTTCAGCTTTCTTACCATCTGTATTTTTCTAGTAAATTCCTGCTACAGCTGATAGCAATGAGAATTTAAAAGACTACCCAAGGAAAAGGAGAGAAACATTTCCTCTACCTCCCAGAACTCATGATTCAATGTATTATTTCATAGTTTCATTGGTTCATACTTTCCTTTTAACTCCTAAAATGATCCAGGGGCAGTACTGTTGGTAGATGTATTTTGAACTTTTTCACAAACCAAGGGCTTTTTTTCTTTCTATTTTCAGTTTTTTGATGATTTATATGGTTGCTTTGTTTTTATGCTATTAAAAATTAAGAAATAAATAAAAGACATCATAGTTATTATATGAAGAGCTGTGAGAGAGGAAAATTGCATTATATCTTCAGGTATATGAATGCATCCCCTTGGAGTGTTTCTTGTTTTCATTCAAGCAGGACAGGTCTCTTTTCCACTCTACTAATACTTTTTACCATTAGATTCTGTGGGGCATGAGTCATTACCCTAATATCCATTTCCTTAAAAATCAAAAGCATAAGCAAACCTCAAGGGAAAATGCATTCTTATAAATCTAAAAATAATAATAATAAAGCATTCCTAGGATGTTTAACATACCAGAAGGAAGGTGATATACCTGTCTAGTTAACTCAATTCTACTCCATATCTTCAGTTAGCATTTTCAAACTGTTGCTAAGTTTACGTTTTGCACCTGGATGTAAATCACACCGTTTTTCACCTGAACAGCTTCTTTTGGATGGCTTCCCAGATTGGAGACATTTATACACAAAATTGCCTTTTTGGCAGGAGAAGTTCTAAGTGAAGCAAATAGTCTTGATTGGTCGGTACATAAAACCCACAAATGTACAGTTAGGAAAAGAAGAGTTGGTACTGTAATTGTCCAAAAAGCAGTTTTTGGCACTTGCAAAATGAAGTATTTTTATTTGATTCTTCTAAACTAAGAAGGAGATAAGATTGTAGTTTTCATTTGGTAAATGGAATAAATCCAACCCCTGTAATTTTCCATTCACTTTGAGATTTTTGTTGCCAAGTGCTGAGTGATACTCCAAATTGATTTGTATTCCTGCAGCTGAGCCTCACCAAGCTTTAGGAGCAAAACAAGTGCTAGCTGCCTCTATTTTGAATTTATGGATTTTTTAATATACTGTAGGTTCTGTTTATTTGGATAAGTGAAAAAGATTGTGCAAATGATTAGACTACCGGTGAAGAGTGTTCACATATATTATAGATTGTCATTAAGAGTAAAGTCTTCAAATTGCATGCATTCAAATGCTTGCTTGAAAGGTAGAGTCATGTGCTCAAGAGCAGTTTGTGTGATCTCAACAGAACTCAGCTTCTTCATCCTTTATAACAAGCCAAAATATGGAAAATGCCTAATACGATATGTATGAGGGACAAATGAGGTGATACATAGAAAGGATGAATACATTATCAAAAATGTTTGTTTCTGTTGGTGATCATAATAGTATTTGCTTGTTAAGATTAGAATTTTTATATTCACATACATCTCTTGAAGTTAACATTATGAACATTTTACAGGTTTTATGTTATTTTAAAGACAATAAAAAATAGAATTCAGGAATATTTAGTGACTTCTTCCTTGTCAAGTAGAGGAATGAGACCCAAAATTATAAGTCCTTTTTTCTCCATATGTGATTGAGTATAAGGATAAGCATTCAGAATTTCAGTGCTTGCTTATTTTTTTTAAAGGCGTTCTTTTAAGATCTTGACATACCTTGGTTTATTATTGTGAATATCATCTATCATGCTTTTGTCTTATTATAGGACTGAACAATGTATGCACTTGATACTTTGTATGTTGTACAAGTTTTATGCCATATATTAGAATACATACTGAATATAATAGATGATATTAATTATTCACTTTTTTTGGATAGAGACAAAGTGAAAAATTCACTTCCAAACCAAAAATTTTGATGTCCTTATTTGAACTTGTTAGAATAATAGATAAAAGTGAGAAATTCTGGACAAATTTAAACTTATTTGTGCATTGGTAGTATGTGATACTGTAAAGAAAGGAAGCCCTCATACAGGAGAACCTAAATAATAATAATATATAATAAATAATAACAATAATACCAAAATTGGCTTATCTCTATAAGCAGATTTGTTACTTTTAATCTTAGAAGCAATTTAATAAGCAGCCTGAAAAGGGGAACATATTATCAGTGGAAAATTTATTTGAATCTATTTGAAAGCTAATTTCTAGATACTATTTGTTCCACTAAAAATTTTGCTTGCTGAAAATGAGCTCCTTTTTAATGCTTTCTCGAATTCAATATGTGTCATTGATGACAGAGTTTGCTCTACTTCTTTACTTATTTGAGACATATTCAAGTATGGTCTCTATATATGTCACAATAAACACAGTCCTAGCCAAAACGGACTTGCAGTTTACTTGAGAAGACATCTATCATGATGGTTAATTCGGTGTGCTAATTTGACTAAGCTGAGGGATGCCCAAGTGACTGGTAAAAAATTATTTCTGAGTGTGTTAGTATGAGTGTTTCTGGGATAAATTAGCATTTGAAACAGTAGACTGATTTAATGCCAGTGGGCATCATCTAGTCCTTGGAAAGCCTGAATAGAATGCAGAAGACCAAATTCTCTTCTTTAGGTTAGTGTTTAATAAAAAATGATAATCCATACATTCGAGAGGTTCAACAAACTAAGTAGAATGCATTCAAAGACATCCGTTACTAGTCACACCATATTCAAACTGTTGAGAGACTTTCTTGAACACATCAAGAGAAAAATGACTCTCCAGCTTCAAAAGAGAAACAATAAGATTAATAGCAGTCCTCAGAAACTCTGAATTATTAAAATTCTTATACTTCTTGTCATCTGGTCTACACTAAATCTACACTTACATCAATGTATATTTATATGTCTATATCTATATCTATGTATATGCTGAGGATGTGTTATTAGTTCATAGTATTCATGCCTGGAGAATCCCCATGGACAGAGAAGCCTAGCAGAATAGTCTATGGGGTCGCAAAGAGGCAGACATGAATGAGCAACTAAGCACAGTACAAAGCACATGGACCATAATACACTGTTACTTAAGGAATTTCAGTCCTGATTTTTTTAGGAAACCTCTTGATTTAAAATCTGTGTGCTAGGTGCTAATATAGCTAAACCATCCTTCTTTGCTGAATTTTTACATGCTGTATCATTTTTTAGATTCTCTTTTCGCCTTGTGTCTTATTTATTTATTATTTATTTATTTGTATATTTATATTTTAGTGTGTGCCCGGTAAACAGCATTGAATTGGGCCTTTTATTTTATCCAGTTTTTAAACTTTGTCTATTAACTGTGTGCTGTGCTCAGTCATTCAGTCCTTTCTGACTCTTTGAGACCCTTTGGACTGGAACTTGCCAGGCTTCTCTGTCCATAGGATATTTCAGGCAAGAATACTGGAATGGGTTGCCATTTCCTTTTTCAAGGGATCTTCCCAACTCAGAGATCTACTGGCCTCTCCTGAGTCTCCTGTGCTGTTGCTGCTGCTGCTGCTAAGTCGCTTCAGTCGTGCCCAACTCTATGCGACCCCATAAATGGCAGCCCAGGCTCCCCCGTCCCTGGGATTCTCCAGGCAAGAATACTGGAGTGGGTTGCCATTTCCTTCTCCAATGCATGCAAGTGAAAAGTGAAAGTGAATTCGCTCAGTCATGTCCGACTCTTCGAGACCCCATAGACTGGAGCCTACCAGGCTCCTCCGTCCATGGGATTTCCCAGGCAAGAGTACTGGAGTGGGGTGACATTGCCTTCTCTGTCCTGCACTGCAGACAGATTCTTTACCCTCTAAACCATCAGTGAAGTCCTGTCTATTAAATTAGTCTATATATATTTTGATGCAATTATCATTATAATTCAGTCAGTTCAGTTCAGTTGATTAATTGTGTCCAGTTCTTCGCAACATCATGGACTGCAGCATGCCAGGCTTCCCTGTCCATCACCAACTCCTGGAGCTTGCTCAAACTCATGTCCATCAGGTCCATGATGCCATCCAACCATCTCATCCTCTGTCAACCCCTCTCCTCCTGCATTTAATCTTTCCCAGCATTAGAGTCTTTTCCAGTGAGTCAGTTCTTTGCATCAGGTGGCCAAAGTACTGGAGTTTCAGCTTCAACATCAGTCCTTCCAATGAACAATCAGGACTGATTTCCTTTAGGATGGACTGGTTGGATCTCCTCGCAGTCCAAGGGACTTTCAAGAGTCTTCTACAACACCACAGTTCAAAACCAACCATTTTTCAGTGCTCGTCTTTCTTTATGGTCCAACTCTCACAACCACAGATAACTACTAGAAAAACCATAGTTTTGACTAGATGGACCTTTGTTGGCAAAGTAATGTCTCTGCTTTTTAATAAGCTGTTTAGGTTTGTCATAGCTTTTCTTCCAAGGAGCAAGTGCCTTTTAATTTCATGGCTGCAGTCACCATTGGTAGTGATTTTGGAACCCAAAATAATAAAGTCTGTCACTGTTTCCATTATTTCCCCATCTATTTGCCATGAAGTGATGGGACAGGATGCCATAATCTTAGTTTTCTGAATGTTGAGTTTTAAGCCAACTTTTTCGCTTTCCTATTTCACTTAAACCAAGTGGCTCTTTAGTTCTTCTTCACTTTCTGCCATAAGGGTGGTGTCATCTGCATATCTGAGGTTATTGATATTTCTCCTGGCAATCTTGATTCCAGCTTGTGCTTCATCCAGCCCAGCATTTCTCATGATGTACTCTGCATATAAGTTAAATAAACAGGGTGACAATATACAGCCTTGATGTACTCCTTTTCAATCATTATAATTAAAGTTCAACAATTTGTTATTGATTTTCTCCTTGCTGAATCAATAATTTATTAATTTAATCCATCTGCCCTGACATTTTTGCATTAGTCAACAATTTTAGTTTCTTCTCCTACCATTTTATTATCATTTAAGAGAGAAAAATTGCAGGCATATTTTCTCAGATGATAAAATTCACAGAGAGATGAAGTGTCATAAGATTCCCAATTGGACTGCCAAGTACATCCTCCCAAGCAGTTTTCGAATTTCTCTATGGTTAAAACACACAATGATACACAGTATCACTTTCTATAAGTTTAATAATTAGCTATTAGATATAATCTACTTTTCCATACTACTTGAATTGCTTTATCTCTGTATATGGGAGCCAGAGAAGTGATTAAATAGATCAAATAATGAAGATAAAAATATTTAAAATTATGACTCATAAGAAAGGCATTTGCAATGTTAAGTACATAATAAGTGCACAAAGATTTTGACATTTTAAATGTTTAAACTGAACTTCACAACTAAATTCTAATTCTAAATGTAACATTGTATTTTACCATTGTTGTACATTTTATTAATATTCTAGTTAAACCCATAACTTTTACAGAAATTTGAGATCATCAAGGAAATTTTTTTTCTTCCCAAGGATACATTCAAGCAAACCTGGGCCTAGATTTCAAATTGTCTATTGGCCTAAAATACACAGCCTTTTGTTGTTTAGTTGCTAATTCACATCAGACTCTCTTGGGACCCCATAGTCTGTAGCCTGCTGGGCTCCTCTACCTGTTTTCTAGAGGCATAAATCATTTATTGCTATAAAAGCATTGTATTTTCTTGCACATGAAATCTCAGACTCAAGACAAAGTGGCTTTTTTTTTTTCAATTCCATGAAGTTTTGGAAATAGCTTTCTGGAAAAGCAAAAATTTTAAAATTTTGTTTCATAATTCTTCTTTTGATGAGGCAATTAATATATATCATTTTTGTCTCTTTTAACTGCATACAAAAATTAGAATACATACTAATTTTAAGAATACAATAAAACAGTACAGTGAAAAAAAAGTATGATGATCTGTTCCTCAGTTTTAATTATTAATACAGAATTTGAGGTATAAGTTCAGATTATTTCCTAGAATGTATGGAAAATAAATTACATCACATCTCTAATAAAAATAAGAGATTTTAAGATTCTCATTTTTGAAACTTAAGTTTACATTAAGTAAAATTGAAATAAACTCTTCCAGGGATTCCATGGAGGAGGACATTTTAATTTTACATAATATGGGCTTCCCTGATATCTCAGCTGGTAAAGAATCCACCTGCAATGCAGGAGACTCCAGTTTGATTCCTGGTTTGGTAGGATCCCCTGGAGGAAGGCATGTATTCTTGCCTAGAGAATCCCCAAGGACAGAGGAGCTTGGCGGGCTACAAAGAGTCAGACACGACTGAGCAACAAAGGGCAGCATAGCACAGCAAAACTGAAATGTTTATTTGAGATAATATTGCAGAAAATTCCATATAAAATATCAAAATTGTTGTTTTATGATGAATATAATACTAAAATCAATTCACATGGTAGAAACTAGGCTGCTATGTCATCCTGAAATCTAGACATATCCATTCATAGTCATTGAACTTTTTATTATTGCATATTATGATACCATTTATACACTTTGATTATATTCTTTTTTCCTCTCTAGTAAAATAATTACATAACATCAGCATATAATTCTCTAAATGATTGCTTCTAAGCTGAAATATCTTTATTATATTTACAAAAATTTTTACCTTGTGAACTTAAAAATTTCCATGATATAACTATATACAGCCAAATATATACTTCCAAAATTTAGAAAAACTTTTTAGTTTGATTATTAGATGTTGAATGAACAAATATGGAGTCCTCAATAGCCAAAATTGAAAATGTCATTTAGAAGTCTTTGTTAGTTAAATCTGTCAAAAATGAGATAAAAATTCCAGGCAATAATAAAATGTCTATACTTAATTTATTTTATTTATTTTGCTTCTCTCCTCTCTTATTGAATCTAATTTATTCCTCAGCTCTAAGTATACCTGTCTATTCTTTCCACTAATGATATCAAGCTAAATTTATGATGTCCTTTTTTCAAATTAATAAAGAATAGATCTAAGCTGAATGCAATTATTAAGTTTGTTTTGCTTCTACATATCTTCCAGTTGCAAACTGCTATATATGGATATAGGCATAAATACAGATGTAAATGTAGACACAGATGGCAGTGTGGACTTTAGTAAAATGCATGTTAGGTAGGGATTTCGTAGTAGAAAATAATTAAAAATACAAATGGAATTTGTTGAGCATTTATTTACAGTATCCATGAACTTTCTAAGAACTTTATCTGCTTTTCTTCACTTAATTTTCAAAATACTTCTGAGCTGTGGCTACTATTATTCTTATTTTTCATAAGTGGTCTATGAGACTCTGAAGGTTTAAAATGCCCAGGTTGTTTAGCTAGAAAGTGTTGGATCTAGGATTCAAACATAATCCTGTTTTCATCATAGTTCTAGAACCCAAATAAAGCTTAAAATTTACCTGAGTCCTGAATCATTGAAAAATTATCACAAATCTCTCAGGATAAAAGTATTAATATATAAAATTTTCTCTTTTGTTACCATATTAAACACTTATTGAATAGATATTGTGTTATTTTTGAGAAGGAAATGCAACCCACTCCAGTATTCTTGCCTGGAGAATTCCATGGACAGAGGAGCCTGATGGGCTAGAGTCCATGGGGTCACAGAGAGTCAGACGTGGCTGAGTGATTAACATCACCACCACATCATTGCTTCATTTTAAAGACAACATAAAAAACTTTCTTATATGATTTTCAGACCTCAGAATATCAGAAGCAGCCAGTTAGGATACGGAATCTGTTAATTAAGTCCAAATACACTGAAAACAGGAATGACTACTGATAACCTATCAATGTGAGGATTTAGGAAAACTTCTCTAGTGTAGTCTTGTATAAGAATTAATATTCATTCACGTGAGATGGCTTATCATGGAAGAACTAGATTACGTTGAGTATATGTGTGTGTGTGTGCTCAGTTGTGGCTGACACTTTGCAACTCCATGGATCATAGCCTGCCAAGCTCCTCTGTTCGTGGAATTTTCCAGACAAGAATACTGGAGTGGGCTGTTGTTTCCTACTCCAGGGGATCTTCCTGACCCAGGTATCCAACCTGCATCTCCTATGTCTCCTGCATTAGCAGGTGGATTCTTTACCAATGTGCCACCTAGGAAGCCCATACTGAGTATACCTTGCATATAAATGAAGTAGGTAATATGTTTTAGTCTCATCAGAAATAAAGCTTGCATTAGGAAAATGAACATGAAGATACATAAAGAGGTAAGATTCAATCAAGAGCAGAAAAATAACTTATGAAGAACACCATATCCTTAACAAATTGTATCAAGCCAATGTGGAATTATTTTGTGTGTGTGTGTTTTGCACAGAACAGAGCTTTAACAGGAGTTGTGCAGGGGTTTAAACATTAAGACCTGATTTATATGAATTTTTGTATTCCTAATATATATATATATATATATATATATATATATATATATATATATATATATACATGCAAATATATATGTTAAGGGGGCTTCCCTGGCGATTCAGCTGGTAAAGAATCTGCATGCAATGTGGGAGACCTGGGTTCAATCCCTGAGTTGGGAAGATCCCTTGGAGAAGGGAATGGCTACCCACTGCAGTAATCTAACCTGGAGAATTCCATGGACTGTATAGTCCATGGGATCACAAAGAGTCAGACATGACTGAATGAGTTTCACTCACTCACTCATATGTTAAGGGCTTCCTAGGTGGTACTAGTGGTAAAGAACCCTCCTGACAATGCAGGAGACATAAGAGACACAGGTTCAATCCCTGGGTCAGGAAGATTCCCTGGAGGAGGTCATGGAAACCCACTCCAGTATTCTTGCCTGGAGAATCCCCATGGACTGAGGAACCTGGTGGCTACAGTCCATACAGTTGGTTGCAAAGAGTTGGACCCAACAGAAGTGACTTAGCATGCATGCACATATGTTAAACCTGAAAACTTAACACCATGAAGAATGAAAGGGTAGATATTCTTGTCTTGTAATATTTGAAGAGTTTTATGAGAAGGTCATATATATTCATATAAGTTGTAGCTTCAGAAGCAAAATTTGGGCTAAGAAGTAGTGTAAATAGAATCATATAAGCAGATTTTTTTCTAAAATCAAGCTATACATCAAAATGGAATAAAATGAAGAAGCCCTCAAAAGTAGAATTCAAACACAAATTAAATAGACTATTATCAATGATATTGTACAGAAATTTTAGGTGATCTCCAAAATGTGTATGTAAAGAATTGAATGATCTCTAAAAATGATTCTAGTTGTTTAACCTGTAATATTTTATAATTTCTGTTCAATGTCTTCACTGAGAAAAGAAAAGAAAATCTTTTATTTTCCTCTAATAACAGCTTCTTTATTGCAAATACTGTTCATTGTCTAGCTGTGCCTATACGGAGTGTGTATGTATGTGCAGTTTCTTGCCAAATTCTCTAGAGATATTGTAAGGACATTCAACCAAATAATAGAAAACTTTTAAACTCTACTTCCTTGATTTTTATCAATTTTATCAATTATTTAATATTCTCATTACTGTGATCATCCAAAATACTTATATCTACTTTCTGTAGCAACAATTAAAGTGACACACACACACGCGCGCGTGTGCGCGCGCACACAGTTGGAGCTACATACCTGCCTCGTTCTGATGAATGACATATCAATAGTTCAGATTTGACTTTGAGAGAATTACATAAAAGAATTACCTGCTACTTACTGCAGAACATGTTTGTCCTTTCATGTCAAGATTAAACTGAAAACTGCTTCACTTTAGGAGCAATCTTATATCATGCTTTGGCATACCCCTCTAAGAATATCTTACTATGAAGGAGGCAGAGAACTGATTGACTTGATCCTCCTTGGGTTTCAGGCAAATACTCACATGAATCACTGGAGTTTCATGCCATGAAACTTTTTTTTAGCCTGAATTTTCTAATTCCCTATTAAATATAATAATCTCGTTACTAAACTCAGGTTCAGCTGCTCACCTCTCGAAAGCCAATACTCAACAGACAAGTGTTGGTTAGGAAAGAAAAGCTGCTATATTCAGGAGATAAAAAAACCTGGGGAGAAGGCAGGCGTGTGTCCAAGATTCTGCTAGACAATAAAAGTGTTTTGTTTTTTTTTATTATTAAAATATAGTTGGTGCCTCAGATGGTAAAGAATCTGCTTGCAATGTGGGAAACTTGGGTTTGATTTCTGTGTTGGGAAGATCCCCTGGAGAAGAGAATAGCAACTCATTCCAGTATTTTTGCCTGGAGAATTCCATGAACAGAGGAACCTGGTGGACTATAGTCCATGGGGTTGCAACTGAGAGACTAACTCTTTCACTTTTCACATTCCTAGTTGGTTTGCAATGTTATGTTAGTTTCAGGTGTACAGCAAAATGATTTAGTCTATGTATTTATGTGTATGTGGGGCTTCTCTGGTGACTTAGTGGATGAAGAACTCTCCTGCAATGCAGGAGATGCTGGTTCAATTCCTGGGTGGAAAAGATACCCTGGAGGAGGGCATGGCAACCCACTCCAATATTCTTGCCTAGAGAATTCCATGGACAGAGGGGCCTGGCTGGCTACAGTCCATAGGGTTGCAAAGAGCCAGACACATCAGAATGACTATCATATACTTATTTATTTATTTATTTCTATGAAATCATGAACCTCTGTAAAAGGAGAAAGGTGAAGTTAATCACAGTTAGTCTTTTGGGAGGGAACCAGAGTTTTCATTATCTTTCATTGTGTGAAGACTTTCTTGGGATTCGTTGGTAGTGAGGTAACAGCATGGAAATAGTGGACATATTGGAAGCAGTGAGAGACTTTATTTTCTTGGGCTCAAAAATCATTGCAGATGGTGACTGAAATTAAAAGACACTTGCTCCTTGGAAGAAAAACTATGACAAACCTAAACAGCATATTAAAAAGCAGAGACATTACTTCGCCAAAAAAGATCCGTCTAGTCAAAGCTATGGTTTTTCCAGTAGTCGTGTATGGATGAGAGAGTTGGACTATAAAGAAAGCTGAGCGCAGAAGAATTGATGCTTTTGAACTGTGGTGCTGGAGAAGACTCTTGAGAGCCCGTTGTATTGCAAGGAGATGAAACTAGTCAATCCTGAAGGAAATCAGTCCTGAATATTCATTGGAAGGACTGATGCTGAAGCTCAAACTCCAGTACTTTGGCCACCTGATGCAAAGAACTGACTCACTGGAAAAGACCCCGATGCTGGGAAAGATTGAAGGCAGGAGGAGAAGGGGGTGACAGAGGATGAGATGGTAAGATGGCATCACCAACTCAATGGTCATGAGTTTGAGCAGGCTCCAGGACAGGGAAGCCTGGTGTGTTGCAGTCCATGGGGTCACAAAGAGTCGGACGTGACTGAAAGACTGAAGTGAACTGAACTGAGGTAACAGGATGATGCTCCAGAACTCTTGCGCTCAGCCTAAAGTTTCGATCCTCTAGCTGTGTTGTGGCCCTAATTTCTTCAGGAAAACTCAAGATATTGTTCTCTGTATCCTTTATGGACAAACCAGAACCCTGCTTTCTTTTTCTGCACTCTTGTTTCTTAATAGCTCCTCCTTTGTTTTGGCATTCCAGTCACTTTTCTGATAAGCAACTCTTTGAATCTGCTTTTTGGTACTCAACTGATGTCACGAAGGCTTCAACCTCTTTCCTACAAACAAGAACCAGGAAGCTTAGAAAGAATCCAATAATCATCCTCTGGAAGATATGGTGAACATTCCATTTGTTCTATGGTACATGAATCTATTAGGAATTTACCTGGTACCAGTGAGTTCTGCTTTCCACTAGGCATATTTGAGAGCACTTACAGAGAGGGAACATGGGGTTTCTATTTGACTAGAATTTATTTGAAATAGATGTCAGTATTTTTAGTTTTTTTAAAATGGTTTATCTAGACGAAACCAGTTAAGTAGCACTCCCTGCTAACACCCAGTACCATCAATGCCAACCCCCATTCAGGTCCTTGTCTGGTCAGAGGAGAAAACAATTTAATGTATTTCTTAGAGACACTTCAGAACTGTGCTTTGAGCTCTTATCAAGTTGTACCAGGTCCAATCTGAGGCTCTTCTGAATAATATCCTTACCCTCAATTCTTATCCAGGAAGATTCATATATTATGAGAAGCAGAGGCTGTTGTGTAAATGAAGATGTTTATTAAGTTTCTCACAGCTGTGCTTTTGCTTCTATCTTCCTATTAAAGTAGTGATTCCAAGAAAGAAAAATTGATTGCCAACCTGTGAAGGAGAAGGATTCAGATTCAGCATCAGGTAAAGTGTAGATAATATTTCTAGAGAAATATTCAAGCTGTAATAAATCACACACACATAAATATGCAATACACAGGCCTCAAGAACTATCTGCAATAATAGGTAAAATACACCCCCTCTATCTTTTTCCCCTTGGTGACTGATATCTGGAAAGTGAACTTTCCTGAAACTGAAAGTGGTTAGCTGACAAGGAGGCTCCAAGAAAATCATCATGTCAGGAAACTTCTTTAAGGTATATTCCCAGAAAGATTAGCACAGTACAAGTTGAGAGATATTTACAGAAAAAAAATTAATCTTATTTCTATTGACTGCCTTGCATTACCTAGGAATACTGATAACATGTGAAAAATAAAAAGTCATCATATAACATAACATGAACTCTGATTTGCTAAGGAAATACACAGATGTGAATTTTCATATGAACTTTTAAAATCATTTTTAAATGTAATACATTTCAGGCTTTGATCCAGGAATAACCTAGCCCCACATGTGGAACTTGGCAATAATTAATATGTAAGCACCTGGAAAATTATCTGTATTTAAAAAATTAATTTCTAGGCTCTGTAAATGAAAAGGTCTTTTGAAGCAGAAAATAGGGAAAGATTACGAGTGTGTCTGTGCGTGTGTGTGTTTGTGTGTGTGCGTCTCTGTTTAGAGAGGCTAGAAATTAATATACGTAATCACGTAGGTACTACTTTATTCTCTAAACAGCTAATACAAGAAGATCTTGAACTAGAGACTGGCCTTTATTGAAAAAATATTTTAAGGACTCCAAACTATGGAACTTGAGTTAGCTCAAAGCAAGTAAGAAGCAACTTTGAGTAACAAGGGAAAGATAAATGTCAAGATTTTGGAGAATGAGCAGGAAGTTTTCTGAGATGCTTAAGTCCGAGGTAATTAAGATACCCAATGCTTCAAATGGGTTTTCCTGGTGGCTCAGACAGTAAAAAAAATATTTAATACAATTTTGAAATCATGGTCTGGGAGCATGTGATTAAAACCTATTTTTGTTGAATTCAAGTCTTCAAAATCATATCATAAACTTGACATTGCTAATATTGCCATATTGTTCTTTCCATATAAACGATATAAGATGCAGATTTCTATACATAGATGGATCTTGTATAAAGAGGAATCATATTTGACCAAAGGAACTAGGGCTTGAGAAGCCTGGTCCTTTTGTTTTTACATGCAAATTATAAAATTCTCTAGTTAATGTCTGACTCTAGTACTTGTAAACTCTGGTGTGATTGTTGTGTGCTGCTGTGTGCTATATCTGCCCAAACTAACCACCCTCTCTATAAAATCCTGAAGTGTAATCTTGTAACCTTTTCACCTAAGGGTGGGTGCTGTTCATTTGAATACAATTAACAGTTTCTCTTCCTGTCAAATTCTCTTTACTATAAACAGAATTCTATCAATAACTTTAAGTGATGAAAATATTTTTTTTTAAATTTCAAATCCCTTCAACTAAAGCATGGAGATTAAATGCATCCCATGTCTAATTTAATTAATATATCATGAAGAAAGCTACTAACAAGAAAACAAATATCAACTTATTATATTTAAAAATAACTATTACACATGCTATTGCTTACTGTACACGGTGACTACAATGCTAATTCATAAAATTTGCTTTAAGTTGGCAGGATAAAATGCCAGCTGAAAAAATTATGTAGTTGTCATAATGTGAATCTTTAAAAAAAGTGCATACATATATTTATAACAGAAGATCTAATCTATAACAGAAGCTCAATCATTTATAATAATATCCTTCTCTAAAAATTATGAATATCAAATCATACTCAGATTACCATATTTAAGTGAAATTTAAAGATTTGTAAACACTGTTATAGCTTATATACTTATATCCTTTCATTTTCAGCTTTATTTATTTAGATTTCTAATAATGACCTGGAAAGAAATCGAGTTTAGTTAGCAGGTGACTGATTTTTCACTAATTACAGTCTTATTGCTATAATTTCACATTTTTTCTTTTTGTCCAGAAGATGCTGCTGCTGCTGCATAGATGCTGATACAACTTTGACTAGTGCCGCTCTGTAGTCTCACTGTCACATTCTCTTTGACTAAAAAAGAGATTGATGTATTTTTTTTCTTACTGATTTTGCTGTTCATTCCACCTTCTGATTACTGCAATCTTGGGAAACAAGGTATCATAAAATGTAAAGGGTGTTCTAAGAAATCCATTTATGTTATCTGATCCCGGAGAGAAGCAAAAAAGAAGATTGGATTAAGATGGGATCAGGCAGTGAAGATTTAGGAGTGGAGGGGTAAAGGTGATAACTGTGCATTTGCAAACACTACCAAAACCCAAAGAAATCATTTTAACTGAAAAGCTAGCACTCTACAGGAGAATACACTGTAATAAAACAGAATGGCATGTTCCAAGGAGGGGAAAAGAGAAAAGAAAAATAATGATTAGATTAGGAATAAATGAAATCAGATAACCAATTTTCCTATTTTTGTTTATTTATGCTAAGGTATGTAAAAATTAAAATATATATCTTTTTAAATATCCACATTTTAGCTCAGGGAGCTACTGTGTATGATGCTGCTCATGTATATGTTCCGCCCTCCATCTTCCAATTACAAAATTAATTAACAAAAAAACTGGAGTGGAATTCTGAGAGAGTATAGCTCTGCTTTTGCTCTGTAAAGATGAAGGCATCTTTACAGCAATGCACTAGTCCATCTCCTGATTTCCTTGTTTATATAACTGCTGACCAATCACATCTCTGTTTCTTCCACAGACACACAGAAGACTGCACACACCCACACACATACAAGTGAGGCTAGAATAGTATTTAATACAATATAGGTCAGGTTTTCAGGCTTTTTCTTGTTTCTTTAGACTTTTTTTTAATACGAACCATTTTTTAAAAGTCTTCATTGAATTTTTTACAATATTGCTTCTGTTGTTTATGTTTTTTATATTTTTGGTAGGAGGAGGACAATGAGGCGTGTGGAAAGATTGATGGCAGGAGAAGAAGGGGAAATAGGGGATGAGATGGTTGGATGACATCACTGACTCGATGGACATGAATTTGAGCCAGCTCTGGGAGTTGGTGATGGACAGGGAAGCCTGGCGTGCTGCAGTCCATGGGGTCACAGAGTTGGACATGACTGAGCAACTGAGTTGAACTGAACTGAATGAGGCATGTGAGATCTTAGCTCCCCAACTGGGAATCAAACTCACATCCTCTGCATTGAAAGATGAAGTCTTAACCGCTAGACCACCAGGGAAGTCTCACCATTCAGTTTTAATGCTGTTCTCCAGTAATGCAACTCTGTGGACCATCACAACAT
This sequence comes from Giraffa tippelskirchi, assembly GCF_054371585.1. Classification (NCBI taxonomy): domain Eukaryota; kingdom Metazoa; phylum Chordata; class Mammalia; order Artiodactyla; family Giraffidae; genus Giraffa; species Giraffa tippelskirchi. The sequence continues at coordinate 40,607,573 of NC_137282.1, read as the reverse complement.
TTAAGTCAGATAGTTAAGCTGTTTTGAAGTAGAAATGTTAGTGTGTACATTTTAGAGGTGAAATATTAGTAGTTATTTGTATGTAGACAGAATGATAACAAGATTAGTGATATAGGCAAGAGACATCTTTAGAACTACAGGTAACTTTGGATTCTAGACTATAAGAAGAGATTAATTCTTGGTAAAAGAATTAAAATTCCTCCTAGAACAAAATAGTTGAAGAACAATGGGAGGTTAGCAGGTAGAATTTAATATGGGGAGCTGAGAATATGAATTAAATACACTCAAATGGATAACATTTTCTTGACAAAGTATGAGGCAGGATGTTGGTTCACAGCCATGAGAGTTCCAGGGTGAGATTTGAAACAGACTCGGGTAAATGGAGGGCAAGGAGAAACCAAAGAAAGAAAGAGGCTGCTCCTGATTCATAGGCAGCTGTTTTAATAAACAAGGGAACTTTACGTGAGAGACTTATCTTGGGCTGCTGCAAAAGGAGTCGCTCACCACAAATGCCCACCAGAATCTTAAGAATTTATGTGAAGGCCTTAACTGAATTCAGTCACATATAAATGATCTCAAAAATACCTTGCTCTCAAGGCTACATCCTTGAAGCATGGAAACAATGGGCAGAATGTTCATTTCAAGGACTAGGGTAATAAAGCTCCCATTGCCCAGGTCCACTTTGTGCTCTCCAATACAAGTTCACCTACTGTATGTGGAGAATGGAGAGAGAAGACTATGTGTGGGAATTGAGGAAAAGGGCAGAGATAAAATAATCATTGTAGGATTTGACATATCAAATAACAGAACCAATAAACAATACTTAATGTTTATCTGTGGTTTTTGGTCATGAATTTTAAATGAACTTAACATAAAATATGATTGTTTTAAACATGTATGAATGAAAGTATCTTTCATAGCTGTATCTAATTTTTTTTCTATATCATTACCAATACTTTTAAAAAAGCACACTAGTATGTTATCTACAGCAGACATTTAAGAAATGATAATTTTCTATGGAGTTATTTACTACTTATAAGTTGAGAAATTACTTTCTTTACCATTTTTAAAAGATGATTTAACTTATTGAACAAACTGTGATGGCCTGTTTCAGTGCTTATCATGCAGATCTATATTATGCTTTGCATATAGTTCAGTTCAGTTCAGTCGCTCAGTCGTGTCCGACTCTTTGCTACCCCATGAATCACAGCACACCAGGCCTCCCTGTCTATTACCAACTCCCGGAGTTTACCCAAACCCATGTGCATCGAGTCGGTGATGCCATCCAACCATCTCATCCACTGTCCTCCTCTTCTCCTCTTGCCCCCAATCCTTCCCAGCATTAGGGTCTTTTCCAATGAGTCAACTCTTCTCATGAGGTGGCCAAAGTATTGGAGTTTCAGCTTCAAAATCAGTCCTTCTAATGAACACCTAGGACTGATCTCCTTTAGGATGGACTGGTTGGATCTTCTTGCAGCCCAAGGGACTCTCAAGAGTCTTCTCCAACACCACAGTTTAAAAGCATCAATTCTTCGGCGCTCAGCTTTCTTCACCGTCCAACTCTCACATCCATACATGACCACTGGAAAAACCATGGCCTTGACTAGACGAACCTTTGTTGGCAAAGTAATGTCTCTGCTTTTCAATATGCTATCGAGGTTGGCCATAACCTTCCTTCCAAGGAGTAAGCGTCTTTTAATTTCATGGCTGCAATCACCATCAGCAGTGATTTTGGAGCCCCAAAAAATAAAGTCTGACACTGTTTCCACTGTTTCCCCATCTATTTCCCATGAAGTGATGGGACCAGATGCCATGATCTTAGTTTTCTGAATGTTGAGCTTTAAGCTAACTTTTTCACTCTCCTCTTTCACTTTCGTCAAGAGGCTCTTTAGTTTTTCTTCACTTTCTACCATAAAGGTGGTGTCATCTGCATATCTGAGGTTATTGATATTTCTCCTGGCAATCTTGATTCTGGCTTGTGTTTCTTCCAGCCCAGCGTTTCTCATGATGTACTCTGCATATAAGTTAAATAAGCTGGGTGACAATATACAGCCTTGACATACTCCTTTTCCTATTTGGAACCAGTCTGTTGTTTCATGTCCAGTTCTAACTGTTGCTTCCTGAACCGCATAAAAGTTTCTCAGGAGACAGGTCAGGTGGTATGGTATTCCCATCTCTTTCAGAATTTTCCACAGGTTACTGTGATCCACAGTCAAAGGCTTTGGCATAGTCAATAAAGCAGAAATAGATGTTTTTCTGGAACTCCCTTTGCCTTTTTGATTATCCAGCGGATGTTGGCAATTTGGTTCCTCTGCCTTTTCTAAAACCAGCTTGAACATCTGGAAGTTCACGGTTCATGTATTGCTGAAGCCTGGCTTGGAGAATTTTGAGCATTACTTTGCTAGCGTGTGAGATGAGTGCAATTGTGCGGTAGTTTGAGCATTCTTTGGCATTGCCTTTCTTTGGGATTGGAATGAAAACTGACTTTTTCCAGTCCTGTGACCACTGCTGAGTTTTCCAGAGTTGCTGGCATATCAAGTGCAACACTTTCACAGCATCATCTTTTAGGATTAGAAATAGCTCAACTGGAATTCCATCACCTCCACTAGCTTTGTTCATAGTGATGCTTTCTAAGGCCCACTTGACTTCACATTCCAGGATGTCTGGCTCTAGGTGAGTGATCACACCATTGTGATGACAAATGGACTTCCCTGGTAGCTCAGATGGTAAAGAATCTGTCTGCAATGCAGGACACCCAGGTTCAATCCCTGTGTTGGCAAGATCCCCTGGAGAAGGGAATGGCTACCCACTCTAGCATTCTTGCCTGGAGATTTCCATGGATAGAGGCGCCTGGGGACCTATAGTCCATGGGGTCACAAAGAGCTGGACATGACTGAGGAACACTTTCACTTTCAGATGTCAAATATTCTTTAAATGCATTAGGTGTTTTACAAATTGAGGGTAGTTTAAGAATTGGGATTGATTGAAGAATTCTGATACAGTAGCTTAATGACGACACAACACATGACACTGTATAAACAGGCAATGTCTTGGAATAGAGAGAAAAGAAAGAAAAGGTAACCATGGAGAATATGAAGGTGGCAACTTAAATTTGAAAATAAGACTTGTTGAAGAAAAGAAAATAGAAAGCAGAATTAATCTGAATAGATAGATAATGCTATGATTGCTACCTACCTACCTTGAGCATGAGGAAGCAAAGTTTTATTTATGCAATGTTGAATTTAAGGAAAGAAGAAAAATGTTTATCTGAAAAACGTGAGTACTTATGCTACATAGATATACTGTGAAATAAACCAGTAGAAAAAAATTACTGGGAAATTTTTCTACAAATACTGTTTTTTTCCTAATCTGCTTATTCTTGATATCAGATTCATAGCTGGAATTGGTATTTATGGATCTTCCAATTCTATACTATTTCTATTATGATAGATAAATTATGTTCAATAAAAATGCATAAAACTAAAAAGTGTATGTTGAGAAATCATATAATATAGATGGTGAAATATAATGTGCCTTTAGAATTAAAAGCATTTACATACATAGAATATAAATTCAATAGAGTAGGTTTCTAATATTAATTTGAATACTATTTCTCTACAAAATGAATGATAGACTTGGTAATTAATAAGAACATTTTATTTTTCTGATAATAGTTTCCTTTTTGGCTTCATCATTTTACCATGAGTATCTTTCCCAACTCAGTGGGCATTTGAGTGGCATTTTCTTAGAATCAAGGCTTTCATTGACTACCTAAAATAGTTAAATTTATTTTAATCAGTAATTTCATGAAACCTAAACTTTAAGTGTCTTAAATGAATATGTTGGTGTAAAACTATTTCTTCAGTTACTTTCTACACAATGGCAGTGTATCTTAGCTTAGTGTGGTTAAGCTAACAAGGACAGATGGGCTGGAGCTGAAACTAAACTTGAACAAATACATCTCTATAGCCTTACATAAGTTACTCTTTCATACATAAGATATCATTTTTTTTTAGATATGTGCTTCAGAAATATTTAAAGTTGGAGAAAATGTTCATCAATAAAATATAGCTATAGTATTACTCAATTTTATTCTCTAGTAAAAAAAAAAAAATTAAAAGGGAGATAATAATGGATATCACTTTAATTCTGGTGGAAAGATTTAATGAGTTAATATATGTAAAGGGCTTAGAATATTTCCTAGCATATAATAAGTGATTAACAATTAATAGTTATTTTATTATCATTGTGGGATGTTTTCTCTTTATTTGTGCCACACTCTAGCACTGTTTCAGTCTTCTATCTCACTTCTGCTGTAGCTTTATCATACAAAAGACACTTTAGAGACAGGATGGGAAGATTCTTTGTACTGTAATTAGAAGATCCAAGGAAATGACGTTAACAACATTCGGGATGAATCCAAGTTGAAAAGGAGTAGATGCAATTTCCTAGAAATATAGGTTTTGTTGATTTCATTAAATGTATATTCCTCCTCTTTAAGAGTTTTTACTGGTTGCTTCATAATTTTCATTTGATTTATAAACCAAAATACTTATAAAAATTATTTAAAAGATATGTTGCTTGAGAATTTTCCTGGAAATTCAATTTTGTTCAAATACTTTATTATGGTTCTACCGGATACAAAATGCAGTTTTATTAATAACTGTATATTTTAAATTAGGGAAATTGTTAACACAAAATAGATTTTCTCAGTTTTGATGATTTAGGGTAGGAAACTGTATTTTTTTGAACTTGAAACTCTGATTTGAACTTAGAAAATCAAGGTTAGATTCTGTTATTGCTTATTATCATTACAGGTTCAGAAATGTAAAATAATATATAGACATACCTTTAAATGTGTTTAAATTGTATTGTCAAATTCTTTTGAATTTATAAAGTATAATCCAGTTTAATTAATTTACTATTCATTTAAAATATTTAGGCCCTTGTTGTTGGTATTGTTAATTTAATAATGTGCATGCTGCTGCTGCTGCTAAGTCGCTTCAGTCGTGTCCGACTCTGTGCGACCCCATAGACGGCAGCCCAGCAGGCTCCGCCGTCTCTGGGATTCTCCAGGCAAGAATACTGGAGTGGGTTGCCATTTCCTTCTCCAGTGCATGAAAGGGAAAAGGGAAAGTGAAGTTGCTTAGTCGTGTCTGACTCTTAGCGACCCTATGGACTGTAGCCTACCAGGCTCCTCCGTCCATGGGATTTTCCAGGCAAGAATACTGGAGTGGGGTGCCATTGCCTTCTCCGAATAATGTGCATATGTATATATAAATACTATGCGGTTCAATATTTTAAAGACCGCATTTCATATTCAACAATGTGCAATATGAATCAGTGAAGCTTTAACATTAAACCATGTTCTTAAAAATGCTGCAGGCCTAACTAAATAAAGGAAGGATTCTTCACTATTTATAAACTATCCATCACAGTTGCCTAGCTACAATTTACTGTTCAGTTGAATAGTGAAATAATATGATTTAGTATCACTGCTTAAGGGGAATGTATGTGCCAGGTAGTGCTAGTGGTAAAGAACCTGCCTGCCAATGCAGGAGATGTAAGAGACGTGGTTGAATCCCTGGATTGGGAAAATACCCTGGAGAAGGGCAAGGCAATCCACTCCAGTAATCTTGCGTGGAGAATCCCATGGATAGAAGAGCCTGGCAGGCTGCAGTCCACTGGGTTGCAAAGAGTTGGACACAAGTGACATGACTTAGCACCGCACTTTAAGGTGAACGGGTTTTGCTGGTGGCTGAGCCATCAAGAATCCGCCAGCAATGCAGGAGATGTAGGAGGCATGGGTTCAATCCCTGGATAGGGAAGATTTTCTGGAGGAGAGGTAGGCAACCCACTCCGGTATTCTTGCCTGTAAAACGCTATGGACAGAGGAACCTGGCCGACTATATAGCCCATAGTTCCCCAAAGAGTTGGACATGACTGAAACAACTGAACATATTTGCATTAAGGTGAATATTAGAAGTCAGAATGAGACTGTAATTCACATTTAGATTTTGCCAGTCATAAGAAAGGTCAAATATAAATCTGTATTAGACAGAAAATGAAAAATATCCCATATTTGATAGTATAAAGTTTAAATTAACTGAAATAAATGAGTTCTTATATCAGATTTAGAGAAATATTTAGATTTTGGTTAAACTGAATGCTAAATAATTAGCATATATTTTGAAAAAATATAACAAAGTGGAAACCAAAAATCAAACTGAAAAAAAAAAAGACAGCAGACATTCAAATTCTGTTAAATGGTGCTAATTTTCATGTATGTAGAATTTTTTTCAATGTTTGAAACACTACCTGAAATTTAGGTGCATTTTGGTTTTCATATTTTTCCTATGGAAAAGAATTTTAATGTGAGTTATCATTATGTTTAAAACCCACACCCATGAAATGTAGCTGATGCTTTGGAAAGCTGTTCCCTATATTTTAAGTTTCTATTAAATAGTAGATTAACATGATCAACTTCTGATTGTAATGGTAAGTGCATAACAAATGTAACACAAACCAAATCAATCTACAGCAACCCAAACAAAAGCACCATTTATCTTCACCATGTTTCATAAAGGAAGAATATTTTGGAGCCTAAGTTTTAAAAATTATATTATCTCACAGTAAAATACTGACTTTTCCCCAAAAATGATATTGCCAACTTTGCAAGATCTACAGTATAAACATATGTTAAAAACAACAAGGCATAAAAAAAATTTATTTCAATATAGCACATTATGTTGGATTCACTGATACATTTTGTTAATTTTGTAGCTGTATAATATAGTACAATATAATTGAGTTTCATATTAATTTTTAAAAACCCTAATCCAATTTTGATGTCATATAGGGTTATTGGCAAAAATGGAAGCAGATTCAACATGTAAAAAATTAATTATTTTGTGAATCAAAAAATTCTAAAAGCTAATATCTTCCTAGACTCTGCTAGTATCCTTTGCCTTGGGTGTTTTGCAGGGAAGCATATAAACTTTAAAGTTTAATTCACTACCAACCCCACAGAAAGCATATTATGTCTTTTAAAAAACTGACTTTTTTTTTTTAATTTAACTGGGTTACTCTGAATGTGTGAGATTTTGCAGTCTTGTTATATTTCATTAATTATCAATATGTAAACTCTGATGTAAAATACATTGAAAGTTGTTTAAAAAATGTATACTATATAGAAAATATTTTGATAAAAGTAATCAGAGTGTATGTCTAATATCTAGGATAAGAATGCAAATCTGAAAAGAATAATCATACCTATATTTATCTCTACATTGCATTTTAAATAAATTTACTTAAATAAATAACTTTTTATTTCATAATATCAGACATAAAATATTTTATGAACTTTTATTTGCTTTATTGGTAATATATTCATATAGGAAAGAGTATTTACCATCTGGATAAATAGATACTTAATGTTTATTTGATTAGCGAGTGGCTGTCTTGATGGTAAAAATATATTTTATCTCTGAATAAGCAAATTCTCAGCGTTGAAAATAGAAGAATAATATTCCATTGTAAATTTTATCTTGCTCTTTAGTCTTTCTCTACCTCTCTGTACCTGAAATGATTTTCAAATGTTCACTTACTTTACTTGTAGTTTAAATGAGTGATTTCAAAGTATATTATTTGAAACATTTTTTCTTTAGTATGTTAAATAATTTTATTTGAACAAAGTCATCTTATGTTCATCAATTTTATTTTTTGTTGAGTTATAATTAGCATACAATATTACATTAGTTTCAGGTATAGAGCATAATGATTTGATGTTTCTATACAGTGTATTTTACATTTTGATCATTTGGAAATAATCACCACACTAAGACCAATGACCATACAAGTTGTTACAATATTACTAACTGTACTCCCTAAGTGTACATTCCGTCCCTGTGACTTACTTATCTTATAGTTGGAAGTCTGTACCTCTTAATCCCCTGCACCTATTTTGTTAGTGTCCCATTCTCTCTTCTTTGGCAAGCAACAGTTTGTTCTCTATTTTAATGGATCTATGTTAGTTTAGTTTTGTTTGTTTGGTTATTTTAGATAGCACATACAAACAAAATTATATGGTATTTGTTTTTTTCTAACATTTCATTTGGCCTAATACTCTACAATATAGTAAAGCCCCTAGGTGACGCCTTGAACTGTAATTTGAACAGCAAAACTGTACAGCAAGTAGCATAGAGAATACTTACAGTAGTACAATATATATAACAAAGTAGATCCACTAATATGAGTCAGTAACTCATTCTAAACTTTATTACACTTAGGTTTTTTAATAGTTTCTTTTTATATTGAAAATGGAATGTGTGTAGATTTATAGCCATAAAGAAATGGAGAAAGATAATAAAATGTCAGTAGTACCCCAATTTGGAGAAGGAAATGACAATCCCAACCCCTGTTGGCAACCCAACAGGAGCCTGGTGGGCTACTGTTAGTGGGGTCACAAAGAGTCGGACATGACTGAGTGAGTAAGCAGTGCCCCAATTATAACAACTACTAATAGATTTTCTCTTATTACTACGTTGATTATTCACTCTTTCACTTGTATATATTGTACTTAATTTATAAATTACAGTGTTTGTAAGAATAAAGAAAGTATTACATTAAATGAGAAAATAGGAATTATAATAATGAAGGGAAAGTTAGTTCATGAAAATATGTTATTAGCTTATGTATAATTAGTTGATTTATTCTATAAAATCAGCCATATAATTCTGCTAGGCAAAACAATCATTTAAAAAGCAGAGTCAGTAATAACAATAACAATATGCAGTAGATAAAAAATAAATCTGGAGAATTCTGTCTTTTCATGGCATTGGGACTAGGGAATAAAATTCTCTTATAAAATCTAATAAAAATATAGAGAAGACGGTGATATCAACCTGATCTCCAAAATAGGTCCCATATTAAATGTCACATAATTTATTTTTATAATTCTCAATATGACCTTATAGTCAAAGAAAAATTAATACATAGAATATTTGATAGCACAATGTACTTTTCTTCTTTTATAATATTTCATGATTTTTCTGGTTCAGTCCAATAATATTATTTTACTAGTTTAAGTGTGAAAAATAGCTAAAAAACACCAAGTTGCATTTTTATGTTTTATTATTTTGACTATATCATACTAATTTCTGCTAATACTCGAGGTATTTAACCTTACTGCAGATGTCAAGCATGTTAAATATTTCCAAAGTATTTAAAAAAAAAAATCAGGAGCGTTTTACCATTATAACTGTTTTTAATTCACACATTGATGCTGTTTGTACCCATACAACGATCTAACCCTTCCATACAAACATACAAAAAACCATACCCCTGAACTTTTTTTTTTATTCTAAGCTATGACAGAGAACCTAACAGAACCTTGTGACATATTTTACAACATAAAATTTTAATTATTTCAGTGTTCAGCTGCATAAGGAACACAAAGGCAATAAGCTGGAAAGGTGCCCTTCAAATGTATTTCATTGTAATTTTTAATTTTCTGATAGTCCTGTAGTTTTTAACTCAGAATGTTTTATATTAATAGTCAGAAACAACGGCTATCACTTTTATGTGATATCAGCTAAAAATTGATATTAATTTGGCATCAAGTGTAGAAGAATCATGGCTACAGGAGCAATGACATCCTGTGTGGAGATCTGTAGTTTCCTGAAGACTTTTACCCCAGATCTTGATCAAACGTTGGCATTTTCAAAGGTCATCCAGTTCCTCATTACTAGTCCATTACTGAATAACGGGTACTACGGGCAGTTAAACACAGCTGCAAAATTAGCTAAGGCCCTAGGGAGACACCAAGCACTTGTGACAGAAATATTCTGCATGTATTTCAGGAAAAAAATTCCTAGTACCCTCAGATTAGCTCTATATACCATTTTGGTCTCCTTAAAATTTTCTGCTATGGGTTGTAGGATCAGTCATTATTTCTAGTTTGAGGAACTGACTTGAAATTTGTCCTTTAATGCTTTCTCCAATAACATTAAAAAAAAATCTCTTTACAAATCAACTGAAACCTGTGATAATAGCATTAGATAGGGAAATATACTGATTCTTTGGAGAAGGAAATGACAACCCACTCCAGTATTGCCTGGAAAATCCCATGGACAGGGGAGCCTGGCAGGCTACAGTCCAAAGGGTTGCAAAGTGTCGGACGCAACTGAGCATAGCGCAGCACTCTACTTCATGGTATATGAGGGCAGACATTATTGTCTGTTTAATTCAGTGCTGTATACCCAGTGCCTAGAACAACACCTCACTTAAGAGGAGAAACTCACTATCAAGTGAAACAAATAATGGAAAATGAAAAGAGAAATGTGATATTGGCTAATTTTTCAATAATAAAGTTACTGAGGAACCACAATAAACTTAGAAACAAATGTGCTTTGAAATAACATAATGAAAAAAAAATACAAAATATGAATTTAGAAACACAGTTTCACATGCTTGTCTGTGACATCCAGCTGGAACGTTATATAAATGTTCTGCTTGATTAAGATTTTGATCTCTGGAGTGAAACTGTCTTGATCAGGATCCCAATTCCACCTCCTACTTGCTGAACAGTTACGTATAAGGTACTCTATTTCCAGGCTGTGGGATTTTCAAATAAAAGATAAATGTAGAAGTAACACTAATACTTAACTCCTTGGGTTAATTTAGAAATTCCATGACATAATAGATTGAAAAAAATATTGGCATCTGTAGTAAGTTGAACCATATCTCTCAAAAGATATGTTGAAGATCTAACTCTGAGTATCTTGTGAACATGACTTTGTTTGAAACAAGATCTTTGCAGAGAGGTCGAGTTGAATTCATACTAGTTAGGGCGGGTATGGTCCTGCTTATATTTGGTTTTGGATTTCTGTCCTCCAGAATTCTGAGAAAATAAATTTTTGTCATTTTAAGCCACTTAGTTTATTGTAACTTATTATGTTAGATCTAATATTTTAAAAACATAATCACTCCATATCTTGATTTCTTCATGGACAAAAAAATGGGGCATAATAATACCCAGCTTGCTAATATTTGTATCAGATTTTTTTTTTCAAAAGCACTTTAAATAATATATAGAATCTGTCTGCAATACAGGAGACCAGGTTCAGTTCTCGGGTTGGGAAGATTCCCCTGGAGAAGGGATAAGGTGCCCATTCTAGTATTCTTGAGTTTCCGTGATGGCTCAGATGGTAAAGAATATGCCCACAATGTGGGAGACCTGGGATTGATCTCTGGGTTGGGAAGATTCCCTGGAGGAGGGCAAGACAACCTCCTCCAGTATTCTTGCCTGGAGAATCCCCATAGACAGAGGAGCCTGGCATGCTATAGCCCATGGGGTCGCACAGAGTGAGACATGGCTGAGCGACTAAGCACAGCACAGCACAGAAAATAGATGATCAAATGTCCCTTCAAATTATTCCTGATAAATCATAAAAACATCTTTTAGAAGTAGAGCTTTGGGGAGTATTTATTCATGTAAAATGAAGATATCTGGCTAGTTATAGGCATAACATTGTGTTTTAATCAATGCTGTAGAATGTGCACTGTTTATTCACAACTCCCTTAATAAGCATTACCTAATATTTCTCATTGGTATCACTGGTACCAGCACACTTGCACAAAATATTTCTCTTAACCTTGATATTTTTGAGAATAATATTAGCATGGGAAATATTTCAGAGGGAAATCAATTTAAAGCAAATCAAAGCATTCAAAATTATGCAGACCACCCGAACTTTAAAGTAAAGCATGTAATTTATTTTCTTCTTTAGTTCTGATATCTAACAGGAAAAAAGCCTGCTGAATTAGCAAAGGTAATCCAGATAGATGGGTGTCTTGTTGGTCTCAGACAGCTCTGACATAAAACTCATCCCTGTTGCTGGCTTCAGGGAGGCATCTAATCACACCAGCATAATTTGTTTTCTGTAATTTCCTTCAGGATGCATGGGGTTGCGGGCAGGGTCACACTGCGCAGTATACTAAATATGGCATTTCACTTGAAAAATCCCCTCTGCATTTGTTTCTTGTCTAAGTTTGCTTATGGCTGTTCTTCCTTCCTTCCTATAATACTCAGATCTCTGGCTTTTCTTTCTTCTAGAAAGCTTCCACCTAGTTTTTAATTTCTATTAAATCTCTTTTTGATTAACTAGACCAATTTAGTCTCTGTTGTCTCCATAAATGAATATTCACATTTAGCAAGAAAAATGTCTTGTCTTTTCATATATTTGGTGCATTCTTTTTTAGAAATCTCTTTCTCTCTCTCTCCTATCTCTCCAGTCTCTCTAGTCCCCTCTCTCCTTTCCCTTCTTCCCCAGAAACTTTACATAATTTTACATAACTTTACATAATTTTTTTTGTCTTAAGTGAAGAAGAACTAAAGAGCTTCTTGATGAAAGTGAAAGAAGAGAGTGAAAAAGTTTACCTAAAGCTCAACATTCAGAAAACTAAGATCGTGGCATCCAGTCCCATCACTTCATATCAGATAGATGGGGAAACAGTGGAAACAGTGGCTGACTTTATTTTTCTGGGCTCCAAAATCACTGCAGAGGGTGACTGCAGCCATGAAATTAAAAGACGCTTACTCCTTGGAAGGAAAGTTATGACCAACCTAGATAGCATATTTAAAAGCAGAGACATTACTTTGCCAACAAAGGTCCGTCTAGTCAAGGCTATGGTTTTTCCAGTGGTCATGTATGGATGTGAGAGTTGGACTATAAAGAAAGTTGAGCACCGAAGAATTGATGCTTTTGAACTGTGGTGTTGGAGGCACAAAGATGTTAAGAAAATCACTCAGTACCAAATAGTGAGTAGAGGAATAGTGTTTTAATACATTGCATTTTGGCTTGAGTCCTCTTGATGACTCTTATCACTGTTCCTCTTGATACATATAAAACTGTATCAAAATGCAAAATAATGTATATTTAAATGCACATTTCGGAGAAGGCAATGGCACCCCACTCCAGTACTCTTGCCTGGAAAATCCTGGGGACAGTGGAGCCTGGTGGGCTGCCATCTATGGGGTTACACGGAGTCGGAGACGACTGAAGTGACTTAGCAGCAGAAGCAGCTGCAAATGCACATTTATCAGTTGTATGATGCTCAGTTATAGATGTGTCTGCTCTGCCACAGTTTGTGAGCTCACCCATGGCTCCTGTCCTCCTATCTCCAGATTCTTACTACAACACCCATTACAGCTGATCTTTTATAGATGTGTGCCGAATCTTAACTCTAATTATTTTAAGGTAGTAGGAAATACATATATCAAGGCATAAATCAGACATATTAGCATTTTTTACTATAGTATGCCTGACAATTATTAATTTCTCAGACAAGTAGAGATATGTGGGATAAAAGGAAGGGACTGATAACACACATCACATACCTTTGATTTCAGAGAGGTTGTGAGAAAATATCATTTAAGCCCATTGTCATTTCTAATATACCTTATTTAGAGCACAGAGAATGTAAAAATACTTCTCTTTTAGATTTAAATAGATGTAAAAAGGCAAAGTTTAAACGTGGAAGTTCAGTTCAGTTCAATCGCTCAGTGGTGTCCGACTCTTTGCGACCCCATGAATTGCAGCACGCCAGGCCTCCCTGTCCATCACCAACTCCGGAGTCCATCCAAACCCATGTCCATTGAGTCGGTGATGCCATCCAACCGTCTCATCCTCTGTCGTTCTCTTCTCCTCCTGCCCTCAATCTTTCCCAGCATCAGGGTCTTTTCCAATGAGTCAGCTCTTTGCATCAGGTGGCCAAAGTATTAGAGTTTCAGCTTCAACATCAGTCCTTCCAATGAACACCCAGGACTGATTTCCTTTAGGATGGACTGGTTGGATCTCCTTGCAGTCCAAGGGATTCTCAAGAGTCTTCTCCAACACCACAGTTCAAAAGCATCAATTCTTTGGTGCTCAGCTTTCTTTATAGTCCAACTCTCACATTCGTACATGACTACTGGAAAAACCATAGCCTTGACTAGACGGACCTTTGTTGGCAAAGTAATGTCTCTGATTTTTAATTACATTAAATAAATGTTTCTGCCTGGTCCATAAGATAGTATCTGATTTCAAAGCATCTGGAGTAAGTTCAATGCACCAATATTAGCATTTATGTAAGGAATTAAATCACTGAGCAGTAATGTGTGTGTCCATAAAGACAGTTTTGATGCAATAAATCTAGGCAAGTTGAAGTTATAGCTAGAAAACTACATAGTAGATATTCAATGATGATTATAGTTACCAGCCTAATCTGTGAGGACAAATAATAGCATAACACTTGGTTTATTAGAAATTATAGTTGATAACTGGCCAGATCCTTGGGTAAAATTTGTGGTTAGGTAAGGTTCTTGAGCTAATAAGTGCTTAAGTATGTATAATTAAACATCATCTTTATTATTAACTTTGTGTCCAGAAATAAGGCTGCCTTTTGATGATGTTACTCACTTCTCTAGATGGTTGTCTTCCTAGATGTTCCTAGGACCATTCTCTATGTGGTCTGTTCAAGGTTAACCAAATCCTGAAATATATTTATTGAATTATAATGAACCTGCGTTTAGTTTGAGGGCTTTAGGCTTTCTTCTTAATGGTATTCTAGGTAGTGACTTTCAAACAAGAATAAGGTGATGAAAGAAGACAGCAATTTGTATATACAAGAGAAGATAATGAAATTGTAATAATTTCTTACTTTCTTCCAAAGAAAGTTGATCTCAATAATTAGAGGAAATTTGGTTTGTTAAGTCCAAATAAAGTCTTCATCTTTAACATTATTAGTTTAGTATACTTAAAAACATTAATAAATGAAGCTAGGACACCCAAGCTTCAAGCTAAACATTTGGTATTTCTGATTACCTTTGTCTAAATAATTAAATATGATCACTCATTACATGGCATCTATTCCATGTTAAGGTGTGTGGGGTAGATTCAGAAATAAAGCAAAGTAAAATGTTTCCTAGGTTCTGTGATGTTTTTTCAGCTACATTTTTTTAAAATGCTGCTATCTGGATAAGCATCTTGTACAAGATTATATGTGAGACAAGAACTGTACCATGATCACCTCAAAATTAGTCTAGATTCTAGACGCTTAAGGGTGAATGACACTTGCAGGTGATGTTCCTTTCCAGTGAGAGATTCAGTATGTTTAGCAGACAAATTGCAAGGAATCTGAATTTACAGTATAACTATTCTTCCATGTACTTTTCAATTCTAATATTTCCTTGTACTAATAATAATTACTCACATACTACTTTCCTCAAAACAGAGAGAAAGGGTAATTCATCACTTACGTGACTTGGGATGAGCTTGATATAAACCTGTAATCCTTCTTAATTTGTGAAATGACCGTAATCAATTATCTCTGCTGTTGATACATCCCCAGTGATCCTTTATTTTAGATTCATAAGACAAGAGCAAGAGGGGAGCATTTGTTTATGAGACTCTTAATGCTCAGGTGCTTCATATAAACTGTAGTACTCTTCCTCTCACTCATTCCTCAAATGATAAGAAAAATATGCCACATATGTTTCTCTTGAAAAATTGTGAGAAGTTGAAAAATATCTTAACACCCACTGCTTTCTGATGAAGATTGGTAGTATGGAATATTTAAATGGAAGGCAGAGATACCAACAACAACAATAAGCTTTTCTCATCAGGATAAGAAATTTGAGGATTGAACACTTTTCTAGGGTTAAATATTGGCTTTCAATATAGAAAATAAATCTCTCTGCTTAAAACTGAATGTAAAATGGGGAGGATGCTTGTGAAGGTCCAGGAGTTGGGTGTAAAAATGGATTATTAAATCAGTGGAAAATGAAGAAGAACTGCCATCTGGTAATTCAGCTAGGCTGACGAGACTGAAAAATGAATACAATTTGCAATTTATGAATATAATTTATAAATACAATAACCTAGGGTATAGTTCATATACCTCCAAATAATACATCTCAATATTAGGAGTACATTTTCTGAAAGTGGTGATTATACAAACATCCATTAACTCTGGGACTAATCTCTGGCCAATCCTTACCCCCAACACACATACATCTTCCTTAAAGTTTTACTTCTTTTGGGTGATTATGTAACTGGAGAGAAAAACTATAATGACCCACTCCTCCAATGAGACTGAACTCAGAGTTTGCTTTCCTACCACAAGTAAGTTGTATCCTTTCTGAATTACACAGGTTCTTGATATAGTGGCATCCCTGAAGACTGGATCAAAGTTTCTTCATGCGTGATTAGAAAGTTCACTCATCCAGACCTTGTGAAGACTAATCTCACTCTTAGTAGAACATCTTATTAGATTCTAAAAAAGGTATTCTCACCCCTAAACAACTTCAAAAATTTTGAGGAATCCTCACCAGCAACAAAAGTGAAAAGTGAAAGTGTTTGTCACTCAGTCATGTCCAACTCTTTGTGTCCCCAAGGACTGTAGCCCACCAGGCTCCTCTGTCCAAAGAATTCTTCAGGCAAGTATACTGGAGTGGGTAGCCATTTCCTTTCCCAGGGGGTTTTCCTGACTCAGGAATCAAACCCAGGTCTCCTGCATTGAAGACAGATTCATTATCATCTGAGCCATCAGGGAATGATCTTTCCCAGCAGCAAAGCTAGAATAAAATTTGGGGAATCCTATGTGTAACAGTAGATTAATACAAGACCCCAGCAGTCACACTTATTTTGGATGGGATCAAAAAATGAGACAAATTCATGGCTCATGAATCCCATGTTGCAGGATACCTTTGATCCTTCAGTTCAGATTATATAATAGAATTAGCACTAAAATTATATACATTATATATGTATGTATGTATATATATATATATTTTTTTTTTTTTTCAAAAATAGCTAACTTCGTTCATTCCTGTGGATGCCAGATTTCAAGAAGAGGCCCAGTGAACTTTACATCCTGGTATTCACATACTATACGGTCCTCTCTGAGCTGTATAATAGACACAATATGGAAATGACAGCATAAGGTGTTCAAGGCTAGGTTATAATAGAAATTGTTGTCCCACCTTTTTCCTTTAATATCTTATACCAGATGCCTACTGCCTTGTGAGGACACTCAAGTAGCTGGAGAGGTTCACATGGTCAGGAACTTTGGCTTCTGTCAAGAGCCAGGGCCAACTGATTAGACATGAGTGAGGAACCATCCTAGAAATAGGTCCTCCAATCAGAGTTTAGCCTTGTGATGACTGAATAGCAGTTTGAGCCAACTTCTTAACTACAACTTCAGGAAAAGTCCTGAACCAGGACAATTCAGCTCCTGCGGACTGGGTCTTCTGACCCACAGAAACTATGTGAGATCAAATAGCTGTGAGATGAAATAAGCGTATTGCATTAAGCCATCATACTGTGAAGTGATTTATTATGTAACAATAGATTACTAAGAGACCTCTTCCCTTATGTTTCCTTTTTTCTATTTTTTACTTTACTTTTTTCTTTGAATCCTAATCTTCCAGAATAAAATCTGTTCTTATCATTACTGATCTGGGTCATGATACTCATATCAAATAATCCTTACATTTAAATGTGACATACTTAGTGAAATATCCATATTTCAGTCTCCATTAAGAATCTTTTCTTTTGCAGTTACAGAAGGGTTTCAACAGGAAAAAAAAAAAAAGCTGAATATTGGATCCTGAGATTAATAGATGTTAGTTGAACAAGTTATCTTTTTGGTTCAGTTAGCTGCTATTCTTTCTTTTTATTTTCTGTTTGAAGCTATGGCTCAATAATTTGCTTTTCTGCTTAAAGAATCAAAAATGTTTGTTTTAAAGTAATAGCTATAAAGTGTTCAATACATAATTTTACAAATAGCTACTGACTTTTTTCTTTAACTTTTATATTAAGCACTGACATTTCAGTTTTGACAGTTTATTTACCACATAATTAGAATGAATAAATTTCTCATTAAGACAAAGTGTAAAGAAAAATGTTGCCGGAATGTGATAGAAAATAAACATATATATAACATAAAATTTAGTACATTAAATATTATTGACATCTGATGTGAAATGTTGAGATCTTTTAAAAAATGAATTCACACTGTTCATTCAAACTCAGTGTTAAATTATTCTAAATTTGTGGTCCATTTCTTCCTTAACTCTCAACTCTTTTCTAAATTCCAGATTGACATCAAGATATTAATTTTCTTAATAAATATTTTTATAAATTTAGTTTTATTGCATGGCTATTTTTTCAATTCATGCTTGGTATTGTTTTCTTAATATTATTACTATTTTATTATTAATTGTAGTGCTCTGTCTTCCTCAGTTTCTTGGCTGCTCACATGTTATAAGTAAGGAATTATCTCTACACCTGTTTGCATTTCCATTTCTCTTCCTATAGGGGCACAGAATTGCAACAAATTGAATAAAAAATTAAATCATAAAACTGTTTTTTCACTTTTAAGTGTTTCCTAAATTTTAATTGCTTGTTTATATTTTCTTTTTCTGTTGAAAAATCTTTTGTGGACTTTTTGTAATAGACTCTAAAGAAATAATTAAGGGTGACTTTTTGAAGGAATTTTGTTATGGCACAAATTAGCCCATTTTATTAATGCCACTGCTCTCTATTGTTTTATATATCTCTCTATGTTTATTCCAAAACCTTTCTGGATGTAAATATTATATTTTTCTTCCATAAAAATATATATTTTAATATCTTATCTGATTATATCATTTTGTCACAGTGTGTATGGGGGTGTGTTTTTTTAACATGTTTGACATTTATCTCATTTGCTGAGTGGTCATATGTTTTGCCAAGGAAAATCTTCTGGGAAAAGAAGCTTGAGAATTCAGATATTTTTTCCGTATTTTGTATCTGGCAAACATATCCATTTCTTGTTGGATTTAAAGAAATGATACTGGGAAAAGAAAATGATCAAATCTCTTCTAAACAGTACAATAATTAAAAGACAAGAAAGTTCTGGAAGGTAGCTGTTATGTACTTTTCGATAAGTACCATTTTTAGTAACATTGAAAGCTTAAAAATAAAGAAAATCAAGCTCAGTTGTATCTAAATAATTTAATTGCAAGAACTTTTGCTTAAAATGAAAAAAAATTGAATTTAACTTGCATTTATGAATAATTAATAAGGATGTCAGAATCATCAACAATAGTTAAATGCATTCCATGGTTCCTGAATAATAATTACTGATAAGATGTTATCATACTATAAATTTAAAATTAAAATAAATTGTTAGTCTCTCAGTTGCATCAGACTCTATGACTCCATTGACTGTAACCTACCAGGCTCCTCTGTCCATGGGAGTTCCCAGGCAAGAATACTGGAGTGGGTTGTCATTTTTATTTCCTTCTCTGCCAGAGTCCAACTCCAGCAGCAAGGGAATTGACCTGAAGGGATAAGCGGTGTCAGTGGAGAATGATGCAGCCTCTGACTCAAAGTGCGGGACTGCATGCTTATTTCAAGCATCAGGTTTTCTTTTATACTTTTACAAAAGCATTAGGTCAGAGGTTTGACATCTTCAGTTCCCCCTCACCCAGACTTACTGTCTGCATAAATCATTGTTGTCCTTCAGAGTTCCCTCTTAAGTGTCCTTGTGACTACATTGTAATTCATGTTTGTCTCTGGGCTGCATACCACATTCCTCAGTTTATTTCTTATCTTTTTAAATCCTGCTAGCCCCTAGTATCTTAAGCTCATTATCTCCTAAAAAGGCTTCTGGCTATTAGTATCTCTAAAATTCCTAGTCTCTATAAGCTATAGTAAAATATGCCAACACTACCACATACCTTAAACTTTTAGCTTCTAACTAGTCTTAATTATTCCTAAACCCTAAACTCAGCAAACTTCTTTTGCCATAAACATTTCCCTCAGAAGCAGGTCTCAAATAACAATCTTTTCCATGGCCTCAAGCTGCGGCCTATGTGCTCAACCTGGAACATCCTTTGTAAAGATCTTTGAACAAATGTCACTAGTTAACTTTATGGATTATTTCCCGGGCATAACTGCAGAAGGCTTTGTGCTTTCTCATGCTCCTCGCAAGAACAATGAGCACCTTAACATTCTTTCCAGACAGCTCAACCGAAGGAAGGAAAGGACAAGTCAGAATCATAAGACCTAACTCCTTCATCCCGAGACCGTGCCTGAGGGATGAGGAGAGGGATTTGGGGCCACACCTCCATTTTGTCAGTAATGCCTAACTCAGCTCCAGACACTTCTCCAGGGTATCTTCCCAAACCAGGTATCAAACCAAGGTCTCCTGCATTGCAGGCATATTCTTTACAGATGAGACTTTGCAGATGAGATTGGGGCTTCCCAGTGGTAAAGAATCTCCCTGCCGGTGCAGGAGATGCAGGTCCAGTCCCTGTGTTCAGAAGATCCCCTGCAGGAGAAAATGACAACTCACTCCAGTACTCTTGCCTGGGAAATCCCATGGACAGGGGAGCCTGGTGAGCTACAGTCCATAGGGTCACAAAGAGTCAGACATTACTGAATGTGTAGAGGCAGAGGCAGATGAGATTAATGGTACTGAGATGAGATTCTCCTGGATTTTCCAGGTGAATACAATGTAATCACAAGGCTCCTTATAAAGGGAAGTAGAAATGTTAGAGTCAGAAAAGTAAATGTGACTAGGGAAGCCAATAGAGTTTTGAAGGTGCAATACTGCTGGCTTTGAGAAGGAAGCAGAGTGACTTAAGGAATCAAAGTAGCCTGTAGAAGCTAGGAAAGAATGGAAATGATAATCCATTCTTCGTCCCATTCATGTCCACCGATTCAATGGACATGAGTTTGAGCGAGCTCAGGGAGTTGGTGATGGAAAAGGGACAATCCATTTCCTTGTCCCCTAGAGACTAAAAGGAACCAGATCTTCTGACAACATGCTTTTACCCCCATGCTACTGATTTTGTACTTCTGACAACCAAAATTGTAAGATAATATCTTTGTGTTGTTTTAACTATTAAATGTGTGGTGATTTGTTATAGCAGCAATGCTATATATACATATATATATATATAATATGTTATATGTATTATATAACCTATATAATGTTATATATTCTTGAGGTTTGTTTTTTCTTGTTTGTTTTGGATAGTTACTTTTTTACCACTATTTTCTCCTTTTATCATTTGATTAAAAATATACATTATTTTATATATATTATTACTTTGTGCAAAGAATTGTGCTAATATTTTCTGCACTTCATCACAGTATCTTCTTGTCAATCATGAGATCTTACATGTGAATGTGAATTTCCTCTTTTTCTTTCTCTTATTTTAACTAGCAAAAGTTTCTAACAATAGTTACTATCTTTTAATTAGAAAGAAGCATGCATATGTACATGCACTGATACATACTGATGGTTTCAACCAGAGTCACCTCATAGCTAGCAAGATTTATCTGTGAAAATTGAACATAATATTTTCTTGGCTCAAATATAATTCCTGACCTCCTTTATCTGTTTTCCATCATGTTCTAGCTTTTTGACCTAACCTATCACAGGCATAAGGAATATTGCTTAGAAATCAAAATCATGTAGTGCCTTAGATTAACAGATCTGCATTTAAATCAGGCTCTAACTCCACTTGAAACAGTTGCTCATTGCATCTGATCATAAACTTTCCTATCTGTCTAAACATGGATGTATCTATCTGCAGGTAGATAGACATATGAAATGAATAATTTTCACTCCAATAATATGATATAGATTTGAGGTTGTTCATTATACATAAAGCATTTACAATATTATCTATTTATTTAGCAATAAATCGATTGCTATTTTGTGTATGCAAAATAATGAAAAATAGTAGCGTAGCACCTAATGAAAACTGAAAACAAAATGATAGCCAGTAGCAATACTTTCAGTATTTTTACTAAAGTACTATTAAAAGGAATATAAGTGCACAGATTACTATTAGCATTCCTTTTAATATTATCTAATAGAACGGTGATGAGAGTCAGCAGTCACATTCTCTCTTAAACTGTCTTCATTCTAGTAAGAAAACCCTTTTACACTCAAACTTGGATCTCTTGCCTGATATATTTTAAAATGTAAGAAGATTCCTGAGGTTTGAAGGTTGATTCAAGGACAAAAGAAGGTCAAGTGTTTGGGGGAGTCCACACTCCAGCTTGGACTGCAAGGTATCAAACCAGTCAATTCTAAAGGTAGTCCTAAAGGAAAATGTCATATTCACTGACAATGAATATTCAGGATTAATGCTGAAGCTGAAACTCCAATATTTTGTTCACCTGATACAAAGAACTGACTCACTGGAAAAGACCCTGATGATGGGACAGATTTAAGGCAGGAGGAGAAGGGGCCAACAGAGGATGAGATGTATGGGTGGCATCGCGGACTTGATGGACATGAGATTGAGCAAGCTCCAGGAGTTGGTGATGGACAGGGAAGGCTGGCGTGCTTCAATCCATGGGATCTCAAAGAGTCAGACATGACTGAGCTACTGAACTAACTTAACTGACACTCCAGTATTTTTCCAAAGGTATTCATTGTGCAAGGCAATGTCGGTCCATCTTGAACATGTGTATGTGCATGCTAAGTTGCTTCAATCATGTCCAACACTTTGTGATTCTGTGGACTGTAGTCCACCAGGATACTCTGTCTGTGGGATTCTCCAGGCAAGAATACTAAAGTGGGTCTCCATGCTCTCCTCCAGGGGATCTTCCTGACCCAGGGATCAAACCCACAATTGTACATCTCCTGCATTAGTAGATGAGTTCTTTACCATGAGCACCACCTGGGAAGCCACAGTCTTGAAGATAAATTTCTTCCAATGACTGAGAAGTGTTTCTATATTAACTTAAAATAATAATGTTTGGCAGTCATTGTACTTTTATGTGCTAAAGTCTTCAATAACTTCATGATTTGTTTTTATATTTTGTTTGCTTTTTTTTTTTCAAATTCTAGCCAGGGAAGGCTTTTTCCTTCAGTTTTAGGTAATGTTTTAAACAGCTGGCTAGTCATATTTTAGTGAGTCACTTGGTTCTCATGATTTGTCCTAAACATAGTAGGATTGTCTAAAAAAATTGAGAAGGAAAAGCTAAACTCAAGTTTATATTGTAATGAAGCTGTGATGCTGTGAATATCATTCTTTAGAAATCTTGGAAGGCTGCTTAAGGAGTCAATTCCAATTGGGAAATACATCAACATTAGGATGAATATGCCACTTATTTTTGGTTTCACAGAATTACTAAGAGGAAGTTTTAGCTTATTTTTCTAGTTTTGGCAAAAATGTACCACATATCTGTGCTTATAAACTGCATGGTCATAAACAGTCACAGAATTTTGCAATGGTAGAAAGCAGATACTAGAAAAAAGAGACTTTAAAGGTTATTTTATATAACTTTACCATTCACTAATCAAGGTGTAAGATAAAGCTATAAAAATGAATAAAGTGTATTGTCATCAAAATCAGATTTATCTTTGTATCTGAATCTTTAGCATGCCTTTCTATAATTGTGTTTGTGTAGAAAGTTATTCTTAGCATTCATGTAAAACTCAATCCTAAATAACTGAACAATTATATATGATCTCTTAAATATTAACTCAAATAATGTGGGAAGGTTTCATAAATGCAAAACCCCATATCATCATGATAACTGATAATTTCAAGGCCTTTTACCTGCTAAGGTGGTTTTAGGCTGAAATGATAGAATATTTCACTAAAAGTTTCTGAAAAGTAAATCTTATTCATGTGTCAATTTATCTACTTACTTAACAATACCAAGAAATCAAGGGATAGTGGATTCCAAGGATATTAGTCAATAATGTTGGGGTTTTTGTCAGCTTCTCTGTTATTTTTTGTCCTCTCCTTTAGATGATGAGCCTGGCTTTTAATCTTTAGTACTCTTAAAACAATGTCTACTAGGAGGAATGCCAAGGCTGGTCACTTCTTTTTTTCATCTTTTAGTCTATCAGACTTTTCAGAAGCTCCCAGCCTATTTCACTTTTTATTTAGTCAGCTGGAAGTAGGCCTCCTGTCTGACTCCTAGCTACAAGACAGAAGAAGAATTTGGCCAGTAACTTGCATTTTCAACCTGCAGAAGGACGGGCTAGACACTGGTGCAAGAAAGATTCAGGTGGGAAATGTTGATGCTTCAGTAACTAAGGAAGTCTCTTATATGTTTGACTACTGAGGTCCCAAAAGAAAGATAAATCAGCTCAAGGTCTCAGATGCACACTTACTAGAGGCTTATTTGAGGATTTGGCTGGTACTAGTATTTGAGATTTGATGTTAGAGAGTGAATATATTTATAAATATATTCATATATATTTATAACTATATTATATAGATGGAAGCAATTATACACATATAAAAGGACATAAAAGAATAATTCTGCAAAAAAAAAATGTAAGAAAATAGTATTGGCAATTTCATGACAACTTATCAGTAACTTTCAATAAGAAAGTGTTAGAAAAGAATATACTTTAAAGTATAGGTTTTTGTGAATCCACTCAGTTTTAGGTATGCTATCTATTAGCTTTTTGATATTAAACAAAAATGTCACTCTTTTGAGTTCTAATCTCTTCACACATGATGAAGTTAATGATATTGTTATTGGAAGATTAAAATGAAATAAAATAAGGGAACACATAACACAGTTACTTTCCCTTAGAAAATCTTCTGGATATTTTGTTATTCCATCCTTCATCCAGCCAGTTTAAGTCTTAAAAATTCTTTATTAATAAGAACTCAGTAATCTGTACCTCATAATAATCTGCTTGATGACTTAAAGTTTAGTTTGTTATATAAAAATGTGCTTGTTTAACAAAAAAGAGTTTGAGGAAAAATATTGGAAATACAAAATTCTCATTCATGTAAATCAACTGAATTAGCCATTTCCTGAAACACATTATTTTTCATCAAAGCACATCTGTCAATATATAGTAAACAATATTCAGAAAATCTTACTTTTCTTGTGAAAAAGGACAAACAATGAAAAAAAATAGTTACACCTTGGAAGGTTTATACTAACATACTAAGGCTATTGACCTACTATTTTTTTAACTCAAGTTTGAGTTTTCTTTGGAGTATATAGTCATACTTAGTGTGTTTATTGATTTAAATATTGGAAACCATTTAAAGTTTCAGGTGGTTAATTAGCATGAAGTTATTAACCAGAAAAATGACATTTATGGCAAAAAAAACAAGGTAAGCAAACTGTAAACACAAGAAACAAGCACAAAGGAAAGAAAACAAAAGAACGCTAAGTTTTTCTTATATGAGATTATAAAAAACTGGGCAGTACCACAAAGTGGGCATGACTCTTGTTGTGTACTTTATGCTTGTCAATGTTATTACTTCTTATTCACTTTGAATAATGATGAATACTTGCTGTCAATTTCCCCTAACCCTCAGGATGTGATGCATGTAATGTAAGTGACATATGGGTTAAGGTCAAATTCTGTTTCATAAATCAAGAGAGTGTGCCTTTCAATGATGCTTAAGTTTAAATAAGTGCTTTGTCTTCTAGATTATCAGGTCATACTGCATATTAGGATAATATCTCCAAACAGCACTCCATTTCAATAATTTATTCAAAATAAATAATATTTGTTTTTCTCCAACTCTCTTGTTCCAGTATGTAGAATATATATTTATAACCATCTGCTATCTATCTATCTATCTATCTATCTATATACATATATATACACTTAGGTGGAAAGATGGATAAAAATATATTCCTACAGTAATAAAAATCTATATTTTATTCCATAGTATTTAATCTCTAAAGTAAAATTTTAAGCAAAGTGTAAGATACTTACTTATATTAGTCATCTACATAAGACCTGAACTGGTATGAAATATGTATAGTCTTCATTTATCCCTTTTAATAAATATTCATGTTTCATTGCATACCTATGTTTGGTTAGGGGATAATCAATATAGAGTATATACATCAAATTAGATTTTTGAAATCCAAAATTTCTTAATTTGAAACACATTTGGCCTCATGAGTTCCTAGTTGTGTACTGTGGATTAGCACCACTTAACATTCATAATACTTCTTTTATTTTCAAATATAATTATTACCTTTGAATTTCTTGTGATTGATTATCTCATCTGTAGAGGTCAGGGTAATAGGTTAACACCTTATTTTGAAAAGAAATTACCCATGTCTTACATATATAATGAGTGCAAGTATTAACCCTTCTTTATAAATAGGAGGCTGAGAAATTAAAAAATAGAATAACTCGTCTGCTGTTGTATCACTAGGTTACTCCTGAATCAGCTCAGTACCTTCTCCAGTGATCATACTGTTGCTTTCTTCTCTGACATCTCTCATCCCTGTAGTATTCTGTT
The DNA here is from genome assembly GCF_054371585.1 of Giraffa tippelskirchi. Lineage (NCBI taxonomy): Eukaryota > Metazoa > Chordata > Mammalia > Artiodactyla > Giraffidae > Giraffa > Giraffa tippelskirchi. The sequence continues at coordinate 40,581,277 of NC_137282.1, read as the reverse complement.
TAGACACACATTTTTAATCTAAGAAATTAATTCATGCTGAGATGTTTGAAGGTGACAATGGCTTTTGAAAACACAATTTTTTTAAGAAGCTATTAGTTGTGTATAATACGGCAATATGACAAGCCTCACTGCCCATATTTTTAAAATATGACTCCTTTCTTAGCACTTACCAACATAAGCCCCAAATCCTATTTCTACACCTAGTGCAAATCTATATTTCAGGATGCTACAATTTCTATTTAAAAAAATAATTTGGGCATTAATTTATCAATAACTAATGAGTAATCTTATCTTTTTATACTTGTGTTAGTTTATTCAGTAATATTTCTAAACAGAAATATTTTCAACAAATTGAAAAACAATTATTTAAAAACAATTGTGCAGCCATTGCAATCAGTGGTAAAAATAATTCTTGGGGAAGACAAGTATCACATTATTCATACAAATTTAAGAATCAAAGGGATTTTCTTGCTTACAGTATCACCTACACATTTACTATGTTTTGTTTAAGTAATAAAAAAGATACCATATTTAAGTGACCTGTCAAATATGCATGTATCATATACACTGAGATCTCATAATTGATTAAAACTTTTTAACCTGAAAGCAAATTACATAAATACTTCTACACTTATGATTTATTGTGATGTTCTGAATTAATAAATTTTTGGATTGCTATTTATTCTTTTTTATTTTACAAAGATGACTAAATAGTGTTATTTTTTAATTTCAAATATAACTAAATACAGTTATACTAAATAATTTTAAATGGGTCTTTAAATGCACATTTAAATAAGTTTTCACCATTATACCAAAAGATATTAAAACTTCAAACTTACAGCAGCCCACAGAGCAAACTAAGAATTAAATGAAAACAGGACTCACAGGGTTTCCCTGGTGGTTCAGATGGTAAAGAATCTGTCGACAATGCAGAAGACCAGGGCTCTATCCCTGGGTTGGGAAAATCCCTTGGAGAAGGGAATGGCTAACCACTCTAGCATTCTCGCCTGGAGAATCCCATGGACAGAGGAGCCTGGCAGGCTACAGCCTCTGGGGACCCAAGCAATCAGACATGACTGAGTGACTAACATTAAATTAATAAGGACATAGAACCTTCTGGAGTCCACAGAGCAAATTCTGAGCTAAACATAACTAGAACTCACCAGGAGGATCCAGGCTCACAGAAGCTCCAAGGGTCCACGATGCATCCTTTCCCATCAAGCTTGGCACTTGCAACTGGTTCCCGCTGTTACACTGGGCTGTCCTTGCTGGTCCTCATAGCCTGGCTGTTCTGACCCTTCTGAAGCACGGAGGCTGCTGACTATACACTGTTTTGTGTTATTGCCTCAGTGTAGTGGGAGCAGGAGCCAAATCCTCCTCCTCATCTTGGACCATGAGCTGGCTCACTGGCATCATTGAAGTGCCAACCCTAGCCCTTTGGCAGCAGATTGTTAGAGAATCTGCATTTGATAAGGTTTCTCAGTTATTTATAGGTACATAACAAATCACTCCAAAACACAGATGCTAAAAAAAGTAAACATTTATGATCTCACATCATTTCTGAGGGTCAGGGAGCAGCCTCTCTGGGTGGCTTAGCTCAATCCTTCCTAAGACTGCAGTAAGATTTGGCCAAGGCTTGTCTGGGTCTGGAGGACCCACTCACAGCCTGCCCAGTTAATACTGCCATGGAAAAAGGTGTCAGATCTTCATCATGGGGCCTCTTCACCCTATGGGACACCTCGAGTGTCCTTACAACATGGCAGCTGGGGACCCACAGCAAGTGATCCAAGAGAGCCAGGAGGAAGTCCCAGTGCTCCAGAGTCATCTGTGTCATTATACAGGTCAGTCTCACCAGGCCTGGAGGGTACAACCTGGGCCATCAATACCAAAGGGCAGGCTCAATGGTGTCAACGTGAGGCGCTGACCATGCCCGTTACAGTTGGGGAAGCAGTTTTTCCACAAGCTCACACTTCCAATGCATGGAGACTAGGAAGGGTTCTGAGATGTGTTGGAGATGGGGGCATGGGACCTCCTTTAGGGCAATGGGCTGCTTGCACCAGTCGGTCCTGGAAAGGCCTCACTCATCCCCAGTGGCAGATGCCCACATCTGCTGACATGCAGGGCTATTTGAACAGTATAGTGGTTGGTGAGCACCACTGTCCTCCCAAGGAGTTGAGGAAACTTGCTCTCCCATAGGCATCTCATCCTTTCACATCCCTTCAGACCTATTTCTACTTTTTTTAACTGCTTTGGTGGGTGTGAAATGGATTTCCTATTTTTCATATAAATTTTCAAGTTTACTAATAAGACTTACTAGCCATGTAGATTTCCTTTCTGTGAAATGCCTATTTTCCTACTACACTATTTCTTTCTTGACCATTGTCATCCTTTATATATTTTGGGTAACAATCATTTGCAGTTACGTATGTTACAAAAAAAAAAAAACATGCTAAGTAAAACTATCAAATGCTGGGGGAGATGCAACTGGTAATTAACTCCTACACTATGAGCATTCAAACCCTGAAATATGATTACTTGGTCTCACTCAATAGCCATAGTCTTGAAGCAGATTTTTCTCTGCAAAAATTTAGTATTAGAATGAGGTGTGACTTCTACTGCATAGCCAAGAACAGTCCCTTAGAGTATATTGCTTTATTGTAGACAAAGATTTAAAACACTCTCTAGATCCTCTACACAGAAAACCCTAAAGATTCTACCAGAAAATTACTAGAGCTAATCAATGAATATAGTAAATTTGCAGGATATAAAATTAACACACAGAAATCCCTTGCATTCCTATACACTAATAATGAGAAAACAGAAAGAGAAATTAAGGAAACAATACCATTCACCATTGAAACAAAAAGAATAAAATACTTAGGAATATATCTACCTAAAGAAACAAAAGACTTATATATAGAAAACAATAAAACACCGATGAAAGAAATCAAAGAGGATGGAGAAATCAAACAGATGGAGAAATATACCATGTTCATGGATTGGAAGAATTAATATAGTGAAAATGAGTATACTACCCAAAGCAATCTATAGATTCAATGCAATCCCTATCAAGCTACCAATGGTATTTTTCACAGAACTAGAACAAATAATTTCACAATTTGTATGGAAATATAAGAAACCTCAAATAGCCAAAGCAATTTTGAGAAAGAAGAATGGAACTGGAGGAATCAACCTGCCTGACTTCAGGCTCTACTACAAAGCCACAGTCATCAAGACAGTATGGTACTGGCACAAAGGTAGAAATATAGATCAATGGAACAAAATAGAAAGCCCAGAGATAAACCCACACACCTATGGACACCTTATCTTCGACAAAGGAGGCAAGAATATACAATGGAGAAAAGACAATCTCTTTAACAAGTGGTGCTGGGAAAACTGGTCAACCACTCATAAAAGAATGAAACTAGAACACTTTCTAACACCATACACAAAAATAAACTCAAATTGGATTAAAGATCTAAACATAAGACCAGAAACTATAAAAGTCCTAGAGGAAAACATAGGCAAAACACTCTCCGACATAAACCACAGCAGGATCCTCCATGACCCACCTCCCAGAATATTGGAAATAAAAGCAAAAATAAACAAATGGGACCTAATTAAACTTAAAAGCTTTTGCACAACAGAGGAAACTATAAGCAAGGTGAAAAGACAGCCTTCAGAATGGGAGAAAATAATAGCAAATGAAGCAACAGACAAACAATTAATCTCAAAAATATACAAGCAACTCCTGCAGCTGAATTCCAGAAAAATAAACGACCCAATCAAAAAATGGGCCAAAGAACTAAACAGACATTTCTCCAAAGAAGACATACAGATGGATAACAAACACATGAGAAGATGCTCAACATCACTCATTATCAGAGAAATGCAAATCAAAACCACAATGAGGTACCATTTCACGCCAGTCAGAATGACTGCTATCCAAAAGTCTACAAGCAATAAACGCTGGAGAGGGTGTGGAGAAAAGGGAACCCTCTTACACTGTTAGTGGGAATGCAAACTAGTACAGCCACTATGGAGAACAGTGTGGAGATTCCTTTAAAAACTGGGAATAGAACTGCCATATGACCCAGCAATCCCACTGCTGGGCATACACACAGAGCAAACCAGAATTGAAAGAGACATGTGTACCCCAGTGTTCATCACAGCACTGTTTATAATAGCCAGGACATGGAAGTATCCTAGACGTCCATCAGCAGACGAACGGATAAGGAAGCTGTGGTGCATATACACAGTGGAATATTACTCATCCATTAAAAAGAATACATTTGAATCAGTTCTATTGAGATAGATGAAACTGGAGCCCATTATACAGAGTGAAGTAAGCCAGAAAGAAAAACACCAATACAGTATACTAATGCATATATATGGAATTTGAAAGATGGTAACGATAACCCTATATGCGAGACAGAATAAGAGACACAGATGCATAGAACAGTCTTATGGACTCTGAGGGAGAAGGTGAGGGTGGGACGTTCTGAGAGAATAGCATTGAAACATGTATATTATCATATGTGAAACAGAACACCATTCCAGGTTCGATGTATGAGACAAATGCTCAGGGCTGGGGCAATGGGATGACCCAGAGGGATGGGATGGGGAGGGAGGTGGAAGGGGGGGTTCAGGATGGGGAACACATGTAAACCCATGGCTGACTCATGTCAATGTATGGCAAAAACCACTACAATATTGTAAAGTAATTAGCCCCCAACTAAAATAAATAAATTTATTAAAAAAATAAAAATAAATAAAACGAGGCAAAAATTTAACAAAAAAATAAAAAATAAAAATAAAATAAAACACCCTCTAAATTATGAAGATGTAAGGCAAATAGGCAGTCCTTACCAGTGAAAATTTGTGTGTAGGTAGAGGTATGTAAGATATGTGTTTATTATTTAACAACATTTGCCTTTCCGCTTTGTGCTGAGATGATCCCATGGAAGAGGAGCAAACCAGACTTCATGGGGAAGACTTATTCCAGCACCTCAGGAGACTGGGGCTGAGTTCTTCTCTAGTATGGCCCACCTGGCCTGAGCTAAACCTCTGTGTGGGGTGGGGATGGATCTCAGTATGTGAGTGTGATCAAAAAGAGAGGTGTCCTCAGAGTTCAGAGGGATGCTGGTGGGGTGATGGGAAGAAAAGAGTTGAATTAATGGGAGTATTGTAGAGATATTGTTTCTTTCAGGCTTCATTAATCATTTCCCCTTGTTTGCATAACTTTCTACTATAAGCTTTTACTGATTTTTGTTGCCTCTTTGGTAAAGATTCTGCCTGCAATGCAAGACACCCCAGTTCAATTCCTGGGTCAAGAATATCCCCTGGAGAAGGTATAGGCTACCCACTCCAATATTCTTGGACTTCCCTTGTGGCTCAGCTGGTAAAGAATCTGTCTGAAATGCGGGAGACCTGGGTTTGATCCCTGGGTTGGGAAGATCCCCTGGAGAAAGAAAAGGCTACCCACTCCAGTATTTCAGCCTGGAGAATTCCATGACTGTATAGTCCATGGGGTCTATACAAAGAGTTGAACACAACTGAGTGACTTTCACTTTCACTTTTCTTCACCACATAAAAGAAGTTCTTTTTTAATTTGATTTTGAAATGCTTGTATATTTCTGAGATCCAGGCATTCTCCCTTTGTAGTATTTTCTGAGAAAAGTATTTCCATATTTCTGTTCAAATTTATATGTATTTGACACTACACTGTAACTTGAATTAGAAAGCAAAAAGGGGCAGAATAGAAACAAATGTTTATTCTGAAAAAAAAAAACCCAAGCTCATTTCCACAGACATTTCCCTGTCCCTTATGTATGATACATCCTGCCCTGGGCCTAGAATGCTGGGCCAGGTGGAGAACTGCTTGGATTTCCCTCCCTATTAGCAATTGAGTTTGGAACCATTTAACACTGAAAAGTTGTGGATAAGTCTTAGCCAAAACTTTGATTTCTTTTTCTTTTTTTTTTTTAATTTTTACTGTGGTCTCCACTGTCATGGATAAAAAGATAAAAATCTATTTCTATCTAACTATTGATCTTCATAAACAGAAGCATTGAAGAGAAACAAAAACAACTACTACAACAGAATAGTTTGTATCACATCTGAATGTATTAATTTGTGAGGAAAGGGAGATTCATATCACTCTGGAGAGAGTTCAGCAATTCACTCTGTGTAGTGTAGGTGCTTGATTTATGCAAAACAAACATTTACTTGCAAACATGATAGGATTCCCCCAAAACATTTTTTGACTGGTCGCTAAAAGAAACCTAAAAATTTCTCTTTTGACTGATCATTTTTCATCATGACATTATTTGGGTGGGTATTAAACTGATGGGTATTAAATAAGGGCTTCTCCTGTGGCTCAGCTAGTAAAGAATCCACCTGAAATGTGGGAGCCCTTGCTTCAATCCCTGGGTTGGGAAGATCCCCTGGAGAAGGGAAAGGCTGTCCACTCAAGTATTCTGGGCTGTAGAATTCCATGGACTGTATGGTCCATGGGGTTGCAAAGAGTTGAACACAACTGAGCAACTTTCACACAAACTGGGGATCAATTCTTAACAAGCTGTAGAATGGCAGAGAAATCATGCAGGAATATAGACATGTAAAGATTTAAGTAGAGGATTCCTTTATAGAGGTCAACAGTATGTTTCTTAGATATTAATATCTCATGCGGGAGGTGAAAAATGTACCGGTATTAAATCTCCATCTCACAATGGTAGAATGTATGTTAGGAAAGTAGAACACTTAAAGCCCAGAAAACATTCATATTTCCCATGAAATCTTAAAAGGAAATGTATGTTTAGGATAACATAGACCAATGAATAGAAGTCGAACAAACTTGGATTAAGCTCCTAAAGTTTTCCCAGGCCTTAAATTCAAACCCTCATCTTAATATTTAATTAGTTTGCTAAAGCTGCTGTAACAAAGTGCCACTAACTGGGTTGTTGTTCAGTGGCTAAGTCATGTCTGCAGCTCACCATAGACTGCAGCTCACCAGACTTCCCTGTCCTTCACTATCTTCAGAGCTTGCTCAAACTCATGTCCATTGAGTCAGTGATACCATTCAACCATCTCATTCTCTGTTGCCCCTTTCTCTTCCTGAACTCAATCGTTCCCAGCACCAGGGTATTTTCCAATGAATCATCTCTTTGCATCAGGTGGCCAAAGTATTGGAGCTTCAGCTTCAGCCCATCTAATGATTACTAAGCTTATTTCCTTCAGGATTAACTGCTTTGATATCCTTGTAGTCCATCAAAAACCACCATTTGAAAGCACCAAGTCTCCAGGGCTTAGCCTTCTTTATGATCCAGCTCTCATATCCGTACATGACTACTGGAAAACCACAGCTTTGACTATATGTACCTTTATTAGCATAGCAATGTCTGCTTTTTTAATATGCTGTCTAGGTTTGTCATAGCTTTTCTTTCAAGGAGCAAGTGTCCTTTAATCCTATATCTGCAGTAACTGTCAATGATGATTTGGGAACCCAAGAAAATAAAATCTGCTGCTGTTTCCACTTTTACCCCATCTATTTGCCATGAAGTGATGGGACTTGGTACCACGATCTCAGTTTTTTGAATATTGAGTTTTAAGCAAGCTCTTTCAGTCTCCTCTTTCACTCACCCTCATCAAGAGACTCTTTGGTTCCTCTTTCCTTTCTTCCATTAGTGTGGTATCATCTGCATATCTGAAGTTGTTGATATGTCTCCCTGCAAATAACTGGATGGCTTAAGCAACAGATATTTGCTGTTTCAAATTTGTAGAAGTTAGAATACAAAATCAAAGTGTTGATTTTCCTCTTTCCACATTCATTTCCTCCTGAGGAATGTGAAATACTGGGAGAAACATAATTAAAAGCAAAATCATTCCCCCCCCCCAAAAAATATAGGTTATTAGACAAAGAAAATATTTTTATTATTTATTTACTTATTTATTTATTTATTTTGGCTGTGTTTGGGTCTTTGTTCCTCTCTGGGTTTTCTCTAGTTGTAGTGAGCGGGATCTACTCTGTTTTACTGTGCTTGCGGACTTCTCACTGTGATGGCTTCTCTTCTTGCAGAGCACAGGCTCTAGAGTGCCAGTAGTTGTGGTGCAGGGGCTTAGTTGCTCTCTCTCATGTGGCATCTTCCCAGATCACGGATAGAGGCCGTGTCCCGTGTTGGTAGGGGATTACTATCCACGGCACCACCAGGGAAGTTCCTACTTTTACTACTGAATAAGCACTCCAATACTTTGGCCACCAGATGTGAAGAGCTGACTCATTTGAAAAGACCCTAATGCTGGGAAAGATTGAGGGCAGGAGGAGAAGCGGACGACAGAGGATGAGATGGTTGGATGGCATCACTGACTCAATGGACATGGGTTTGGGTAGACTCTGGCAGTTGGTATGGACAGGGAGGCCTGGCGTGCTGCGGTTCATGGGGTCGCGAAGAGTCGGACACCACTGAGACTGAACTGATACTGAAGCATTAAAGCACAATATGATGCTCTAACAGGTAATCCCCACAGATGTTGCAAAAACAGAATTAAAAAAAAAATCATTGGATATAATCAAGCAGTAATAACCCATTACATACATGTTCTCAAGGTGAACAATAATTAGTCCTGAAGTAAGAATATTGACAGCACCATTTTTCACACATAGTTTATTCCAGGCGAATCGGATAAGATCAGGTGTTATCTAACTGGCGTTATGAAGACGAAAAACAAACTTCTCATATTTTTGTAACATGAGACAGCTTTACAATTTAGAAAAAAAGTGTCCTTAGAGGTTAAGTTCCTACCTTACCAAGAAATCTGGCATGTTGCAGTACTATCTCTTTAGACGTATAGATCTCAGAGAGATGGCTCTCAGGTTCTAAATATGATATTCCTGGGTCATAGAGCTGACAAAAGGCTCATTTAGTTTCTAAAAATATTTACAACATTTCAAAGAGGTAGTGAAAGAACTTATACTTTCAAGTTTTCTAAAGTAAATGATCTAAAAAGAGGACATGGAGGAAGTCTCCCTCCTTGTTTATGAAGCAGGATTAAACTCTATTTTTAATTTCTATATGTTCTTACAGAGGGAGGATTCTGCTCCCAGGCTCTGCCTGTTTTGCAGATGACCATCATTGTTCTGTGTTTCTTCACAATCTTCCCTCATCCTTGTCTGTTTCTGTTTCCAAAGTCCTGTATTTTATAAGGACAGCAGTCATATTGAATTAGAACCCAAACTGATAACCTTTTTTAATTTGATTACTTTATTAAAGATTCCATCTTTAAATAAGGCCACACACTGAGTTTCTAAAATTTAGGATATATATATATATATATATATATATATATATATATATGCACACACAAATGTGGTTGCTCTTTAGTCATGAAATTGTGTCCGACTCTTTTGTGACCCCATGGACTGTAGCACACCAGCCTCCTCTGTCCATGAGATTCCCCAGGGAAGAATACTGAAGTGGGTTGCCATTTCCTTCTCCAGGGAATCTTCCCTACCCAGGGAATGAACTTACATCTGCTACATTGGCAAGCGGATTCTTTACTGTCTGAGCCACCTGGGAAGCCTCTCTCTCTCTTTTATATATATATATTCAGGGAAGGACATAGTTAAATCCATAACAGCATCATACAACCACCTGCAAAGATAAGAGACTGAAGAAATTAGCATTACACAAAGAGAAATAATACACTGGTTGCTGGCTGGAAGTTCTGATCCAGCAGGAAAAGGAAAATTCTATAGCCCAGTTCCTCAGCTATAGGAAGTACAGAAAGGTGAAAAGAGAGAGAAGGAAACAATTCCAGTGCTATTTACAAAAGAACTGTCACTTTTCACATTCCTGCTACAGGAAAAGTGGAAGAAAAGAGGGGTTTCTTGATTTTTCAACTCAATTTTATCAATTAGTAAAAGTAGCTTAAATAGAGATAAAAGTTTAGAATTTACACCTAAAGCCTGGACAGATCTGCAGTTTCTTTCTGTAGATTGTCTCAAAATTGCAGACAAAAACTTAATTGATGAAATGTAATTAAGAATCAATGCTCTTACCCCAGAGTCCTGTGAAAACTATTCTGCGCTGAGGCAAGTTGTCCCACTTGTTAGGGACAAGTATATTATAATCTTCTAAGGAGAGGATTTTTACTCATTACAAGAGAATAAGTCTCCTTGTTTGATAAAACATAAATAAGGAAATTTGCCCACTCTTTGTCAACCACAAACCAAGAGTTCTGTGTTTTTATATTGATATGTTTTGGAGATACGATATGATGTGAAGAAATGTGAGAAACATCAATTAAATTTGCTATCCTATCTGCCAGTCCCTGGTGATTAAAAGAGTATCAGAATGGAATATTTTAAATCTATTGGAAGTACAGTTATATCAACTGAATTTTGAGCTAAACCACGAATCATAGACCACTTGTATTAGATGCAGGGAGTGAGAATGGCAAACAGCCAAGTCTCCATTTCTTACAGCCAATCCTTGCAAGAACCATGACAAATTGTCACATTAATTCCCTTCGTATGAATTCTGGACTTTTCAGTAGCCAATGCTTTAATGTTGGTCCAAAACCTTGAGTAGAATAATTTCCACTCAAGTTCTTATGGGAATGTCAAAATTGTGGATCAAATAAAGCTATGAATGCAAGGGAAAGACAAAGCAAACATAAGTAAGAATGAGGTCAGGATAACAAATAAATTAGAGGAGAAAGAAGGATATGCAAGCACTACAAGGGTTAAGATATGAAAACCATGGATTAAAAGCAAAAACAAGCAGATGAAGAGCAAACCAAAACCATTCACAATAATTCCTAAAAGAAGTTATTTCAAACAAAGTTCAAATGGAAAGAAATGCATGTGCTTGGGATATGTATTTATTTATTAAAAAAACAAATTTTTCAATTGCTACATTGTTGATGGGCTAAATTTAAATAATCTGGAGTAGAACACTAAATAACATATTTTATTTTGTATTAAATTAAGTGCATTAACATTATATACTAATTTTATCATTGAAAAATACTTTTGAATCTAAATTAATTAACTATGAGGTCTCAGATATCTCACAAAAATAATAGAGTTAACAATATTAATATATGCAATGTACAGTTTGATATGCTATTGTATAGAATGTAACTATTGTTCTAAAACAAACTGCCTGCTCTGTTTCAGATTCTTTATTCTAGTATGTACTCCAGGTATAAAATGGTACAATATATGAGAAAGACATAAATTCATAACAAAACAATTGACATCAGAGCATGACACAGTTCATTATATGATTAATTTTAACAAAATGCTGGATCAACAGAACTCAACAATCTGATACATACAGCATACAAAAAATACATGTAGTGTACAAAAACATGTTGAATAATAGGTTACCTGATGATAGTGTTTCCAAGCATATAATTAAAACATAAACTCCAGGTAAAGAATAATTAGCTATTTAAAAGAGTAAGTTAGTTCTTCATTAATTTATTTGAATAGGTATCTGTGATTCATTATTACCTAGAGGAAGTGTGTCAGATGGCAATTTTATTAAACAATACATGCTCTGGCTTTGTAATATGTGTATGCAGATAACCACATACATACATGTATAGACCCACATACATATGAATGTGTAATTTATATCTGGCTTGCCATGTAAAATTAACTTTTCAATTGAAAAATTGTTTACTTTCTAAATAAATTAATATGTAGAAAGATACAACATGTTCGAGCTTTAAATAGATGAGATGGTGATTTTTGTTGGCCTTCACTTCCCCGCAGAGAACTTTTTTTAATCGTCTCTGAGGAAAGATAATGATGCAGTATCCCTAAGTGAGTATCTCATCTTGAAGGAGCACAAGATTATAGTTTTTAAATGATAATGTGCTTGAATTAAATTTTGGCACAGTAATGAGTTTACACCATTCCACTCTTTGTCCTTGCTTCAGTCTCTGTTTTGAAAAGGAGGTATAAGGCTGTTAACAGCTAATATTGTCAGAGCAAATAATGGTAATAGAGACATCTTTTCTGAGGGATTTTGACAGAATCTGTACCATGGAAACAATCTCTCAGCAACAAAATCTAAATTGGGAAATAATCCCCAGGTCTACTTACCCTTTTTGCTTCTACTTTTGTGATTTTCTTTAAGCTCTTCTAATTCCCCCCATTAAAGAAACTCAAGGGATAAAAATCTATGACTACATTAATACGGTATTCTATTTGAATTAGAAAATCAAACTGCAGAATCAGGGCTTTGAATGTTCCCTTAGAAATAAGCAAGAGCAGCACATTCATCTGAGTTATGGGGAAACAAATTCTAAGATGCCAGTGTGCATTGCCCAAGGCCAAGTAGCTAGTGACTGGCAGAGCTACCAGGGAAATACAATTGTCCCTATTCCTTTGCAAAGACCATTGTACTTAAGCTGTAACAAAAACAGAATAAAAATTGAAGGAGTTATCCATACAATTAGGGATGAAGTATACTTTACAAAACTTGTATTAATTTTTAGAAAGCTTGATTCTTTAAAATATTTCCTTTATGAAACTTTTCCATTAATACTATTTAAAATTCATGTGATTAGAAACATGATACTTACTTTAATAAACTTTTCTGTGTAGTAAATTGAGTTTTTCAATATTACATTATATATGTTATTTCTTGTAAAACACAGCAGAATAATTGTTCATAAGGAAATAATTATCTTGTTCTCTATTGTAAAAGGGACTTGCTTCAAATTAGACCAAGACAATTTGAAAACTGAGTAATGATTTATGAGGAATCAATGGAATAATTGTTTCCTCTATAGATAGATATATCATTAACCTAAATGTATTTTGTTATTTGATTTTAATTTGCTTTATTTATTTATTTTTATATAACATCTATTTTCTTATATGAGCAGCTGCCATCTGTTCAAACAAACAAAAAGTTTGCAGAATCCTCTTTTAGCTTGTGCAATTCTGCACAATTGATTTCAGAATTGCTTCTGGCACCTTGCTTCTGTAGAGAAAAAGGAAGAAAAAAAAAGAGCATGTTTTTGTTAGTCTAAAACCAGAATGTTTCTAATAAGTCTATAATGGCTCTGTCTTTGGGAAGTTATTACATATTCTATGGACCATTATTGCTCTACATAAGTGTATCTGTGCACTTTTATTTAGCTATCGTCTCAGCACTATTTAATGGACATTCTATGAGATCGTTTTGAAGTGGACCCTACTAAAATAGGCTCTTCCCTAGTGACTCAGATGGTAAAAGCCTCTGCCTACAATGCAAGAGATCCGTGTTTGATCCCTGGACTGGGAAGAGCCCCTGGAGAAGGAAATGGCAACCCACTCCAGTGTTCTTGCCCGGAGAATCCCAAGGACAGAGGAGCCTGGTGGGCTACAGTCCATAGGGTCACAAAGAGTCAAACACACATGCAACTTTGAAATGGTGCAAGAGGAGCAGTTCTTTCAGAGAGACCAGGGAAATCTCTGGAGATGTGACTTTTATGTTAAATTGGAAGGAAAAATATAATTTCACAAAGTGGAATAATGTGTGAGGCCAAGTTATCAGTGTCCCAGGTGATGGAGACAACAACTAAGTGCCTTTGAACCGAAACACGTCATATTTGCAAAAATGTAAACAGGACAAAATGGCTAATATTCAGAGAGAATGGGGAGTGTATCTGAGTCAAAACTGGAAAGGCACAAAAGAGCCGACCTTCTGTGTCATGTTAAATAATTTGAGAATGATGGGAATGCACTGATCTTTATTTTTAATATAATTTTTGGGGATATGGAATAACATAAATAAGATTTAAACTTTGTGTAACTATTCCTGAATACAGAATAAATAAAACAATTTGAAAGAGGCCAAGATACTTGGAGGCAAATTAAAAGGCTGTTGCAGAAATCCAAGCAAGATTTGGCAGTATTTTGGAAAAACAATGCAGTTTTGCATTTGGGAAAAAAAAAAGAGACACATTTTAACAGTGTTTAGGAGAAAGCAAAATTGACAGAAATGTGATGATGGATTAATTAAGAAAGAATGCAGGAAAATATGATATTGTGCCTTCTGGCTTGTATCATTGTTGGATTCAGTTGTCATTTACTAAGACAGGGAATGTTGCAAGATAATCATTTTTGATGGTAGAAAGATTGTGACTTACTTTGGTCTTGTTCAGTTTAATTTGTCTCTGAGTCAGCCAGGAAGTGATTCAAGCAGGCATGTGGATTGTAGGTCTATGGCTAAGAGTATTTTATGATAAAGAGTTTTATATATGGAAGCAGATTTGGCTAGAAGCAATTTTTAAAGTAATTTTGGCTGACAATATAGAACAGATATTAAAACTGTGTTCGTCCCAACCAAATTTAATTCAATCACACTCTAAAATCCACTCTCAAATATGACTGTTATGAGAATGAGTAATATGTCCTCTATTCTGAAATTAGTGCTGATCTTTAAACTATTTAGGAGCATATTTAAATTTCAAGTGAAAATTCCAATCTGATCGGGCACAAAACACAAGGTATAGAAATGGAATACTCCTATATACTTATATATTCAAGTATAGGCCAAAATAAAGTCCCTCCCCCAAGAGAAGAATGTTTGATTGATTTGCTTTATTAGTGAAGATTTAGGCTTGGGAAGCACCAAAGACATTTAAGTACTTCAAGTAAATTACTGAAGACACTTCTGCTGAGACCCTAGATATCTGTGACTGTGTAAATAGTGCAATTTGGAATATTTCTTAGATATCACGCTGTGGAAACTGATATTTAAACTTATGATGAAGGCTTCAAATTATATCTCTTAATCATTACTTCATCATTGTATGAAATATCATTTGTCCCTTTAATGAAACATATAGTAAGAGAATATGTGCAAAGCACTGGGCATACCATGAACTGTAAGACAAGCATTGTAACCTTTGAATTACTTAGTCTATCAGAGTGAGACCAAGATAAAACTAATGTGCCAGAGAGTGTTACAGGAGGAGAACAAAACTCAGAGTCAAGTAATCCAAAAGAAAGGTAACCAAAAACAAAGAGTGGTAAGTTCTACCTGGGGTCAATTCTACTCAGCCAGTGCTTAGAGTCTTAAAAGGGTAAAAGGGAGTGCGTGCCTGCATGCTAAGTTGCTTCAGTCTTGTCCAACTCTTTGTGATCACATGGACCATAGCCTGCCAGGCTCCTCTGTCCATGGGATTCTCCAGGCAAGGATAATGAAATGGGTTGCCATGCCCTCTTCCAGGGGCTCTTCCTGGAGGGAATCCTCCTCCAGAGATTGAACCCACATCTCTTACTTCTCTTACATTGACAAACAAGCAGGTTCTTTACTACTAGTCCCACCTGGGAAGCCCCAAAAGAGAGTAAGTGGTCTTATTTTGGAAACAATTAATTTAAGTACAGTTAGTTGATTTCAGAGATGCACTCTTAGATACCTATGTCACACATTCTCTTCTCTCCTTTATCATTTAAGACTTTTGTTTCCTTGTTTCAACATAACTTTAGCTCTCTTCCACTGAAAAAAAATGGAAGCATTAAGAAGAAAATTTATTCCTGCATTTACCACCAAAACTATCAAGTCTATCTTAATCTGTTCTTTGTCTTCCTTTTTATCACAATGGATCACTGTTTTCAGTCTTTCTTAAGGCAAAAATACCCACTTGTGGTTTTTATCCCTTCCCTTCTTTATCATCACATCAGAACTTATCTCTGCTTTCTACTTCCTCTATTAGCATGCTTTTGTTCTTTTGAATCATTTTCATCAACAAATACCTGGCTTTAATATCTCCCAACTTCAAGACTCTCCTTTGACTCTGAACCCCTTCCAATTAACATAAATTTTGTTGACTTGTCACTTAGAGAAAATGATTTAAATTTGATTTTTTTTTTTTTAATTTTCTAGTTTAGTTTTCCCTGTCTCTTTCAAAAACCATTCATTCATGCTTCATTCCCCCGTGAGTCCACTGACATAGCTCTTGAAATCATGAATAGACCCTGGATGCCAAATTCAATGGACAGTTTGAAAACTTCATCTTTCTCAACCATCAGCAGTGTTTGACAAACTGATCTTTACTTAGATGATCATATTCAGTCTCTACACTTTTAAAATGTTCTATATACTGATGGGCTGCAAAGTCATATCTCCAGCCTAGTCTACTCCTTAACTCCATGAAAGTATGTCCTTATGTCTTAAGGACTTGTAGTTAGATGCCTAAAAAACACTTCAAGCTTAATGTGCAAAAATGTAAATTTTCATCATCTCCCAATAAACTGATACCTTCTACAGTATTCCAATTTCAGGAAAATGACCCTTTTTCTTCCACTTGCCCAGATCAAATCTGGAAAATCATCCTCAAGCCATCTCCATCATATTTCATACCAATACATCAATGACATTGATGTACATTGAAATGTACACCTTGTCTGACCACTTCTTACCACCTTCACTGCAGCCATCCTTGTCTTTAACACCAAACTTGATTCTTTGAAAATACATTGCACAATATTGCTCAAAATTTTCCAGGGTTTCCTAATGCTACTCAGACTAAAATCTAAATACCATGTGGCACTCTTTCATCATGTATGGATCTGAGCCACAGCTATGCTTATAACCTTATCTCTTAACTCTTCCTCTTGCTCACTTTCATTTTGACATGCTGGATTTCCTGTTGTTACAAAGATCATGCCATACAAATTCCTGTCTTGGTGACTTTGCATTTGTTTTTCTCTCTGCCTGGGAAACATTCCTCTGGGATTTTTAAGCACTTTTTCCCCTCTCATTTTTTTTGTCTAGTGTCTGTCTGCTCAAATATTACCACATCAGGGGGACTTTTACTAATACCCTTATACAAAATAATACACATTTACAAAAAAATACTTGTCTTGTTTAATCTGATTTATTTTCTTCATAGAACTTAATCAACCTTCCATTACACTCTTTAATATCTATATATTTGTTTTTCTCTATTGATTAGAATAGAAGCTGCATCCTCTAGAATATGACTACAGTAAAGTTGTCCATTTTTATTCATAGCCATATTAATGATGCATAAATTTGAGTGACGCACAGATTAATTCCACACTATTTTTTAAATAAACAATTGACTGAAAAAACAAATGGATGAATAATAAATGAAAGAGACAACGTGATACATTTCAGAGGTTATAGAAAACCCAAGTATGTCTAGAAATATGCAAACATTAAAATACAATTTCAGAATATAATTAAGATGTGTTTGCAATGGAACAAATTAGCATGGATAATCATTGTTTTTCCAGATAAGCAATCAATTGCTGTTTTTATACGTTCATTTATAAAACCTTTAAACTCAATTTTATTCAAGGTTTCTTGATATAAATGAATAGTTCTGAGTGTCTCTCATATGTTCGGCATCACATTAAGTAACTGGTATACAAAAATCAATGAAGACTAGATATCGTTGACTAGGGAAAACAACCATCATACAAGTTTATATATAGGAAAATAAGTCCTATGATTGGAGAGAGTAGCTTTAAAGTACACTTAATAATCATCTCACATGGTCTATTGTAGGCTTTGCAGATTTAGCCATTAGATAAACTATTTACTTAAATCAGTTTAAAAAAAGCATTAAAAATTTTGATACCCGAAACGGCCCCCAAGCAGTTCTAACACTGCCTCAATGGTCTGGTTTCTTCAAGTGTCACAGATTGCAAAAATCTTTAGCTACAATTTTCAAAGCATAAGCCTATATCTTTAATCTTATCACCAAAAACTCAGTACAAGAGTCTTTTGTTTAATGCTTGTGACTACATTTATCTAAAAACTGTGCACTACTGAATGCTGAGACATCTACCAATGTAGATCTTAGATTATGCTGGACCATTTAAATCTTCATGGGGTGAATCATATAAAGTGAAAAGTGAAAGTGTTCTTATTCCATTTCCCTCCTTCCCTGAATCTAAGGATGTCTTTGATCTTGCTCAGCAGCTATAACTGAGACACTTTAGAATTAGTTGACCAGGAGTTTCATTGACAGGGGAGGTATTTTGTTTCCTGAAATTCTGATCATATTTTTGTTATTTTACAAAGCATCAGTTTTTTTTAATCCAAATATAATGAATGGAGTCCTAAGGAAAAATACATAGTGTTCCTACCGTGCAAAAAGGGATAAAGTAGCTATCCTCCAAAATAAAGTTACAAAAAGATCACAGTACACATGAGAATATCTATTTTGCATTGGTAGTATTACATGAAGTAAGATGAAGATACAAGAACAAAAGTTCACAGTAAGTGACAGAAGCAAAATCTTCAAAAAACAAAAAGAAAGCATGAAAAAGAAAGAGCAAGGGACATACAGTGTTTATAAATTTTCTCAGTAAGTGAAATGAAATTTAATGAAACTAATCGGTTTTACACACTGAATCTTTTCAGAGAAATCTTTTGCTTACAAAATGTAGAGAAATAGGCAAAAGTCAGTTGAGGAAAAGAATACAATTTGAATGAAGATGGCTCAGAAAGAAGAAACTTCTAAAAATACATCTCAAAAGGGAGAGTTTTACAAACTATCCAGGGAATACCTTGAAACAAAATTGAATATCTACACATTTGCTATGATAGTTTTTTTTTTTAATTTATGTAAAATATATAGTATTTAATGTAAAGATGATACATTTGAAGATTCATTTAGACATAAACTAAGTTCTTTATACTACATTCTATATTGGGTAAATAATGCAGTATATTTTGGTTGACTTAAACTGGGGACTTAAGCTGAGCGAAAGAATTTGTTATTATTTTCCTATTGTCCATGGTCATCTGTATAACTGAGGTTAGTGATATTTCTCCCGACACTCTAGATTTCAGGTTGTGCTTTACTCAGACTAGCGTTTCCCATGATGTACTCTGCATATAAGTTAAATAAGCATGGTGACAATATACAGCCTTGACGTATTCCTTTCCTGATTTGGAACCAGTCTGTTGTTCCATGTCCAGTTCTAACTGTTGCTTCCTGACCTGCATACAGATTTCTCAAGAGGCAGGTCAGGTGGTCTGGTATTCCCATCTCTTTCAGAATTTTCCATAGCTTATTGTGATCCACACAGTCAAAGGCTTTGGCATAGTCAATAAAGCAGAAGTTCTTCTGGAACCCTCTTGATTTTTTGATGATCCAGCGAATGCTGTCAATTTAATCTCTGGTTCCTCTGTCTTTGCTAAAACCAGCTTGAACATCTGAGAGTTCACGGGTCATGTATTGTTGAAGCCTGACTTGGAGAATTTTGATCATTGTTTTGTTAGCATGTGAGATGATTGCAATTGTGTGGCAGTTTGAACAATTTTTGCCATTGTCCTTCTTTGGGATTGGAATGAAAACTGATCTTTACCAGCCCCATGGCCACTGCTGAGTTTTCCAAATTTGTTGGCATGTTGAGTGCAGCACTTTCACAGCATCATTTTTTAGAATACGACAGAGCTCAACTGGAATTCCATCACCTCCACTAGCTTTGTTGCTGGTGATGCTTCCTAAAGCCCAATTGACTTTTCATTCCAGGATGTCTGTTTCTAGGTAAGTAGTGATCACACCATCGTGATTATCTGGGTCATGAGGATCTTTTTGGTACAGTTCTTCTTTGTATTCTTGTCATCTCTTCTTAATATCTTCTGCTTCTGTTTGGTCCATACCATTTTTGTCCTTTATTGAGCCAATCTTTACATGAAATGTTCCCTTGGTATCTCTAATTTTCTTGAAGAAATCTCTTGTCTTTCCCATTCTATTATTTTCCTCTATTTCTTTTCACTGATCACTGAGGACGGCTTTATCAATTCTCCTTGCTATTCTTTGGAACTCTGCATTCAGATGGGTGTATCTTTCCTTTTCTCCTTTGCTTTTTGCTTCTCTTCTTTTCACAGCTATTTGTAGGGCCTCCTCAGACAGCCATTTTGCTTTTTTTGTGTTTCTTTTTTTGGGGGATGATCTTTCTCCCTGTCTCCTGTACAATGTCATGAGCCTCTGTCCATAGTTCATCAGGCATTCTGTCTATCAGATCTAGTCCCTGAAATCTATTTCTCACTTCCACTGTATAATAGTTAGGGATTTAATTTAGGTCATACCTGAATGGACTAGTGATTTTCCTCACTTTCTTCAATTTAAGTCTGAATTTGACAATAAAGAGTTCATGATCTGAGCCACAGTCAGCTCCCGGTCTTGTTTTTGCTGACTATATAGAGCTTCTCCATCTTTGATCGCAAAGAATATAATCCATCTGATTTTGGTGTTGACCATCTTGTGATGTCCATGTGTAGAGTCTTCTCTTGTGTTATTGGAAGAGGGTGTTTGCTATGACCAGTGCATTCCCTTGGCAAAATTCTATTAGACTTTGCCCAGCTTCATTTTGTACTCCAAGGCCAAATTTGCCTGTTACTCCAATGCAGATGACACAACCCTTATGGCAGAAAGTGAAGAAGAGCTAAAGAACCTCTTGATGAAAGTGAAAGAGGAGAGTGAAAAAGTTGGCTTAAAGTTCAACGTTCAGAAAACAAAGATCATGACATCCGGTCCCATCACTTCATGGCAAATGGATGGAGAAACAGTGGAAACAGCAGCAGGCTTTAATTTTGGGGGCTCCAAAATCACTGCAGATGGTGACTGCAGCCATGAAATTCAAAGATGCTTGCTCCTGAGAAGAAAAGTTATGACTAACTTAGACAGCATATTAAAAAGCAGAGACATTACTTTGCCAACAAAGGTCCATCTAGTCAAGGCTATGGTTTTTCCAGTAGTCATGTATGGATATGAGAGTTGGACTATAAATAAACCTGAACACCAAAGAATTGATGCTTTTTAACAATGGTGTTGGAGAAGACCCTTGAGGGTCCCTTGGACTGCAAGAAGATCCAACCAGTCCATCCTAAAGTAAATCAGTCTTGAATATTCATTGGAAGGACTGATGTTGAAGCTGAAACTCCAATATTTTGGCCACTTGTTGTGAAGTGCTGACTCATTTGAAAAGACCTTGATGCTGGGAAAAATTGAAGGTGGGAGTAGAAGGGGATGACAGTGGATGTGATGGCTGGATGGCATCACTGACTCAATGGGGATCAGTTTGAGTAGACTCCGGGAGTTGGTGATGGACAGGGAGGCCTGGTGTGCTGCAGTCCATGAGGGTGCAAAGAGTCGGACACGACTGAGCAACTGAACTGATCTGAACTAAACTAAATTGTTCATGGTTGTCATGGAATAAACCTTTTATGATGAATAACAACTTAGTTTCATTTTTAGGAATTTTTCAGCTCTGGAATTGTTGAGTAATTAAATCAATATGCGTTTTCCTATTTTTTTCTATAAATTGTATGTTACTAATTTTCAATAATTATTTCATGTGCACAGATTGTCAGAGAGCCATCTGAAAAGGTGAAAGTGGAATTTTATTGTCAATTTAATGCAAGTGTTTTACTATGAACCTGACGCACATTTGTAATGTTAGTTGATAATAGTTCTAAGAATTCAGAAGAAGAAAATCAGAATTTCAGGTGACAATATCAAGAGAAATATTACAGAGCCCCACATTTACTTCTGAGGCAGGTATTTGTCTTAAACGATAATGATATTATGAAAAATGTTTATGGGTTAATGCAAAAAGGCTGATTTTACATGAGATTGGAAATGATTCTATTAAGTTGATATATGCAGTAACTTCTGTATGCTTTGGGGAAATCATTTCTTTCAACTGAACTTGCAGAATCCTTTTGTTTTCCTAAATGAGTACACTGGAACCCTTCCTTCAATAAATAGCCGTAAAATCCCATGAACCTCAAAGGAGTATACTTTTGGCCTTCACTCTTTCACTCTGAAGTGTAATGGGCCAATCATTTTGCCTTGGACTTCTGATAAACTCACCACATGGGAAAAGAGTAAATTTATTTGAATCAGATCTAGGAAAAATATGACTACGGCTTTTAGTGTTCAGAGGTAAGTACATATCTCTTAGGTGTTGGAAAACAGTCTTGCCCTTACCATAACCTCTCTATATTTTTTCTTCCTGCAGTATGATCTGACAGCAAAACTGAAATTGATTCAGCCCACAGTCATCCGCATATCCATTCAGCTTGATCATTTTAAATTGTTGTGTTTGATGGTATATATCTAAAGAGAGAATAAATTGAATAGACATTGTCTGCTTTTTTCTTTATTACTTTGAGAATGTTGTAATAATTACTAGCTCTTGAGAAAATGTATTAAGACTACCCTCTTATGTGGTTTATATTGAATTAATAAATTCAACAGTATTTAAATAGATATAGTCAAAGAAAGCCATAGTTTTTTCAATTACTAGGTTAAATGTTGGGTGACACGTTCATTCTCAGCACTGAAATCTTGGACCCTATAATAAAATATGCTAGCATAGTGTGTGTATCTTCATTGAATATGCAGGTAATTCTTCCTACACTGACCACAGTCTATTCACACTGGATCTTTGAATATATATTCCATGAAATATATTTTGAGATGTTCTGGAATCAGCTATTTCAAAGTTTCATAATTTTCTCCAAAGTTTCCATTTCAGCACTTCCCATGTAATACTCAGTAGAAAACAAAAGCTGATAACTAGACACTCATTCAAGTTTTTCTGAGAAATCTAGCAGGATTGCTGAGTTTGCATCAATTAGTTTCACTTTCTCCTACCTTAAGAAACACTTCCAGATATGCTTGCAGCTCCATTGATTCTTATCTTCTCAGAATTCTCTCCCATCTCAGTTCTTTCCTGTGTCTTCAGCTCTCAAATCTTACTCACTTTTATTTTTGTCCTCTAAGAGTTGTCTCTTCTCTAAGATGTTAAACCAGAAATCCTACCAGAGGCATGGTGATATGAATAATGGTGTGATATCAACCCCAAAGACCAATTGATAAATTGTCAGAATTGTTGCCCTAACACTCTGACAAGAGTCTGGAATTCCTTGGATAGTAACCTCATGGCAAAACTTATGCAATGAACTTGCAAAGAAAAATTAATAGCAATGATTTTTATGGAGACAAACTGTTGCACTTTATCCAAACATTCAGTATGAAAAGGCAACAAGATAGGACATTGAAACATGAACTCCCCAGGTCAGTAGGTGCCCAATATGCTGCTGGAGAACAGTGGCCCATGAGAAAGAAATGCAAAAAGGCAAAATGGCTGTCTGAGGAGGCTTTACAAATAACTGAGAAAAGAAGAGAAGCTAAAGGCAAAGGAGAAAAGGAAAGATATACTCATTTGAATGCAGAGTTCCAAAGAATAGCGAGGAGAGATAAGAAAGCTTTCCTCAGGGATCAATGCAAAGAAATAGAGGAAAATGACAGAATTGGAAAGACTAGAGATCTCTTCAAGAAAATTAGAGATACCAAGGGAACTTTTCAGGCAAAGATGGGCTCAACAAAGGACAGAAATGGTATGGACCAAACAGAAGCAGAAGATATTAAGAAGAGGTGATGAGAATACACAGAAGAACTATACAAAAATAGTTTTCATGACCCAAATAACCATGATGGTGTGATCACTCACCTAGAACTAGACATCCTGTAATGCAAAGTCAAGTGGGCCTTCAGTTCAGTTCATTTCAGTCTCTCAGTTGTGTCCAGCTCTTTGCAACCCCATGAATCCCTGCACACCAGGCCTCCTTGTCCATCAACAACTCCCGGAGTCCACCCAAACCCATGTCCATGGAGTCAGTAATGCCATCTAACCATCTCATCCTCTGTCATCCCTTTCTCCTCCGGCCTTCAATCTTTCCCAGCATCAGGGTTTTTTTCAAATGAGGCAGCTCTTTGCATCAGGTGATCAAAGTATTGGAGTTTCAGCTTCAACATCAGTCCTTCCAATGAACACCTAGGACTGATCTCCTTTAGGATGAACTGGTTGGATCTCCTTGCAGTGCAAGGGACTCTCAAGAGTCTTCTCCAACACCACGATTCAAAAGCATCAATTCTTCTGTGCTCAGTTTTCTTTATAGTCCAACTCTCACATCCATACATGACCACTGTAAAAATCATAGCCTTGACTAGACAGACTTTTGTTGACAATGTTTCTGCTTTTTAATATGCTGTCTAGGTTGGTCATAACTCTCCTTCCAAGGAGTAAGTGTCTTTTAATTTCATGGCTACAGTCACCATCTGCAGTGATTTTGGAGCCTAGAAAAATAAAGTCAGCCACTGTTTCCACTGTTTCCCCATCTATTTGCCATGAAGTGATGGGACCAGATGCCATGATCTTAGTTTTCTGAATGTTGAGCTTTAAGCCAACTTTTTCACTCTCCACTGTCACTTTCATCAAGAAGCTCTTTAGTTGTTCACTTTCTGCCATAAGGGTGGTGACATCTGCATATCTGAGGTTATTGATATTTCTCCCAGCAATCTTGATTCTGGCTTGTGCTTCTTCCAGCCCAGTGTTTCTCATGATGTACTCTGCATATAAGTTAAATAAGTTAAATAAGGGTGACAATATACAGCCTTGATGTACTCCTTTTCCTATTTGGAACCAGTCTGTTGTTCCATGTCCAGTTCTAACTGTTGCTTCCTGCCTGCATACAGGTTTCTCAAGAGGCAGGTCAGGTGGTCTGGTATTGTCATCTCTTTCAGAATCAAGCATACATACGAACAAAGCTACTGGAGGTAATGGAATTCCAGTTGTGTTATTTCAAATCCTAAAGATAATGCTGTGAAAGTGCTGGACTCAATATGCTAGCAAATTTGGAAAACTCAGCAGTGGTCACAGGACTGGAAAAGGTCAGTTTTCATTCCAAGTCCAAAGAAAGGCAATACCAAAGAATGTTCGAACTACCACACAATTGCACTTATCTAACACGCTAGTAAAATAATGCTCAAAATTCTCCAAGTCAGGTTTCAACAGTACATGAACTGTGAACTTCCAGATGTTCAATCTGGACTTAGAAAAGGCAGAGGAACCAGAGATCAAATTACCATATCCGTTGGCTCATCGAAAAAGCAAGAGATTCCACTAAAACTATCTATTTATGCTTTATTGACTATGCCAAATCCTTTGATTGTTTAAATTACAATAAAATATGGAAAATTTTAGAAGGGATCAGAATACCAGACCACCTTACCTGTCTCCTGAGAAATCTGTATGCAGGTTAAGAAGCAACATTTAGAACTGAACATGAAACAACAGACTGGTTCCAAGTCAGGAAAGGAGTACATCAAAGCTGTATATTGTCACCATGCTTATTTAACTTACATGAAGAGTACATCATATGAAATGCTGGGATGGATGAAGCACAAGCTGTAATTGAGATTGTCAGGGAGAAATATCAATAACCTCAGATATGCAGATGACACCACCCTTATGGCAGAAAAAGAAGAACTAAAGAGCCTCTTGATGAAAGTGACAGAGGAGAGTGAAAAGGCTGACTTAAAACTCAACATTCAGAAAACTAAGGTCACAGCATCTGGTCCCATCAATTCATGGAAAATACATGGGGAAGCAATCGAAACAGTGATAGACTATTTTTTTTGGACTCCAAAAGCACTGCAGATGGTGACTGCAGCCATGAAATTAAAAGACCTTTGTCCATTAGAAGAAAAGCTATGATCAACCTAAATGGCATATTAAAAAGTAGAGACATCTCTTTGCCAGCAAAGGTCTTTCTACTCAAAGCTATGGTTTTTCCAATAGTCATGTATGGATGTGAGAGTTGGACTATAAAAAAAGCTGAGTGCCAAAGAATCGATGCTGTTGAACTGTGGTATTGGAGAAGACTCTTGAGAGTCCCTTGGGCTGCAAGGAGATCCAACCTGTCAATCCTAAAGGAAATTATTACTGAGTATTCAATGGATGGACTGATGTTAAAGCTGAAACTCCAATACTTTGGCCACCTGATGCAAAGAACTGACTCATCTGAAAAGACCCTGATGCTGGGAAAGATTCAAGGCAGGAGGAGAAGGGGACAATAGAGGATGAGATGATTGGATGGCATCACCGACTCATTGGACATGGGTTTGAGTATAGTCCAGGAGTTGGTGTTGGACAGGGAAGCCTGGCGTGCTGCAGTCCATGGGGTCACAAAGAGTCAGACACAACTGAGTGACTGAACTTAACTGATCTGATCCAAAATTTCATCAAAAATATTTAGAAAAGAAGCAGGATGGAAATGTGTCTTTTACCTGTAGGTCTAGATCAAAGGACTAAGTGGGACCTGTAGAAGTGACTGAGAGGTATCAATGAAGCTTCTTAGGCACCATGGTCTGAACTTTCTTCAGAGAATAGCTATTATTTTGGCTACTGATTCACTAAAATCATTTATCTTTCTCCCTAAGACTATATCTAGATGACAGTTGCCAATTTCCTTTACATGTGGCTGTTTGTTTACATTCTGGGCACTGCAATGTGGATAGGAGTTAGATAAAATACTTTCACGCCTTTCCCCAAAAGTCCCTCCTCGCTCTTTCTCTGTCTGTCTCTGTTTCCTGGCCAAGTACAAAGGCTGCTATAACTGTAAAATAGAATGGCCTGATTTATTTCATTTAATGTCTGTATGGAAAATCACCTTCAGTATAACCATTTTGAACTGATGAGCATAAATGAACTTCACTTGTTGAATTAAGCCATTGGAATATGAAGGCTCTTTCTTCCTTATTTGTTAACAGAAGTAATTTTTGCCTAAGAAATTCGGAGGGCGTAAGATTTATACTGGTGAGATACTTTGAAAAAGCTGTATTGGGGAAGCCTCCTGCTACATCTGGAAAACAAATATTTGTGGGCAAACTCTCAAGTGTATGTGTGTTTGTTTACATGTACCAGATGTGGGCCACACAGATAAAGAGCTTTTTATAGCAATCTTCTTACCTCCATTTTTCTTCTTAAGTTTTTATGATCCAGACCTGGAAAGGTCAGGACTACTAGCTACCCAGTGAGGGAGGAAATGAGAGATATGGTGGAACTAAACTCTATAACAAATGATCAATCCACAACATTCTGCCTTGACCAGCTGAGTATTTGGTGTTAAAATGAGTTCATAGTTTCAATAATTGTGAGGAATAGAACATTCCAAAAACCTATAGCTGAATTGTCATTGTTGTTTAGCTATTAAGATATTTACAACTCTTTTGAGACCCCATGGACTGTAGCCTGCCAGGCTCCTCCGTCCATGGGATTTCATAGGCAAGAATAATGGCGTGGGTTGCTATGCCATTCTCCAGCGGATCTTCTCATCCTAGGGACTGAACCCGTATCTCCCACATTGGCAGGTTAATTCTTTACCACGGAGCCACCAGGGAATTGTCACCATGTTTTCAGTGTTTATTAACTTGTGGCAAATTTTTACAAGATAGAAATAGATCTCTTTATCATATAAAACCTGAACTAGTATGTTGATTTGTAATTTATACTTAAACATACATTTCTAATTTTCCTGCATTAAATCCAGTGAAAAAGGCAGAATACCATTCCAGAGGCTAACCACAGGAGTCCAGCTCACATTCTAATTGTTGGTGTCAGTAATATGGCCACACTTACTGCAAAAGACACTCAAGTATGATAGTCATTGTTCATGACCATTTGCTAAGCAAAAGATTACTGCTTTGGAGGAAGACAGTAATAGATATTAGACAAAAACCAGTAGTTACAACCATATTTTACTACATTAATTTTAAAGGAGCAATTGCATTTGTATTATATACCATGGGTCACCTTTCTTTAACATACCAGCTAAATAAAAGATCCATTGTTTATCAATTCTCAAATTTTTATATGGAATATTCTGTCTTTCTCTTTCTTTATCTTTCATATTTTGAATCATAGAAACATGGTTGTACTGACACGATTTCACTGATTTGTTGTTGTTGTTCAGTTGCTAAGTCAAGTCCTACTCTTTGTGACCTCATGGACTGCAACATGTCAGGCTTCCCTGTCCTTCACTATCTCCCTTAGATTGCTCAAATTTGTGTCCACTGAGTCAGTGATACCATCCAACCATCTCATCCTCTGTTGCTCTCTTCTCCTCCTGCCTTCAGTCTTTCCCAGCATCAGGGTATTTTCCAATGAGTCAGCTCTTCACATCAGGTGGCCAAAGTATTGGAGCTTCAGCTTCAGCATCAGTCCTTCCAATGAATATTCATGGTTGATTTCTTTTAGGATTGACTGGTTTGATCTCCTTGCTATTCAAGAGACTCTCAAGAGTCTTCTCCAGTGCCACACTTTGAAAACATCAGTTCTTCAGTACTCAGACATTTTTATGGTCCTACTCTCACATTTGTACATCACTACTAGAAAAACCATAGCTTTGACTATGCGGACCTCTGTCAGCAAAGTGATGGCTCTGCTTTTTAATACCCTGTCAAGGTTTTGTCAGAGCTTTTATTCGCATTCATAATAACAAAACAAAATATCTTGTTTGCAGCTCTTGTTCCTTATCATCTTCCTGTGTTATAGCTTTATTGAGTATAGTTGCCAAAGTGACAAACAAAAAATGAATATAAGCTAAGCATTTGTTGATGGGTTGGTGTGTGTGTATGTGTGTGTGTCTGCATGTGTGCATGCTAGTGTGAGTGTGTGATGAGTAGAATACCAAAGCTGGATTTCCGAAAAGAATTTACAAGTATGTGGCATTTCATATAAATTGTATGAGGATTGCAGTGCCACTGAGAATAATATTTAGTAAATGTCTGAGAGTTAAAATTGCTCCTAGTCTATATTTGGAGTATAATAAATAGATACTGTTAATTATACCCTTTTCTATAAATTGCAAACAGTTGAACTAAATTATTTAATAGTTGTATTTCTTGGTCATAGTGAAGTGAGGCTGTTACAGAGAGATACAACAATAATTTAGTTCCTTAAAATATAGCAATTTCTTTCTCTTTCATGTTGTAAATCAAGGTCAATATTACAGTCAATTGATAGTGCTGCCCCACAAAGGCAGGGCTCTTATTCTTTACGATCTACAGCTCCACGAATTCTGGCTTATATATGAGGCTGGAATATCTTCATAATATAAATGATAACATTTAACTTATTCAAGAATGGTTTCAATCTTTAGATCCCATTACTTTATTTATTCTTAATGAAGAAGGTTTGGGGGTTGATCAAAGCAAGCAGTTTAGAAGCTATGATAGCTAGTTGATAAGCTATTCCTGGGTTATTATACAGTGGCTACATCTGCAAAACTTAGGGAAAAACTTACGGGAGAATAATTCCAACTTTATTATTTATTAACTGTGAGAACCAAAGCAAATTATCTAATCTGTGTCTGCTTACTTATATCAGACATGCATGTCCTAGCTCAATGATAGGTTGAATCAATTAATACATTTAAAGAGCTGAGAAGAGTAGCAAAGCCATAGTCAATACTCAATAAGTATTATTTGCTACTGTCCACTAAAATAATAAGCACCTTGAGGTAGGGTAACGAATAAGGTAAGATGTCACCTTTTTTGTTTTCTATTCTATCTCCAATGCCCAAAGTGCCTGGTATGGAGTAAGCATTAAAATATTTCTTGAGTTAGTAAGTTTTCAGGTATTCCACTAAAATATCTTGCATCACTTATATATTTGTGAACACAGAGAATTCAAAACTTAAAATATGATTTCATGTAATTGTGATAGCATAAAATTTATAAGCTAACATAGTAGGGGGGATTTAATTTGAATGCTGTATCTGCCACTCCTTATAGTTTCATAATGTGTGAGTCTCATTTATCTTACTAAGAAAATAGGATTAATACAAGCACATCTCTCAAATGTTATCTGTAAGATCACATAATATGATACGCCTAAAGTGCTTAAGATGAGGCTTCAGAAATGATATAAACATTACTAGCAGTATTGTTACTAGTATCATTATTTACCATTGGGATCATCATTAAAAGTGTAGGGATTCTCTTTATGCTATAATTGCTGTGTTAACATTCACTCGGCCTACTTTATGCTTTTGTTGTTTTGTCTTTCATTAACTTTTAAAATGCTTGTTTCCTCAGTAGACATGTTTCATACCATTTTATATTCCATCTGCTCTCGCTTGTATATGACAGCAATGAATGCCAACTGGTGATTCATCCTAGTGATTTAGAGAAACAATGTTCTTTAGATATAAAAGCAAGTAAGTGTTTTGTCTGTGATCAATTACTCATGTCTTACTTCCCTAAAAGTGACATTATTTAACGGGGATGCCACTCAGTACCCTCTCAGAAATCTGGTCTCCTCCAAATATCTTCTTCATTTAAATGAATTATTTTTTGTCATCATGTCTTACAATAGCAATACTTCTTTCAGGCTTTTCATAGATTATTTTGCAGTTATTGTCTTTTCATTGATTCTCTTGCTGACAAAGGATAAGTCAGTGAGTTTGACTTTATTATTATTATTCAGTATAACTTTTTAGTGGAGACAATCCTTTGGAAATATCTGTGTCTGCCATTTAAGTTTCTCTCTACAAAATCACTTTGAATACCCTCTTAATTTTATGAGGTATGGTTTTTCTAGTTTTTTCTACTCTTTGAGAACATGGAACATTCATACTAAATATTTTCATTCAGGTAACCAACAAACAGACGTAAACTAATTCCAGAGTGTCAGCATGCACTATGTGCTAAAGATAAGTGAATAAGCAGAATTTTATCTGTGTTCTCTACATTGGTAGTAGATGGCCATAGACAAATAAAATGTAGCTAGTACATTTAAAGCTTATATGAAAGAGATCTAATTTATTAAATTTTTAAAACCAAAAGGAAATATATACATCTCACCTGGGAGATGAATTCAGTTCAATTTTGAACTTCATGAATGTACCATATTTTTCTGTCTGTATTTTAAGACAGTCTATTAATGAGAAATCGGAGTTATTTATTTTAGATATATAGGATCATTCTCTCATATTTTCTACTGAAATGGTGCAATAATGAATAAAGTACTATATCACACTAAATTATCAAAATATAATATTTTTGAGAATATATTAACTTCAGACTCTAGGAATCTAATAATTCTTACATTTGTTTTGAAAGTTTACTAATATCAGTAAGTTATTTTTAGTTTTTTAGATGCCTCCAGGCTGTTCTCCATAGTGGCTGTATCAATATCTATTTCCACCAAGAGTGCAAGAGGGATCCCTTTCACCACACCCTCTCTAGCATTTATTGTTTGCAGATTTCATAATGATGGCTGTTCTGACAGGTGTGAGGTAATACCTCATTGTAGTTTTGATTTGCATTTACCCAATAATGGGCAAAATTCTCTGTTCCAAGCTTCAACAGTACTTGAACTGAGAACTTCCAGATGTTCAAGCTGGATTTAGAAAAGGCGGAAGGACCAGAGATCGAATTGCCAATATATATTAGATCATAGAAAAAGCGAGAAAATTCCAGGAAAAGCATCTACTTCTGCTTCATTGATTACGCTAAAGCCTTTGACTGGGTGGATCACAGCAAACTGTGGAAAATTTTCCAAGAGATGGGAATAAAAGACCACCTTACCTGCCTCCTGAGAAACCTGTATGCAGTTCAAGAGCAACAATTAGAACTGGATATGGAACAACAGACTGGTTCCAAATTGGGGAAGGAGTACGTCAAGGGTGTATATTGCCAACCTGCTTATTTAACTTACATGCAGAATACATAATGCAAAATGCCGGGTTGGATGAAGAACAAGCCATAATCAAGACTGTTGGGAGTTTCAGCTTCAGCATATTATTACCTAAATTTTTGTCATCTTGGTTCTCTCTGGATTCGAACTTATTTTTCCAAGGTTGATTTTATTTTAATTGGGATTTGATTTTAAGTTAGAATTTAATGAGGTAATTTCCCTTTCCTCATAATTGAAGCATAAGAATAAACTTTCTCCCTTTTATCTCAATACAGTATTCTAGTCTTAAAAAAATTCTGAAAATAATTAACTTTTGAGGTTAGCCACCTATTTTTTAGCTTGGGGCTTTTCTTTTTGATCACTTACATTTATTGCTTTTCTTCTTGGAACCTCGTGTGAATCTGCAAAAAGAACTTTTCCTTCAAAGATGAGCAGAATTTTCTTGTAATCTTAAATTCACATCCTTCATCCCAATTCACATAGATGTTTTGCTGCATATGCAGAAATATATCAACAATAGATGCCTAAAATTGAGTACACATTTGCTTTTCTTCTGAAATAGTATTTTATTTATAGGCTTCTATTCCTGATGACGCGCATATTTATTCTTAAAAGGAAGATGAATAGACTATGTAGAGAATAAATAGAACATATTTTTTTGTTACGCTGCTGAAAATAGCAAATCACACTAATTAATTAATTTGTCATATATGAACTCACAGCAAGAAGTTTGGCTCTATTAGTTTCAACTGAATTAGAGTCAGTTTTTAAATCAAAATTTTCAGGAATTCAGATCACTCTTCCATTTAACATAGATTTGCATTTAAATATCTTTCAACATTGTTTCTAAGTTATTTGTTATTCAGTGAGAAAAACTGATGGTTATTGCATTAAAGTTTAATGAATAAGGTTGAGAATACTTAATATAATTTGGTGATAATAAGTGTGGGTAGATTATTAACAAAAAATGCAGAATATGACTTTCACTATTGCTGGAAGATTAAAGAAATCATTTTATAGACCATGAAATGGAAATAACATCCCCATTATTTTATTAACTAATACTTAGATCTGTATAATCACCTCCACTTTTCAGAGCATGTCTCTTTCCTTAGTGACACTAGATCAACATTTACATCTGTTCATTAGGCTAACTCAATAAATAATACCCAGGTAAGAACTAGATCATACGATGATTAATTCTTGATAAGAGGCCTTATTTCATCAACATCTCTGAAACTGGAACAAGTGTGAATCTGTTTGCTTCATTTTTTTATAAGTTAGATAGTTTATTAGCATGATGGCATCGATACAGGAAAACAAGAGGATATTTAGAGTAGTCTAAACTTCACAAGTAGCTGTTCCGCATTGATTGGACAGTTGTACTTTAAAGTATGCTTTTTCCTATGAGTATTTAAATCTGAGTATACAATCACACTCAGATAATGTATGAGCAGTCCTCTACATTTTCAAAATATTCCATTATATAGATGCCAACAATGACTTGGAATCAATATATGAGCTTCTGTTTATTTAGCACAATATTATTCTAGCTTTACCCTTGGCAACATTTGGAACTTTGCATCAGTGGAAATCTGTCTCAGCACTTGAGAAATATTTGGATTTAGGCAGATTTAAAACATGCTGGGGAATATGGGTGTAAGGGGTGCAGAAGAGGGGGGCATCAAGGGCTACTCTGGCTTACCTCTGTGATTTAGATGACTACACATGGCAATAAAATAGATAAATAAAAATATATAATTTATCCAGTGACCAGAGAAAGAGGTATGTACCTAGTGTCAGCATTGCCCATTTCTCTTCTTTCATCCTAGTAGGAGGTACCTAAGTTTCAGATTGCCCTCTTTAGAATTAGTATGGCTAAGGGCAGAAATGATGTACAATAACCATTCCTGGAGTTGGATTTAATTGCTTCCAGGCCCCATATTTGTTTGCTCCACAGATTAACTCAGAGTGGTCTTTCAAATGTTTCAAAGCATCATGTGGAAATTTAGAAGGTAAGGGTTCACTCTGACCTCAAATCCCTGTTCTTTCATGGTGTTTTCTCTGCTCAAATCCTGTGCAAGGAAACAGAACAAACTTCCCACTCTTCCCTGCTTTCAAGTTCCTTTTAACAGAAAATTCAAAATAAACTATTTTAGCTTTTAAGGAAAAGTAGAACAGATATAAAATAATTCTATACACGTTTCCACGTTACTTATTGTCAAAGGCAAAGTAATAACAGAACATACATAATTCTGTTTGTTCTGATTGGAATTTCTTCCATCACATGCAATTTTCCCACCTGAAGAGAAATGACCAGCAGAAATACTGTTCACATTTTTGCATCTTAATTTTGCTCTCTGTGAGTTTTTGAACATTATCCTAGGGTTTTGCTACCTTTAAATAATTAGTGAAATATGTATTGGCTTATTTAATTATTTTTTATAAAGTAGACATTATAATATAAATTGTTATTTAATAGTAAGCATTTCAATGATGAAAGTTTCCATTGTTCCAACTAGCCTATCCTTGATATTTATGCCATTAAAGAATGGTAATGAAGCACCAAGACTCACTATAATTACAAAATAAATGTTTGTTGTATGTGCTCTACTAAACTGCTTGTTTTATACTATAACAGACTATACATTTTTAATACTTTGTTTTAATATAATATTGCAGTTTTTTTTACTTTGCTTTTGTCAGATATTCGATGGTTTCAGTTTCAAGTATTGCTAGTATCTAGAACTTCTCTGTGTAATTTTAGACACCTCCCATGTTGCAGATAGAAGTTTTCAAAACCTTTAACAGACCACTTTGAATATATATATATATATACACACACACACACACACATATATAATGGCATATTACTCAGACATAAAAATGAATAAAATCTTCCCAACTGCAACAAATGGATGGACCTAAAGAGTATTAGGCTAAGTGAAATGTCAGACAGAGAACGATAAATACTGTATAGTTTCACTTCTATGTGGAATCTAAAACATGTAAAAACAAATGAATAAATATAACTTAGCACAGAGTCATAGATACAGAGAACAAAAAGGCTTTGCCAGAGGGGAGGGGTTTGGCTTGGTGGAGAAAGACATAGTTGAGAGAGAATGAAGTACCAGTTTCTAGTTGTAAAATAAATGAGTCATCAGTATAAAATCTACAGTGTAGGGAATATAGTGAATAATTACATAATGTTTTTGTATGGTGATAGATAATAGACTTATCAAGGCGATCATTTTGAAATATCGAATCATTATTTTGTGTTATAGAAATTAATATAGTGTTACAGGTCAATCACACTTCAAAAACAAAAAATTAAAGAGATCAGATTGTGATTATCAGAGGCAGGAGGTGGAAAATGTGAAATTGGATGAAAGTAGGCGGAGCCTGGTGGGCTGCCGTCTATGGGGTCGCACAGGGTCGGACACGACTGAAGCGACTTAGCAGCAGCAGCAGCAGTCAAAAAGTACAAATTTCCAATTATAAGATAAATAAGTACTCGTGATACAATGTACAATTTGATAAATATAATTAACACTGCTGTACATTACATATAAGGGACCTTGCGCGTGGCCAGGCCAGTGCCAGAGCCAATGGGGAGTGAGGAGCAAGAGAGAAGTGACACCAATGTCTGGGGTCGCAAAGTGTGGGACACGACTGAGTGAGTGAACAACAGCAACATTACACACAAAAATTAAGGGACTAAATTTTAAGAGTTCTCATATCAAAAAAGTTTTTTTTTCTATTTCTTTAATTTTGTATCTATATGAGATGACAGATGTTCACTAAACTTATTTTGGCAATCATTTCATAAAGTATGTAAGTCAAATCAGTATTCTGCACATCTTAATGTATACAGTGCTGTATGTTAATGAATCTCAATAAAATTGGAAGAAAATATAACGAAACTATAATATGAGACACAATTAAGCAATGCCATCACTAGGTAGATATATTGGCTAAATTAATTTAAATGTGCTGAAAAGGAGTGAGAAAAGCAAACTGACATGGCGTATGAGAATCAGGACTTAACTGTGAAGAATATATCCTGGAATGCCCAGTTTGATCAGGGGAGAGGGTACCTGGATGTGCTTAGTGTACAGGACAATTAATCCACCCCAATGGAGTGGTTTAGTGACAGAAGGAAAGATTTCTTCAAGGACTAAAGTTGCTCACCTACTTTTTGTGCTTAGACTATTGACACAGAGTTTGGAGTTAAACTAGCAATACAGACACAGAGAAAAATAGCAAGGAATCTATAAATGATACCATACTTCATTTTGAGTATATTGAAATAAATTCCAGTGGAAACAGAGCCCGCATTTTTGTGAAAGGATATTGATAATATATATTATTTAAAACTTATTGCTATCAAAATTATATATATATATATATGTGTGTATATATATATGGGCTTCCCTTGTAGCTCAGTTGGCAGAGAATCTGCCTACTATGCAGGAGACCTGGGTTTGATCCCTGGGTCAGGAAGATCCCCTGGAGAAGGAAATGGCAACCCACTCCAGTATTCTTGCCTGGAGAATCCCATGGACAGAGGAACCTGGTGGGCTATTGTCCACGGGGTTGCAAGAGTCGGACATGACTTAGCAACAAAACTACTACTATATATATATATGTATATGTATATATATATACATACACATGTGTGTGTGTGTTTAGAAATGATAAAAAATAAAAATATCTGAAAGAAAACTGCTATAGACATGAACCGGCAATTTCTGAAATGAACTGTTAATAAACATTAACTCACATAAATATTAGAGCAAGAATACTTAATTGTACTACTAAATTCTTCAAGAAAATCTAGAGGAAATAATTTAAAGTATCTTGAATTTTAAAAGCTGGCAATAATATGGCGATTTTTATTCATGTTTTCAACCTAAGTTAACTAGCAATATCCTATCAAACAACAGCAACAAAGAGTGCAAATCAGATGTTGGTGCATTGTTATTTTGAAAATATAGATTTAAATAATTTGTGTTTCTATTCCATATAAATTGGCTTCAAGTGGTATTTGTTCTTCAAAAATATTATTACTAAATTTATACATATTTAAGTCGGAGAACGTTTTCTTAGATTTAGTCAGCTACCTTCACCTTCACTCTACTACTGAGGTGCCAGAAAATAGTCATCTGAGAAGAGTATAGTGATTAGGAGATTGTAAAAATAATTAAAACAGAAGAAGAGAAATGTATTTACTCCTTCTTTGTGTTGGCTTCTGTTTTGATTGGCACATTTGGTACTAATGGCCTAAGATCTAGTAAAATCTCACTATCAATTTCTTTGAGAAGCAAAGATCTTTGCATGTAGTTTTAGTTCATTGTGAAGCTTTTTAAAAGCAAAACTGGAAAAGTTATTGATTTTTTAAAATAATTTTTAAAAGGTCTTTTCAAATGGTGACTGTGATGATCAACGGAAATTCAGTAAACAGTACTTAGATTTAAAATTCTAGGCTATAATCAATATCCTGTTGAAGGCATACACACTGTTATAAATTTGAGTATAATTTTTATTTACATTTGTTTTATTTTAATCTCCTATGGATTTATATTATTTTATTTAACTATCACATCTAAATACTGAGTCTGACATTCCCCATTTGTAAGCTGCTTTTCAACAAAGTATAAGACACTAATCTAGACACACGGGATATTTTATTGAATATAATATATGAAATACCTTTGTTACCCAAAGGTACCAGTCATTGCTGGAGGAGGTCATCAAGAGGATGGGACTGCTGGTTGACCTGCACACTGGACTGGGCAATTAGAGGCTCTACATATACTCTCCACCCTTGGAAAGCACCTTCTGCCCACCAACCCACACCAAGATGCTGTCTTAAGAACACAGCTTTGAAAGAGTAAGATATGTTGATACCATCTGGAGGGAATACATGACTAAACCCAGGTAAGTCTTCAATAGAAATGTCTAAGATTTTGGTGGAAGAAAGAGGGGATCTACTTATCTTACAACTGCAAAGGGAGATCTCATATGCAAGATCTCTTGGTTATTAAAACTGCCACCTATTAAACTGGAGTGGCCTGCCTCTTTCTTCAGTCTCTCCTTGTCCTACAAGCTATGAACCAAAAATAATTCTAGTGGAAATGAGCAGACAACAATTAGATGACAAACAAATTGTGTATAATGTTGAATTATGGTATTTGCTGAGAAAATGTTAGCTTTAATGTAAGTATGGAAAGGAGAAAAGGATTAGAAGGACTGCAGTTTTAGATACTACTAGATTGTTTAATAAGGGCTTCCCTCATAGCTCAGTCAGTAAATAATCTACCTGCAATGCGGGGGACCCTGGTTCGAGATTGTTTAATATAGTCCTCATCTAGAACGTGGAATCTGACCCAAGACTTAAAGGAAGTTACTCTGTTAACTTCATCAATATCTGGGGAAAAATTGTTCTAAAAGAGTGATCAGTCAGTTCAAAGGGAAAGAGCTTAGCATTTTTTAAGGCATCACAAGAAGCCCAGAATAACTAAAGTGACATGAATTAGGGAAATAGAGAAGAATAAGATCAAAGAGAGAACATGGTTCTCAAATGACATATCATTTGGGAGGACTGACTCTCCCTTTGAAGAGCAGTTGATAAATTTTGAATCAAGAGATGAGATGCTCACACTTACCTAATTGAAACAAATAAGCAAAAGTAAAAAGAAATGCAATCCACTTTGACATTCAGAGTAGATGGTAGGAGCAAAGGCTAGTAAGGAAAAACACTTAGAAGCATATTGCAGTAGTCTAGGTAAAACTTTTGTTGTTATAGTCGTTCAGTCGTGTCTGACTCTTTGCGATCCCATGAAATGCAAGACGTCAGTCTTCCTTGTCCTTCACTACTTCCCAGAGTTTGCTCAAACTCGTGTCCGTTGAGTCTAAAAGGTAAGACTTTTAGACCAGGATTATATCAGGAAGTGTGATGAAAAGTAATTATATTTTAAGTAAATTTGAAGGTATATTCAATAGGATTTTCCAAAATATTGAATATTAATGAGAGGAATGAAGGATCACTATAAGGTTTTGGCCTGGGCAAAAAGATGGATCAATTGCCATCAACCTACATAAAAGAGGTAGAGAATAGGACAGATTTAAGAGTGGAAACTTAAGTTAAAATCTGGACATATCTCACTTAATTAAATGCATGAGTGGAAATTGACAATAGCTTTATATATATATTTGGATTATAAAAGAAGAGGTAAAGATAAGTGGAAATTTGGAAATTTTCCATTTACATTTGTAATTATTGGTACATCTATATCAAGATAGAGATATCTATTTTATCAGTAGATAAGAACATCAACATTTAAATAGAAGGGGAAAAAAGATTCAGGCTTGGATTACTCCCAAATACAGAGTTAGAAAGAAAAGGAACCAGAGTAAAGTATTAAGGAAACCCAAAATAATGAAGAATCTTGGGAGCCAATTGTGGTACTTTATCCAGAATAAAGGGAATAATCGACTGGGACCATTTCAATCCTGGCTAAGGTAAGATGCTGTTGCTTTTTTTTTTTTTCTTATTTATTGGCTTGTTTTTGTTGTTAATGATATTTTCTTTACTAAGCTTGATTTTTAAGTCATTGGAATCTATTTCCTTTGTCAGATAACAGGATTGAATGTGAAAGCATTCAGATTGTGTTAAAGTTCTAACAATGTAGGTGGGTTCCTCTCAATGAAAAATATTCAGATATGACTATAGACAGATAGTATATTTTTCTGAAAATTATTGAACATTAAAATAAAACAATGATTAAGCTTTATGTTTGGAAAATTGTTATTCAAATGGATTTTAATTTAATTCTACCTCAAGAGTAAGCAAAGTAATTAATTTATTTTGTTTGAAAAGTAAGCACACATTGTGATAATTTTCTTCAAATATTACCAACTCCACTGTCCAAGAGAATCAAGTAATGGAAACTAATATTATCAAGTTTAATGTGTGCATTTAGTGAAATCAAATTAACCAAATTCAATAGGGTAAATATTATCAATATTTTCCTGGAGAAGTTAGACAATTTTTTACCTGTCAGTTTGGAAATGATCAAATCTGATCTGACTCCCAAAGGCATTATTTACACTGTAGGAATTTTAAGGGTTACTGGAAAATTGTAGTAAGAATTAGTATTACACAGACCTGGTAATTTCTTTGATTGAATCTGATCCTCCAATTTATAGCAGACACAATAATATATCTATTTAAAATATGAAGTCTGCAGCTCTGTCCTTATAAAGACCCCAGTAATTTATCAGTGATTTTCAGATCAAGGAAAGGAAGAACCCTAAAACTAAATTCATTATTTAATTGGTGAAAAATGTAGTCAAATTAACAATTATTTATAATCAAGCTTAAAAATTTAATATGTCTTTTCTATTATCATTATGGTTTTCTTATAGCAATTATAGATCACAACTGAAGCTCAGTTTATTGTGGTGTTCTTAGTATTTATAACATGTAAAACCAGGCAGCGAATGTAACTGCCTAGTCCTCTAGTTCTGATCTCACATAATCTCTTCTCTTTTAAGCAGACGTTACTCATACTGTAATTATGGATCTCCATAAAATGCGTTTGCTTATTGTCACTTATCCCTCTAGTGATTATAGAATAAAGTGATTATAAGAGGCATTAATAGATATCAAATTCATTTTTGTCTGACTACCTTAAGCCACCCTGTATAATCCTCCTCAAATATTTGTCTGATTTATGCTGGAAAATCTCTAGCAATAGGGAAAGGAATTATTTTTAAGTGAAAACTAATACTTTCTGAAATAAAAGTTTTCTGTTTTCTGGGCAATTCCAATAAGAAAATTTTCACATATTTTTTAAGTACCCAGTATATTTTTGTTTTCTTAGCATTAAATTAAATATTTAATATGTGTTAGCTATTGGTGGTAAAATTGTTAAAATAGTCTTTGTCTTTAAATATTTTCCAATATAATAACAAAATACAATACATAAGGGTCTGTTTATAATTTGATAAGTGTTAGCTGTTTTAAAAGACTTGGTAACAGACTAGTTAAAGCCAAACTTTTATATACATTCCACCTAGGAATCACCCTGGGCATGACATTTGCTCTTCAAAGGAGGAGTAATACAAAAGAAAGAAAAAGGTAATTCATGACACAGAAACTGGTACCATGTAATCTCCTTGGGAAGGTTCTTTGAGTTTAGGTTTTATTCCCCAGGCTAAACTAGGGCAAGTTTTCTGAATTGCAGTCTTTCAAAATTTGCAAATGATTATTACACACAGTTTTCCCCTCTCTCTTTATTTCCTATGTCTTAGCCTATCTATATTGTTTTCTGGACACTCCCATTTATTAGCAAAATTTTACATTCCTTAAGTTTTCTTATCTCCAATCTACATGTCTCTCGTGTTCGTTTTTTTTTTAATTTCCTCAAATACAATGGCTTCCAACCTCCTCAACAAAATTATCAGCCAAAAAACTGCAATAATTTATTAATACATATTTTAAATATTTAACCCATATAAGTAATATATTCCATGAATTATCTAATCATAAAAAGGAAAGTCGGAACTATCATTTCTCATTCTGAGAAATATACTATCGTTGAAGGAAGGTTGAGATTTTTTTTAGCATCAACACATTACTGACACATACTTTACTCTCAGATAAAATTCACTGGTTGATCCCATAGGAAAGAATTGTACAAAAATTTAGTTAATTATTCACAGATATACTTATAATATTTTATATTCCAAATGTCTCACATCTTAATCAATGGGCAGACATCAGTGGCTAGATAAACACTTGTCCATATTTGAGAGCTTGAAGCAGAAAATCACAATTCATACCAAAGTTTTTTATAGTCTCATGATATTATAATTCCAAATTACATGCAATAATTTAGCTGCTTTTTCCCTGAGTAAATCATGTTTTACTATTAAAGATGTTTAAAAAATGTTAAAAACAAGATCAGAAGAACTAATAGGAATCAAATAAAATGAAATTTATTTTTATAAATACTATTTTATTTCATAAAAATACAAAAATATAAATATACATTTATAAAAATATGAATGAATTAACACAAAGACATTCTTCAACTAAATAAATATGGCAGTAATAGTCATTCCTATTTCTTTAGGGATATATTTTTTTATATTAATTTACAAAGCAGTTGCACAATGTTTCATTTAATAGTAAAGGTGACTGTAAGTCAGTTAAGAAAACATTATTTATAAAGTTCTTATCTAAGAAAAGGCACAAAAAGCCTTTTAGTATATTTTATTGTTTATTGATGTGATATACTTTCCTTCAGAGATTGTTAGGCAAAGAGGGTGAACTGGTTATTATTACTTTTTAAAATCTATATCATTCATATTCATTCACAGAAACTTACTGATTAAGCAAACTCTTACTAAGACAACACCTACGTATTGTTTGTAATTTTAACTTTTTAAAAATTTCCTCCAAGGAAGAGAATGCAGGCCACTCCATCTAGTAGCAAAGAGAGTACTTCCACCGACATCCATGAAGTCATACCATACTCAATCTCGGTCACTATCATCACCCCCATACATATCAGCAAGTTTTTTAAAACGAGGCCCCCAGTCGCTGAGGTAATCATAATCTTGGTTGCAATCTGCTGTAAGAGATTCCAAAGAACTGAGGGAATCTGCTATGGAATCATTCCCTTCATAGGCATAAGTTGCCAGTGAATCATAAGGAGGTGCACTTGGGTCTGAGTCATTTTCTTTTAGTCTTCGGTGGATAAAATCTTGTACATCAATATTTTCCCACAGAGGTACAGTCCTCCTTATCTGAAAAATTGTTTCAGGCATTACATCCCTTCTAAGTTTACTATCTTCTCTTGCTTCTGGATTCCTTAAAGTGCCAATGTCAAAAGCTTGGGTATCTTCTTCCCCGCCCCCTTCATCGTTATAGGTCACGATGTTGTCCCGGACATCGTCTTTTGAAATTATCAGAGGTTCCTTTTTTCTTTGCCTCTTCAATGCAGCAAAAAGCACAACTAAAACTATTAACAAAAAAACAACAAAAAACAAATATAACAAAGAGACAGAGAGAAAATTGTGAGTTTCCATAATTCTGGTTTAAATACAGCACACTCTTA
Source organism: Giraffa tippelskirchi (assembly GCF_054371585.1). Classification (NCBI taxonomy): domain Eukaryota; kingdom Metazoa; phylum Chordata; class Mammalia; order Artiodactyla; family Giraffidae; genus Giraffa; species Giraffa tippelskirchi. The sequence continues at coordinate 40,538,605 of NC_137282.1, read as the reverse complement.
TGTTTGTGACCTTGATGTGGTAAAAGAGGTGTTAAGTTCATTTGGATATAAAGACTAACTACCCTGTACAAATACACCATGATTTGGGCCAAAGACTAGATGTGCTATACAGATAAAACAAAACAGAACAAAAAAAGCAGATAATACAGTGCCATTTACTTGCTTTTGAGACTCAGTCTTCTATAGGGCTCAGGCATTGAAAAACTTTAATTATGGCTAATATATTTAGCCAACTGAGTATATAATAACTCACTTTTCCTCAATGCACATTTGTCTTAAAATATTAAAATTCTAAAACTAAAATCATTATTATTACAAGAGAAATTGAGCACAGATTTTATGTTTTCTTAATGACTTAGGGGATATATGCAAAACATTCAAATTTATCCTCATATACACATAAATGCCTTATATGCATATATTATATGTGTAAATATGTGTCATGTGTATTGTATATACGTATGTATACACACATTATAGACATGTCAGTTCAGTTCAGTTCAGTTCCGACTCTTTGCAATACCATGAATCGCAGCACGCCAGGCCTCCCTGTCCATCACCAATTCCTGGAGTTTACCCAAACTCATGTCCATCGAGTCGGTGAAGCCATCCAGCCATCTCATCCTCTGTCGTCCACTTCTCATCCTGCCCTCAATCCTTCCCAGCATCAGGGTCTTTTCCAATGAGTCAACTCTTCGTATCAGCTGGCCAAAGTATTGGAGTTTCAGTTTCAACATCAGTCCTTCCAATGAACACCCAGGACTGATGTCCTTTAGAATGGACTGGTTGGATCTCCTTGCAGTCCAAGGGACTCTCAAGAGTCTTCTCCAACACCACAGTTCAAAAGCATCAGTTCTTCGGCACTCAGCTTTCTTCACCGTCCAACTCTCACATCCATATATGACCACTGGAAAAACCATAGCCTTGGACCTTTGTTGGCAAAGTAATGTCTCTGCTTTTTAATATGCTATCTAGGTTGGTCATAACTTTTCTTCCAAGGAGTAAATGTCTTTTAATTTCATGGCTGCAATCACCATCAGCAGTGATTTTGGAGCCCAAAAAAATTAAGTCTGACACTGTTTCCACTGTTTCCCCATCTATTTCCCATGAAGTGATGGGACCAGATGCCATCATCTCTGTTTTCTGAATGTTGAGCTTTAAGCCAAATTTTTCACTCTCCACTTTCACTTTCATCAAGAGGCTTTTTATTTCCTCTTCACTTTCTGCCATAAGGGTGGTGTCATCTGCATATCTGAGGTTATTGATATTTCTCCTGGCAATCTTGATTCCAGCTTGTGCTTCTTCCAGCCCAGTGTTTCTCATGATGTACTCTGCATATAAGTTAAATAAGCAGGATGACAATATACAGCCTTGACGTACTCCTTTTCCTATTTGGAACCAGTCTGTTGTTCCATGTCCAGTTCTAACTGTTGCTTCCTGACCTGCATACAGGTTTCTCAAGAGGCAGATAAGGTGGTCTGGTATTCCCATCTCTTTCAGAATTTTCCACAGTTTATTGTGATCCACACAGTCAAAGGCTTTGGCATAGTCAATAAAGCAGAAATATATGTTTTCTGGAACTCTCTTGCTTTTTCAATGATCCAGCGGATATTGGCAATTTGATCTCTGGTCCCTCTGCCTTTTCTAAAACCAGCTTGAACATCTGGAAGTTCATGGTTCACATATTACTGAAGCCTGGCTTGGAGAATTTTGAGCATTACTTTACTAGTGTGTGAGATGAGTGCAATTGTGTGGTAGTTTGAGCATTCTTTGGCATTGCCTTTCTTTGGGATTGAAACGAAGACTGACCCCTTCCAGTCCTGTGGCCACTGCTGAGTTTTCCAAATTTGTTGGCATATTGAGTGCAGCACTTTCACAGCATCATCTTTTAGGATTTGAAATAGCTCAACTGGAATTCCATCACCACCACTAGCTTTGTTCATAGTGATGCTTTCTAAGGCTCACTTGACTTCACATTCCAGGATGTCTGGCTCTAGGTAAGTGATACACCATCATGGTCATCTGGGTCGTGAAGATCTTTTTTGTACAGGTCTTCTGTGTATTCTTGCCACGTCTTCTTTATATCTTCTGCTTCTGTTAGGTCCATACCATTTCTGTCCTTTATCGAGCCCATCTTTGCATGAAATGTTCCCTTGGTATCTCTAATTTTCTGGAAGAGATCTCTAGTCTTTCCCCATTCTGTTGCTTTCCTCTATTCCTTTGCACTGATCACTGAGGAAGGCCTTCTTATCTCTCCTGCCTATTCTTTGGAACTCTGCATTCAAATGGAAATATCTTTCCTTTTCTCCTTTGTTTTCCACTTCTTCTTTTCACAGCTATTTGTATGGCCTCCTCAGACAGCCATTTTGCTTTTTTGCATTTCTTTTCCATGGGGATAGCCTTGATTCCTGTCTCCTGTACAATGTTACGAACCTTCGTCCATAGTTCATCAGTCTATCAGATCTAGTCCCCTAAATCTATTATCACTTCCACTGTATAATCATAAGGGATTTGATTTAGGTCACATATATCTTGGTTTCATCCATTCCCATTGTTGACTTGGTTTTGAAAGCCTGCTTAAAATCTGAAATATAATTCTATATGCTACAATATTAAATTCAAACTTAAAATCATCCTTACCTTCTACTCATCTTACAGAAATTACTTTGTATCTAAGGACTTTCTTGACTTATACAGTTGTTTTCAAGCTTCGAGGCTGATATGTTAATTTTGGTCCCTCTGCATACACTATGAACCCTCCCCACATATGATATGCCTTCTTATTTCTTTTATACTAGTGAAATTTAAACTATTATACATATATTTGATAACAAACACTTGCAAGATAAATACATTTATATACTAAAAATTGCATTTAAAAATGTAAGAAAGACTATGTGATTTCCAACAAAGTATGTTTTCCATTGAAAATGGACCAAGTCCGTTATTTTATATATAAGAAAATTTAAAATTATATAAAGAAAAATTTCCCAAGCATACTTATACATTGCTGGGGAGCAATAAAAGCAAATTTTTCTTACTTTAGGAAAGTTAAAGTGTTTTGGTGGTATTACTGATGTTTCACTGAAAAAGAAGAAAAGTGTTGGGTCAAATTCTATCTTACATTTTTTTCAATCTTTGTTTTGAGATTACAGAAACTAATTTTCATTGAGACTGCACTTCACCATGGCCCTGATGCCCTTGTAACTACCCTTAAGGCCTGTCCAATGCTATTGTTATATTGACCAATGCACTTTCCTCAGCTTCTACTAATTGGTAGAAAGAATACAAAAAAATTATTAGAAATATCTGTACTAACCTGCACCAAGCAGGCTTTTGGTGCTGAGCTATATTCAGAGTCATGCTGGACACATTATAAGAAACTATCCATTAAAAGCAAGATATATCTTTACTCTCTCCTATTAAAGGATGAGCATGTTAATTAAATCCAGTATAGGTCTGAAATCCACCAATCTAGTGAGCCTTGAATTAGAAAAAGAAGGTTCTTTATAAGTTTAATATTGAATGAATTACTGTACATGTGTGTACTCAGTCACTCCATCGTGTCCAACTCTTTGCAACCCTATAGACTGTAGCCTACCAATGTCCTCTGTCTGTGGTATTCTCCAGGCAAGAATATGGGAGTGGGTTGCCCTGCCCTCCTCCAGGGGATCTTCCTCACCTAGGGATTGAACTCACATCTCTTACATCCCCTGGATTGGCAGATGGGTTCCTTACCACTAGCACAACCTCGGGAGCCCAAACTAATTGATAAATCCTATATACGTATAGCACAACAACTGTATAGTCAAATTGCTTTAAGGGTTTCTTAGCTAATATAATGTTTATGCATTTTCACAAATGGCCCTTAGAATCTGCTCTGAGTATTTTCTCCTTTGCCAGGTCAAAATTACCTGCTTCTTTTCCCTCAACTGAGGTTATTAATCTGGGGTATGTGAATGAAATTCAGAGAAGCTAAGATAAGGAATAGAAAAAAAAATGCATCATTATTTTCACTAATTTGTAACCTGAATGTAGCACTTTCTGTCATAAATATCAGCATAAATTGTAGTGATAGTAAGAGTATGGTGACTATCAAACCAATAGAATCATAGACACTTTATATTTCATTATAATTAGGACATATCACAAATGATCATTAGACTTGCACTAAAACAAAGCATATATAAGCACATTTTGCTTTCTGTTTTTTTGTTTGTTTAATTTGGATAAATACATTTCTTTTTGTATTACATGTTTTATTTGATAAGTTTAAATTATTATTCTAAAATGGTCCATAAGTTTCACTTTCACTACCAAAGGTGTTCAAGGAACCAAAGAGGTTAAGAAGTCCTGCTCTAGGTTTTAACCCCTGCCTTATGTTATGGATATAAACGAAGAAGTACATTTCTTCAAACTGTGAAAGGATAGGCCTAAAATATCATGGCCCTTGTTATATCACCGCCTTGCAGAGCCGACTCTCCTAACTACAGAAATATAGCAACTATGTGCAGTCATTAGTATAAAGGCTTGAAATAATGGCAAGAATGGTTAATAAACTTCATAATAAAACCTTATGAATTAGAACACATTCTGACTAAAATAATAGAAAATAATTCCATGTTTAGGTAATAAATTGAAAGGTAAAATATAAGAAGTGTATGCCCTCCATACTGCCCAGGTCAGAAAGATGGCAAACTTTCCTGAATAAAAGAGTCTTCTAGAATTTCTGCATAGAGATTTAGTTGAATAGTGTTATGATATCTAAACTTATTTTGGCAGATGAATATTATTCCCTCATATGCATGTCTTTTTGTGTGTATGTATTATATTAATATTGAAATTAAAAAAAAACTCAAAATATACATATTTCCATCTTGTTCTAAATTAGAGAAGTAGAACTATTTTAGCAAATAAAACAGCATGATATCAGTAGCACTTAGCTGAAAGGGTAAGCGAAAATTTAATCTCCATAGGGATGCAAAAATATTTTACAGAGGAGTTGAAATTTCTAATAGCACATGGACATGCAGACTGCCGCTGCTGATGGTAGTAGAGTTTAAGTTCAAAATCACCCTGATAAATTGTTTTTCTAAATAGTTGGACCATCATAACTGGGACAAATGTTTTCCCCTCACTGGCATCAGTTCCTGGCTGAAGTTCTGCAAGAATATCTGGCCAAAGGGACTTCATCCAGATAGGTTTAAGGGATTTGCAGTGAAAAGGAGCCAACACATATGAGCACTGGAACATAAATTGGGCTAGTGCTCCTGCCCTAAGCATTCATTTTGGATGAGTATTTGATGGAAACAAGTTTTGGGGGAACGTTTTACAGTGGAACAACCACTTAATTGAATTAAATTGTTGTCCTGTTAGGGCATGCTCAAATAAAGCATTTGCAATTGGAAGCATGATTTGATTTAGAAAATATTGCTGAACTAGGTATGGCCACAATGCCATAGTGATATTTTAAAAACTAAACTTAAACATTTTCTTTGGTGGATTGAAACTACATGTAACAAATTTTATGAAAAAATGTCTATATTATTGTGATAACTTAAATATGCTGGTTAATTCCATGTGTGAAATACATGGTAATATTAGGAATATTATTTGTAAAATAGTTTTTTGTTTTGAGGACAATGGTTAGAAAGGTGAATTCTAAAAAAGAATAATCTGGGTTTGAATGCTAGTTAGAACACTTTGTGAATGAGTGACTTTGTATAAGTAATCTAACCTTCTGTAGAAGAATAAAAGTATTTACCTTATAGAGTTGACATAAAAATTTAACCAATTATTAAATGAAGTACCCTTTGAAATGTGACCATATTAGTTCACACTAAACACTATGCATATATAAAATGTATTTTAAAATATCTGTATATATCACTAGTTATTATATCCTTGTTTTTTGGTCTCTTGAAAGCTAGACCTATCCCCCATCAAAAATTCATTTTTTTTTCAATTGGAAGAACAATTTTAATAACAAGCTCAAATTTCCCATCTTTAGCTATAAAGAAGAGTGCTTTTCAGTACACGATCACTGGGTAATGAAGAAGAGAATTCCTTAAATTGAAGGAGCACGTCTCGGGGTCATATCGTTCAGAGGCATGCTTACCAAGCAGTATGATGACGCAGAGAAGAATAGCGATGAGAGCTCCAGTGCTCAGGCCAGCAGAAAGGACCAAGGCTTCGGCATTGCAGGACTGCATGTTTCCTTGATTATCACAAGCGCACACACGAATGGTGAGTGTGCCAGTGCTGCTTTGAATCGGATAATCATTGTCAAAAATTAAAATTGGCAGCAAATATGTGCTCATTTTGTTGCGGCTGTACCCATCTTTTCGAGTCATGATTCCTGCTGTATTATCTGTTAAAAAAAAAAAAAAGTCAGACCAGTCTTAAATTTTGTCTCTTAATGTTTCATAATATGTGTCTTTAAAAATGCTCTTACCTTTATTGTCTACAATAGTGAAGTTTGGATTGAGGGGAAATTCTGGCACTGGTTCAAAAAAGAATTTGTGCCCTCGGGGAGGATCATCTTTGTCCATGACACTGACAGTCTGAATCAACTAAAACCAAAGAAAAATCAATTAAATAGAGCACAAAAAGCAACTTTTGTTATTACAAGACATTTAAAATCAGCGTTTGGGCTTTAAATATATCACTGAAGCTAAACAAAAAAAAAATTCCATTTTGAGAAAATTTTCCAGCATTTTTTATAGCTCTGTCTAATGTAACTTATTTAATGAGGAATAAAAAATGTCAAGTCTCAATTTGCAGAGCACCTCTATGAATCATTGTCTGCTTCCTGGCCACTATTGTATCCATGAAAAGAAATCCAAAATTAGATCACATCAATATCTTTTGCCTTTTGACTTGTTAATATATACTACCAGTCCATTTTATTATGAATTGGTTACCAACATCTTGCCTCCACTAGACAATGACTGTTTCAAAAGCAAAGAACATGACAGATGGATCTTTTAAAAAAAAAAAAAGTGATTATCACAACCACTCCTAGAGATTGAGGAAACTATAAATATAGTTTTGGAAAAATGAGCAATATGCCATATAATACCAGAAAGCAGAAGATTTTAAAGTTTGGGGTGCCATAATTACAATGAGATAGCATACTTTATTCAAAATGTTTGCTCCTCTTTTTAATGGTAGCTGCAAAATTTAGAAGACTATATGAATAAAGCCTTCTAAGGTTTTATAATACACTGCTGAATTTGAGAAATTATAGCGCCTCTCAGCTGTGCTCCCTGTAGGTCAGAGGTGTGCCACAGTGGGAAGATGGAGCAGCAAATGATAGATTGGGCAGTGAAATGCTATGAGCATTTTATCATGGATAAAATACAAAGCCACACATCGGGGTGCCTGTTTTCCAGTCCTGGGTCTGCCATCTGTGTGATTTGTAATCACAGTCATTTAATTACCATTACTTTCAAATTCTCTTCTACGAAAACAAATCATTTCACCACTTCCAGGTATCACAGTCCAACATTCTGTGATGAAGAATTAGTAGAGTTTTGCAGTAGTTTATGTATCCATCATTGTGATTATTGTGTACCCTCTACGTCCATATAAGGTGGTTCAGTGATAAAATACTATATTAGTGTAGAAAGTGAACATATTCTGCATTTTCCTAAAATTAATTTAGTGATGTCTGAAATATTACTTTATAAGATGACCTTGTAAGTCTTGTACAATCTTTTTTATCTCACTAATATTAAATTGAAAAAAATTACAAATAAAATACAACTAATCTCAAACCAAAATGACCTGATTGAGTAACTGAAAGTGGCAAATGTAATCAGCAAGACAATTATTGTGATTTCCTTTATATTAACACAGGTCAATTTTATTTTCTTACTTCATGTTTATTTAATAATATATTTTCATCCTATTCGTGATTATATATCACTACGAGTATAATTATGAATCCAGGTAGGAACTTTTTATATATGTGGTATCTATTATGTACCTGGTATATAAATTAAAGCATATATTATAATTTTCCTATTATATCATAGATTATATAAAATATTTTAAAGCTCATATTTTTAAGATTATTGTGAGTTGTTTGGTATGGGAGATAAAGAACTGACAAAATGAACTGACAATAGTTTTCATGAAAAAACAAAGTCCAAGTAAATTAATGCAATGTCATTTGCCTTGGTGAAGAGGAAAAAATTTTTAAGTTTATAATAACTTACCTGCCCAGGTTTTGCATTTTCACAAACAAATGTTTCATAGTAAGTGGCAAATTCTGGAGCGTGGTCATTTATATCTAGAATTCTGATGAAGACAGGAATGTTGCTACTTTGTTTTGAGTTATCTGCAGTAAGAATATGTGTAAGATTTTAGTCTCATTTAAAGAGTAACAGCGGTATTGTTTGCCCCATTTATAACTTAGCATCACATCATTTCCAGGGTATTCACTTTTTGATTGGATCGCTGATGTATATCTCAGCTTTCTTACATGGTTCAGGTGAAAAACATGATAGAATGAGGAGAATATAATTGAGAGTGAATATTATTTGTAAGATATTCTTTTCTTAGACCGATTATTTTATGATTAGATCGTGTTTTATTCTACAGTAAGATGTAAAAGAAAGCCAAGTTTAAAATGAATGAATATTTGATAATCCTTAAAATAATTTAAAAATCCAACACACTCTAAGTAATTTCTCTCAGTTCTAATAATAAAATCATCCCACTCAGGAAAAAGTCTATTTAATGCTATTATTTTAAGACTTTGGTGAAAAATAATGTGCTCAGATGGATGTATTTCTAACTTACTTATTTCTGTAGCTGTGACGGTTATATTATGCCAAGGAGTTGATTCCCGGTCTAGAGGCTTCAAAGTGAAAATAGAGCCATTTTCTGAGTGGATACTGAAAATCCGGTCCATGTCAGTATGCCGATCAACAGAGTACCTAGCAGGAAAGAGACTCATCATTCCAGGCACTGTTTTAAGATTACAGCTCATCTACCATTTCATAAAGTTAGAGGCAATTCACACAATGGTCTGATAAAGGTGACAAGTAAAATACTGATGATTTTCTTGAATTTTTATTTAGTGTAATTTTCATTTAGACAATTTGATACATTTGACTGATTTCATTATTACTATCCTATGATTATGTGTACTTCAGAGTCATTATTGACATTCGTGAGTCCTTGTAGCAGCATTTAAGTGAGTTTTTAATAGTCACTTGATTTATTCATCTTATCATAGACCTATTGCAGTACTTGAGACATATTAAACAGCCATATTAAATTTGATAGAATCATTTCCACTGGATAAATTGAAATTAAGTTGCAAATAACACATGAAAATGTGTGTACACAGAGTCCTTATAAGTGGATATGCAGAGGCTGTTGTAAAATACATGGCTCTTGAATGGTTCTCTGTTCAAGGATTATTTCAGCTGAATCAAATGTCCCCATCCACTCTCTCCCTTTTGCTTATTTCAAATAAAAACTGAAATGACAAAGGACCGCAGGATTACATGACTCTCTCTCATCAGGGATGTATGTAAGATGTCATCCTAAACTTTGTATTATTCAGTGACTGGCAAAATAATGCCCACCCCTCTCCCATGGATGTCTATCTCCTAATCCCTGGAAACTGTACATGGTTTACTTTACATAGTAAAAGTAACTTCTCAGGTGTGGTTAAGGCTAAAGACATTGAGATAGGAGATTAAATTTGATTATTTGTGTGTGTTAGTCACTCAGTCCTGTCTGACTCTTTGCGACCCCATGGATTGTAGCCTGCCAGGCTACTCTGTCCATGGAATTATTCAGGCAAGTGTACTGAAGTGTATTGTCATTCCCTTTTCCAGAGGGTCTTCCTGAACCAGAGATTGAACCCGGATCTCCCACATTGCAGGCAGATTCTTTACTGTTTGAGCTACAAATTAATCTTACAAACCCTTAAAAGTGGAAGAAGAAGGCAGAAAAGTAAAATTCTAGCTTACATAAAAATCCTTTAGTTACATCAGGCCATGTTAGAGTGTAATAGTTACCATTTTTGCATATTTTAAATTTCTGTTGTTGAATGTTTAATTGAGCCATGTAAGAATCTAAGTGCATCTCACACATTAATGGGAATCTTGGTAGAAACAGATTCTGATTCAGTAGATCTAGCATGGGAACAGTTACTCTGCAATTCTAACAAGCTTAGGTGAATCCAGGTTGTAAAGTCCATTGACAAGGTTTTGTATAACAAGGTTATAGACCATGGGATAAATTGGTTAGAATAAGAACAGCTAAGAGAACAACAATGGCAGAGAACTAACAGACTAATCAGCATCAAGTGGCATCCTCATTTTTCTAGGTCTCTATTAAAGACACTTAGCAAAATGAACTCCCTTTTAATCTGATGATTTTGGAAATTAACAACTCCCATTATGATTCTGTAATATATCCAGGGTTGGGCACTGACTTTGACAAAAATTAGTAATAGATATTTAGGTTTCTAAACATTGTAAAACATGGCAATTTTTGACATACTGGATGAAAATGGATTTATGTAAAGACTATGTTTTTATGTTTGGGTTATTGTAATAAAATACACATGACAGTCTACTTTTATAAGAAATATGCTTAACTTAAGGGATCCATTAGTAAATTCAGATTTCAAAAATAATTTTAACAATATAGTATGTGATGTGCTTATGTAATTTATTTTCTGCTAAATTTTGTAAATTTATTATTTCAAATGCACAAATACAGTTCAAAGTGAGTATTTGGGCATATGGAAATATACATATTAATGTATATATATATTGGATTTCATCTTAAGATGGAATAGCTGAAAGCTTTGTATACTTGTTCTCAGATTTCTTTCTGTACTTCTCTTCCCAGATATGAAACCAAGTCAGTCACCTCCTTGTTATACTTTGGACATGTTGTGCAATGGACAGAGAGTTATATGGAAATGGTAGTATCCCATTATTTTTGCAAATGGAGTAGGAAGTGCAACATATGCAAGTATTATTGCTTGAAAATTCCATGGAGAGAGGAGCCTGGTGGGCTGCAGTCTGTGTGTGTGTCACAGAGTTGAACATGACTGAAGCGACTGAGGACACTTTTTGCAATAATTATGATTGTAATTTTTCTGCATAGCTGTTATAAAAAGAATTTGGAGATTTTTTAAAAACCCAAGTGACATTTGGTCCCTGTCCAAGAATACCTATCCTTCTGGTGTGGGAAATCCTAAGTAAATAGAGAGTAGTATAAAACCCAGATACAAAAATAATTACATAAGTGCATTTTAGTGTGTATGTATACATTTATGTATATTTCCTAGAGACAAAAGTTATGTTGGGTTATAACTAAGAATTAATTGTCAGCAAAGGATCTGAGATAGTTCTTTTTTTTTTTTAATAAACATCAGTGTATTAAAATCAAGACTAAAAGTCTTATGAAATTTTCTCTTTTTAATTTTTATTGCTTGGTGGTGGTTGTGGTTTAGTTGCTAAGTCAGGTTCAACTCTTGTGACGCCATGGTCTGTAGCCCACCAGGCTTTTCCATCCATGGGATTTCCCAGCAAAAACACTGGAGTGAGTTGCCATTTCCTCCTCCAGGGGATCTTCTGGAACCAGGGATCCAACTGGAGTCTCCTGCTTTGCAGGCAGATTCTTTACTGTTGAGCCATCAGGGAAGGTCTTTAACTGCTTACGTAGTATTAAAATGAAGCAAGATAGAGTGTTTTCTATCTCTAGGTTTCAATTTTCCTAAAATTTAGCCCTTAATGTAGCTTGAGAGTTACTGGAATATTTCAAAAAAACAATTTTTTTCTAAAATACTTAGACCAAATTTTGCTTATCAATACAAACAATCCTAAAAGAAACACAAAGAAAGTAAATAAAAGAGCACAACCCAATCACTTCTATGTGTTGAATGAAACTCATTTCATAATATTCACCTTTATATTTTTATCCCCATCTTTGGAAAGTTCAGTAGCTAACCATAATCGCTTGTTGCTGAATAGATCTCTGATTTCTTCCTATCATTTGCATCAGAGATTAAGAGGAAAATAAAAAAATTTTTGTTCCCATTGTTACTTGCCCTATAGATCTGTGTGGGAGTTTCTGTGATTGTGGAATAATTAATAATTCTTACATTACATAAATCTAGCTTTGATTGGCACTTGTGTGGCATCAAAATAAGTCCGTGTTTCTGGCTGCCCACTCTTAGGTTCAACCTTGAAAGGTTCAACCGTCTTTAAGTTAAGAATTCATGAAGAATCACTTTGATGATTTATAAATAGTTCACTTTAATATTAACACTGCAAACTTCTGGGTGTGTATTTATAAGTTTGCCCCATTGCAAATTATGTCTTGCCATTTCTCAAAGGCCAGAGATAATTTTCATTTATTTAGCAACCAATGTTCTATTTTGAACACAGAATAGGATGTTCTGGTTTACCTATTAATAATAAATACACCAGATTACAACAAACGGCCAAAAAGAGGCTGATAAACAGTGCAAGACAAACCTGTCTCTATGCCTCAGCAGATGGTTTAATAAAACAATTTTTTTATTGATCTCCTTGTATTAAATTTTAATAATAAGTTTAAAAAAATCATTGGCATGATTTTTTGAATGAATACCTTATGCAGAAACAGGAACCAATCATATAGGCAGCAAAAATAGCAAGATCAAAAGGTCACAATAAAGAGGAGATTGTGGAACCTAAGACCTGGTTCTAGCTTGTTTTCTTTGTGGTTGTTGTTTGTTTGTTTGTTTTTCAAGTTCTACAATTAAGAATCAAACACATACATGTATATGCATGGCTGAGTCCTTTTGCTGTTCACCTGAACCTACCACAACATTATTAACCGGCTATATCCCAACATAAAATAAAAAGTTTAAAAATAAAGAAATAAAATAGATAACCAATAAGGACCTATTGTTGTCACAGGGAATTCTGTTTATATTCTGTAATGACCTAAATGGGAAAATTTGAAAAAGAACCGATATATTTATAGGTATAAGAAAATGTGCTTCCCTGGTGGCTCAGACTATAAAGAATCCTCTTGCAATGCTAGAGACCTGGGTTTGCCCGCTGGGTTGAGAAAATCTCCTAGAGGAGGGCATAGCAACCCACTCCAGTATTCTTGCCTGAAGAATCCCCATGGACAGAAGAGCCTGGCAGGTGACAGTCCATAACGTTACCAAGAGTCAGACAGGACTGAGTGACTAAGCACATCATCACTCTTCTGTACACCTGAAACTAACACAACATTGTTAATCAGCTATACTCCAACGAAAAAAAAAAAAAAGATTCTTGAAAAAGAAGCAAACACATAGATGATCCCTGTATTTTCACCTACTACAAAAATGTCAGTTAAATTACAGACACCAGAACAAATCAACAAATCAGTAATATGCAGAAATATATCAGGGATAGCATTCCTTTCCCTTTTCTGTATCCCAGGTACATCTTCCACTAAGTCAATATACTTAGGCTGTGAGTTTGATAATCACTTTTTCAGCTACTACTTTCCAGAAATGTGTCTTCCAGCTACAAATTGAAACCTTCCTTGAGAATGTGGCTATATTGCTTGAACAAATAATTCATAACATTTTTTGGAAATACCAGTGACATAATTTTGAAATTACCATTATTTTACTCTCTGTAATGAAATCAAACAAATATTATGAAAATACTAATATATATGAAGGCACGTATTCCAGTTTATTGTGGAATCATGTACTTTACTGTGATATAACTACATTTCTCACCAGCAAGTTTGTTTTGTACTTCTCTGCATGACTGCTGTAAAACTGATTTCTTCTAAAATTTGTTGAATTTTAAATATGTTGAGCATAAAATAAGTGTGAAATGAGACAACATACTCTTTCAGAAACTGTAAAGCTATAATCAACCTTAAAACTTAGGAAATCCAGGATAACTAATGAGGTGACATAGAGTTGACAACAGCTGCTAATTGTAACCAGAATCTTACATTGCAAGTGGCAGCTGTATTTCAGAAAATATGTTTCATGGACAGATTTACTGGTGGGTGAGAATTACTTCCCAAACTTTCCCTGGTAAATGTTTCTCCATGATGTTTATCATCCTATTCTGGCTCTGGAGATCTGTCGGCCTTCTAAATGATTCAGAGAAACAAAAGAGTCAAATATTACAATGCTGTCTTCTGGTTGAATTACTGATCGTTTTTCACACTGTAATTGAATATCTAAAGCTTTTTTTTACATACATTTTTATGCTAACAAGATGAGTTTAATATTATATTTTCAGCCACGGCCCTATATTTTATCAGATTTAGCAGTATAATTTTAGAAGCATAATTTCAAATTCATTTGTTCCCCAAATATTTTTCTTCCCTTTGTCACAATTCTTGAGATTCTACAGGTAAAACTACTGCTCATTGTTTTTTTAAGATGTAAGTACCCTATAAAAGTAAATATTTCTGGTAGAGCTATGAATTTAAAAATGCATTAGCCACTTTTATGTATCATAAAAAAGGTTGCAAGTTTTACTACCAGTCTTTGACCAAGAATTTTTTCTCCTGAAATTGTATCATGTGGAAATTATCAGATATAATGTATGAGATATAGACTCACACACTGAGTCAGACACGACTGAGTGACTTTCACTTCACTGCATATATATGTATATGTATATATATATATATATATATATACACATATATATAGACAATAGAAGTTTATTACAAAAGGTAATGACATTAGCAAATATTTACAATTAGTAAAATACATAAATCCATAAATATTACAGTATTTCTATTTAATAATAAATAATTAGGAGATTGATAAGTTGTTTGAAAGATGAAATACTTGATGGAAGTAGAATACATAGCACTGGTGTATCTACTGAGGGGATAATTATAGACGTCTTATTTGCTGCAAAATTATCTGTGCAATACATTTTTCTAAAATGAATGGCTATAATTATATAATCTTGAAAACTTGAAAGCTTGAAAAGATATGAATGTTCTCACATATAAAATAACAGGGACTAGATTTACCACCTGTTTCCACACTAAAAGCAAGATGAAATATACAAAACAATTATTTGTGAAGTATTAGATGCCAGGAGACAGAGAGGGTAATTCCTGGGGAAAGGGAAGAAATGATGCAATCCTTAAAAGTGGCTTTGGCCGGGAGGGTTTCCAGGCAATAACACAGGAAGTGGGAGCCCATATTTTCTGTCAATCTCTTGAATTCAAGAGATGATTCTGAGGGTCCAAGGAGACTAATGTGGGCTACAGTTTTCTGGATAGAGGACTTCAGGGGATAGAACTTCACAGAGAACCACAGAAATATGAAGAGAATCCCACTCAACTCTTCAGCTGAGTACTGGTCAGCATACACATGAGAACAAGTAAAATCTATGGCTTCCATAGATGTAACCAATTATAAGGTCTGGCGGGAGCAAAGTTGAACTGGCATGTGTCTGTTTATAATTCTAGTTCCCACCAGCCAAAGTGGAAAATTCATCACTCATGGGGCTTTGCTGGACTATTCAGAAATGTCTTAACTGATTTATGGGGCAAAACCAGTTACAGACAAAGGGCTGCTGAAGCAAAAGCCAAAAGGTTTAAGCTATTTCAAGCAACTTAGCTACACATCTGAATACAGTTCAAGAGTATTTATAAAAATGTAAAGTTGTCACACACTAAATACAGTATAAACAAAATATTTTTTGTGCAATCGGAAATCACAGGTAAATATGGAATGGGAAATGTGACTGCAAACAAAAATCTGTCAACTAAAACTCACTCGGATATTATACAGTTGACAGAATTAGCTGACAATGATATTTTAACAGTTATTTTAAATGCATTCTGAATATTTAACTTGGAGAAGGAAATGGCAACCCATCCCAATATTCTTGCCCAGAGAATCCTATGACAGAAGAGTCTGGTAGGCTATAGTCTGTACAGTTGCAAAGCGAGGAAAGAATAAGGAGATACATATATATCTATATCTATCTATCTATCTATATATATATATTCCCTCATAAAGCTTCTAGAAAAGAAACTACAGTCTGTGAGTTGAAAATCATCCTCTGATGGAATTAAAGCAGGTTAGGTATTGCAAAAAAAAAAAAAAAAAGATTAGTAAACTTTAAAAGAAGAATGAATGGGAACTATTTAAAATGACTAAGGTGAGGGAGATTAAAAAATTAGAGCACCAGTGAGCTGTGTTGCACTTTTAAGAGACCTAACATAATTAAAATTAAATGATCTGATAGAGAGGAAGGTCGGGCAAAATTATTGAAGAAACAGTGGTTGAAAAGTTTTCCAAGTTTGAAAAAGCCATAAACTCACAGATCCAAGAAGCTTAATAAACACCAAGTACAAAATATATGAAGCATATTATAGAAAATGTCACATCATAATCAAATTGCTTAAAGCTTTTGACAAAATTTAAATGCATCCCAAGGAACAACTAACTTATTAAGACAAAAATAAACATAAAGACATTTCAAAATATTTACTTTAGATCTAGAAAAAAGCAACAACTACCCTCAATCTAAAATTTTATACCCAGCAAGAAAAGAATGATAACATTAAAAAAGGAAATATAGAAGAATGCAAAATAAAGCACAGTATTAATCCAAACAAGGCAGAAAATAGGAATGGTGAAACAAAGAAAAGATAGAGCAATTAGAAAACAAATAGCAAATAGAAAACAAACATGTGGTATATAATAACTGAGATAAAAAATACACCAGAAGGAATCAGCAGATTATGTGATACAGAGGAATTGACCAGAAATCTGGAAAACAGAGTAGTGGAAATCATTGAAGATAAATAACAAAAAGGAAAAAAAATATATAAAAATAAAGGAGCAAAACTTGCAAGACTTCTAGTACAACATCAAGCACTATAAGATTCATATTTTGTGGTCCAAAAGAAGAGGAACAGAGAAACAGGAAGAGAGCTTATTTGAAGACATGATAGCAGAAAAATTTCCTAACCTGAGAAAGGAAACAGGCATCCAGGCCAGGAAGCACAGAGTCCAAATCAGGACCAACCCAAAGAGGACCACACCAAGACATATTGTAATGAAATGAGAAAATTAAAGAGAGGATATTAAAATCTGGAAGGGAAAAGCAGCAAGATATATATATAAGGGAATGCTCATAGGCTATCAGTCAACTTTTCAACAGTTACTACACAGGACAGAAGAGAATGACACAGTACATTTAAAGTGATGAGAGGAAAAACCTACAAGCAATAATATGCTCCCTGGCAAGATTTCACTCAGATTTGATGGAGATATCAAAGGTTTTATAGACAAACAAAAACTAAAGAGTTCAGAACCATAAAACCAACTTTAAAGAAAATTTAAAGAGATTTCTCTGAATGAAAATAAACAGCTGAACTAGAAATGTATAAAAAAAAATCTCATTTGTAAAGGTAACTTTACAGTAGAGGTGGTAAATCAATGATGTATGACACTAGTAGAAAGGTTGAAAGACCAAAATAGTAAAAATAATGCATATATACAACAAGTAGTTAAGGGGAACTTAAAACAAAAGGATGTAAAATATGATATCAAAAACATTAAATGTAGAGGGGATTTGCAGAAGTAAAAATGCAGGGCTGACTATTAAAATCTGTTTGAACTTAAGACATATGCAGCTTGAAATTCATATATATATATATGAATCTATAAAAACTCATATATATATACACGAATCTATAAAAAATTCATATATATATATATATATATATATGAATTGATATACATAAACCTCATGGTAATCACAACCTCATGATAACTCCCAACAAACAAAAATTCAGGACCAGATGTCTTCATAGGTGAATTCTACCAAATATTTGTAGGAATTAAAACCTATCCTTTTTAGACTACTACATAAAATTTTAAAGGAATGGATAATTCTGTATGCATACTAAGAGGACAATATCATCTTGAACCACTCAAATATCCATACCAGATACATTCATGCAAAAGAGAAAGGAATCCAAACCAAAGACTGAAGGCAACCATCAAATCAGAAGGCAGAAGAGAAAAGGAAGAGGAAAGGAACAAAACAGCACTACAAAACAACCCCAAAACCATTAATAAAGTGACAGTAGGTGCATAGCTATCAATAATTACCTTAAATCCAAAGGACCAAACGAAAACAAAAACAACAATACAAAACATTTGGGACACAGCAAAAGCAGATCCAGAAGGGAAGTTTATAGCAATGCAAGCCTATCTCAGTTAACAAGAAGAATCTCAAAGAGACAAACTAATTTTACACCTAAAGGAACTAAGAAAAGAAGAAAAAATAAAATCCAAAGTTAGTAGAAGAAAAGCAGTTATAAGAAGCAGAAATACATGAAATAGATACTAAAAAACAAGCAAACAAAGAAACAATAGGAAAGATCAACAAAACTAAGAATTAGTTCTTTGTAAAAATAAACAAAACTGATGTACTTTTAGCCAGAGTCATTGAGAAAAAAGAGAGTGGGTCCAAATTAATAAAATTAGAAATGAAAAAAGAGAAGTTACAACTCACAACACAGTCCTCAATAAAACTAAAAGAAAAAAAAAATTCCCTATTATGGACAATGGAAAAGACAATGAAAAACTAAACCAAATTCTGAGGGACAAAAGCCATGGGTTACTTTTTGTATAAGTTCATCCTTGAGGCTCTGCTATGTACTACTGAATTCAGTCATATTAGTTTATGAGCGTGAAACCTTGTTATTTATCTCTAAAAATCAGGCCTAGAAAGCAGAAAATATAGGCTAAAGAATTGGCTGTGCATTCAGATCAACAATAGTTTGAATCCTCAGCCTGCCAGTTATTTGTAAAGCTCCTTAAACTCTTTGCATCTCTATCTCTATTTATTTTTAATAATATAGCTGTACATGTCAATGCTGAACTCCCAATCTATCTCTTCCCCTGCGCTTCCCCTCGAGTAACCACAAATTTATTCTCTTAAGTCTGTGAGCTTCTCTGACAGCTCAGTAAGGAAAGAATCGCTTGCAATGCATGAGACACTGCAGAGGCGAGCTCGATCCCTGGGTTGGGAGGATCCCCGGAGAAGGAAATGGCAACCCACTCCAGCATTCTTGGAGAATTCCATGAAAGGAGGAACCCGGCGGGATATGGTCCATAGGGTCGGGAAGAGTCAGACGTGACTGAGCGACTAACACACACACACACACACACACACACACATATGCATAACTGAATCACTTTGTTGTACACCTGAAATTAATACAACAGTGTTAATCAACTATGCTCTAATATGAAATAGTTTATTTAAAAAATATAGGTGATAACAATGTACTTGCCATATAATATTGTGATGAGATTTAAATGATCTGATACTTTGGATAGTTTCCTGCTCATACCAAGGGCACAATAAATAACAATTATTTTATAGAGGAAAAGATAGACAAAATATTTGAGTCTCATATCATGAATCTGATGCCACCATTTGAGTAGAAAAGCATTTTGTTGCTTATCACTTGATTCAATGAAAAGATTAAAACCTTTGTGTAGAAAGGGGTGTTAAAATGATTAAACTAAATAAAATCCTGATGTTATCTGAATAAATAAACAAATATCCTTGGCAACATGGAAAATCAGCTTGCCTTTCTCAAGTTAATCAACATTCATTGAATTCCTATATGCAAGATATACCAAATGAATGAGAAAAGATTATTAAGAGGCTGTCTCCTTTATACTGCGGAATGCTCAGTAGTAGGGCAATAGATGGTTCTTAATCTAAAAGAGTCAATATCCTGTCATTTGTCTGAAACTTTCCAACAGTGGGTATTATTAACAGACAAAAGGTAAAATCAATGACTTTGTTGAAAACATAAATGTGGAATTTTAAGCATAAATATTTGGTATCACAAATACTAGGTCTAAATGAAGGCACAGCCAACACTGGCTACTATGTTTTTGGAAACTGCAAAATCTATCAAGAATAGATATTTATTGAGCATTTATAGCTATTGGTATCTACAGTCTCTTATGCATTTTTATATACATGGTAAGTTATTTCTATTTCAATACTGCAAAGAACACAAAAACACTCTGAACTTCCTTTTGTTACTTACAAAAATAAATTCACATATAAGAGATGCCAAAGCCAATCAGCTAAACTCAATTTCTATAAAAGGTAAATAAACATAATTTTGGATGTAAACCTGCTGGAACATACATGTAGATCACTGGAAAACTAGATTGCTTATTTCATTTTAAGAATTTTGTTTTATACAACATGATAATGTAAAATTAATACTCTTTATGCACGATGATATAAAAGCATCAAATAATCTTTCATTCATTGGTATTATGTTTTTAAATTAATGTTAAACAACATACAAATATATGATTTGAACCTGAACATTTACTTAAAAGAGAAAGTTACATAAATTCTCTTCTAATTGACCTAAAACTAGCCAAATAGTTCAAGCTAAACTCTGAGTACTAAGTATGGGTTAGAATTTCATGAATTGCTTCTTTATTTTAAAAATATATTAATTAACCAACAAATTAAACTTAGTGTATATTTAGTGCAAAAAATGTTGCTTTGTAAATTAACATGAATAGTTATTACATCTTAAGCTAAATTTAATGCCTATATATTTAGTGTTGCTCTCATTGATTTTCTATGTATGATATATGACATGAATTGTAGGAAATTTGGGCATTCCCAATACATATTTAATTATTTAGTTTCCTTAATTAATATTAAATTTTAAAAATTGTATGAAATATAGGTCATTTTACAATGTGGTGTTAGTTTCTGGTATACAGCAAAATAGTTCAGTTTACACTACATGTAAATATATATATTCTTCTTATACATTGCCATCCATTATAGGTTATTACAAGATATTGAATATAGTTCCCTATGCTACATGGTAAGTACTTGCTGGATAAAAAATTAAATTTTAAACAAAGTATAATTTTAGGTATTTTATTATACTAGTCACACATTAACAAACAATATAGTATTTGTTTCTTTAGTCTTCTTTGTCTTCGTCAGCATACCTACTCATCTTCATCCACCCATCCTATTTATCAATTTATATCACAATTACATTTATATTCTCCTTAAGCATAACTTGAGCTGCCCTGGTGGCTCCGATGGTAAAGTATCCACCTGCAATGTGAGAGACCTGGGTTCGATCCCTAGGTTGGGAAGATCCCCTGGAGAAGGGAATGGCTACCCACTCTAGTATACTGGCCTAAAAAATTCCATAGATAGATGAGCCTGGCAGGCTATACACTCCACGGGATTGCAAAGAGTTGGACATGACTAAGCCATTTTCACTACACTTCACTTAAGCATAAATTATGGCACATTTGAAAGCTTTGAAATGTTAATACAATCTTCAAACTTTGAGAAATTATTACACTATTCTGCACAAATAATACTAATTTTTAATAATTTCACTGTTCTCAAATATCACTACTGTCTTTACCAATCCTGTGTGTTATTAATAGAATA
The DNA here is from genome assembly GCF_054371585.1 of Giraffa tippelskirchi. Classification (NCBI taxonomy): domain Eukaryota; kingdom Metazoa; phylum Chordata; class Mammalia; order Artiodactyla; family Giraffidae; genus Giraffa; species Giraffa tippelskirchi. The sequence goes on along the minus strand of NC_137282.1, from coordinate 40,517,096 downwards.
TAGTTGATAATTTGTTTCCCAAAATTTTTTATGTAAAAAGTGCCTGGGGAATAATTTCAAAGTTATTTCATTAATTTTACAAGTATTTCTTAATAACTTTTCTAGAAGAACACTTCTCTAGAACATTTTATTTAGATCTCTTTTTATTTGAACTATGATTTATCTAAGAAGGACAGTGAGGTAAGAATTACTTCAATAACTAATGGATTAAAACATGGACACAGGAGCCAGATAGCTTGAACCTCAAACCAGCTTTTCCAGTGGCTAATTTTTTGGCATGTTATTTAAATGCTCAATACTATAGTCTTAGCATCTGCAGAAAGATAAAATAATAAGAGCTGCCTTGTTAAGTGTGATGTGTGTGTTTAGTTGCTCAGTTGAGTTCAACTCTTTGCGACCCCATGGACTGTAGACAGCCAGGCTCCTCTCTCCATGGAGATTCTCCAGGCAGGAATACTGGAGTGGGTTGCCATACCTTTATCCAGGGGATCTTCTCAACCCAGGGATCGAACCCAGGGGTCCTGCCTTGCAGGCAGATTCTTTACCATCTGAGCCACCAGGGAAGCCCAAAGTGTGATGAGTCAAAGGAATCAAAATGTCCAAAGCACTTAAAAGACAGCACAGCAAAGAGTCTTTGTTATGGAAGCATTTGGTCTCATTATTGTACTTGATCACATATTGTACATTTTTTTCACACAACTTGTAAATAGTGAGTGATAGTTATTTATCTTCAAACTTAGGTTTTCTGAAAACACTTACTTTATTAAATTGTTCATGGCATCTGGGTCATATGCTGTCACCTGTCCAATGATGCTGCCTTCCTTTACATCTTCATCTACTTCTATCAAATAAAAGACTTTACTGAACATGGGAGGCTCATCTATATCTTCCACAGATATTTTAACCACAGCTGTGTCTTTGAAAGGTCCCAGGTGTAAGAATCGTGGATCAGGGTGAGTGTTACTTGCATCCACTTTTAAAGTGTACAGCATCTTGTTTTCAAAATCTAAATTCTGAAGTGAAATGAAGTAGGAAAAATTAGTATAACATAGCAGACATAACAAGAAAGACAATATCAAAATGTAATAAACACCCCTCCAGTAGTTTCAGTAATTTTGGTTAAATAAGTTTCTCAATTATTGCTTCATGGGCATATCAAATAAGTTAGTACTTTTTTTTTTTTTTGCCTTACATGTTTATAAAGAGTAGTTGAATGTAACAGTATAACATTAATACTGATTTGGACTTATTAATATATTTTACATTTTGGTAGTCATAGGTAAATGAAATATCTAATAAATAAATAAGCTATTTATTTATTGCTTTATTATGTATTATTATTTTAAAGTTATAAAAATTTGAAATCAGCAGAAATATAAAGTTGAGATTTAGCTGGCTATTCATATAAGTTACTTCCTTAAATCCTACAGTTCAAAAACTTGTGTTTTAAAAAGAAAAAAAACAATAATCTGAATGCTGTGGAAAATTAGAATTGAACTGAATCTAACCAGTAAAATTAGTGTGATGTAATGTAGTCAATATTTAGCTGGATTATACTATGTAACATTTCATAATATTCTCCTTCACTGCTTTAAAAATTAAGTATCTTCCACCCTCATCTATATTAATAGACACACATAAAAATTTAAATATTTGGAAATGTACATGAAATAATAACGTTGTTGTTGTTGTTCAGTCGCTAAGTCCTGTGTGACTCTTTGCGACCCCGTGGAATGCAACACACTAGGCTTCTCTGTCTTTCACTATCTCCCGGAGTTCACTCAAATTTATGCCCATTGAATCAGTGATGCTATCTAACCATCTCATCCTCTGCTGCCCCCTTCTACTTTTGCCTTCAATCTTCCCAGCATCAAGGTCTTTTCCATTGAGCCAGCTCTTCACATCAGGCGGCCAGAGTACTGCCATGGCAAAATAATGTCACGGAGAAATATAAAAATGACTTTTGAGATTACTTGATCCTAGTTTTACTTGTTGTTTACTCTAAGCACAAGCTGTTGAAGTTTTATAGCAATTTTAAGTGTCAGTGATAAAGATGCTTAACTCACTTGAAGAGAAATCACAACTATTCCCATTTATATGGAGGACAGAAGCATGTAAAGGATGGAAGAAATAAATCCTAGGCTTTCTTACCTAAAAAGCAAAAATAAACCATAAAGTGCTCAATGAAAAAATGAAGACAGCAAGAAGAAACCTGTTTGACAGTTATAATCCCTTCCTGTGTATCCTTGTCAGTGATGACATCGAACATGTCTGCTCCATCTCCTTCGGCAATGCTGTATTCCACCTCAGCATTTTCCCCCACGTCAGGGTCATTGGCTTTTATTCTTCCAAGAGGAGTTCCAAGAGGTACAGACTCAGGAGAATGAAACTGATACGTACCTGAAAATTAAATCAAAGCTGTTTCATCTTTAGATAACAAAAACTTTCATTTCTTCTGCTTTTTTAATTTAAATTAATTTTAAATTAGGAGAATTTTTCATCATATTGAATTGTAAGCTGTCAAAAATTATGGATCTATTAAGTTGGGAAAATAATTTATAAAGACAGAACTCTCTCATTTTGTAAATGAGAAATCTGTGTTCCAGAAAGATCAAGTGGATATCTCAATGTTATTTAGATAGTAGATGGTAGTCCTGATATTAGAATCCAGAACTTTTTGACTTAAGAGGGCAGGAAAGCAATTGTTTACTGCTTATTTGAAGTGTTCAGTATTATCATTACACATTATTCAGGTGTTAAATTATTTAGACCATAAACTTGACCATTTATTCTTATATTCTAACTCAAGGACAGAAAAAAATAAATCCTTGCATGACAAGTTCTTTCTTTCCTTCTTTTCTTTTTTGCTTGTTAATGTCTTTTATTGGGATATGAATGTTTCTGTCTCCTGAAATTTTTACATTGTGCTGTCCCCAAAAGCATTTAAGTTTGTGAGGGTTTATTCAAGAGATAATTGGAAAATATCACAATAAATATTAATGAAAGTTAGAAATGTTTTTAAACATTTAATATGTGTTAATGTCTATATAAGGCCAAATGCCCCTATGTTAATTCATTTAATTCTAACATTCATCCTCATAGAATGAAGGCAAGTATATTGTCCTCAGAGATAAGGCTCAAGGAAATCGCCCTGTAAAATTGGGAAATGCAGAAGGCAAAACTAAGTCTCTCTGACTTCAAAGTCTGTTCTCTTTCCAATTTGCTTGGTTCTTAAGAAGAGAGACTTCTAAATCCAGCTACCCTGAATTTGAATTCTCATCACTGGGCAAGTTAGTTAAATTCTTTAACCCTTAATTTCCACATCTATAAAATTGAGATGATGATAGCAATTAACTTGTATGCTTGTTAAGTAGATTACATGAAATTACGTCTTTAACATGCTTAGTTCATTTCTTAGTTCAAGATCATTTCTGCTATTACTATTACAGTTCCAAACCTTCTGCTAAGATTATATTATATCATAGAATTATAGAGCGGCAAGTCATTTGAGCATTCATCATATCATACTCTTTCAGTTTATATTTAAGGAAACTGAATTCAAAGTTTAGATTTATGTTAATTAAGCTTATTATTCATATTGTCAGTGAAGTTTATTTTTTAACATTTATCCTATGTATATGTCCACCATCCAGAGCTGTATCATCAAGTATTCAAATTTGATTAGCTTGAAAAAATGCTTTATTGCAATGGAATCAATGTCAGAAATTGAATTGTGAGTGTCCTTAGTAGAACATTTCAAGAAAGGGCCCCTTATGTTTTTATTTGCTGCAAAATGGAAATATTTGCAGCTGAGAATCAGAGTCTATATTTATAGGACCTCATGGCTTGCAAAGAATCCATGGTTTAACATGCATACCTAAAAATGGCTATAACTGAAAGGCTATAGACTGGTGTAATTATTCACAAGTAGGTAACAGATACCAGAAAATTTTTAACATAGCTCAGATGTCATCACAACCAAGGTAATCCATAAGGCTATGGGTGAATAAAAAAGAAAATTGTGGCCAATTAAACTAACTTACATTGATTTTAATATAGTATTTGATTTCAGAGATATTAAAGCATCAACAAACCTGTTTCAGAATAGGCTAAATAAAGAATTATAGTTTTTATGTACAAACAAGAGAACTGAGGCAAGACAAGTGACAGACATGGTTTTGAAACCAAGTGGTCAGCCTTGAGAGTCCATACACATAACCAGGGAAAAGTTAGTCAAAAGAACTGGATGATCATAGGAAATGATGGGAAAGCTAGGCTGGAAAATTTTATAACTTTTCAAAAAGTAGAAGAGGATAATTGCAGTTGCCAAAAAGAACCTCATTTCCTTGTTGTCTCCATTAACTACTCAATGATAAAAATGATCATAGTCACTTTGAAGTGATGCAGTATTAATCGCTCAGTTGTGTCTGACTCTTTGCAACCTGTGGACGGTTGACCACCAGGCTCCTCTGTCTATGGGATTTCCCAGGCAAGAATATTGGAGTGGGTTGCCATTTCCTCCTTTAGGGGGTCTCCCAACCCAAGGATTGAACCTGTGTCTCCTGTGTCTCCTGCATTGCAGGCAGATTCTTCACTTTAATATGAGGGAAATTGTGACATTCTGTTGAAGGAGGGTTTGTGGATTCATCTGTATGCATAAACTAGGAGCAAAAATTTTAACTGTTCACAGTGTGTTTGAGAAACTTTCCACATGATATCACTGAAACCTCTCTTACTCTGGGGAAATCGAGGAGGATTGTTGTTGACGTCTGTCAGAGTGATGTTGACTGTGGTGGTCCCAGAAAGTCCTCCCATCTGGCCTCCCATGTCTTTGGCTTGTATAACCACTTGGTACTGCTCTCTGTTTTCTCTGCTCATGTCTGGTAATGCAGTTTTTATTATACCTTTTGGAAAAAGTAGACACATATTTTGCAATTCAATCATCGAGTTTTAAAATTAAGCCATGCAAGATCCATTTTACAGAAATTAATCAGAACATGCAGATGATAACATGCCAGTGGACCTAGATAAGTCTTTCAATCCATAACCAATTTAACATTAGTCACAGAAAAGACAAAAATTCTTCCATGGACAATTGTTTAGGAAACAGGTTTTGCTAAATCAATTTAATTACCATTTTGATAAATCAATTTAATTACCATTTTGATTACAAAAAAACTAACTTGAGTCAAAAACTTTAGATGAATCAGCTTGTTTAATATTGATGATTGTCACATTTTTTAGTTTTGGTAATTTCTAAGACACATAATGTGTTCAATCTCTGTGAAATTTCATATTTTGCATCATAAATTTAAACTCAACAAATATTAGTCTCAAGAGCTAAGGATTCAAATCTTTTTAAATAATAGGAAATCTGCTTCTGTTTCCATGGAGTAAGTATTAGGAATAAATAAAAACACAATGCTTAATAGATTGATTTTAAGTATATAAAAATCTATAAATTAACTATGCATCCAGATGTATTACATAATGAGAAAGAGGCCAAGTATTAAATGTTATTACCTGATTCTGGATCCACTGAAAAATATGGCTGTCCTTGTAATATGCTATAGACCACTTTGGCACTATTGCCATAGTTGGCGTCATCTGCATCTGTTGCAGTCACTTGTATGACAGATGTACCTACATGAATTCCCACCCAAACACAGACACTTAAATACTTGGAAATTTGTTCTTATTTTTTTTTTAAACATAGAACAATAGTCACACAATGAGCAGGAATAATTGTACATCTTTGAAAAGGAGAAGAAAGACATAAAATTTATTTCAAATTTGAAGCTATCTTTATGAAAACATATTACTAGGAATATGGTATGTTAGACCATGGTACATTTTTCAAGAAATTTGTTTAAATTATGCTTCTAAAATCACTCATCTTTCATTTTTTAAAATTTTAATATTTCTGAATAATATTGTTATTGAGCTATCTAAACAATCAAAAGCAAAATTTATCATAAAGGTGACTATGCACTAATTGGTTGAAAATATTGTGACAGAAAAGAATTTTTCACTAAATACAGTGCTCGTGCAATTCTCAATACATTTATTGCTAACTGGAAGGATGGATTCAAAGATAAATCCAATAATGAAAGCACTCTTGCTGCTTTTATTTTAATAAATTAACTATATATGGTAAATTTAATGAAAATAAAGGGGCCCCGTTTTCATGAAGAATGAAACAAAAGACATAAAATGCTAGCATTTTATGTGTGCAAGATTTATATGTGTATTGTGTCTGTGCTTCTTTTTAAAATGTAGTTAACATTGTCATATATAATCATACCTATTGATATGCTTTGTATTATTTTCTACACATGTGTAAATCAGTAGATTATCCTTCCTGAGTTAAGAATGTGTATAATTGTCTCATATACAATACTATAATTTACCATTACTCTCGGTTAAATTTTACTTTGTAAAAATTCAATTATTTTCTCTTAACTTCATCACATTTCATTATTTTTAAAAGATAAAAGAACTTTAAAGGAGCTAGTTTCAGGAGCTAAATATAATGTAATATATTGATGGACTTTTTCTATATTTTCTAGAACGCTATAAAGATTCAAGGCATGATTCTGAAACTACCATTAAATAAATCCTACATGTATTCCTTGAGCAAAATGAGTTTGTAGAGCATTTTCTAGTATATTACATGTAGTTTTTCAAACTGTTGACTCTGATTCTTACATAGATTTTGAAATTCTTTAGAAAAAGTGAGTTCCATGTTGCCTCTGTCACCTGCTTTAATATCCCGCATACATTACACAGGCAGAGCTTGCGTAATGAGTTGTAGTGAGTGTTTCTCAACATTTGTGTGTATATGCAGATTATAGAAACTAATATATTGCACATTAAGATTATACTAAAAACTTTATTTTTCAGCAATATATCTGAATACATGAATTTAGCAAGTATTTTTATGTTTTCTCAAAACTAATTAGCATGAGAACTCGATCTCTTCCTCCTAAAGCTTCTGTTTTCCTCAGCTGCAATGGAATTTGTATATCTTGTGAGAGGACACATTGTAACTTACTCAGTCCTAGGTGTACTGTTTTATCACTTAAGAAGCATCCACTTATATGTGAGCTAAACCAAAGCAGAAATCTTTAAAGTGACTTCCACCCACAATAACATTTGTAAGTTCAATTAGAGCTGTTTTCTGATTTATGTTTATTTTTATATAATCTTTTGTGCATATGTTAGATTATTGTTTTCATACTTGAGGATTATTTGAAATATGAATTATTAAACATAACCAAGATGCTAAATTCAAATCAATTCTTTGATTTCATAAATTTCTTTTGCTACTAGATTGATTTTATTTTGACTGTGGCTATCATTTCATAATAAGTAAAAACACACCTCTATACTTTTGTGACACTTTTAATATTTTTTGTTGTTAAGTTTGGTTCTGATCATTTGTTCTTTACCATGGGTATGTGGTCTTTGAATCTACCCAAAACTGTTTAACCTAAAAGCATTAAACAAATTAAGGAATGGAAATCAATGTGGTTAAAATGCCACAAACACTCATATAAAATACTATTCCCCTTCTCAGAATTATGGTAATAATTAGAATGTTGTTAAACACTAATGAATACTAACAGCATATCACTAATATATTATTTATACTAGAAAAATGAACGAATGAGAAATATGTAGTGTTCTGAACTTTAGGGGAAAGGTCAGCTTTTTTTTTTCCTTTGGTTTGTTTGTTTTCTATTTCCATAAATGTAAGAATATTTCACAATTCATATTATTTAGTAATAAAATTACATAGAAAGTTGTTTATGTGCTTTTGTCCTAATTTTATAAATATTTGTTTATAAAAGACTAAAAGGGACTACATTGATTTTTATAGCCCTCTAAATTTTTGCAGCTATGTTTCATTTATTTGCAAATAATTTAAAATATTTACTTCTTTATTAAACAAATATTAAGTAAAATGTAATGAAACCTGAATGACAAATTCATGTCATTTGTTACTTTTACGTTTTGTCCTGTGTCATGTAAAATCTCCCAAGGCAAGGGCTTTTGTCTGCTTTTGTTCAACATTTTATCTCTAAAGCCCAACAGAGTTCCTAGTACAAAGTCATAACAAGATCTAACATTTACAAAATGCTTAACGTAGACTAGGCAGAGTTCTCAGTGCTTGATTTATGTTATTATTTTATCCTCATGATAAACATGGGATGTAGACCTTGGGGCATATCGAGGTTGCTCATGATCACATAGCTAGTAGGTGAAAGGATGGGATTTGAGCTAGCCAGTCTGAAGAAGCTTCAACCTAAACACTGTACTAAATGGCCTGTCTGATCATATAATTGAACACATTATTGAATCTACAGGCAGTGTACCTCTAAGATAGAGCCTAGATTAGGACATGAAGGATTCATTGATGAGTTAATTGTGTGTTCTATGAAAAGCTACCGATACATTCTTTGTTGGGGGTGATGGTGTGGGAGGTAAACTGGATAAGTTTTTGAGGGGCCAATTGGGGGAAATACCCAGTCAATGAGAAACCTCCAAATTTAAGCAGTAGGAATTTGCCTTTATGGAGATGAATGCATGCATATATAGAAAGTTGATAGATAATCTTTAACCAAAGTATAATGGTCACAAAAAATGGAAAACATAAAATATAGGAATCTGCTACAAACATCTAAATCAAAGTGTATCCCATTTTCCTTCACTATATAGCCTCATAAATTACCCAGGTTAGCGTTCTGATCAGAAGATGTTAATGTGTTTCAGATTTCAAGAGTTAATTGAAATCATTTGGAGTTAATTGGAATCATTTGAATTTAGCTATTAACAAACAGTTTTGTGCATATATGTTAGATTATTAATTGTTTTCATACTTGAGGATTATTTGAAATATGAATTATTAAACATAGCCAAGATGCCAAATTCAAATTGTTAATTCATTGATTTCATAAGATTTCTTTTGCTATCAGATTCATTTTATTTTGAGGCACATGATTCTGAGAACAAAAGTGAAATATGGCTTATGATTTTGACAGAAAGAAGAGGCAGAGGGAAAAAGCAGGCAGAGGATTTGGTGAGAGAGAGAAAAAAAAGACAAATATATTAAGAAATAACAAATAATCCCATAGAAGGGAACACTCTAAATGAGAAAATTGGACTACAACATTGGAAAGAAAGATAAAATGAGAATGAAGAATTTATATACTTTATTATCTTAGGTTTAATTTACCATCAAAGTTAATAGTAGAATTTCAATTATTGGATTTAAGTTAAAATCACTAATATAGTGAAAATAAGCTTACAATTAATAATAAGTTTATAATTAAATAATAGTGAATTACTTCATTTAGAGAGAAGACATTCTTTCTTATGTGATCATATTTGGGCTTTAGCTGTTAATATATGGGCTACACATAACCTGACAAAGCGTCTAAATATCACCCTTTATATTTCTCTGTAAATGATAATTTGTAGAGGTAAAAGCAGAGAAAATCACATCTATAAACCTAGAATGAGTTAATCTTTATTTTCCTTTAAATCAGGGAGAAGAATTGCAAAGAAAAGCACAATAAATATATACCTATATACAAGAAATATATATATATATACATATATAAATAAATAGATCTAAATTCTTATTGTAAAATGCAGTTTCCCTTTTCCTTATTTAGATTTCATTTTTTGAGAAATTTGAATTAAAATAATAAGAAAAAATTCTACTTTCAAAGAGTCACTAAGAATCTAATAAAATTAGAAGTTTTCCAAAGTACATTTTGCCTAATAATCATAAGTATTTTATAGTAGAGAAAAACAGTAAGGTGTTAAAATTATCCAGCTATCTCTTAATTTTATTAACTTTTTTTTCTTTTTTAAAGATAGTATCGGAACAATTTGTCTCTGTATTTTTTGAGCAAGTCAGTTTAATTCTTTTAGACTCATTTTTACTTATTTATTAAGAGTGGTAATTAAACCAAGTAAGTATCTTCCACATATACATACAATATTTATGATATGCACATTTCTGTTTAAAAATAGATAGACATACAAAGTCTATGAGTGGGGCAAGGAAGAATCAATTAGTGCAATAACATCAATATTAGGAATAAAGAATAATAATTATCCTCTATAAAGAGACAGGGTTCCCCGGTTAGCTCAAATGGTAAAGAATCTGCCTAGTGCAGGAAACCTGGGTTCCATCCCTGGGTTGGGAACATCCCCTGGAGAAGAGAATGGCAACCCACTCCAGTATTCCTGTCTGGAGAATTACATGGACACAGGAGCCAGGCGAGCTACAGTTCATGGAGTCGCAAAGAATCCGACACAACTGAATGACTAACGCTACTTCTCTCTCTATAAATGGGATCAAGATTCACGTATAGTTCTTAAATCTTTGTTTATCAGTACCAAAATCTGCAACTGGAGCCATATAGCCACCACCTATACACTTTTCTCAGTTTTGTTGTAATTGTAGACATGCAGGTAATGTTATTGGCAATGACCCAAATTCTCATATTTAAGGTTTACAGTAATTAGAAATTGTACTGCCCATAATTTAAAGCTTATATAAATGAAATACAGATTGCTTTACATGAAGGGCTTTTTGGACAAGATAATCTGCAAGGCTTCTCCTATGTATAAACTTATATATTCTATATTTTAATATAGGTTTGAACAAGTGAAAGGTTTGTGAAAAATAAAACAGAGAAGCACTTAGTCTAGTTCTGATCTTATCACACACTTGATAAATATTAATAGAATCTAGATGATATTAGTATTTCGATGAGAAAGACTATCTTTGAACTTGGTAGATAGATTGTAAAAACATATTGAGTAGAAGATAATATCCCATTAAATAATCTAAAATAATATAGGAGAAAATACAGGTTGAGTTTAGTCTCTGATAAATTAATATTCTGTTTTTAAAGATGAAATAATAGTTTGGAAATTTAAAAAGTCATTCGGTTTTAAGTCAATTATCCAAATTTATTACATTAAAGTATCTCTATCATATTAATTATGCTTTTTACTTCTATGAAACTGAAAGTGTTTGTTCAGCCATGTCCAACTCTTTGCAACCCCATAGACTGGAGCCCGCCAGACTCTTCTGTCCATGGAATTCTCTAAGCAAGAATATAGGAGTGGGTTGCCAGGCCCGTCTCCAGATGTTCCTGACCCAGGGATCAAATCTGGGTCTCTTGCATACAGACAGATTCTTCATGGTCTGAGCCAATAGGGAATATACTGCCATTGAAATGGCACTCAGGTTCAGTGTATTTTTGCTTGAAATGAAAGAAATAGTGTCAGCAGTTTTAGACAGCTTTGCTTGCATGATTTTGCATAATTGCATATCCTATAGGTATATCAAATCTTTCTGGAGAAACACAAGACATGAAAGTTTTTGTACTATTGGGGCTTCCCTGGTGGCTCAGACAGTAAAGAATTTGTCTGCAATGCAGGAGACCCAACTTTGGTCCCTTGGTGGGGAAGATCCCCTAGAGAAGGGAATGGCAACCCACTCCAGTATTACTGCTTGGAGAATTTCATGGACAGAGAAGTCTGACAGGCTGCAGTCCATGGTGTTGCAAAGAGTCAGACACAACTGAGCAACTAACAGTTTCACTTTTTGTATTATTATGTGTCAAAACATCAGACAAAATAATATACATACAATAAAAAAAATGTTTTACAATTGTTGAAAGGTATTAATCAGAAAACTGAACTGTAGAATGTACACCAATAGGAAACTGAAATGGAGTACATCATTTTAGATGTATCTCGATCTCAAATATAAGCCTACAAAGAGACATGCTGCATATCTGCATTAGCCCACTGGTCAACTTTTATGGACCAACCCAGTACTTTCCATGTAACTGAACCAAGCTAACAGATATTTAAAAATCTTAAAAGAAAATACAACCACTCATATTTCATCCTAGGCTTTATGATTTCACAGGACTCCTTTCTAATTTGATTAGTGCTTTTCATATTATTGGAATGAATGCCTGAAAAGGCAGATTTTTCCCCTCCTCAGGTGATATTTCATCTCAGTTTAGAAAAAAATAAAAACTTCTTTACAAACTTTTGGTTATTCTGGCTAGATGACACACATAACTAAAAAATATATAACATCAATCACTCAGCAAAGGTATACATAAATTTGTTTTTCTTCTTTTATTTTAGACTGACCTATTTATTAATTACAACAATGTCAAAATTATATACTTGATTTTGAAATAATATTCAATTAAATATCAAAGTTTGAAAATCAACTGCATGTTTTTCAGTGTTTTTATTAGAAATATGATTTGAGTCAGCTTTTACTATCTCATTAACAAATCTAACCTTTCATATAAATATAGCTAAATGTAGTGACCTTTACAGATAAAAATATTGCATAATAACAAAAGGCTTTTAAAAGTATGGGCAGCCTTAAAGAATGAAATGATTAGTTTCAGTTTTTAGGACTAATCATGCTGTTTGGAATATAGCTAAAATAAGATGAAAAAGAATTAGAATATTGTTGATATGCTGCCAGGTGATTTGATCTTAATTCAGTTACTTAATCTTTCTGAATCCAGGGTTCCTAATTAACAGAATGGGGATTTAAAGTTCTATTTCTTATGCCTATCACATGAAGCTGTTTCAATGATCAAATAAGACTATCAAAAGAAATTTGTCAAATGCAAACATTTGTTGTTATTATGCAAAATAATGCAAGCAAAACTTTCTAGAACTGCTGACACTATTCTTTTCATTTCAGGCAAAAATACACTGAACCTGAGTGCCATTTGAATGGCAGTTGAGTAGAGGTAAAGACTTGGTTGAAATTCAGTGGAATAATTGTTCTCAGTAATCATCTTAAATATCAGTTACAAAATAGCAGGAAATGTTAAGAAACACAACTGAAAATCATTAGAAGTGAGTTAGCTAATACTAATTAGTAGTTTCAGTTATAGCTCTTATCTTGAAAGAGATCACATCTCATAACTGTATGTCCATAATAACTACCTTAGCAAAAAATAAAATTAAAAACTTAATTTACATGAATTAGCATATACCTACCGACTCCAGACATTTCAGGAACACTGGCAGTGTACAAGTCTTTTGTGAATTTTGGTTCATTGTCATTGATATCATGAATTTTAATTATAAATTCAGATTCAGGCTCCACCTGCCGCCCGGTCTTTCTGTCTATAGCCTTGGCACGAAGAACGTAAAGAGATTTTTCTTCTCTGTCTAATTTCTTTGCCGCGTGAATATCTCCTGTGTTTTCATCTATGACGAACAGACTGCCAGCCCCATCTCCTGTTAATATGTATTTTAAATTTCCATCTCCTTTATCTTGGTCAGTGTGAAGCTTCAGGGAGGTAGAAAGGAAGAGTCTATAAATATATGCATTGTTATTACAGAAAAAATAATTTTGGCAAATAGCGATTTATCTCCACATAACATCACTAGAACAAGGATTGAGGTGGTTATCTTAATTTTCACTGTGGAGAGATTAAGCATTTTAATTTTATCATTCTCAAAAATGTTAAACACATATATATGTTAATTTGAAATAAAGTAAAACATATTTTCAAACCACAGTGCTCACACAATATTTTTGAATAGAATACTACCAAGATTTAAATGGCTGGCACATTAACAAGAAAAGAATCTATTAGTCTAGATCTTAAGTGTAAAATATTAATATATTCTTGATTACACTTAAAATCACTGAACTCAAAGCGATGATGTGAGGAATTTCAAACCTTATTATAATAAGTTTAGGCTATATGCCATAATTTTAAATGATTTTACTTCTCTCAGTATATTGCTTGCTGGTACACAAGCTCTGTCATCAGAGACCAACCAGAGATAGAACATTAATCTTAATCTCACAGATTTGTCTCTATATGACTTTAGAAGAGTACTCTTTCTACCAGCATATTCTTATTTTTTTGGAAATTGAAAAATTTTATGGACATTTGAAACTTCAAGGAATATAAAACTCACAGAGCTTTTCCATTGGCCATTTCAGTAATCTTATGTATCTTCATTCTATTCATTCCCATCTTAAAAGCAACTTCTTAGTATAGGCGGTTTTTCATTAAGTGTTTAAAACAGACACATGAATCATGTATCAATATTTACGAAAACTTTGAGTTGGAAAAACTCCAAATGTTTTTGGAAGTGTTAGTCCCTCAGTCAGGTCCGACTCTGTGAGCCCAAGGACTGCGACCCCAAAGCCTGTCAGGCTCTTCTGTCCATGGAATTCTCCAGGTAAGGATACCAGAGTGGGCAGCCATTCCCTTCTCCAGAGAGTCTTCTGGACCCAAGGGTCAGAGCCAGGTCTCCTGCATGACAGGTGGATTCTTTACCTTCTGAGCCACAAGGGTAACAATGGTTTTGCAAACCTAACACTACTCTGTACCTTGAGTCATTTCCAGCCTATCCCCTGCTCTATTGTCTTCCATCATTTAGTTTGCAATTCCCAGTACATTCTGATTCCACCTATCTTTGGTATCTTATTCCACCTTTGAACTATTTGAGAACTTGAATCTATTTATTATGGTAGCAAAAATTACAGACTTTGGATTCATACTTTACTCCTTCTTTACTTTTAAGCCCAGTATTAAAATAAATATATGCAGCCTTTTCTTCTCTGAAATACCTCCCTGCCTATTCATCTGTCTCTATCTCTAAGGCTACCACCCTGCACTGGTCTTATCTGGACCAATGCAGCAATCTTTGGATTGATAACTACTTCCCTACTGTTCTACTCCTAGCAACTTTCTGTACTAAAGAAGTTGATTTTTCTGCATCACAAATTTAGTCATACTACTTTGTAGCAAAAAAAGAAAATCTCCAACCAGGTACAGTACATAAGAAATATGAATCTAAAATCTTAGAAATCAGGCTTAGTCTAATGCAAATTTCTGTCATATTAGGCAAATTTTGTGCATGTATGTGTGTGTCTGTTTAGTCACACGCAATTCTATTAAAAGGGGATAATATTCTTTCTTAATAATCTTTACTTTTATTGTTATTCTATTTGCTTGGACTCGATAGCCTTATTTATGCATTTATCATTATCTTGTTCTCATCTCCAGATGTGCTTCTGTCACCTTAATCCACTTTGCTATAGATCTATACATATTAATTGCTTTGTTTTGCCTTGTTTTGTTTTCTTCATTTCTCAGGAGGCTTGTTCCAGCTTTTATACCTGATGCTTGCAGATGTTTCTCTCACCCTTTAAAACCCTTCCTCTTCTCTGCATTTCCCCTAATTAAATGTTTATCAAATTTCATTTACAATTTTTATTCTTAGGGATACTTCCTTAACTCTCTATTCTAGAAGAGTCCAGTCTAGAGAGTTAAGACACTTTGTGCTTAGTCTCTCAGTTGTGTCCAACTCTTTGCAACCCCATGGATTGTAGCCCACCATTCTTCTGTCCATGGGGATTCTCCAGGCAAGTAACTAGAGTGGGTTGCCATGCCTTCCTCCAGGGGATCGTCCCAACCCAGGGATCGAACCCAGGTCTCCTGCATTGCAGGTAGATTTCTTACTGTCTGAGCCACCAGGGAAGCCCAATACACATTTATACACAGCAAAATACAATTTTGAGATATTGGTCAATTATTAATATTTTCAAATATATTCTCAGGTTGAAACAAAGGTAATCCAGGTTAATGCTACAATTTATTGAAAATTGTGGAATATTAAATACAGTAGTGTAAATATTGTGCACTATGTCAAGGACCCCATCCCATGTTTATATTATGGAAATTATTAATAAGTAGCCAAAATAAAAAGCAGGAACAGGTTTATAGTATAAAATTTCAGTGGAAATTTTACATATATATATATATATATATATATATATACAAATGAAAATTAATTTTGAGTTTTCTAAATCCTTCCCACTATTTTCCATACATTTAACATAATTAGAATAATGTAATAAATATTGTGTTATACTTTTATTTTTTGCATTTAATAAATGTTTAACATTCTGTTGTGGTTATTAAAATGTGTAGGAAAGTGAACCTGTATCTATCACACTGAATTATATATGAATCTACATCTTAGATTCAATCATCTGTGGAAACAATTTACTCTTCAAAGATTTTCTACTCATTCAAAATATTTTGAAGTCTAGAAAAACATATGTATGATAAAAACTATACTTTTTTTCTGAATGATACTATATTCAATTTTTAAATTTCAAGGAAAATTCTGCATTATAATATCATGCTGTTTGGACTAAGGGTGATGACCAAAGGGAAATTAAAATATTCATGGAAATACAAAACTTTCAGAATAAGTATTTTGTCTGAAAATATTAAATTTTAGTTACAAAATAAATCTTTGCATTAAACAATAATATTATTTTAGCCATTCATATATTGAAATCATTACATTCAATGATGTAACACATCACTGAATTAATTTTATTATTCTATTCCTACCTGTTGTAAGCCCTGTTCCAATATTTCATAATATTCCTTATTCTGTTAATTTAAAATTCCACTTTAAAAGAATTATTTTACACAAAATAAAACACATTTTAATGGCTTTAATTCACAATTTCATTTTAAAAATGAAAGTTCTCAAAAGTTATTCTCTGGTGAAATATAACAGAAACAAAAGCCACTATCTTAAAATACTAAATTTCTCTTCATATACATTATTAATTTTGAATTATATATTTAGAATTGATAGAAATCAATAGTAAAATTTATTCTACCATAGCTTAAATATAAATAAATATCAAAAATAAACTTCAAAATTAGCATTTTTAGGATCATGACAAAATAGAAATCTTAAAAATATTATTTATCTGTTATAAAGCAAAGCCAACATAAAATGCCTTAAGAAATGAGTACCAAATGTAATTATTTTCTCCAGACATGAACAAACCAAGTAGTTTTCACTTCCTCATCATACCTTTCTTGCCTCTTCTGAACTTGAATAAATACACTGAAAGCAAAATAAATTATGGATAAATATGCAAAATAAACTATGAATAAATATCTCAAATGCTACTGTTTTCCAACAGTATCATTTTTAGTTCTGTTCTGCTACAATGTTTTTTACTTTCAAAAATTTGAAAAAATTAAACATGCACATGCAAAATAGGCTAAAATTTTAAACTGATAATTAATTTTATAAATCAATTTAAATATTTGGTTTAACATAATTCTGAATGCATCTATGGGAATACTTCTGGAAGACACTGACACCTCAATCTGTAAACTGACTAAAGTAGACTGTCCTTTCCTAAGTGGTGTCCTCATCTAAGGCTGAATGAGGGGCAATTACTCTTTCTGTCTGTTGTCTTCTATTCAGATTGGAAGTTACACCATTGATTCTGGTTTTCAAGTATTTGGACTTGGACTGAAACCAATACACGAACATTCTAAGTCTCCAGTTTGCCAACTGCAAATCTTAGGACTTTTCAGGCTCCATAATCATGGGAGCCAATTTTTACATATGTATGTTTGTATGATAATGTAATACAAATGACATATATATGTTACATATATATTTCCAGAGAAAGAATTAATGTTATGTATATTTATAATATATATACATTATGTATATATAAATTATATTTTATGTAAATAAAACCTGCATTTGTCTGGGTTTTCCAGAGGAAAATAAAGGGAGGAAAATAGTCTTAAGGGAGATTGGAATGTTAGAGTAGTTTGTTATCTAACATCTACTCACCCACACTGAAAGGGTACAGAAAACGTATCTTTCATCACTATTGTGGGATACAAACCTATGAGGGAGCCCAGTCATCCTTGAAGAGCTTTGTTATCACTGTTTTCTGTGATACAATGGACCTGTTATCACTGAACTGGGAAACCTAAGCGCAATGGGAGTAATTGGATCCCAGAGTGACAGAGGTTAAGCGCACTCACCTGGCAAAAGATAGGTGGCAGGATTATCATAGTGGTCAGCTGAGTCAAATTAAATGTGCATTAATTTTTTTAAACACCATCCTTGTATAGAAGGGGGACAAAAAGAAGCAAATGTAGAAAAATATGGGAAACCTGTTGAAAATGTGTTCATTTCCCCAGTACCCCTCGACTCCCCCATCTTGCAACACAAAATTAGTGCAGCTCACGTTTTCATGAGTAGTCTGACTCACATAGATCTATGGCATTGGCTAACTGATTACAGTATTCCTAAAAGTGGATAGGAGGGCTACTAAATTCATACTTAACCTATGAAAGCCAAAAAGTTCAAGGTCAAGAGAACAAAGTACCAACGTGAATCATAAAAACAGAATCCATCAGTTCCCAGGCTTAAGCCAATTTACAGACCCAGAATCCCTTGAAAAAAAAGGATGCCAAGTCTTCTTGAGGAAGGACCCCAGTATACACCAAACATTTCTTATTCTTTCTCCAAGTCTTCCCCAAAAAACCTATGCCTTTTTTTTCAGGAGAACTGTGTACTGGGGAAAAGAAAATAATTGAACAGTTTGGTATTACTAGACATTGAACTGACATCAACTTCCAGGAGAAGCAAAGTGTCAGTGTGATCTGCCAACCCGAATAGAGGAGTACGAAAGTCGGGTGATCAATGGAGTTTTACCTGCAGTTCATCTCATACTGCACCCCGTGTGTCCCCAAACCCATCCTGTGGTAAATAACACATTGTTGCTTCTGGCCCATCCTACAACCAAAAAAATAGCACAATGGGTTAATGGGCCTCTTCAGATTTTGGAGGTAGCATATTCCTCATTTGGGTGTTTTCTCCAAATCCATTTACCAAGTCACCTGAAAAACTGCTGGTTTTGACTGTAATAGGTCTGGGCTGGTGTGCAAGCTACTCCATCACTTTTGGCCATATAACCCTATGGATGCAGAAGTTCTTAAAGTAGCAGTGGCAGGTGGAGATTTCGGTTGGAGCCTGTGATAGGTGAATTGCATTACAGACCCTCCTGATTTTGGAACAAGGCCCTGCCATCCTCTGTGGATAAATAGTCTCATTTTGAGAAACACCTCTTGGCTTACTACGGAGGCTTACAAACTAATTTCTTAACCCATGAGGTACCAAGTGACCATGCAGTCTAAGATGCTCTTCACAAACTGTGTGCTATCTGACCTATCGAGCCATAAAGTTGAGTGTGCGCAACAGCACTCTATTCTCAAATGGAACTGGTTCATATGTGATCAGGCCTGGACATGCCCCAAAAACCCAAGTTAAGGAACAGAAAGAAGTGACCCAAATGCCCACGGTCCCCACTTCTGCTACACTGACTTCTCTACCCAGCTTGCATTTATAGCCTCATGAGAAGTTCTTTCTTCAGGTGACAGAAGAAGAAAAGCCTTAGGTCTAGTTTAAAAAGTGTTCTTCGTGATTTTCAGGCATCACTAAGAGTTGGGCTGTGACACTACAATCATTTTCTGAGATATCCTTGTAGGGCAGTGTTGAAAAGAAATACTCCCAGTGGACAGAACTTCAAGCAGTGTGTGTGTGTGTGTGTGTGTGTGTGTGTGTGTGTGTGTGTATACATATACTATATATATATATACATATATATACACACACATATGTATATACACATATATATAGCCTATATAATATGTTATATGTCATCTATTTCTCTGAAGAACTCAGAATAATACAACATTTGGAAGCAAAGTTTGTAAAATCAAAGCAAATTCATCTCTAATCAACTTTCCTTTAAAAATTAAAAGTAAAGGTCTTTTAATTGTTTGCTCATTTAATTTTTGTTGAAAGTGCTTTTAAATGCAAAAGTAGGCCAGATTCCCCAACTCTTATAAATAATCCTTATACATCCTTAAAATTATATTTGGAATTTTCTAACATTCTGCTCAAATTTTAGTGAGGAAAGCCAAAGAGCTCTTCCTGAGAGTTGCTAAAAAATAATCATTGATAACAATTACAATATATCTCTGATATTTTAATAATGTTAAAATACATTTTCAAAGATAGTACATTGTGCATAAGTCTTAATAGTGTCTTTTTGCATATTTATTTCAGATAAAACAAATTTTTATCTTTAAATTTACTTATATTAGTTATTGGCTTCATGACTTTATGTTAATATCCAGTTTTATAGTAAATAAAAGCTAAATAGAAAGCCACTAATATGCAACATATTTATACCATAGAGATTTCTAGCTTAAGCTAAAATACATTAGTTGGACTTACACTCTCATAGTAAGCAAGTAAAAATCCTGACAAAATATATGAAGTTTCTGATTCTAAGAACTGAAGAGCAGAGGGGAAGCAACAGAATAAGATATAAATTCACTCGAGCATTTGCTTGGGAAGAGCTTTATTGTAGGAATGTGTAGCCTGTGTACAGAATAAGCAATTCTGCAGAGAAAACAAAGATCAAAATCTAGGGCTGCTATTGTGGCATGAATTTCCTCGAGAGGGTACAAAGAGGAGAGAACCAGAAAACCACAGAAGGGCCTAACCAAGGTAACTTTGTAAGATTTCTGCTAAAATTTATAATAGAATCTTATACTGTACATATACAGGGAGGTAGGCCCAGAAAAAGACACTTCTGGGGATCTAAGATTTTAACAGATAATGTCAGCCACTGCGAAGAGTAGGAAGATATAGAAGTTTTGACACAACCAGAATGATTCATCTTAAGTGAGTATCTTGGGCTTTAAGACTTGAGAAAACCCATGCCTCAGGAGAAAGGAATGTGTTCTATGAGTAAAAAAGTACATCCTAAGAAAAAAAGACTAACATAGACATATTCAAACAGTTTCTAGAATCAAAACTTGACAAGACATTGTATCATCTATAGTACCCACAGTATAGTAATTTCAATTAATTAGTAAAGTAAAATTGTGTATATATATATATATATATATATGCATATATATATAATATTACATAGATACGTAGATAGATAGATAGATAGATAGATAGATAGATAGATAGATAGTGGCTTCCCAACTGGCTCAGCAGTAAAGAATCCACTGCCAAGCAGGAGAGGCAGGTTTGGTCCCTTGGTCAGGAAGATCCCCAGAAGAAAGAAATGGCAACCCACTCTAATATTCCTGTGGACAGAGGATCCTGGCGGGCTATGATCCATGGGGTGGCAAAGAGTCAGACATGACTGAGGCGATGAGCAACAACAAAATCAGGAGAAAAATATTATATATACGTACACATATATACTTGCGTCTGTTTGTATCTCCATCTCAATGGAAGTAAACAACTCAGATATGCGAACTAACAAAAGTATATGTACTTAGAGAACCAATCAATATACATGTAGTTAAAAAGAGAGGAAAAAGTATGGCAGAGAATAATTTTTAAAAGAGATAATGGTGATCATTCTCCAAGTTAGTGATGGGCATTGGGCCATATATCCAATTTCAGTGAATTTCAATGAAAATAATTACAAAAAAATGTAAATGAGGGCACACCAACGTTAATCAATGAAAACTAAGTTTTAGAAAATAAATTCATGTTTTGTAATTTTTATGATTTCCTCTTTAGTTATTGAGAAGTGTATTATTAATTTTCAAATGTTTTAATTTTTTTTTGTCACTTTTAATCTGATTCTACTGTGAACAAAGAGATCTTTAAAGCATCCAAAGAATAAACATATGCTCAGGGAAACAATACTGCAATAAAGACAGCTGGATTCACATTAGAATTAGTGAAATGCAAAATTGTTGAGTAAAATAACCTTCCAGAATGAAGAAATAATAACATTTTAGAGAAAAATGCTGAGAGAATTCACTATAATAGGACTTTCATTTCAAAACATACTAAGTGGATATCTTTAGGTTGTATAGAAATAATACTAGGTTGAATGCTTGACATAAAGAAAGAAATAAGGAGCATTGGAAAGGGAAAAACAGTTGGTAAATATGAGACTTTAGACATATTTCTCACAGTTGGTAAATATGAGACTTTAGACATATTCCTCAAAAACAATTGATTGTTTAAGTCTAGGATAATAGCAATGTATTATGAGGTTTATACAACACAGTAAAAGTAAACTATATAGAAATAATCGCCTAGTGTGTAAAAGGTAACTGGAATTTCACTTTTACAAAGTTATAATGTTTTGTAATAAGGGCATCGTATTCTAGTTGGATATAAATTAAGGATGGATTCTTATCTTTATCTTTGTAATCGTTCTATAATCCTTAGCACAACCACTAACTAAGTGATGGGAGTCTATTGAATAGCTAGGTCATTTCCAAATACAATAAGATTTTGAAGCAAAAAAAAAGAAGTAGATAAAGCTGAAAATATCATAGTGAAATTTAAAATATAGGGGAGAAAGAAGGGGAAAGAGAGATAGGAACACTGTTTCATAAACAAAGACAAGAAACAAAGAAAGAATTAAAAAATAATAAGTAGAACAACAAGTATAATACAAATAGATCAGTACATATTAACAGACTAAAACCTCAAGTAATAAAGCGATTATGAGAATCCACTAAAAAATGCTTAACTACTCATACATTCCAACAGCCATGATTTCAATTTAACAGTACAAATACATTTGAAGTAAAGAAATAAAAACATAGGAAATAATAATTGCATGGATATATGTGGGGCTATATTAATATCAAACAAAATAAACTTTGAGAGATGATAAAGAGGAATATTTTATAATGATAAAAGAGGAATTACCTTAAAAAGATGTAACGATAACTATTGTGCATAGAACTAAAAGAAATTTTAGAACTACATGAAGGTGAAAGTCTCTCAGTCATGTCTGACCCTTTGTGACCCCATGGGCTATACAGTCCATGGAATTGTCCAGGCCAGAATACTGGAGTGGGGAGCCATGCCCTTCTCCAGCGGATCGTCCTAACCCAGAGATCAAAACCAGGTCTCCCGCATTGCAGGAGGATTCTTTACCAGCTGAGCCACCAGAAAAATTTCAAAATATATGAAGTGCATTTCATAAACTTAAAGAAGTAGTAGACAAATTGAAATCACAGTTGAATTTTATTATGGGAATGATCAGGCTTTATTTCGTCTATATATAATCGAAATTCTGATATTTTAGAATAGACGATCCCATTGTCATTATGCTGTCCACATATAATTGAAACAGCAAATAACAATTTAGGCACAAAGAATAGGTAGGTTCACTTGATGCTGCACACTCACATTAATACAGAAAGTCCCCTACATACAAACAACTGCCTTTCAGAGTGTGTTCTTCAGTCCTTCAAGGAGGTGAAGCATGAATCCCACCCTTTAAATGTTGACAGAACACAGTGGCTTTCCCCCAAGAACACACTAAGGAAAGGGAAAAAAATAGAGTATCTTTACAGAGGAAACACTGGACAAGCACTAAGTCAACTAAGTTAACACTGACAGTAATACATCATTTCGAAAGTAATACCCTTGACACGATGTGATGAAATGGCACTTTACCCCACTTTACCCCTGTGGTCTTTTTCCCCAAAACATAGTCCCAGTATAATCTTGAAAAGGAACATCAAATAAATCCTATTAGAGGGACATATTACTAAAGTCATAGCATGGACTCCTCAAATCTTTGGAGGTAATAAAAAACGAAGAGAGTCTGAGAAAAAAATCATACAATATAGAGAAGCCTAAGGGACATGAGGACTAAATGCAGTGCAGAATAGATATTAGGTAAAAAGTAAGGGGCTCCAAATAAAATGTAGACTTTAGTCAGTAACAAGTTGTCAATATTGGTTCATTCATTGTAGGAACTATGCTATAGGAGTCTAAGAGGTTAATAAAAGAGAAACTGGGTGTAAGGTATTTGGGAACTAACTGCAGTATCTTTATATCTTTCCTGTAAATTAAAAACATATTCTAAAAATATTACAGGAAGTGCCCTACATATGAACCTTGAAGTTGTGAACTTTCAAAGATGAGAACCATTCATTCTATCCATGTCAATCATGAGTGAAATTGTAGCTTGTCCTTCATCTCCTATTGCTGACGATCTTTCAGCTCTACAATCTCTCAAATGCTTTCCCTCCTCCTGTCAGTAACTCTTCTTGCCTGTTCATTCAAAGTCAGCCCCTGTTTGCCAGCTATTGTACTGCACTACTGTACTTTTCAAAGTACTGTTCAGTTCAGTTCAGTCGCTCAGTCATGTCCAACTCTTTGCGACCCCATGAACCGCAGCATGTCAGGCCTCCCTGTCCATCACCAACTGCCGGAGTCCACCCAAACTCATGTCCATTGAGTCGGTGATGCCATCCAACCATCTCATCCTCTGTCATCCCCTTCTCCTCCTGCCTTCAATCTTTCCCACCACCAGGGTCTTTTCAAAGTACTGTACTGTAGGATTAAAAAATGTTTTATTTATCTTTGTGTTTCTTGTGTATTATTTATGTGAAAAGTATTACAAACCTGCATTGTACAGTACTATGAAAGAAGGGGGCTTCTCGGATGGCTCAGTGGTAAAGAATCCTCTTGCCAATGCAGAAGGCACCAGAGATGCTGGTTCAGTTCCTGGGTTAGGAAGATCCCCTGAAGGAGGAAATGGCAACATGCTCCAGTATTCTTGCCTGGAGAACTCTATAGACAGAGGAGTCTGGCAGGCTACAGTCAATGGGGTCGCAAAGAGTTGGACATGAGTGAGCGACTGAGCAGGCATGCATGCACTATGAAACTAGCTGCATCTATATACAGTTTATTCTGATATATACATATATACTTGGAGCCATGAAATTAAAAGACGCTTTCTCCTTGGAAGAAAACCTAGACAACCTAGACAGCATATTAAAAAGCAGAGACATTACTTTGCTGACAAAGATCTGTCTAGTCAAAGCTATGGTTTTTCTAGTAGTTATGTACAGATGTGAGCGCTGGACCATAAAGAAGGCTGAGTGCCAAAGAATTGATGCTTTTGAACTGTGGTGTTGGAGAAGACTCTTGAGAGTCCCTTAGACTGCAAGGAGATCAAACCTGTTAATCCTAAAGTAAATCAATCTTGAATACTCATTGGAGGGACTGATGCTGAAGTTGAAACTCCAGTACTTTGGCCACCTAATGCGAAGAATTGACTCACTGGAGAAGACCCTAATGCTGGGAAAGATTGAAGGCAGGAGGAGAAGAGGACAACAGAGGATGAGATGGTTGTATGGCATCACAAACTCGATGGACATGAGTTTGAGGAAGCTCCGGGAGTTGGTGATGGACAGGGAGGCTTGGCATGCTGCAGTCCATGGTGTCGCAAAAAAATTGGACATGACTGAACTATACTTGGATATTTTAAAACACTAATTTTAGTACTTAAAGAACAGAAAAACAAATACTAATAAAGATATAAAACGTTTGGACAGTGCTATTTACCAAATCAATACCAATAATATTTTCCTAGCACAAAATCTAATATATGCATAATACACATTTTTTCAAGTGTATGTGGGGTATTCATCACATTTTGCTATGTACTAGTGTGATGAGCTGGAATTAACCAAAATCCCACAGCCTGTCTATATATAATCTGTATTATATGTTTCCTCCTCCTTCTTGGTATAATGTGGGCTTGCAAGGTGGTGCTAGTGGTAAAGAATGCAGGAGACATGAGAGACTAGGGTTGTCTCTAGCTTGGGAATTTCCCCTGGAGAAGGAAACTGCACCCTGCTATAGTATTCTTGTCTGGAAAATTCCATGGACAGAGGAGCCTGGAAGGCTACAGTCTATGGGGCCAAAAAGAGTTATAAATATCATATACAGAGTCAATACTATCTGTATCAAAATCCCAATAAGTATTTTTAATAACTAATTGACAACTAAATTTAAAATAAACATGTGAATGCAAAAAATCAGAGTAGCCTAGACAATTTTGAAAACAAAAGCAAAGAGAATTTATGTTACTATATTGCAAGATTTCCTACATAACTGTGATAATGAAACGAGTGAGGTATTAGAAAGACTAATAAGAACTATAGAAAATGTGGAAGTAAACACACGGATATAGTCATTTGAGTTTAGAAAAAGGTGTCAGTGCAATTTCATTTTGAAAGTATTCTCAATACAACCTGCTTTAGCAACTTGGTTATCAGTATTTTTTAAAAAAATAAAAAACTCCATCCATAGATTACATCATCCATAATAATTAATTTGAGATTACAGACATAAAAGAACTATACAAAAAAGATCTTAATGACCCAGATAACCACAATGGTATGATTACTCACCTAGAACCAGACTTCTTAGAGTGCAAAGTTAAGTGGGCCTTAGGAAGCAACACTACAAAGCTAATGGAGATGATGGAATTCCAGCTTAGCTATTACAAATTTTAAAAGTTGATGCTGTTAAAGTGCTGTGCTGAATACGCCAACAAATGTGGAAAACTCAGCAGTGTCCACAGGACTGGAAAAGATAAGCTTCATTTCAATCCCAAAGAAGAGGGATGCTAAAGAATATTCAAGCTACTGCACAATTGCACTCATTTCACATGCTCGCAAGGTAATGCTCAAAATATTTCATGCTAGGCTTCAGTTCAGCTCAGTCGCTCTTTCATGTCTTACTCTTTGCGACCCCATGAACTGCAGCACATCAGGCTTCCCTGTTCATCACCAACTCCCAGAGTTTACACAAAATCATGTGCTTTGAGTCGGTGATGCCATGTAAACATCTCATCCTCTGACATCCCCTTTTCCTCCCACCTTCAATCTTTCCTAGCATCAGGGTCTTTTCAAATGAGTCACTTCTTTGCATTAGGTGGCCAGAGTATTGCAGTTTCAGCTTCAACATCAGTCCTTCCAATGAATACCCAAGAGTGATCTCCTTTAGGATGGAGTGGTTGGATCTCCTTGCAGTCCAAGGGACTCTCAAGAGTCTTCTCCAACACCACAATTCAAAAGCAACGATTCTTTGACACTCAGCTTTCTTTATAGTCCAACTCTCACATCCATACATGACCACTGGGAAAACCATAGCTTTGACTAGATGGACCTTTGTTGGCAAAGTAATGTCTCTGCTTTTTAATATGCTGTCTAGTTTGGTCATAACTTTCCTTCAAAGAAGCAAGCATCTTTTAATTTCATGGTTGCAATCACCATTTGCAGTGATTTTGGAGCCCCCCAAAAATAAAGTCTGCCCCTTTTTCCATTGTTTCCCTATCTATTGGCCATGAAGTGATTGGACCAGATGCCATGATCCCTGTTTTCTGAATGTTGAGTATTAAGCTAACTTTTTCACTTTCCTCTTTCACTTTCATCAAGAGGATCTTTAGTTCTTCTTCGCTTTCTGCCATAAGGGTGGTGTCATCTGCATATCTGAGGTTATTGGTATTTCTCCCAGCAATCTTGATTCCAGCTTGTGTTTCATCCAGGTCAGTGTTTCTCATGATGTACTCTGCATATCAGTCAAATAAGCAGGATGAGAGTATACAGCCTTGACATACTCCCTTCCTGATTTGGAACCAGTCTGTTGTTCCATGCCCAGTTCTAATTGTTGCTTCCTGCCTTACATACAGATTTTTCAAGAGGCAGGTCAGGTGGTCTGGTATTCCCATCTCTTTCAGAATTTTCCACAGTTTGTTGTGATCCACACAGTCAAAGGCTTTGGCATAGTCAATAAAGCAGAAGTAAATGTTTTTCTGGAACTTTCTTGCTTTTTCGATGATCCAACAGATATTGGCAATTTGATCTCTGCCTTTTCTAAATCAGCATGAAAATCTGGAAGTACACTGTTCACATACTGTTGAAGCCTGACTTGGAGAATTTTGAGCATTACTTTGCTAGCGTGTGAGATAAGTGCAATTGTGCGGTAGTTTGAGCATTCTTTGGCATTGCCTGTCTTTGAGATTGGAATGAAAACTGACATTTTCCAGTCCTGTGGCCACTGCTGAGTTTTCCAAATATGCTGGCATACTGAGTGTAGCACTTTCACAGCATCATCTTCTAGGATTTGAAATAGCTCAACTGGAATTCCATCACATCCACTAGCTTTGTTCATTGTGATGCTTCCTAAGGCCCACTTGAATTCACATTCCAGGATGTGTGACTCTAGGTGAGTGATCACACCATCGTGATTATCTGGGTCATGTAGATCTTTTTCACATAGTTCTTCTTTGTATTCTCGCCACCTCTTCTTAATATCTTCTGCTTCTGTTAAGTTCATACCATTTCTGTCCTTTATTGTGCTTATCTTTGCGTGAAATCTCCCCTTGATATCTCTAATTTTCTTGAAGAGAAGCTTGGTTTCAACAGTACATGAACTGAGAATCTCCAGACATTCAGGGTGACTGCAGAAAAGGTAGAAGAACCAGAGATAAAATTGCCAACATCCACTGGATCATAGGTAAACCAAGAGGATTCCAGAAAATCAACTACTTTTGCTTCATTGAATATGCTAAAACCTGTGTTTACAACAAACTGTGGAAAATTCTTAACAAGATGGTAATACCAGACCTCCTTACCTGCCTCCTGAGTAATCTGTATGCAGGTCAAAAATCAACAGTTAAGACCAGACATGGAAGGATGGACTGTTTCCAAATTGGAAAAGCAGTACATCAAGGCTGTATACTTTCACCCTGCTTATTTACCTTATATCCATAGTACCTCATGCCAAATGCTGGGCTGGATGAAGCACAAGCTGGAATCAAGATTGCCAGGAGAAATATCAGGTATCTCAGTTATGCAGATGACACCACTCTTATGGCAGAAAGCGAAGAGGAACTGAAGAGTCTCATGATGAAAGTGAAAGAGCAGGCTTAAAAATCAACATTCAGAAAACTAAGATCATGGCATCTGATCCCATCACTTATGGCAAATGGATCTGGCAACAAGGGAATCAGTGGCAGACTTTATTTTCTTGGGCTACAAAATCACTGCAGATGGTGAGTGCAGCCATGAAATTAAAAGATGCCTGCTCCTTGGAAGAAAAGCTGTGACAAATCTGGACAATGTATTAAAAAGTAGAGACATTACTTTACCAACTAAAGTCTGTAGTCAAAGCTATGGTTTTTCCAGTAGTCATGTATGGATATGATGTTGGAACATAAAGAAGGCTGAGCTCCAAAGAATTGATGTGGTGTTGAACTGTGGTGTTGGAGAAGACTCTTGAGTGCTCCTTGGACTATAAGATCAAACCAGTAAATCCTAAAGGAAATCAATCCTGAATATTCATTGGAGGGACTGATGCTGAAGGTGAAGCTCCAATACTTTGGCCACCCGATGAGAAGAGTTGACTCATTAGAAAAGACTCTGATGCTGGGAAAGATTGAAGGTAGGAAGAGAAGGGCTTATAGAGGATGAGATGGTTGGATAGCATCACCAACTCAATGGACATGAGTTTGAGCAGTCTCCAGGAGATGGTGAAGAACAGGGAAGTCTGGCCTGCTGCACTCCATGGGGTCACAAAGAGTTGGAAATGACTGTGCACTGAACAGCAACACAGACACGAATGTGATAAATGGGACAAAAAAAAGCATATTGGAAAAAGAAACCATGTCTTTATGACACAAGGTAGACAAATATTTCTTATAAAGAAACAATGGACATTACCAATAAAGACAATAAAACAATAATTTTGATTTAATAGAAGCTACAATATAGTTATCAAAAGAAAATGTATTTAGACATTATATGGGTAAGTGCATACACATTAACTTCTTTTTTTTTTTCTCGGAGAACTGTCCTTTTTATCATTGAGTATTGTTCCTATTTATTCCTGATAAGAATATTGATCTGATATTGGCTGTGACTGAAATTGATACAGATAGTTCAAAGTTTGATTACTACTCGCTTGGAATATCTGTATCTCTTCACTTTAACCTTTCTGTATATTTATATTTAAAGTGAGTTCATTTTAGACAGCATGTAGTGATGTTTTGTATTTATTAACCATTCTCTATCAGTGGTATATTTAAGTCATTCAAACTTAGAAGTTTTATTGATATAATTTGTTTAAAATATACCATATTCACAATTATTTTTATTCATGTCCCTGGTTCTTTGTTTCTCTTCTTATCTGTTTAATCTTTTTCTGCCCTTTCTGGTTATATTGAATATTTTCTGTATTACATTTTCTCTCAACTCTGGACAAATAAATTATAATCCTTTAAAAAATAGATAAAGGAAGTTTAAATTCATATGGCTCTGTGAAAGAAGCTAGTCTGAAAAGATTACACACTGTATGATTTAAATATATTTTATTCTGTAAAAAGGCAAAACTTTAGAAACAAATATATATCAGAGGTGCCAGGGTCTTGGGAAAGTAAGAGATGAATTGTGGAAGCACATAGGATTTTCAAATTCCACTACTTTGTACATCAAGGGGCTTCCCAGGTGGCACTAGTGGTAAAGAATCTGCCTGCTAATGCAGGAGACATAAGAGTTGTGGGTTCCATATCTGGGTAAGGAAGATCCCTTGGAGGAGGACACGGCAACCCACTCCAGTATTCTTGCCAGGAGAATCCTATACACAGAGGATCCTGGTGGGCTACATTCCATAGGGTCACAAAGATTTGGAAATGACTGACAATATACCTTAACAAATGTTTTGTTCAGTGGCTACAGTCCATGGTGTCACAGAATCAGACACAACTGCAGCGACTTAGCAAGCACAACGCACACTCTGTATGACACAGTAATGGTGGATCCAAGACATGTTCCACCTGTTAAAACCCAGAGAACTGTATGGTACAAAGAGTTAACTAATCTAAACGATAGGCTTCAGTTATATACAGTGTTACAATATTTGCTACATCAATTTTAACAAATGTGTGACACTATTGCATGATGTTAATAATACGGTAAGCTATACGGAGTGAATGGAAAGGGAACTTTTCTTTTGATCCCTTTTCAGTAAACACAAAATTACTTTAAAAAATAAATTCTTTTAATTAAAAACAAAACAACAAATACAAAGTCACAAAAAAAATCAATGTAAAGAAAACAAAAATCAAGCTATAGAGTGGAATAAAATATTTGCAGAATTACATATATTAGGAAAGATCTTATCTCTATAAAATGAAATACAAAAATCAATAAACAAAAGGACAAAGAATTCAACCAATACAAAATGGATAAAAGAACAACAGGCATTTCATAAAAGTAGTTGCTTGAACAGTCAATTAAACATAAAAACATTCTCAACAATGTTATACTTTATCAAAATGCTTCAATCTTGAATGCCTAATACTAAAATATTCCAGAACACCTGAAATTGAAAGCTAAATTTACAAAGATAGGCTATGTAAAACATTATCCATATTGAAGGGTAACATCAATCTGGTAAACTCATTTTGCAGCTTTTAATAAAGTCAATTACATAGTTATCCAAAGACAGTATATACACTTCTTGCTATGTACCTGTATATGATATGTGTACTTAAACATTTGTTTAAAATTTTTATATTGTATTATTCATATTTATTTTATTCTATCAAATTGTTCAAAGATATTTTATTCAAAATAATCTGATCATTAATAGGAGAATTTATAAACAATGTATATCCATAAAATTGAACAGCACTCAGCATTTAACTACAAGACGCTGATGCATTCAGAAACTTGTATGAATTGCAAATATAGTCCAGTGACTAAAAAATGTCAAATATGCAAATGAAACATACAAATGAACATCCTGTAAGAATGCATTTATATAAAGTTCAAAAATAGGCAAACCTTATTTATGGTGATAGTAAGTCAAAGTATCAGTAGGTTGATTGGAAAGATCAAAGTGGCACTTTCAGAAATGATAAGAACTCTATCCTTTGTTCTGAGAAGTGGTCACAAATGTATGTGTGTGTGTGTGTTTGTGTGTGAGAGTACATGTAAACATATATGACATCACCAAGCTGTTAAGAATGATAGTTGTTCTTCTCATGTTTAACAGTTTTCTTTTCATTGTATGAAAATTGTGACTTAAAATCACTATAAAATGGTGTTCTTTAAACAAAACTGATAGAAAACAGAAGCTCAAGAAGGCAATGGAATGCTAGGGCAGTGCTCTAGGTAGATTTATGTGCTGTGATTAGTCATTCTGTCGGGTCTGACTCTTTGCAATGCCATGGACTGCAGCATACCAGGCTTCTCTGTCCATGGGGATTTTCTGGGCAAGAATACTGGAGTGGGTTTCCATGCCTTCCTCCAGGGGATCTTCCCAACCCAGGGATCAAACCTAGGTTTCCCACATTGCAGGTGAATTCTTTACCAACTGAGCCACCAGGGAAGCCCAGTTAGATTTATAGAGCTAGTTATTTGGATTCACGAAATGAAAGGACATGTCAGGACTCAGTCAATCCCTGATAGGTTGAGAGATAACAAATTCCTGTAGCTCCCTACAAAATGTCTTGCATGTCCAGAACTTCATCCAATATCAACTGAAAAGGAAGTGTTTAAACATGACTGTGGCTGAAGTTTCCAAGAATGAAGACTCATAGCTCATACCACACAACCTCTACTGGTAGCCCTAAGGGTTACAAATATGAGTTATGCAGGCCTGACACCAGTTATTATTTCAGTTTTGCTAATCATGTAACAGACACACATCAGACAATACAAGTCAAGCATTAGAACAGCAATTTTCCATCAATGTGGCCTATATGGGTATATTTCTTCTCTTCAAGCTACATAATTTTTACATTATTATTACTATACTGAAAGAGTCAGGGAAACATTTTATGAATCTATCAAAATACATATAACATGCAGAGATTTTCTATAATCAATAGGCAACAGGAACACTTATTATTAAAAACAGGTGGCTAAAAAGACTATGGTTTGTCTTAATCATTCAAACGAACATGTCCTAACTTTGAGTATGAGAAGAAGTAATGCAAGATCTTTGTTGCGGTCCCTTAATGGACCGGAACCTGGGAATCCTCCTGTTAAACGTTCCCTGACAGATCCTCACTGAAATTGTTTGTAGAATCTAGAGGTAGGAATTGAAAAGTAGGGACTTGCAATTATAAAACACTCCATCTTTCCATCTAAGAAAAATTTGTCTTCTATTACTCCTTCTCCAGTGATGCCAGACCCATCTTAAAATGTTGAATGTCTAAAGAATGCTTAACAGGGCGCTCGGGGCTGGTGCACCGGGATGACCTGGAGGGATGGGATGGGGAGGGAGGTGGGAAGGGGGTTCTGAAAGGGGAAAACATGTACACCCATGATGGATTCATGTCAACGTATGCAAAACAAATACAATATTGTAAAGTTAAAAAATAGATAAATAAACTAATTAAAAAAAAACTGCTATGAACATTCATGTACAAAAAAAAATCTGATTTTGATGTTATTGAATTTACTGCACATATTTCTAAAGGTATTTTGGGATCAGTCATAATCAACTCTTGTGGCCCAATTATGACTACCTATGAATGCAGTTCTATTACCAAGTAGCAGGGCTTGGCCTATATTCTCTACTTTTCAAGTCCCTCATCTGCCTAGAAACTGGGATGGGAGTAGCTAAGTGTTAATAAGACTGCTTTATTACAAGCTCTATAGGTCCATAAGGAAACCTACTAAGCTTAAAAAATCTTCTTAGGTGGAAAGAAAAGCTATAAGTAGAAGCTGAAGACATAATAAATGAAAAGGTTTACCCATTAAAGGACTATAACCCTAGAGAGTGATGCAAGTATGCAGTATCCAAATGAGCATCTCAGCGCAGGGGAGTAATACTCTTAGTTATCCCCCTCCTGTCTAATGATGACCAAAGACAATAAGGGGAGAAACTTCAGGACTTGTTATCCCCACAGAAGAAAGACTGAACTTCTGCTCATTCCTTCATGATGACAACATATGTGGTGACTTGATAAGCACCAGCCCCATTGTTTCAAATATTATGTGGGTATTTTGGGATCTTGTTTGGAGAGTCTCAGTAGGATTGAAATAACAGACCTAGAATGTTGTCAGGATAATGAAAAAGTCTTTTTTTAACACAAATAAAGGCATTAGAAAAGCTATTTTCCAGGAGACCAGGAATGACTGGAAATTGGCCTTAAGAGAAAACAAAGCTCTAATTATATGGATTAATTTAATAATAACTTTAGCAAAGCTGCCAACAGTGGTGGCAGAGGGCTTATTCATTACAAGCACAGGGGATCAGATACAATCCCTGATGGGTTTAAAGGTCAGTGACTGTGTGGCTTAGAGAACCAAGCAAAGGAAGTTCAATGGTGTGAATGCTATATTAAACTTAAGGGAATAGTGGTTCATGAGAAAGAAGTGTGGTCTTCACCATTGTTTTCTAATAGCTTGACTATCACAACTAAAATAACTGCAAGCTTCAATTCATTGGGTTTGAATAAACAGAGGAGCAAAACTGTGCCATCCCTATTAGGTATATAGATAAACCGTGTAAAACACTGACACCTGGACATTAGTGTCCAAAACACTTTCCTATTACTGTTGGGGTACTGTTAAGTTCACAAACCAAGTGTATCCCAGAATGCACACCATAATGTTCTTCAGTTACCATCTCATCAGTCAAACAGTATGGTACATAGAGAAATTACTACATTAATCTCTATGACAAAGCTATACAAATAAATTTATAGAATTAAATTAAAACCAGACTTGTGTAAATGATAATTCTTCAGAATGAGAAAAGATTTTTATGATCTTAATTGAAGCCACCACTTAACAAAGGCCTGTGAAAACTTTGTCCAGAAAAGGAAGTAAAGTTGGCCTTATGAAAATTAAACATTGAATAAAGGCTTATGTCAGCATATATAAAAAAGATCAAATGATTGTGGTCACTGGAGGATAAGAGTAATTGCACTGACAAAAAATGTTAAAACAACTCTGAAGATATATGATGTTTAAAAAGTTTTGCAAAGGAAATTCCTATTTATAATATAGGTTAAAAAATCTCATTCATTGTCATCATGTTAGTAAGATTAATCTATGTAGAAAATATAACACAAAATGTAAGACAGAAAATGAAAATGTGTCCATAAAACATATAGTATGGAGATAATGACAGAGATCAGAAGATGACTAATAAATAGTTCACCTCTAAAATGTTCTCTTTAATGAAGAGACATTCCTTAGGATGAAAGAACATGATCTAATCTCATTGCAAACATGCTAAGAATAGATATCCTAAAAACAAACTAATGAGGTTTAATAGGAGGAGAATACTTACCTTTAAAATGCTTTACTAGACTACATCTGGTTTAGGTTTGCCTTTGGTATTAAAGAATCTATGAATAATGAAACATACTCTCTGGAAAATATCATGTAAGCTATACAAGTATAAAATGGAAAAGCTTCATAACCTAATTATACCATGTTTAATAAAGCAAGTGACTGTCCTTTTTTACCTTGACCTATTCTTGAAAAGCGGGCTTGAGATGCATCCTTTAGGGATCTTGGAATCTTCACTAAGTGCCCTGCACCTTTCCCTCTGTATTTTAGCATAGATTGTATGGTGTCCTTAAAACCATCAGTAAAGCTTACTTACTGTTGGGCAATATCTCTGATCTGACAATTCCCTATCTTAGCTCAGAAAGAGAAGACAATCATTTGTCATTTTTTAATCAGTGACATCCCAAGGCTATTCTCACAGATTCCATTTTTTATTGATTCAAATGTGCCTACAAAACTTTCACTTTCAATGCATAGGTTCAATTAAAAAAAAAAAAAGAATACAATTCCGCTTAAGACTAATGTTCAGGGAATTAACCCCAAATGTGTCCATTCCTTAAGGAACGAACAGTTTAAGGAAAGAATAATCAAAGTTGAACAGGAAGGCAGTTTTCAAAATAATGAACTAAAATAAATTATGTAATTAGGAAGTGTTCTATATAATTGATATTCTATGCAGTATCAGAATAAAACACACTGCCTGTAGTAGATTCTTCACATTAACTTCAGTGTAACCTCAGTGTTTATAGAAGCTTTTATAATTCTGCTACACACTTCCTCATTTTTACTGAAAAACATTAAAATTCATACTCAGTACTATATCAAATGTTCTTCCTTAGAGAACCTAATAAGACAGTAATTTGACACATATAGGCATTATATAATTTTGATTCTATTATTACTGATTGAATTTAAAAATTTGACTATCATTCTATTAAATTTTTTATTGATGATACTTCAAAAATATTTTTAAAAGAAAACTTAGGCACCAGTGCACTGCAAGTGTGCTCATAAAGCATTTTCTCCTAGACATTGCCATGGATACTACCTGAAAGAATTTGTCATTATAATAGAAGTGCCCATATCCCTGTCTTCTATTTATATTTTCTCCCTAAGTAGTTCACCTATTTGAATGTCTTTACATACCAATTTATGCGAATGGTATCACATGTGATATCTCCATGCTAATTTTTCCACTGTCTTTTCAAACCTAGCATTGAAATGACTGCCTTTCATATCCATCAGTGTGACAAATAGGCCATTTAAAACTTTATATGGCCCCATAGGAATTGTCTGTTTCTCTCGGAGTCATTCCCTCCTCATCCCCTCACTTTGTCTTTTCCAGTAGACTCCATTGTAGTCAATAGTGCAACGAATCATGACAAAGGTATTTCCTCTCTTTTTCTCTTCCCCTTCATTCAATCTGTCTTAGTCCTTTGGTGACATCTTTTTTTTTTCTGTTAACATCTTAATTCTGACCACTGTTGTTGATCATCTGTAGCATTTCAGTAAACCCCTAATCAGTCTTTTTGAATCTCTCACTTTTAGAACCCACGTTCCACACAACAACCAGACCAATTCTTTTCAAAATAGAAGCAGTTATGTGAAAATCGCTTGGTTAAAGCACATTCATGTCGTTTCATCTTTTGATTGTGCTAAATTACACACACACAAACACACATACACACAAACACACACACACACACACACGCACACACACACACACACGCAAAGGCAAAAGGTTACCATGGCTTTCAAGAATCACATGGCCTTGCCTCTTTCTCTCTCTCCAGATTTATCCAGGCATTATTTTCCTCCTTGCTTACTGTAACCATACTGTCTTTCTTTATTCACCATGGATCTCAATTTAATTGAGCACAAGTCCTTCAATTTGGAGTGATAGATGAATTACTGTGCCCAAGGTCATGCTAACATTTTACTGCAGAATGCTATTTAAGCCACAATTTATTGACTCTTCATCGTTGTTCACTCCTCTTACAAGTATGTAAATTTCAATTAACAACAACACTTTCCATGACTTCCTTCATTTCTGATTAACAATTTTGAACATGAATTCTCACCCTAACTAGATTTAGAGAAATTGAGAGCTGAGAAGTTTAGAGCTTTTGTCTTTTTGATAACTACCTAATTTTTCCCATTCTTGGAAAATTAAATCACCACTCTTTGGATCTTAAAAACCCACCTCTTGAGGTGAAGGTAGATAATTATAATGTTATAAAGAACAATGAATGACAATTTTAAAATTATAATAACTTAAGCAAAGGTTCACAAAATCAAATGCTGACTGTATTATGTATGTCATTATAAACTTCAAATTAAATAACAACTTACAGTCAGCTGTTAGAACATTACCATAACAAACTGTTAAACAGTTGTTATGGCTTCCCATGTGGTGCTATTGGTAAAGAATCTAACTGTCAATGCAGGAGACACAAGAGATGTGAGTTTGATCCCTGGGTTGGGAAGATCCCCTGCAATAGGAAATGGCAACCCACTCCACTATTCTTTCCTGGAGAACCCCATGGACAGAGGTGCCTAGTTTGCTACAGTCCATAGGGTCTCAGAGTCAGACACAACTGAAGGGACTTAGCATGTATGCAAACAGTCACTGTAAACTAAAATCAAACATCAGTAGTCTATAATTCAACTATTCTGTTCTGTTGCTGCTGTAACCATTTACCATAGTCTTAATGACCTGAAGGAACACAAATTCATTATCTTCCAATTCTTATAGTTCTCTTAGTCAAAAGTCTAAAAGGTCTAACTAGGTTAAAATCAAGATTTCATCAGGGCTGCATTCCTTCCTGGAAGATATAAGGGAGAATCCCTTTTCTTGAGTTTTTAAATTTCTTTTGCCTGCTTGATTCCTTGGTTTACAAGCTTTTCTTTCATCTTCAAAACTAGCAATGGCAAGTCAAATTATTTTCACATGGTATCTCTCTGAACTTTCTTTTGCGGTTTCATCTCTCTCTTTCTTTGTCCTTTCTTCTCCCTCAGACCATCGGAAGGATTCAAATTTTCTTTTGCCATATACTGTATAAAAAATCACAGATTCTCAGTATTAGAATATAGGCATATTTGGAACCATCATTCTGCTTATCATATATTTTCAGGTACAGTTTATTACACTAATTATTCTACTGTATTATATATATAAGAGTAAATATCTACTATATAAATATCTACATTATATCCTACTATATTAGTAAATATACTATTTATATATCATACACTAAGCTACACTTATGTATGACCTATCTCTTGAAAAATCTGTATGCAGGTCAGGAAGCAACAGTTAGAACTGGACATGGAACAACAGACTGGTTCCAAATAGGAAAAGGAGTACATCAAGACTGTATATTGTCACTCTGCTTATTTAAGTTATGTGCAGAGTACATCATGAGAAACGCTGGGCTGGAAGAAACACAAGCCAGAATCAAGATTGCTGGGAGAAATATCAGTAACCTCAGATATGCGGATGGCACCACCCTTATGGCAGAAAGTGAAGAAGAACTAAAGAGCCTCTTGATGAAAGTTGAAAGAGGAGAGTGAAAAAGTTGGCTTAAAGCTCAATGTTCAGAAAACTAAGATCATGGCATCTGGTCCCATCACTTCATGGGAAATAGATGGGGAAACAGTGGAAACAGTGTCAGACTTTATCTTTTTGGGCTCCAGAATCACTGCAGATGGTGACTGCAGCCATGAAATCAAAAGACGCTTACTCCTTGGAAGGAAGGTTACGACCAATCTAGATAGCATATTTAAAAGCAGAGACATTACTTTGCCAACAAAGGTCGGTCTAGTCAAGGCTATGGTTTTTCCAGTGGTAATGTATGGATGTGAGAGTTGGATGGTGAAGAAAGTTGAGCACCGCAGAATTGATATTTTTGAACTGTGGTGTTGGAGAAGACTCTTGAGAGTCCCTTGGACTGCAAAGAGATCCAACCAGTCCATCCTAAAGGACATCAGTCCTGGGTGTTCATTGGAAGGACTGATGTTGAAGCTGAAACTCCAATACTTTGGCCACCTCATGCGAAGAGTTGACTCGTTGGAAAAGACCCTAATGCTGGGAAGGATTGGGGGCAGGAGGAGAAGGGGACGACAGAGGATGAGATGGTTGGATGGCATCACCGACTCGATGAACATGGGTTTGGGTAAACTCCGGGAATCGGTGATGGATAGGGAGGCCTGGCGTGCTGCGATTCATGGGGTCGCAAAGAGTCGGACATGACTGAGCGACTGAAATGAACTGAAGCTACACTAAGCATCAGTAGAATGTAGTGGTTAAAAATATGTTTCTGAGAGGCAGACAGACTGGACCCAAATCCTAGGTCTGTAAATTGGTATTGTGTGACCTTAGCAAATGACTTAACATCTGCATCTCCATGAAATCATCCTAATACCAGCAATCACTTTAGAATTGAGGAATAAATTCATTAAAATGTAGGAAAAAGTTAGAAAAGCTCTTAGACCATGGTTAGTGCTCAATGAATATTAGACATAATCATAGGCATAATTCAATGGAGTTCTCCTTCCATGTCCTTTTTTTAATTTATCTGAAGACATTTAATTAACTTTTTATTCTTACTGCATAGTTTTAATATGTCCTTAAAATAATATAATGGGATAAATTGAGTAATATCTGTACATCTGATTCTTAAATTTCATTAATTTGTCCTTCAAAAATATCCCCTTATTTAATTGAATTTAAATATAACTTTTACGTATTTTTAGTGGATTTTAATATCACATATAAAATATTAAGAGTGGTAAACTTCTCTTTGAAATTTGTTATCAGGTTTGCTGTAGGAGTGATACTGAGAACATTTTATATAGTATTAATGAGAAACTTTCACATATAATATAAATGAGAAATGGTTCTTTTAAATTTTTTAACAATTCTTATTGAAATTTTTATAATGTTGTGCCCATCTCTGTGGTACAGCAAAGTGAATCGGTTACACACATATAGATGTTCTTTTTTAATGTATTTTATACATTTTTATTCGGAGAAGGCGACGGCACCCCACTCCAGTACTCTTGCCTGGAAAATCCCATGGATGGAGGAGCCTGGTAGGCTGCAGTCCATGGGGTCGCGAAGAGTCGGACATGACTGAGCGACTTCACTTTCACTTTCATGCATTGGAGAAGGAAATGGCAACCCATTCTGGTGTTCTTGCCTGGAGAATCCCGGGGCGGAGAAGCCTGGTGGGCTGCCATCTATGTGGTCGCAAAGAGTCGGACATGACTGAAGCGACTTAGCAGCAGCATACATTTTTATTATGGTTTATTACAGGATATTTAATAGAGTTCCCTGTGTCATACAGTAGGACCTTGTTATCCGTCCTGTTTGCATCTGCTAACTCCAAACTCCCAGTCCTTTCCTCTTCTGCCTGCCTCCCAATTGGCAACTACAAGCCTGTTCTCTATGTCCGTGAGTCTGTTGCTGTTTGAAAAAATGGTCTTAAAAACATGTTGGGAATAATAAAGTCAACTTATTTTTGTTGTCAAATTGATATTCCCATAAATATTTGAAATTACCTAAATATATTTTTTCTTTGGTGGCAAATTTAATGCACAAATATAGGCATGCTGCAGATTTCATGCTATACAAATTTACACTTTCTCTACTTCAAATTAATTAATACATTCTGACACCCCTTATACTTTAAACAAGATACATTATTTTACATGTAGATTCTATTTAAAGATTATCTCAAAGTCATTTGGCTTCCCTAGTGATTCAGTTGGTAAAGAATCTGCCTGAAATGCAGGAGACCTGGGCTCGATCCCTGGGTTAGGAAGATCACCTGGAGAAGGAAATGGCAACCCACTTCAGTATTCTTGCCTGGAGAATTCCATGGACAGAGAGGCTGGCAGGCATGGGTAGTCCATGGGATGGCAAATAGAACATGACTGAGAGCCTAGACTGAGAGACTAACTTTCTTTTCACATTTCAAAGTCATTGAGACATTGAGTTTAAAAAGATAGATTACAGAAGCAAATTTAGTTTCCCATTCTTTCTCACAAGCCTAATGAAATATGAAAAAAATAATCAAGTGAATGAATTTAGAGTAATATTGAGAACAAAGATGAATGCATTAGTTAATTCTAGCCAAGTCCTAGAGCGGAGCAAATAAGTGGGATTTACTAACATGATTCTGTAAAAAAAGAGACCCAAAGCTCAGAAAAACAAAAAGAATACTCTAGTGAGGAATGGAGAAGAAAATGAGAAGGTTGAATATTGAAGAACTTAATCAAATAATATCTTAGGCAATGATATCATTGACTGGTGGTTTTTGTTAACCTTTCTTTCCTAACCAACATGGGGGAAAGAGGCAGTTTACCTTTAGAATGAAACAAGAGATCTAAACAAGAGATTGAAACAAGGCTTTCTAAAAAAATCAGAAATATATCTTACACTAGTCTCCGTTGTTTATTTAAAGAAACAATGACCTCCTTGTTTGCCTTTATGATTCCCACAAGTGCCTCCTGAGATAAAGCCTGTTATTCTGTAGAGATCTTTCATATGCACAGAGGGAAAGATCACCTACAAATTCAGGAAGAGCAGCTATAATAATATAGATGGATGTGAACAGACAAAAATGCTAATGATAGGTTTGAAGAAAACTGGTGACTTAAAAGTAACCAAATAAAGATTTGAAAACTGTACTCAGGAGATACTGTATCAGTACAGTGAAAACAATTTATTTTTTAAAAATCTAAATTGTATGTTTATTATATTCAGAACTTACATACACCCTAGTAAAATATTTTACTATAAAGTAGGAAAATTAGAAATATAAAAGTTATCTATTTAATAAGAACCTATGCAAAAATATTAATAAGAGTGACTAGACAAAAGTATGGGCAAAATAGCATGGTGCCAAAAATTGACTCAAGATAG
This sequence comes from Giraffa tippelskirchi, assembly GCF_054371585.1. Classification (NCBI taxonomy): domain Eukaryota; kingdom Metazoa; phylum Chordata; class Mammalia; order Artiodactyla; family Giraffidae; genus Giraffa; species Giraffa tippelskirchi. The sequence continues at coordinate 40,475,102 of NC_137282.1, read as the reverse complement.
ATCAATGGCCTAAGTTTAAGAGCTAAAATATAAAACTCTTAGAAGAAAACATGGAAGTAAATCTCCTTTACCTTGGATTTGGTTGTGGATTCTTATATATGACACCCTTAAAAGCAACAAAAGAAGACTTAGATAAATTGAATGTCATAGGTAAATAAAAATAAACAAACAAAAGCTGTTGTGCTTCAAAAGACTCTATCAGAAAAGTAAAAAAAGTAGGAGCTTATATTTTTCAAAACATATATTTGAGAGGTGTCCAGTATTCAGACCATGTAAAGAATTTTTGTAACTTAACACCAAAAGACGATACAATTAAAAATTGGGTAAAAGACTTGAATAGCTTTTTTAATCAAAGGTGAGGTATGAAAGACCAACAAAACATGGAAAGGTTTTTGTAACATCCATAAGTTAAAAATATAATTACCCTATGCCCAGAATTTTCACCCCTAATGGTATATCCTCCCAAACTGAAAACACGTATTGAAACAAATACTTGTACCTAAATGTTCATAGCAGCACTATTCAAAATAGCAAAAAGTGGAACCAGATTCATTACTGGATGAATGGATAAACAAGATGGGGTATATTCATATAATGGAATATCACTCAAAAATAAAAAGAAATTAAGAACTTATCTCGTCTACCATGTGGTTGAACCTCAGAAATATTATTCCAAATTAAAGGAGACAGAAATAAAAGATGACATTGTATAGATTCCATTTATATGAGGTATCCAGAACAGGTTAGTGGTTGACAGGGCTGGAGATGTGGGACTAGATAGTGACTGCTTTGTGAACATAGCATTTATATGGAGAATAATAAAATGTTTTGAAACTAAATAGGAGTTATGGTTGCACACTGAAGATGAAATAAATTCCATTGAATTATATATTTCAAAATGATTGATTTTTATATTCACAATATTTCCAAAATGTTTTAAAAGTGGTAAAGTGATGAAATATAAGAATTAGGATCCTTTTACTTTTGATTTTCTTCCTCCTCTGTTATCATTAAATTTTATACCACTACATAAAGAAAAGGTATCCTAAATGCTTCCGGTGAGATCATCTGCCCAGGTATGCAAGAAGGTTCTCATCAACAACTCTGGACACTAAAAGACAAAGGAGTGATTGATGCTGGTCATGTTCAAGTTGAAGTTATTTTGAAAATAAATTCTATACTCAGTTGTTAGTTAAACATGAGGATAAAATCAAGATAATTCGTTCAGGGACACAGAGTTTACCTGCCATATGTCATTATAAAACAACTAAAAAGTTTAGCCATCACATTAGACTTTCCAACTGATAATATAGTTATGTCACTGGAGGCTTTACGTTGAGAATGATATTGATGCATTTTTGTCAGCATAAAGAAGACAACCAATTACATCAAAAAAAAAAAAAGTAAAAGTTTCTGGAGAGTATTAGTAGTTCAGTTAGCAAATAGACTGAAATTAAAAGGTAGCATGATTTTAATGACTAGTAAATATTAAGAGGGGCTTCCCTGATAGCTCAGTTGGTAAAGAATATGCCTGCAATGCAGGAGACCCTGGGTCGGGAAATTTTAAGAGAAGAAAATTCATATCATCTTGAAACTTTAAAGTTTATTAATTTATTCTTTAAGTGACATACATTTTCAAACATATAGCTCCAGTTTTAAACTGGGTATCAGCTGGTATCTTCTGATGTTTTGAAATTTTAGATAAAACTTCACTGACCCCTTTTAACGTCTTCCAGAAATGCAAAGTCCTCTCCATTTAACTGAACACTTTTATCAAAAATTGTGTGTCTTCCAGAAAATCCCATTTATAACACTTTGAAATAAAAAAAAGAGAAAATTAAATAAGAAAAAATTAATCCACTTAATTTCGACCCAAGCTAATTAATGAGCCAACCAATATAACTGAAACAGGAAACCCAATTCTGTTTGCGGAGCTGAATAATGAACTGCACAAACTCGCAAACACTCACACAGGGCAAGTTTATTTTAGAGGCTAGAGATACAAAACTCTTAGCATAGACACTGAGAGGCGGTGAAATACCTGCAAAGACAGGAATAAAAACAGTTTATATTTTTATTAGAATTTATCTGTTCGTTTTTGTTTGGATGTATGTAATTTCTCACCAAGCAGTTAAATATCACAATGTCGTTTGTCATTTTTATGGCTTCTTTGGGTTCCCAGTTTCTCGGTTTCTCCAGACATTGAGTGTCAGCCCTCAACCCTTTCTCAAGACCTCAGACCATTATTTAGGGACCAGATGTTTGTTGAAGAGTTAATGATCCATCTGGAGTTTTCCTCCTTGATAAGTTGGACAGCAGTTAATGATTGCTTGGTCCTGGGTCTGAATGTTTTATGATCCTCTGGACCAGCGTGCATTCCTCTGAATGCCTAGATTGGAGCAGCAAGTATAGCTTCAGGCTAATGGAGCAAAACACTTATGTGAGAAAATGAGGTGAAATTCGAGAAAAAGAACTGAGGCCCCCAACCTTACACTGACTGCCTAATAATTCTACCTAATAACTGCTAACAAATCCATACATAATTTTAACTTTGTTGTAGAAGATTATATTTATTGCATGGAAGACCTAGCACAGAGTCACTTTGACCACTATACAGAAATTTGGTACTATGTGTTCATTATTTTAGAGTTCCTTTTGCTATCAAATGTAAGTTTTTGTTATGAACTTTTATTGACCTTTCATCAAAGCAGTTAGCCTTCTGTCACTAGTAGTCTCCTTACTTCTGTGCTCTTCTGTTGTACTATTCACCAAAAGGAGCAAAAAACTCCCAAACTTTCCTATTTCTAAAGCTTTTACTCCATATCTAATCTGTTTAACAATTTTTTCTAAACAAGAATTCTCTTCTTAATATAAAGAACCCTCATAAAAACTAAGTCAATATGTTTCTACAAAAAAAATCTGTTCTCTTTAAACAAGTTAATCTGCACTGATTTCATGAGAGCATAAAAGTAAAAATTTACCCATGTTATTATTTACAAATATAATTACTATGAGATATATATATGTAAGTACTGAATAAGAATTGATGATAACTCACTAAATCATATTAGAATCGATCATTTACAGCTATCAGTAATAATACAATCTACAGCATTTTGACTTTTGTCCTTTTAAAGAAATAGTGCTTGTTTTGCCTAGAGGAAAACGTAGAGCATACAATAGAACCCAAATAATTTAAATCCCTTTGTAGGATAGCAGCTAATTGAGCTTCCGGCTCCAGTCCCCTTTGGAGTGCTCTCTGTTGGGCTACTTTTAAGTCTATTTTGGAGAAATCACTTTTGTCTTAGACTGTCTCAAAATATACAGAGAAAATAAGACTCAGTACAAAGATATTGAATGTCAGTTCTGTCTTTTCTGGTTTGTGGTGACAGCAACTATTCATTGCTGATATTTGAGCCCAAACAGAACATTACAGACTAATTATTACTTATAGATTGCTACAAAGATGTGACGTTAACACCAAATCAATTATCACTCAATCGTTCAATCAATAGCAACCATTAGCCTTCTTACAAATGTTTCTGAAACAGAGAAACCCAAGAATTTTTACTTCATTATTGTACATATTATCCTAGAGTGATGGACACAAATGCAAATTGAACTTTAGCATGTATCATTTGATCATTACTGCAGGTTGGTAATTACTCCTTTTTAAAATGATACAGTATTTCACTGGATATTATGAAGTGATCCCTAGAGATCACTGGGATATATATATATCCCTGGTATTTTTTTAGGCATTAGGAACTCAACAATGTAATACATGAATGAAAATGCCTACTGAAAGGAACTTACATACTAGTAAAGATATATTGTGAAACAGTAAATGATACTCAAATATGTATTCTAAATTACACCCAACCTTTTAAATATCTATATTTTTTCTTATATTCTTCTTTTATTTTTTCACTACATGCAAATTATAGACACTGAAGGAGGAAACAGAACAGGCTCTATCTTGAAAGCAGGACTCCATCTTGGGCTGGACTGTGGACTTTGAGCTATATGCTCAGTATCTATGGAAACGACATACCAACTGGAAAACCAGACTCCCGGAAGAAAGAGCCCCAGGGCTCTCCATCACCTAAAAGAATACCCTAATTATCTGTGTGACTGAATAGAATCATACATTCTATTATGGTTATTGGGAAAAGACCACAAGCCTATTGATAATTGTCCACTGTTAACTACCTGTGCTTAAGACATATGAATCACGGGTTGACTTTGATTTTATCTTTCTTTTTCCTTTGTTCAGACTAGTTTCAGGAAGTTTGGGGAGGTGGGTTTGGGCACATATAAGGTTTTCACGAAAACTGGTTGGTGTCATTGTCTAAGAGAAGACTCTGCCTTGGGCCCACTGATGTAATAAACTGCACTCCACTATCTGCATTGTCCTTCTGAGTGAGTTTGTTTCCCAGAACGCATGGCTACAACAACACTACTGTGTGTCAGCAGCTGTGCAACACATTATATATGCAGAGATAAAGACATAAAAATTAATTTAATGGATTTACATTTTAGTGTAATGTGAAACATGCAAAAAAGGAAATATAAAATGATGTTATTGAAGTATATATGGAAATATGTTCAGGGAAGAGAGGGAAGATTTGAGAAAACCTTTTCTGGAATTGGTGATGTATGAGGTGATATGAAATATGAATAGGTGTTATATCCAGGTGATGGCAAACAAAAGAGATGGGAGGTATTTCAGGACACTTAAAAAAGAACCAACAATTTACAAAATGCTGGAGGTATAAGAAGCATTATCTGATCTGAAGACAATAGGGATTTTGGTACGATTAAGCAATCCAACCTTTGGCAGGGGAAGAACCTATAACTTAAAAGAGTGATGGGGTCAAGTCTGGACAGGATCTCATGTCAGGCAAAATTGGATACATGTTAGTACTTTTACTTACTATGAAGTGAACATGTGATGATCATAAAGAATTAAGATAACCTGCAGATATAAAAACAGTGAATATAAAGATAACATCTGCCCTCACCTTATTGACATGAAATATAGTCTAATATATCAAAGGTATAAATATGCAATATTAACCGGAGCTGTCTGTCCTCCTAAAACTTCATCTCCCGCACTTTCCCTTTTCTTTACTTTTTTTTTTTTTACTAAATAATTTATCTCAGATAGAGTCTCATATAATTTAAAGTAGTTCCATATACTCATTTTACATTGTGGGGAAATTGTTGATTCTTATGTAAGCAATGTTCAGTGAATGGATGTTCAGGTTGTTTTGTTGTCATTGGCTATTATATGCAGTGGTATATTAAATGCCTGTGTGCATATATCTTCAAGTATTTCCGAGGTTGTATCTAATGGGCACATTTCTGGTGGGAGAATCACAGCATCAACTATTAACTACGATTTTGTCTTTTGCTATTTTTGGATACTGATAGCTGAAATACACTTCAAATCCCATGCCACTTCTCAAACTTTGTCATCTTTACAAGGCTCACTGGAGAACTATATTTAATAGTTGTTTAGATATTATTTTTATTATTGTGAATGAAGTGAATCTGTTCTTACGTTAATTGAACAGAAAAGATTTTTGGATGATGACCATTTAAAATTTTTGAAATAACAGTGTGACAAATTAGAGCAAGGAAGTAAGCAAAAGCAGAGATTCCAATAAAGTGGGTTGTGAAAAACATTCAGCTTTTTCCCTTGGGTATATGCTTCTGATATCTATGTCACTGGACTATATGAATTCTGTAAACATTCCTTGTAAACCTTAGATGTCATACAGCATAGTGCTAGAACTAACAGATATAAATGCATAATTGTAGAGTTTAATTATATTGTGTTAATACTTTAAAATTCAAAATTTCCTTTGCCTGATATATATGTTTCTTATTTATTTTAACTCACTTTTTCCTGTTTTATTGGCATATTTTAACACAAATTTCCTGTTTTACTGACATCAAGAATCTTAGATTTATATTTTCCTTGTCTTCTATTGATGGGTGGGATACAAATTTATATACATATATATGTATTTGAAGACTAAATACATACATATCTTTTTCACGGTAAGTCATAGTCTCAAACTTTCTTCATCACAAAACCCATTTTAAAATTTAAGCATTTCTAATAACACTTTGAATTTTTAAATTAAAACCAATGTTTAAAATATAGTTAGTAAATCTTGAATTTTTAATATTTTAAGAAATGTCAGGCTTTTGCTTCAAAAGAAATGTCACAAAATTAAGCAGTCACTGACTTTTTCCTTATACGTATAACTGGATGTAGTTACTGACCTTAAATTAATGTTCTTTCTAATCAATTAAACTTCTTCAAGTAGTCAGATGAGTAAGCAACCATAAGGCACATTATTTTATTGTAAAGTATAAGCCTGATAGATTTATTTATAGTTCTCTTTTTAACAAATTACCAAACCTTAGAAATATATGAGAAAAAGCAAACTCATCACACACACACACACACACAATATACATGACATATGTGGTTTCACATGTCATGTAAATGGTTTTTCCAATATTGTATTGCTTGGATATTTATAACTAAGCTTCATTGTTCAAGTTATATCATATTTACTTGGCTTGTTAGCCTAAAATAAACAGAAAATAACTAAATCATTGCAACAACTCCAAAGCAGTGTGACAGAATAATTGAGTATACTTTGAAGCTTTTTCATTAGTAATCTTCATTTTATGCATTCACTGAATTTTTCCATATATTTGCATAGAATAAGCCTTATTTACTTGAGAAAAACTCACTTTTGCAAATTTGACCTTGTCTTATATACCTATATACATATAAATAAGATGATTTTTCTCATAAATTTTGCAAGTCCTACAGTAATTCAAATGTCTACTGTGAATGTAATAAGAATGGTCCTGGGCTCTTCATATATAATTCAAATTGAATACCAACATAAACTTTTATTTCCTCTAAATTTTCTGATCCATACCAAGGAGAAGAATGTTACCAATAAAAACCTCAATAAATGCTTTTGACATAGAAGAGGCCATTCTTATCACAATTCACACATTTCAGCTACCTTATATTCTATGAAATTCCTTGTGACATAAATGCAAACTCTGCTTCTTTTCAGGTTTATGCAAAGCTAAAAAGAGAGTCTCTATTTCTAGCCTTGACCAGAAAGTCAGAAAAGAGAATGTGTACTCTATGATTCCAGCATTATTCACCATAAAAATGGTCAAGATGAAGCACATAACCAGGAGTGAAATGACATGAGAGAAAATTAAGATTCATTCATCAGTCATATTATATCTCATAGAATACAAGTTAAGGTTATAGCCTTGAACACATCATTTTAAAGAGGCAATTTTTATACTCGGGGGAGTGCTAACTACAGCAATGCATTATCACTCTCACTATTTTATTCCACCTTTAGAGAAATACTTGTTTAGTAGGAACAACTTGAAATAGTATTATCCATTGTCTCTCAGCACATAAAATTCATTAAATATAAAAACCCATAAGTCAAAAAGAAAGGAATTTAGACTGAATCATTGTCTTATATCATATTATTTGTATATGTTGCCAAATTCAACCACACACTTAAAGTGCACTTTAACAACAGAATTTACTTTAGATTATTTGCTTACAAAGTTTAATATCCTTACAAAGAAAGCTATTCTTATTTTTCTAACATTTGTGTGTGTTCATGTGTACATATGCCTGTACCATACTAGGATCATTGAAATTGAAAAGTAATTATTTTTTTAACAGCCTGCACACAAATACATACACACAGAGAGAAATACAACTGTGCTATGATTTAAAAAATGCTATAAAATATACAGTAATATCAAAGGGAAAACAGTAACTTCTACATGGCAGATGGGTAAATGGATCATAAAGAGTGATATCAAATATAGACCTTTTAAATTGAACAAGACAATAAACAAGGAATAGAACGGAGAGTATAAATAAATTGTGGAGGGATGAGTATTAAGTGGAAAAATAAATAAAGAGTGATTATGCCATGAATAATAGTGAATATTGGGCTCCCTAGTGGCTCAGTGGTAATGAATTCACCAGCTAATGCAGGAAACAATCCCTGGATTGGGAAGATTCCCTGAAGAATGAAATGGCAACCCACTCCAGTGTTCTTGCCTGGGAAATCCCATGGACAGAAGAGCCTGGTGGGCTACAGTCCATGGGATTGCAAAAAAGTCAAAGTTGATTTAGTAACTAAACAACAACACAATAGTGAATATTCAACTGTTAAGAGCTTTAAAAGAATGATAATCTCAACACGTGAGCATTTTTCCTAAGAACTATTTAAAGTGTTTTGGAGAGGGTAACATTGTGACTCATAATTTAGAAAAAGTACTCTGATTAGGTATAGAAAAGTAAATTGTTAGAAAAAAAAGATAGAGGGAGTAATAGGACTTGTTAGGAATTTAGTAGTATAAGAAAGCTGACTAGAGACTTTGAGAGACTGAAGATTGACAGAAGCAACACATATGTCACCACAACTATGAATCTGGAAGATCAATCAATAGAACCAATCAATCACACAAGAGGAATAAAAAGAGGAGACATCAATGATAAACTCAATGCATTGACATTCCTTGAATACTTTTTGTATTCCTTTTCTACTGTATGCTTTTCAGTGTCCATGTGAGGAAAAAAATATTGAAAGAATTCCTGCCAGGACTTGCAGCATATGGCCAAACATTTAAAACTGTCTTCGGGCATGGCACTTGTGATGCAGATTGCAGGCAAGAGGAAAATACTAAGGAGTGAGACCATTGAGTCTTATTCTTAGGACTGCTAACTGCAGCAAAGTAATAGTAAGTTTATATATTTCTTTTTATCTAACTTTGAAATGATGCCTGATCATGAGATGGGCTTTAAGATTATTTACTCAATGTGCTCTCTATTTTAACTTTATTTCATGATTTCAGGTAATGGTTTAAGAAATTGGAAAACCTAAGTTCCCTAAGTTAATGTGGAAGAACCTTTAAATATCTGATTGCATAAATATATCATTTACTTCTATACTTTAGCTTATAGTCACTTTTATAACAGTTGAGACAATTTAAACTCATCAAAACCGTATGATTATAGAACAATAACTATCAATTTCAACTTCTTTCATGACCAAAGTTTTACAAATGATTGTAACAAGTTTCACTGATCTGAGTGTCTCTCTACCTAATATACCTTCAATAACATGTGTTAATAAATATTTCTTCTGTGAACATTTTTTATTGTGATCTTATTTTCTGTTTTAACATGTTTAACATGAATGAATTTAAGGTTAAAACAGTGTTTATAATGTATCTTTACTTTTTAAATTATGTTGAAAGTTAACACAATAACATGTAATGTTTATATTATTTAATGTGGCTCAATTTTAACTATCTTGTATAATATATTTTAAAACTTAATTTTCTCCTCTTTTGCTCCATTTTGTTAAAATCATGTTTGATGTTAAGAAAAGGCTGTCTTTAATGAGCAAAATAATGATTTATGTACCTATGAAAATGAATAAGTAAAAAGGCATGGTATGTGATTTTTTTTTCCTTTTGCAAAACTCCATTAATGCCATTCAGTGGGTTTAGAAGCTATTCACCTGTGCAATTTTAGCTCTATCTTGTGGTTAATCAGTGTAGTGATTATAACAGTTGATGATAACATTACAGTCCAGTGCTCAAAACCTAGATTACTATCAACATGGAATTGAGTGCTAACATATACCAGACACTGAGCTAGGGGGAAAAAATCTATATTTTCAAGGAATAAACCAGCCTGAATAGATAAAATGGAACTATTTTTACAAAATGCAGTAAAACAAAATGATAATATTTATGTTTATTTTACATAACTGTAACATACACAGTAGAAGAGTAAATAGTTCAAAAGATACAGGCTAACTATTGAAACCTGACTTTTGCCCTCATCCTGTCATCGGTAGATTGAGTGGAGCTGTTCAAATCTTCCCTGGAAAGAAAGGTCATTTATCACTTTTTCTTGTGGGGCATTTGATATGTAAATGGAAAAGCAGAAATGTGACTCTAAAATAGACTTGCTGGTCCAGACAAGACTTGAATAGAAAACATTTGCAAATGGTCACAGCAAATTTCCTTTCAAAGGTCTGAGTTCTTTTCCAGGAATAAAACAGTAAACCATCATGTTTCTTAACATGTCAGAGAACTTTAAAATACCAAGGACTGTGTTGTTTAAAGTGACATATCACGGTAAGGAACTGATTCACACTATCACTTATGATGTAAAACATTCTGAAAGTCCTACCTAATATAATCAAACATGAAACAGAAATAATAAGTATACATTTGGGAAAAAGTTTACTTTGACTTAGAACATTTGAAACATTTTTAAGTCTTACAATATTATAATAAGTCTTACTGGTTCATGAAACATGCATAGTCACATCATGAAGCATTTACTCAAGATCAATCTTGATATTTGGGGTTTTATCCTCACAGGTAGCTGCACTGTACAAATATATCCACTGAGAATAATTATGAACCTATGATCCAAACAGAAATACAAACAGACAAAACTGCTTGATGACACAAACCACCAATCAAAAGAGGTGGTATTGCAAAGCCTATGACCCTGAGTGAAATTTTTGTGGCCTAAACCACCACACTATTACCAGACTTTTCCTCTGAGGGTATTGTCCAGCGATAGAGTTAAGAATATTTAATTAGACCCCAGGCAGGAAGAAGTGGTATCACTGGGCTGAGGAGACAGTGGTTGGAGTTCGGGTTTGCCAGAGTAGACAGAAACCAGAGAGCACGATCTTAAGGAGGAGACAGTAACAGAAAATGGAACCCTCAAGTCTCTGTTAATATCTCTAAGTTGATGTTTAAACTTCACATGAACAATATCTGACTTTAATAAACTTAGTAGAAAATGTCAGCAAGAAGGCTAAGGAGTTGTGTATTTCATCAGTCGGAAATGGAAGAGTTCAATCTTGCCAAGTTATTTTGGGTTTGCAACTACATCAAACCTCCTATAGAGCTCAAGAAGAGACAAATCCTAGAAGTAATGACAAACTGAAATGGTTCAGCCATGCTATTAAGCAAACTGACTGATAAAACAAATTGGGTGAAATTTACCAGTTATTTTTGCTGGTAAATGTTGCTGAATGATATATAGTTCTTTGTACAATTTGAGTGAACCTCCAAATGTTTGAAATAAATTCAAAATAAAGATAAAAGAAATGTACAGCGGTATTGACTGGGTGATATTTAATTTTTAGATTATTAATTAATCTTTTAACCTCTAAGCACATTGTACTTCTCAGTTTTGGCCTCCCTTAATATTTCTAGCTTTCATAGTTCAACATGAATTCATAAGAGCTACAGCTTGTTCATATCACTTGAAATTTTCTGTCTTTTTACTCTTCATTGTTCTCATGTTTGAGTAGTTTAAATCTATATATCCATGATGTTTATTAATTTTGTAGAACAGGCCACAAAATATGATTGTTAATTTTAAAATTTGATTAAAACAAAACCACTGGTCTAAGAAAACCAGTTACTCTCAAGCAAGATTAATAAAACACATATATGTATCAAAGTAAGATACTTGCACAGATAAACTGTTGAGAGTCAATGATATAGACAGAACTTTAAAAGCAACCAGAGAAAAATACTAATTATATAAAGGGCAACAATGATAAGAATAATGACTGACTTCTTATTAAAAAAAAAAATAGAATCCACAATGCAATGCAGCAAAAATTTAAAGTGCTGAAAGGAAAAAAAAAATCATCAGATCAGTTGATATTTCAGTATTCAATGAAAATATTTTTTCAGAAATAAAAGTGAAATAATGATATTCTCAGATTAAAAAGAGCTAAAAAAAAATTTGCTTCCAGCAAACTCACACTAGAAGTAATGCTAAAGGAAGGTTTTGGTTTGAAGGGAAATAATAACATACAGAAATTAAGGTCTACACAAGAAAATAAAAAATGTGGCTCGAAATGGTAATCACTTAATATAACATGATTTCTTAAAAAATCTTTTGCTTTTAAACCAGTAATAAAATGCCTAAATAATAAATGATGGCAATGTATGAAGCAATTTGCAATATATGCAGCAGGAAAATCTATAACAAAACTAAAGTCCTACAGGCATGGAAGATTATAATGTTGTAAGATTACTATTTTAATTGTAAACATGTTGTAAACAATTATAAAATATACAATATTGATTCCATTTACAGTATAATTTATAAGGTAGTAATTATTTTGGAGTAAAAATGATTCTAAAGTATATTTCTTTGAAATTTTCTCTGTTCTTTCTGTGATATATAGTGTCAATCTCTCAGGACCCAGATTAATAAACACTCAATGAAAATCTATTGAGATAGCACCTGAATATTAATTTGAGTAAATATATGATGTCAAATACTTTGAGAAAATAAAAAAAAAACTAACACAAATTCAAAGCCCAAAAGTCGCATATTTTGTATAGGAAATAAGCTAGTAAATCAAAATAATTAAAATTCTGCCATAAATACAGTTTTGACAGATGACTTCATAACGTTGACAGTAGATTCTAGCTGGGGAGATGAAAATGAGTTTCATGTAGGAGGAGGCACCTGATGTAGGACTTAAAGCAAAAGAGAAAAGGTGAGATTATGGGAAAAGATGTTAGATACTTCCTGGAAAAGGGCCTATAAAATGATCAGATGGAGGTCAAGTATTTTGAAAAGCAAAGTTTTCACTTTGCCTGGAGCTTTGGCTACCTAATTATGGGAACACAGAATAAAAGCAGGAATACACAATGACATTGAACCCTGAATTCTACTTAAGGAAATTTAGGTTATTCTTCCATAGATATTTTATCTAAAAAATTGATATCATTCAAGAAACTAATGGGAGCCTACTTTATAGCACAGGGAGCTCAGCTTGGTGCTTTTTGATGACCTAGATGGATGGGAAGGGGTGAAGGGTTGGGAGGTCCAACAGGGAGGGAGGGGATATATGTATACAAATGGCTGATTCACTTTGTTGTACAGCAGAAGCTAATACAACATTATAAAGCAACTATATCCCAATAAAAAAGAAAGAAATAGTGTGCAACATATTTCTGAGAATTAAAAATTAAAGTCAAGTGAAAAGTCTATTCACTGTGGTGATACAGTGGTACAGAGCTGTGGTATTATGTACTGGTGGTGAGGGGATTGGTAATAAGAAGGAAATGACAGCGCTCTATTGTAAAAGTAGATTTGTATAGAATTCAGTTTGAAATAAACCTTTGTAGACTCTCTTGAGCACCTCGCCTTAATGCTTGATATTGTTCTCATATGTTCTTAGTTTTAAACAACGAACCTAGAGAGAGCATTTTGGGATACAATGTGCCCATAAATCAGATGCAGCTGCTACCTGGACTGCACCATAAGTAATGACATTCTAAAACCTTTATAAATATCATTTATTTAGATTCAGAAAAACATTATAATGTTCTATAACCATTTATCAAATAGCCTTCAGGAAATTTCAGACTGTATTTCTGTCTCCGTACAAATCATAATGCCATATCCTACCTAGAAGCCTAAGAGAAAATCGCCTATCCAAGAACATTATTTTATATTTTCTTGGGGGAAATATCCGTACTTAGTGAACACATCAACCTATAAAAGTGTAAGAGAGAGCGTTATTCCACCACCTGATACTCAATCAAATGTGAATCAGACTCCTAACCATTTGACAATCAGTACTTCTGTTTTGCTTCATTTTTGTTAAAACCTACATCAATAGTATCCAGTTTTACCAAGAGTTTCATGAATGTTAAAACTCTTTTCTAGTTTACAATGTTATGATTATATTTTGGATGATTTCAGCTATGGAATAGTACATGTTTTTGAATTAAAACTATAAATAATTGAGAGCTATTCTGTAAAAAAGATAACTTGAATTTAGATGGTAACTATTAATAGGCAGTTCAACAATTGCCCTGAGCAAAGTAAGTATAAATATTACATATATTTGAATTAAAATATATTGGTCAATTAAGATGACATATTAAAATTATTTTATGAATACTAAAATTTCCTTCAAAAATAATATTTGCTAATAATAATTGCTATATCTGTAAATTTATCTCTTCATGCAATAAATGTGTTTTAACAGCCAAATATTAAGATAATAAAATTAATTCTGCTCATTAAGTATAGACATATGGTCAATTGATTATTAATCCATAAGTATGGATTTTTCAAGATCTAAACCTAATGTATAAAAGATCAATTGTGTATGAAGTTTCTCTACAAGAATAGTAGGAGCCTTTTCTATATTTCTTCTTAAATTTAATTATTCTCTTGAGTAATATGAGTACTGCCCAAGTAATTCAGTCACACATCTATTCACATTAATGAGAAATTACATGGCTATTGTTATGACTTTGTAATCTTCCAGAATAAGAACCAAAGGTTTCCCTCACTGCAGAAAACAGAATCAGTAAACCTCAGCTTGCATTATTGTGAAAACAAAAATGATTTTAATTTCAACATTTCTGACTTTTCTCTTGTATTACAAAGACCTGAAATGACATAAGAAAATATTCTACAATATTTCCTTATAAAAATATCCTCACAATTCATCCCTTAGTCCTCCACTACACCCTGACACTGAAAACAAAATGATCATCCCAGAATTGTGCTCCATCCATGATGAATTTGTACACTAGTTCAACAGGGATTCACATCCCATGATGTGTATAAAAACATCACAGCATGGAATTTTCAGCATTTCATAGTGGTGGTCTAATTTCACACCATTAGACTGGCTTTTATTTAGGGGTGTGTGTGTGTGTGTTTCTTGCTGTATGCAATCCCAACCCTTGGATTTATCCACATGAAATTTAAAATTTTTTTATTAGCCCTTCCTAGCTACAGACTCAGCTCCCTCCTTCCACAATCCTAGAAAACAACAGGAATTTGGAGGTAAGAAATTTTAATGTCATTTTAATTTAACGTAACAAGAATCTGAAGTTTGGGAAAGTTAGCTGACTTATAACTTTTGCACTGTCACTGAATGGTACAATCAGGACTGAATCTTGAAAGCTTCATGTTTAGTGTGTGTACCCTTGCATATTTATTAAGTTTCACTTCTACCACTTCGGAGAAGGCAATGGCACCCCACTCCAGTACTCTTGCCTGGAGAATCCCAGGGACGGCGGCGCCTGGTGGGCTGCCATCTATGGGGTCGCACAGAGTCGGACACGACTGAAGCGACTTAGCAGCAGCAGCAGCTGCCACTTCGTTTATTCTAAGGCTAATTCCTTCAAATTAAGGATTGAACCCTAGATTTTATATCCAAGGGTCAGATACACTTCTAACTTTCTATAATTTTATATCAGCTATAAATTAATATATCATCATATTCTGTGATACCTAGATTCTGAAAAATACAAAAAAAATTTTTTGAAAATTTCTTCCCATTAGAAGCTCCTATTCTTTCCCAATCTTGATGCATGGTAAATACAGTAGGTCTTCACTCAGGGCATTGCCACTGCAATGGATTCTTGAAGATTCAGTTTAAGTTTACCCAGGGCAACCAGAACAAGGTGGTCAAAAAGACAATATGTGTTGTGTTCAAAAGATTAATTTGTCATCATAACTCAAGTGTTCGACTGAGTTCAAGGGTGAGAGCTGAGGTAGCTGTATATGCAAGTGAGCAATAATGTCAAATGCCAGAAGAGCAGATTAGGAGAGAATTTACAGAGCGTGAAGAGTTTAATAGGGCTTCCTGGGTGGCTCAGGTGGTAAAGAATCTGCCTGCGATGCAGGAGACCTGGATTCAATCCCTGGGTGGGGAAGATCCCCCTGGAGAAGGAAATGGCAACCCACTCCAATATTCTTGACTGGATAATCCCATGGACAGAGGAGCCTTGTTCCCTACAGTCCATGGGGTCGCAAAGAGTTGGACACAACTGAGCGACTAACACAACATAAAAGCTTAATAAACGCTAAGGAGTAGTTGAAATCACCTTTTTATAATGAACTAAATAGGTGGTGACAGCACATCTAAGACAAGGTCTTTTTACAAAAGAGATAAAGTTGTTTTGTTTTTTTTTTCCAAAAAGTGTTTTATTTTGTTGAAGTTTTTCTTTCATATGAGTATTGTTTCCATTGGTAATATAAAAATACTTGACACATAGTTTTGGTTTGAATATCCTCATGTGAAAAATTCTGCTGTTTTAATGTGTTTTCTATGTTGGGTTCATGATCTTGTTGAAACTTGTCCATGATCAAAGTGAGGTTATTTTCCCAAGGCAAGTGATAAAATATTTCAAGAAAAGTAATTTAATAAAAGCAGGCACCCACTTCACTATTCTTTGACAGATTATAGAACTAATGAAAAATGAACAAAGAGCAAGAAGATCTAAAGCATAACGTATATTTGTAAATGTCAGTGCAGTAATGGTGATCAGTTAGTCAATGTGCAATCAATATTTAGAAAGAAGTATTTCTGTTTATGGCTAAAAATAAATGCTTGTAGAGGAGCCTTGATTACCTTAAGATTACTAGCATCTCTTTTTATCTGTATCTATTCTTCTGTATCTGTGAATCTCCAAGGATAAATCCCTTTGTGCAAGGCCCCATGAACTGAATGTGTCCTTTACACACTGCCTTAGGAAAAGGATCATAAGGCAATTTCAAGCCCTTAGACACAAACATTTGTCAGTTGAACTTGTAATATCCTGATGTTAGTTATTAAATATAGTGTGAAAAGTGATGCGAAATGAGGGATGTTGGAGGGTGCCATGTGACTAACCTGAGGCGAAATAAGAGGGAAAAAAGAATCAGGAAGTGAAATGCATGGAGCAAAATGAGTATGACTTATGGAACCAGAGGAGGGAGATATCAAAAGAAGAGGAAATAGGTTTCTGATAAAAGAAGCTGCATTTGCAAAGATATATATACTGTCACATAGAGTAAAGAATTAACCAAAATTTTGTCTATTTAACCAATATTTCTGATCTAATAGCAATAAGCATAACTTCTGTGATGCTGGGTACTTTTCATGTTTTCATTTTTGTCCGATTCTATCTTATTTGCCTGAGTTGCCAGTGAGTCAAATAATATTTATACCATTAGAGTCACTTCTAGTGTCTTGTGCCAAAAATAAAAAAAAATAAGTAAATACATGACTAATGGGAAATGTTAGTATGAATAATTATTTATTTTGTTTTATGCTCAGAATTTGAAACTACCTCAGCACTGGGCATAAACTGGGGATAATTCACAGTGAAAAAAAGGAATTAGTGTGTGTGTGGAATAGAATGAATGTGATTGGTAAGAGGACAATAGATAATTAGAAAATTCTGGATGGCAGAAAGAATATGTCATCTATTTCAAGACACAGCAGAAAGAGGAGAGAGGCAATAACTCTATTTCGTCAAAACTGATACAAGAATTGAGTTACGTATTCCCTGCTGCCGTTTGATCCTGACTGTTAATGAGCAACTTTTCACTTGCTGCAACCGGAATGGAATGAAGTCTGTCTAAGGGTAGAGTCTTTTTTCTAGTTCTTTTTTCTCTTTTCTTCTTCCCTCTGCTTTAAATCCTTTGGTCTTGATTATAGGCAAGATATAGTTCATTTTGACTGATTAGGAGACAGAAGCATCTAGAAGTATTCAAATCACTTGTTTTTCATATACAGCATACTATTCTTAATTATGACAAATTATTCATCAGCAGAGACGAATATATTTTAGCAACTATCGTATATTACAATTGCATTTGCTTTGCCTTATATAATGCATCAAATTATTTTTACTCATGACTTAATCTTTGAAGAAATTTTTAAAAAATATTTTAGATACATGCACATAAAATTATATCATATCTAGCTGATTAACAGTGAATTAAGTCCACAAATTGTTTATTCTTTGAGGCTTACTATGAATACTGACCTAATCTAACTACTTGAATAAATCACATTCCCCACATTATCCTACTGAATGAATTGACAACATGATACCTCTGCATATTGCCATTAGTCAAATACTTTAAAATAATTATTAGTGACGTGGAAAATTGATGTAAAAACTAACTATCACTTTCAACTTCTAGACTTATCATATAAAAACTCTTACCTTGCCTACGTATTGTGTGTCTGTACCTGTATACTCCTCCAACAAGAAGAACTGATTCCACATCCAGCCACGCTTGGTGCGATGTAGCATTTTACCATCATCTTGTGTCAGACCCACTATCCTTTCACTTGGTAAATCACTGCTACCTTTTTCTTGTAATGGGATAGCATCAGTTGCATGATACATATAAATCCAGATAAATAGTGATAGGCAGTGATAAGTCCTCATTATCTGTGGCTTCAGCAGGAAAGCAAATTCAATGTACTGTCTTTTTTCCCTGAAAAGTAGTAGGAGAAAAATAGTTTATTAGGCTGTGTTTCTTTGTCATATAACCTGTAAACTGCAAAACTTTTCTGAATATTATTTAGATGTTATAAATAATATATTATTGACATATTTTTTGATGTACATCAATGGATTATCATTAAAAACATATCGATAGTAAAGGAGAAGTATATAGAAAAAATAAACAGAAAACAGCTGAATTACTACTACTGTATTATGATATGTAAATGTGAATATATTCATATTTTAAAATATTCATTATTTTGAAAAAAGTAAGCTCTATAATACACCAAAGATCATATCGGTTTCCTAAAGTCCTCAAGACCAGTGAAAATAGAATATTTATTAATATATAAATATATATGAATAAGAACACTGTTTTCTGCCCACAATCTACCAAATTTTATAAGCTGTTTTTCCTCCTCCACCTCTTTCTCTCCTTTCCTTTCTCTTTTTCTTCTGTAACATATTGAGATGTTGCCTCAAGGCCAATTAAATGATACCAAATATACTTTGGATTGTGTCTTTAATTACTTAGCACTGTAAGGTTGATCCTTTACAATCAATAACTTTTTTTCCAACTATCAGTTGAGTAAGTGAGGAGAATGTGCTCTCCTCCTATTCAGGAACATTTTGATACTTAAAAAAAACACACATATTTATTTCAAATAATAATAATAACAAAAAGGAAAACACAAAATTGGTATTGCAAAATTAGATAGGCAGTTTTACCTATGAGATAATTTGATCCAGAATTTTGAAATGTTATGGTATTTCAAAATTAATTTCATCTATTAATACTTTGCTTTAATTTGAAACATATGTAATCTAAAACATTTGCGATGTTATTGCTGATTACAATGATTTGATAAACAAGAAAAACCCATCTCAAACTAGTATGGGCAAAAATAAATAAATAAATAATTCATTAGATTATAAAATCAAATTAAGTGTAGAAAGGAAAGGATGAAAGGAGTAGAGAAGAAACTGGGCACTTCCTGTTCATGAAAACTGAGAATTAGGGCCTTGGGTACTAGAGTTCTTTTTTTTCCCCTCTCTCTTGCTTTTCTCTGGCTTTGACCTAAGCCTTCTCAACCTGATGAAATCTGCAATAAGTGAATTTCAGATTCAATATCTTCCAATCAAGAAGGCAACTGATAGTCTTTTCTATTTTGAGTTTAAAAAACAAAACAAAACAAAAAATCCTAGAAATGGACTCTAATTTACCTGGCCTAGGCCAGATGTCCAGTACTAGACTATGTACCTGTGGATTTAGTTGCAGTTATCAAGTCATAAAAGTCATATATAACCCTCAAGCTTGGCTTATCCCTTATTATCTGAGACTTTTGGATACTTACCTGCATCATGAGGTCTCAACTACTTCTTTTATGACAGGAGAATAATCAGTCCCTGTCTCATAAAGTACTGTTATTTATTTTATTTTGAACATTTATCACAAAGTCGTAGCTATTTGTAATACAAAGATTAAATTTTTACAGTAGCATATACCTATGAGAACACTGAGGTGTGAAGAATTAAGTAATTTGACAAAATTCATACAGTAGTACATGTTGGAGCTAGCTTTTAAATCCTCAGCTTTAAACTAATTTTTACATAATATAATACATGTAGCTTATAGTAAATCAGCACAGTGTTAGCATGCAATTCTCCAACATGTTAGTGTTTTCGTTATCAATCAATGAGGTTTTCTCCCAATGTATACCAATATAATAAAGAATGGATACTTGCTATAGTACAGACCTATTGGCTTGTCCACCTATATTTACTCTAATTTCCATACCTATTATTAAAAAAAAAGTTCTTACTTAACAATATACACATATGTAACCACAAATCTACACACTTTCAGAATGAGAGAAATCAAAGCCATGTTATTATTTTTTACTCTGAAAGCATGGGTGGTGATAATTATTATCGATGGGAGAAATTTTCACTTATTGAGTTATGAGAAAGTCATTCTGGCTTATACATGATTTAAGTTGAACTTTATGCTAGTTAAAAAAGCCTACCTGTGGTCTATTGAACATACACTGTAAATCTGTTTTAACCATTTAAGAAGAGAGTACATTTGAAAACCAAAATGGAGTAATTGCGGTTTAGTCATCCAAAATGGGCATAGTTTTAGACATGTTCCTGCATCAAAGAGAACCTGAATTTCCTAATTTCAGATTCAACAACACCAGTCATTCTCAAACTAACATCCCTTAGCAGCTGCAACATTATGGTTTCAAGGTCTTCCTTTCTACCTCTGCAACCATTTTGGACACCAACTTATCCTTGCTTAACAAGCATCCTTACTTCTTGCAGCTCCAATCCTAGTTCTTGATGAGCAGTTTATGTAATTTTTAATGCATAAAGGTTTTTGCCTTTATCAGTCATCACCATTTTGCAGTCCAGCAAAACACAATTCAAGTTCTTGATTCAGTGTCTCTGGAGCTCTTGTGCTCCATTTGGCTCAGAGAAAACCCCCCTTTTTTTTTCTTACAACAGATAGTTTATTACTTCCATCAACAACCTCATTATAGATTGTTCATTGATTATTCCTGTTGACTTTACATAGCTAGTAGTAATCTTGTAAACTACTGAAAACTGGTAAATTTAACCACAATAAAACTGTGAAATAAATTTCAGAACAGTACAACTGCAAATTATACTTGCAAAACATATAATGAAAAGTATCTAATGGCCAATAGCTTAGAATATGCCCCATGTTTTATTTATCAGGGATGAAAGTGAAAGTGAAAGTGAAGTTCTGTCCAACTCTTTGCGACCCCATGGACTGTAGCCTACCAGGCTCCTCCATCCATGGGATTTTCCAGGCAAGAATACTGGAGTGGGTTGCCATTTCCTTCTCCAGGAGATCTTCCTGACCCAGATCTCTCGCATTGTAGGCAGACGCTTTGCTGTCTGAGCCACCAGGGAAGTCCTTTATCAGGGATGGTGTGGTAGAAAATGAGCAGCCAGAGAATCTCAAGAATAGCTGTTAACTCACTGTGATAAATAATCACACTTCCTTAGTAGACTACACTGGATACCCTGGTTTCTTCCCACTGGGAGATTTCCATGAGAAATTGAAGAGCATTCTTCATTTCCTGTTGTTTGTTCTGTGATACCCACTTTAGGTAGAATGTAAGTCTTTAAGCTGAAAAGTTCAGTTGTATCAGATGGAGCCAAAGACTTAGGCAGAGGCCAGCATCCCATAGGTCTCTATAATCTATCGTAAAAAATTTGCTTTCATTTCAGTGCAAAATGGAAAGCACTTGAAAGGCTTTAACATGCCATGCTTAGAAAAGATCAATTTGGCTACAGATTGGGAAACAGGTTAGAGGATAGGAAAGGATTTGGGGAGACAATTGAAGTCTATCACTGTAATCCAAAAAGTGATGATGATGGCTCACAGAGAAGCGGTTTGAAGTGGACACTGAATCTCTGCTCAGATTTCCTTTGATGCTTTAATATGGCCACATACACACACTACATGCACTGCAATTTTTGTATGCTTTGCTTTTAATGGCCTGCACCTGCTACTCTCTTTGAAGGATTTCCCTTGGTTACTGGAGCCACTTTGCCCACAGACATAGGGAGCCTAAAGTGCCTGCAAGTTTACAACTGTCTCTCATGGAATCCCTGAGCCACTGTTTAACAGGTGCAGAAATATTAAAAACCAACACGTTATTTGCATCCCACAGCTCCCCTAAAGAATCATGCTGAGCCTGGACTGAATGAAATATAACACCCTCACTTAGACCCTTTTTCTTGTTTTCCTACGCTCTCCCACACTTCCTGACCTGGAAGCAATCTGTTAACCAATCACTTGCACTCAAATTCTTGCCTGTTTCTGGGGAACCAGACCTAAGACTAGAGTAAGATCTTCATAGTCAATATTCAGAAGAGAATGTTGATTTCACTGATTTAGTTCAGTTCAGTCACTCAGTCGTGGCCAATTCATTGCGATTCCACGGGCTGCAGCACACCAGGCTTCCCTGTCCATTATCAACTCCCAGAGCCCGTTTAAACTCATGTCCATCGAGTCGGTGATGCCATCTAACCATCTCATCCTCTCATCCCCTTCTCCTCCTGCTTTCAATCTTTCTTAGCATCAAGGTCTCTTCCAATGTGTCAGTTCTTCGTATCAGGTGGCCAAAGTATTAGTTTCAGCTTCAGCATCAGTCCTTGTATCAATTATAAAGTGTTAAATAAAGGAGAAATAAATTCTAATTCCTAGATTACTTGTGAACTAGGCAAATGATTGAGCAAAATCTTGAGCCACTTTTGAGTGTCATTTATAGCAGGAGAGGAAAAGATGCATTAGAAAAATTGTTTCATTTTTTTCTCCTTGTTCTTGGTCAAAATGAAGTCTTTTATTTTTTTACTGCTACTACTAACATTTCAGCATAATAATAGGAAGCAAAGTTATTACTGGTCTACTGACTTTATATAGGTTAATTTATATATTATGGCAACATTTTAAACTAAAGTCTTCTTTAACTCCTCATAGTTTTCATATTGTAAGGAAACTGAGGCACAGAGAGTTTAACTGACTGCACAAGTTCACATAAATAGCAACAGAAAGACTGAAAACTAAAACTAGGCATTCCTTGCAGTTGGGCTCTACTGCTCCAGAAATAGACTAGTAACATCTGTGATGCTGCAACTTACTTTTATTCCAACTTGCCTTCTGTGTTGTAGGCACTGTGCTAAGTCTTTTTTCAAACACAGTTTCTATAATCCTCCTCATAACCATATTATAAGGAAAGTATGACCATACTAGAAAGAGGGATAAACTGGAATTGAAGGAACTTGCTAATATCACAGAAAGTCAGGCATCTGTGGGAAAGTGGAAAGGTCTAGGATTTGAATTCTGTTGGACTGATATCAGTGCTCCTGCTATTAATTGTACTGCTGTAAAGTAATATTGCTGCACAGGCAACTTACCTGGAGGCCTCCTTTATGAGCTTTAAATGCTTGCATAAATGAAGGTTTTGCCTTACTCACACTCTGACCTTGAACAATGTTACCTGGTTCATCCATAGTCAACTCCTTCTCATTATTTTCAATTTCTATGTCATATTTTGCTTTCTTTCAAAAATCTTCCAAAATAATCTTTTCAAAAATAGCTTAGCCAACTTCAGTCTCTATTGATTTCTTTTATACCATCCATTTATTTCTTTCATATAATTTACAATGGTTTTAATTATATATTTCATTTAGTAGATTATATGCTTATTGACAGTTTCCTCCAGCTATAATGGATGGTTGTGGGATATTTTGTGTCATGCATGAAGCAATTATTAACATACCATAGGTACTTAATATGTATTTGTAAAATTAACTGATTAGTTGATTCATGCCTAAATTGGATAATCCTCATTTGAGCCTGGGATCAAATATGAGATTGATGATATCTGATTGCATTAGTATCTAACAAAGATACAGAAAGAGATTAACTGGGAGGAAATGTGCTTTTTAAAGGGGTTCTGGGGAAAAAAGTCTTTAAAAAAAGAGTTCTAGTGTTTTTTCTAACAAGTAAAACTCAGGCTGCAGTGAAGTAAGACTGATATTCATAAAAGTTTGCATAACATGGGATTAAGTATGAACTTCACAAAGTGATTGGTATAAATTATAGACTGTTTGAACAGTGAAGCCCTTTTATTAAATATCTTCTTTATTTTCCTCATGATTCTAAGCATAGTTCATTCACCTTTAGGAAAAATTAATGTACTCCCTTGTGTGGCCAATTTAACATCTGTACATTCCTCAGCTCTTGAACAATTGTGCACATCACAAAGGATTCTGTTGTATTTGTTTGTAAATTTAACAAGCTCTTATCCCATAGGGTTTATTAAAAATTCTTCATATCCTTTATTTATTCAATAGCAACAAGATGATTACTAAATTTTCTATGGTTGATTATCTCTATCAGCCTAAAATGCTCTGCATTTTAATCACATTTTTGTTGATAAATAAAAAACATCAGATGTATTATGAAGTACAATATTTTAAGTTTGGTTTAATCTTGATTTTGTAATCAAGGAATTCACTTAAATGTTAACTTTAAAAACTGAAAATTATTTTGTTATCATTCCCTTGTTCTCCTAATTATATTTCAATTGCATTTGAGAAAAATGACTGTTGACTATTTGTGAACCAAGAAAAATGTAAATTATTGTAATTAAGTAGGATGTTCATCATATAAAACTACCAGCCAGATTTGAATTATATCATTATTTCTTATCCTTAATTCAGACCAAGTATTTTCAAATTTCCAACCATATTTTTCAGGCAAAGTTTCTGAGATAAAATGTACACACAAAACAAGTGTATATGGTTGATTTTAGTATCTTATTTTAAGATTTGTAGTCAACAACCTACTTCCACACACATTAACATATTTATCTAAAGAAAAACAAACAAACAAACAACAAGTAAACCTCTGGGTTATGGTTGTATATTCTGAATCCTTTTCCAAATGAGATATATGAGGTTTGGAGAGAGAAATAAAACTATTAATATTTCTGATTACCCAGTTACTCTGTGGATTTGGCAAATGGCATACATATGTTGTTTTTTGCTTGGCTAGTGATCTTTCCAACACACTATGGTAGTTTATTATACTGTTTGGTGAGATAAGCCTAACAATTTAGCTAGTTAAATGATGCATATACGAAGAATCAATACTAAGAATGTGAATAGACACCAAAATTATAAGTCTTGTAAGTCTTATAATCAAGGATCTATTGAATATTTAGGGACATATGTTTTAACATATCTATTTTTCATGGTAATTGATACTTCTCATATTTATTATATAAATACATGTATACATATGAAATTTATCATTTTGTTGTATTTATTTAATATATATATTTTCTAAAATAATTTACTGATTCTTTCTCAATAATTTCATGTTCAATTATTGGCACCTTGAAATTTGGGATTCTATATTTATCTACCTAAATCTGATAAACCTATTTCAAAACAAAATCAGAAATTAATGGAAGAAATAGGAAATGCCAGCTTTCTATAAGCAAACTTTAATAGTTATCACCACTAAACTAAGCCTTAAAAATTCAGCTTTAGGTCTTCTCTAGAAAATAGAGTATAAACTGGGGTCTGAAGAAGCTCTACAACAGGTTTTGACAATATACTATCAAAATAACAATGATAACATTATATTAAATACATAACAGAATATAAATATGTACATATAGGATTATAAAATCTGAAGACATGTAACCAATCTATTGTCAGAATCTAAGAGAAATAAATACTGTCTGTAAGAATAGTGTTCTAGATTAAAAAATATATAATAATGGATGACTCTCTATGATTTCTGGAAAACACATCAACTTTCAAACAAAAGGAGATAGGCAAGCAAATTTTTCCCCAATATCAGTTCCCTAAAAGGGACCAAAAAGATCAAAACTTACATGTGACCTTCTATTACACAGATGCCCCCTTTTTAGTTGGCCAAGATACTACTGTATCTGTTCAGTTGAGGTACCCCCTATAATATAACAAGATAAAGAAAAAAGGGACATGTTAGCGGGTGTCATTTTGGACATATTTTAATTGGGGGATCTGCTTTACAAGTGAATCATTTTAGTCAGGGTCAGAGATGGAAAAACTGTTAAGAGACAGTCATGTTCACAACTTGTTTAAGAATGTTGGCTAATAAGGTATTACTGGAATTTGATATTATCACAAAGAGGGACAGTTTTTGTCTCTGTGTTCATAAACACTAGAAACTGGACAAAAAGACTTTCAAGTTGGTGTGGCAAAACAACATAACATGCAGCATAAAATTGGACTATGCTAAGCCTAGGGGAAATGCACACCATTTAATTAGCATAAGCACATACAACAACACTTTCATCTGAGGGAAGAATGAAAAACAAAGCACAACAGTGGGTCAGTGAAAATGCAGGAAATCAGATGAAGAGAAGGCTTTCCCACAGGAAAGAATAGTTATGCTCGTATAGAAGTTAAAAGTCGCCAAACTCAACACCTCACAACCTGTTAGCCAGTTGTCTTTCTCTCCTTGCCCTTTAAATTTCTGCTGCTACATTTTTAATTCACTAGTAAAGAATGAGAAGCCCTAGGCCCTCACTCTCCATACTAGTAAAGGCAGAACTCCAGACCTATGCACTGGCTAGCTAACTTACTCTTGCTCTCTCTGTCTCTGTATACGTGTGTGTATCTCTTTCTCCCTCAACTCCTCCTCTCCAGGGAATAGGTATGTGCACTCAGGTGTGCCATGTGCTTCCCAGGAGTTGTGAGAATAAACCTTTGTGCTTTTTTTTTCAAAGTTTTTTTGATTTTTGGTGCTGAGAGAGTTTTGCAATCATAATAAGAACTGTAAGGGATGATCTAGCCATGGCATTGCTTATCAGTAGGCTCAGACTGGCACAAAATGTAGGTGAATGGGTAAACCAGTTGGGATATACCTATATCATATTACCCAGGGGCAAAAAGAAATGAGCTATCAAGTCACTTACAAAATTGAGAAAACAAATGCCTTGTGATAAGTGAAATGTTAAAATGCAGCATTCAAGTTTGAAAATACTAAATCACTAAAACTGAATGACAGTCTGGAAAAGGCAAAACTACAGACACAATAGAAAATCCAGGGGTTGTTGCGGTTTAGGAGGAAGATAATAAGGATGAATAGGTGTACAAAGGGGAACTTTTGAACAGGGAATTCTGTATGATACTACACAGTGGCCTATGTGACATTATACATTTGTCAAAACCCATGCAACTTTACACAAATAATTAACTTTAATTTATGCACTTGAAAAAATCACTTAGGAATTAAAAACTGCAGAGGTTGAATCAAGAAGGAATGCAGGCTACTACAAGAGAATCTAACATTAAAATTGTATGAAACCACCTGAGTGAAGGGTGGGGGAGGGGGAAAGGTGCTGCTCTAAACAACTTTGGAAATGAGTCTCTAAGACTAAATGGAAAGAAACTGAACATATGAATTGCCTTCTAGCCTATAAAGTTGTTTTTTCCAAGGATGTAGGTTAAGAATTATGCTGCTCTACATATATACTGAAATTGAACAATTAAGTAATTTTATGGTAGATATCGGAAGTCACATTTCTCACTGCTGTTGTGAGAAGTTACAGATAAGCAAGGAAATGAGTCCCTTGGACTTGGAGGAGATCAAACCAGTCAATTTAAAAGGAAACCAACCCTAAATATTCATCAGAAAAACTGATACTGAAGCTCTAATACTTTGGCCATGTGATGGGAAGAACCAGCTCATTAGAAAAGGCCCTGATGCTGGGAAAGATAGAAAGCAAAAGGAGGAGGGGGAGGCAGAGGATGAGATAGTTGGATAGCATCACCAACTCAGTGGATGTGAATTTGAGCAAACTCCTGGAGACAGTGAAAGACAGAGGAGCCCGGTGTGCTGTAGTCCATGGGGTCACAAAGAGTCAGACATGACTTAGTGACTGAACAACAAAGGAAAGGAGGACAGCATGATCCATGTGGTAACGGATTAGAATTGGAGACATCAGTGAAGACTTATGTACTTTAATGTAATCACAGATGTTTATATATTGAAATATTTATAGATATCGGTTATGCATATGAAGTACGTGTATATGTAGTCCTTACCTTATTAGTTGAGATGGCCTGCCAACAATACTATCCAGTAACAATCAACTCACTTAGTATACCGATCTTAGTTTCTAATACCATTTTCCAAATTAAAGGAACTTGGGCTTCTTGGAGAAAAGTCTGATTATAGAACTAGAGCAGGAAACATACAGTAGCATTTTGTAGTGCCAATAAGTAAGTAGTAGTGTTAGTTGCTCAGTCCTGTCGTACTTTTTGTGACCCCACGGGCTGTAATCCTGAATCCTGCCAGACTCCTCTGTCCATGGGTTTCTCCAGACAAGAATACAGGAGTGGGTAGCTACTCCCATCTCCAGGGGATCTTCCCGACTCAGGAACTGAGCCCGAGTCTCCCACATTGCAAGTAGATTCTTTACTGTCTGAGCCACCAAGGAAGCCAGAAAGTGAAGCAGTGCTTAAAATAACACACACACACACATGCATGTGTATGTGCACACGCACACACACACACACCTGAAAAATTCAGTTCAGTTGCTCAGTTGTGTCTAACTCTTTATGACACCATGGACTGCATGCAGCATGCCAGGCTTCCTGTCCATCACCAACTCAAACTCATGTCCTTTGAGTTGGTGATGCCATCCAACCATCTTATCCTCTGCCGTCCCCTTCTCTTCCTGCCTTTTCCCAGCATCAGGATCTTTTCCAATGTCAATTCTTCGCCTCAGGTGGCCAAAGTATTGGAATTTCAGCTTCAGCATAAGTGCTTCTGATGAATATTCAGGACGGATCTCCTTTAGGATGGATTGGTTGGACCTCCTTGCAGTCCAAGGGACTCTCAAGAGTCTTCTCCAACACCACAGTGCAAACATTACCCCATCCCCAATCAATTCCTTTAACCCTACCCACGCCGTCTTTTGGGGCTTCCCTAGTGGCTCAGTGGTAAAAAAATTTGCCTGCTGTGCAGGAGATGGAGGTTCGATCCCTGGGTTGAGAATATCCTCTGGAGAAGGACACGGCTACCCATTTCAGTATTCTTGCCTGGGAAATCCCTTGGACAGAGGAGCCTGGCAGGCAACAGTCCATGGGGTCCACAAAACCAGACATGACTTAGCAACCAAGCAAAAACAACAACAAACACCCTTTTAAGTCCTTCACAATCATTCAGTATGCTGTTTCCTGAAAATATCCTGACAGAAACACTGGGGAAAAGGTAAAAATGAACTAACTGTCTAAGACTACAACTTACATGTAATATGAGATCATACGTGAAGTCATCAAAAAATCCACTTAGTAATTCTTTCACCAAATATATAAAGTGCCTACTCATTTTCTAGATATTTTTCTAGGTGAACAGAACTGCATATTCTTTAAGGAGTTTCAGTTCAGTTCAGTCACTGAGTCGTGTTGGAATGTTTGCAGTCCCACGGATTGCAGCCTGCCAGTCTTTCCTGTTCATTGCCATCTCTCGGAACTTGCTCAAACTCATGTCCATCAAGTTGGTGATGCCATCCAACTATTTCATTCTCTGTCGTCCCCTTCTCCTCCTGCCTTCAATCTTTCCCAGCATCAAGGTCTTTCCCAATGAGTCAGTTCTTCTCATCAGGTGGAGTTTATATTCTAAGGAATTTATATTCTAAGAATATGTTCTACATATATAACATGAGAAAATGTGCTTATGACACATATCTGAAGAGGTTACTGAGATTACAAGTGATTTATTGAATAATATTTAATCTATCAGGAAAATGAAACAAAATTCTATATTTCAAATTTTTAATCAGTGGAGAAGGGTATAAATGCATTTTCTACTCATGGTTTCATGTTAGCTTCTAGAGTCAAAAATGAACATGACAGATGCAAGTTAATATGTGTCTAACATGCACCAGCCTGAGCAGAGTGTTAAAAAATGTCCATGTTTAAAACTGTATTTGATTTTACAGAGCTTTTCTCCCAAAGTAGTTCTAGAAAACAATAGTTCACACCAAACTGCTGGCCAGCTTATGTCTTAAGGTAGAGCTGGAGATTCCAGGATCAAGTGGGTGGTGGGATATGCATGGAAGTACAGACGAGTGGCGGGAAAACTAAGTAGTTACGGAAGAACAAATTACAAAACAAATATGCAAGCACTTATACTACTTACCATATACATATACAAATGGGAAGTTGATATTTTAATCAAAAATTATGTATTATGGATTTTAGGGGCTTCCCTGGTAAAGGAATCTTTACCAGATAGGGAACAAGACTCAGATGGTAAAGTATCTGCCTGCAATGTCAGAGACCAAGGTTCTATCCCTGGGTAGGGAAGATCCACTGGAGGCGGGCATGGCAACCCACTCAGGTATTCTTGCCTGGAGAATCTCCTTGGACAGAGGAGGCTAGCAGGCTACAGTCCATGGAGTTTCAAAGATTCGGACATGACTGAAGTGACTTAATACACATCAGTTCAGTTCAGTTCAGTTCATTTCAGTCGCTCACCAGTGTCCGACTCTGCGACCCCATGAACTGGAGCAAGCCAGGCCTCCCTGTCCATCACCAACTCTCAGAGTCCACCTAAACCTATGTCTATTGAGTCGGTGCCATCCAGCCATCTCATCCTCTGTTGTTCCCTTCTCCTCCTGCCCCCAATCTTTCCCAACATCAGGGTCTTTTCAAATGACATGGATTTTAAACAGGAATTTTAACTTCTTTGTTTCATGAAACTTTCCATCAATCTGATGACAATATTTTAATGCGCGAATTAAGAAATAAGATGTAGAGTATTAAAATGGAGATGAATTTTATTAAAATAGAGCTATCTATTTTTAAAAACTGATTGTGATAAAATAGGGCTTCCTCAGTGGTGTTAGTGGTAAAGAATCTGCCTGCCAATGCAGGAGATACAGGTTCAATCCCTCTGTCAGGATGATCCACTGGAGTAGCTAATGGCAACCAACCTCCAATATTTTTGCCTGGAAAATTCCATGAATAGGGGAGCCTGTCAGGTTACAGCCTATGGGGGTAGCAAAGAGTCAGACACAATTGAGCACATGCACCCACATATATGATAAAATAATGCATATGCTTCTTAAGTAATGCAATAAATAATAAGACCTAGTAGCAGATCTGATTGGTTCCAATATTTACCAAGAAAAAAATGAGCAAACTCGATATTTAGAATCTTATTTTATTTCTATTAATGATAAAGTCACAGATACCTCTAAAACTTCTGTAGATTTATACCTACAAACACAAATTTGGGATATGTTAAACTTCAGTAAGAAATTAGTATGAATATTGATGTGTTTCCCAGTTTAAATGTATGGACTTATATTTTAAAGTAACAGGGACTTAAAATTTGGGGAAAAAAAAGTATTTAGATTGACATTATAGATGTAGGCAGAAGAGTGGAATAAACAGCAATTGTGAAGAGGGATATGGGTTAATATCCTGAGGTTGTAACTTTTTATGAGCATAGGGGAATTTATTAACTAGTTTTTATTTTCATCATATCTATAATAGGAATCTTAAGTCTATCTTAACAGAAGGCATAATGATTAAATAAAATCATGTGCATAAACAGAGCTTGAAATACAGTTGATTAAACTCTTCCTTTCATTCAAACTGACCTATTGATTAGGTCATTATATACTTATATTCCATTAATGTGTGACAAAACATTATGCATTTGCCTAGAAAACTTTAAATGAGAGGTTTGAGAGGGTCATTGTAAACTATCACATTAACTATTTTACAGGCATAAGCACATCCACAGTTTACTATAAGTGCTAATCTGGAATCTATAGAGGTAGCTTCTATTGTGTTCCATGCAGATCTCATCTACCATGCCAATCTACTTGCCAGCCAGCTGCTGTGAAGTCTGGCTACTAACTGCCTACAGCTGCTCCCTTCTTCTGAGAATTCTTCTGGACTGATGAGAACCATCAAACTAGGAAGTTGTCTTCTTTCTCCTTCTCTCTCTTGCTCTGTTTCCCCCTTACAGTTTCCTCCTGAGAAGCACATTTTCAATGTAACACCTATAAGCAAATCCAAGTCTCAGTTGCAAGACTGATTTTAAGAAACTACCTACATAATTGGTCTGAATGAGCCTTTAGCCTGTGAGAAGTGATCCATTCACCTATTCTTCAAATATTTGGTGCCTACTGTTGCCAGGCATACAGCATGATTCAGATGCTTGTGATACAAACAAAGCATACAGAAAGTGACAAGCACTATCCAATAAACACAATGAATGTGAATAACATATAGTAGATAGAAAGCATTCAGAACTACTGAAAAAAACTTATAGCAATACAGTGGGATATGAATATAGAAGCTGGGCAAGGGAAGGGAAGTGACATTCCAGGTAGGTTTTATTAAGAAAGCATTATTTGAGTCAATATTTGAAGAAAAGGGAAACATCCAATTAGATATGTAGGAGATGTTCTTTCAATCATACACATACATGTGCATGCTAAGTAGCTTCAGTCGTGTCTGACTCTTTGTGACCTATGGACTGTAGCCCACCAGGATCCTCTGTCCATGGGATTCTTCAGGCAAAAATACCAGAGTGGGTTGCCATTTCATACTCCAGGGGATCTTTCTGACTTAAGACGAAACCCGCGTCTCTTATGTCTCCTGCATTAACAGGCAGGTTGTTTACCACTAGCACAACCCGGGAGGCCCAATCATAGTAATAACAAAATCAAAGGTCCTATAGCAATTTTGTTGTTTCTCAGTCGCTCAGTCATGTCCAACTTTTTGTGACCCCATGGACTACGGCACCCAGGCTTCCCTGTCTTTCACTATCTCCCAGAGTTTACTCAAATTCATGTCCATTTAGTCGATGATGCCATCCAAAAATCTCATCCTCTGTCACTCCTTTCTCCTCCTGCCCTCAGTCTTTCCCAGCATCAGGGTCTTTTTCAATGAGTTGACAATAGTGTGCCTGGTTTGTTTCAGCTGTGTTTACCTGAGAGAAATAAGGGGGGAGAGTACAGAAGAAGAGGGCAGAGAAACTGAGAGTGGGTGGAGGCAGGTTCTTGTAGCCCAGAGAGGAAAGCATATGAAGGAGGAGGCAATGGCATCAAGCTAAGTGATCAAAAATATGAGGACTGGAAGCTGCCCATTGAATTGAAACCACAATCTTCACTATACAATTAATATTCTGCAATGCTTTTATTAGTAAATGCAGATTACATTTTACCTGGATTATTCACATAGTCTCTAAATATGAAAAAAATTCAGGTGGTCTAGCTTTTAATTACTAGAAGGTGCTACAATCTTTCTTACTGATGAATATATTTGCAAATGTCCTAATACCTGCAATGACGTTATGTTTCCATAGAGTCAACCTTGAAAACTGTTCAAATGTTAAGACTCAGACTTTAACAGGTCTCATTATTTGAGGACATGATCTCTGAAGCACAAATGCCTGGTTTCAAGTCCTAGCTAGGTGATCCTGAATGTGTTATTTAGTCATTAGTTCCCTAGTTGCCTTAGTGTGAAAGTTGTATTATCATTTTTTTAGTGTTTTGTGTTACCTTAGCTGATACACATAAATGGAATAATGCCTCACTACTAGTTTGAATGGGCTAGTTAATACAATGATAACATTATAGTAAAATAATAATATGTACCTCACACACACAGCATTTTATCATCAGTCAGTTAGTGAAGGCTGTTCTACCTCAACTTTATCAGAATTTCGGGCTGAAGGAGACCTGCTCCAATCTCTGATTCCACTTTTCCCAAGGTAGGAAAAAAAGTAACTTTGGCATTCAGTTTCTTAAAATCTCCACCTAGTATTGACACACATCAATTCCACTTACTTATCATTGACCAAATCAGGTTACTTTGTCTAACTTCAAAGATATTGGTGAAGTGCCTTCCTACAAAACACTCAGAAATATTTGGTAAGTAACAAAGATAATCATTATGATTAAAGCCCTGGCTACCAAATGTAAGGTTGATTCTTCCTCCTAGAGAAAAAATATACAAAAATACAACTTATGGGTTATATACAGACTTGCCATCAAGTTCAAATTGAAGGAGACAGTCTGTACACCAAGTCCGGATGAAGCTTCTCATGACCTAAGACCTATGAACTAAAATAGGATATCTGTTCCCCACACATGCAATAAATAGTGGTGACATAGGGGCAATACAAACATAATAAATGTTTTCCTTCTTAAAGCCATGGCAGTTTAGAAATCATGTTTGCATGTCCTACTCTCCTGGCAGTGGGAGAATCAGGCCATTATTAGACAGTATTCTTCAAATCTGGTTCCTGAGATGGTATCCCTTGTCCACTGTTCTTTGCAGCTCTTCACTTTCCAGAATTCTTTCATATCCATTGACCTCACTGACAACATCTGAAGAAACCTGCATGAACCTTGAAAGTTTAAAAAAAATTCTTAGTGAGCTTATGGACCATGGGGATTGATACTCCAAAGATCATTTTAACAATAAGATCTGGGTTTTTTGGCCTGGGTTGTTGGTTTGGGGGCAGTACAACTCTTAAAAACTAAATGTTCTTTTTCTATTTGGCTCCATTCAATTTCATGTGCCAAGAGACACTCCATAGGGTATTTTCTATTTATACACAATTAGACTTCCTATATTTTTTTTCTACTGTTCCACATTTCTTGCTATTTGTCTACTTGATTTTAGTTTGCTTTGTCTCATTGGGCTTTATAAGACAAGCCACAGTCTTAGTATCTTTAACATGAAAAATTTTGTACAAGGAAAAGGATTTATTGGGAACCAAATATTTAATTGGGTCCTGAATCTTTTGCTGTAGAGTCAAGCCACACAAAATGTCTGTTCTCTTGCTCTCTGTACATCCTCAGCTAGACCAGTGCCTGCTTCACTTACATTCCACTCACATGACTGACCTTCTTACATACTCCAGACCCCAGATAATGAATGCTGGTTCTAGCTTTAGATCATAACATCTCCACCATGATAGACTATCAAAAGGGTGATGAGGGGCATGCCTCACTTTTGGTTTCACTGGTAACCAATGAGCCAAATTCAGTTCAGTTCAGTTCAGTCGCTCAGTAGTGTCCGACTCTTTGTGACCCCATGAACCACAGCACGCCAGGCTTCCCTGTCCATCGCCAACTCCCGGAGTCTACACAAACCCATGTCTATCGAGTCAGTGATGCCATCCAGCCATCTCATCCTCTGTCGTCCCCTTCTCCTCCTGCCCTCAATCCTTCCCAGCATCAGGGTCTTTTCCAACGAGTCAGCTCTTCACATGAGGTGGCCAAAGTTTTGGAGTTTCAGCTTCAACATCAGTCCTTCCAATGAACACCCAGGACTGATCTCCTTTAGGATGGACTGGTTGGATCTCCTTGC
This sequence comes from Giraffa tippelskirchi, assembly GCF_054371585.1. Lineage (NCBI taxonomy): Eukaryota > Metazoa > Chordata > Mammalia > Artiodactyla > Giraffidae > Giraffa > Giraffa tippelskirchi. Next base: position 40,439,747 of record NC_137282.1, on the reverse strand, counting down.
AGTCCAAGGGACTCTCAAGAGTCTTCTCCAACACCACAGTTCAAAAGCATCAATTCTGCGGCGCTCAGCTTTCTTCACCGTCCAACTCTCACATCCATACATGACCACTGGAAAAACATAGCCTTGACTAGATGGACCATTGTTGGCAAAGTAATGTCTCTGGCAAAGTAATGTCTCTGCTTTTTAATATGTTATCTAGGTTGGTCATAACCTTCCTTCCAAGGAGTAAGCGTCTTTTAATTTCATGGCTACAATCACCATCAGCAGTGATTTTGGAGCCACCCCAAAATAAAGTCTGACACTGTTTCCCCATCTATTTGCCATGAAGTGATGGGACCAGATGCCATGCTCTTAGTTTCCTGAATGTTGAGCTTTAAGCCAATTTTTTCACTCTCCTCTTTCACTTTCATCAAGAGGCTCTTTAGTTCTTCTTCACTTTCTGCCATAAGGGTGGTATCATCTGCATATCTGAGGTTATTGATATTTCTCCCGGCAATCTTGATTCCAGCTTGTTTCTTCCAGCCCAGCATTTCTCATGATGTACTCTGCATATAAGTTAAATAAGCCAAACTGCCCTCAATTCCCCCTGTAACTGGCAATCTCCCCTTTCCACTCTAGTGTGAAGACTGCCATCATGTCCTACCCTCCATCTGCTACATATGGTGAGTTGTGCCTTCAGAACCTTGGTTCAGGCATATAAGATCCCTCATCCATTAAATCACTGATGTCTCTGATGTTGACTCTGGGCTTTCTTTGGTGTTAAAGCTGGGCAAGTACAGGCCTTGTAGTGCAGGGTACAGCCCAACACTTGCTTATATAACTCATTCAGAATTTAAAAAATAGATGTATGACCATCCTCTTGATTTGCTTTTGCTATAAAAGTTTTAATCAGCCATTTTCACACTAAATATTATTTTTCTTTTATGGAAGAGTATCAAAAGTTTGCATCTTCTTCTCAACCTGCCAGTACTCCATTCATGCCATCTCCTTTTCCTGCCAACAAAGCGGCATTGAAAAGTGAAAGTTATACTCAGTTGTGTCCGACTCTTTGTGATCCCATTAGTCCATGGAATTCTCTAGGCCAGAATACTGGAGTGGGTAGTCTTTCCTTTCTCCAGGGATCTTCCTAACCCAGGGTTTGAACCCAGGTCTCCCACATTGCAGGCAGATTCTTTACCAGCTGAGCCACAAGGGAAGCAATAGCTCTCTGAATTTATGTTTTTTATAGTACATGGCTGACACAGCCATAGTGACAAGTACACTCTATTGATTCTCTGTTTTTCCACATTTCCACTCAGACTACAAGTTCACTGGGCCCAGAATCTCCCTTCCAAGTTATCACAGGTGATAGTTTTGCCAAATATTACACCCCTGTACGAAATGAATTTCTACATTTTGAGACTCTGACAAGGCTTTCTTGACTGCTGAATGGCCAGGCTTTAAGTCAGTGTTACAAATTGCATGGGTTGTTGTTGTTGTTGTTGGGACAGCATATGAGTCCTAGCAAATATTTATTAACCAGTCATGTTGTTCTGTGGTGGCTTGGAGACAAATGCTTATTCTTGCTGAAGATATACAACACTGTGGTTTTCCTGGGAGGCTGTGATAAACCTTGTTACCAGGAACCCAAAGCAAAGGACATCCCATCTCCACGCCCTCAGGATTACCAAGAGGAGGAAGAAGGAACACAGGGCCTCTCAGGCTGGCCCCTAGGCTGTGCACACAGAAGAGGAACACTCACTTGCACTCATACTTTAATGTGCAAAACAAATTCCATGGTTATGTTTAAATTCAGAGGTTAGGAAGGAGGACAGTCTAACAATGTATTTGGAAGAAAGAAATCCAGAAATATTTGGTCAACAGCCTGGGTGATTGCTTATGAGAGTGCTTGTTACATGTTGAATTGTGTTCACCAAAAAGATACATTCAAGTCCTCACCCCTGGCACCTATGGATGTGAATTTATTTGGAAATCGGGTCTGTGAAGATGTAATCAAATTAAGATGAAGTCATTCTGAGTTAGTGTGGGCCTTAATTCAACATGACTATATTATAAGAAGAAAAGAGACTAATGTAGAGAAAAGAGGGCCATGGAAAGGTAGATATAAATACTAGAATTGTGCTGCCACAAAACAGCCTACCAGAGCTGGAAGAAATAAAGGATGCTCCACTAGAGTCGATGGAGAGAGTAGAGACCTGCCAATACCCTGACTTCAGATAGGTAGGTTCCATAATTGTAAAATAATAAATAATACATTTCAGTTTTTTAAGCCATCCAGTTTATTGTGCTTTGTTACAACAGCCCTAGGAAACTAATACAGTGCTAACTAAATATTAATATTTATTACCAACTTGTAGGATTTTCTTCACTGTATCTGGTAAAGGTAAGAGATTTCTTTTCGATGCTTCGATATCAATGAGTACATAATATGCAGTGAAGGGAGTTAACATAAAACATTTTTAGGACCACAAATTGGAATTGTTTCAGAAAGCTATGCTCCCTACTAGTTATCAGTATGTAAATTTAGGTAGGACATTAACTTCTCTCTGTACCTTAGTTTCTTAATTTGTAAAACTTAATAATAATACTCATGAACTTGTTGCTAATTCTCATAAATTACATATGACTCTCTTTTTTCAGACTATTATTCAAAACCAGAACAGGCTTTTTTTGTCTTTATATTAAGTTATCATGCACAGAGTAGAGGAGAAGATTATAAATATATGTTGAGGGATTAAATACTTTAATAGACTTAAAATGTTTTATATTTAGTATATGGAATTATCTAGAGTGTATCTTAATTTCTTTTATATTTCAAACTGAAAATATAGTGTGATATTATGGAAGAAAACTATATGAGGTACTCTAATATTATTAAAATATAAAATCATATATGAAACATGGCCAATTGCATTTAAGCAATTTTTATTAAAATCTATTATTTTAAAAACATATACACATGCTCTTTATTCACTTCATATGAATGAAAATACCAGCAAAATTGCATTTATATTCTTGAAATGTACTATGAAATAATCTCTATCAGATCAATAATAAAGATTTCTTGGCACTGATGCCTATTTAAATGTTACTATAGCAATCACCATGGTAATGTTTTCAATTAGTGTTCACAGTCACAACATAACATGAGTCTAATGTATCACTTGGCAGGTTCATAATGGATCTACAGATTATTTAATTTTACCAGTCAATAAAATCCAAACAGGCCAAAAAAAATGAAAAAAAAAAAAAAAAGCATCAACCATGTATTATCCCTAAGTTTTAAATTTCAAATACTCACTAAACTTTACAAATAATCCAGTGTAAAAATACATTAGCATTGTTCCCTTGCAAACCACCTATTCAAACACAATAAAGTTACAAAGAAATTGCTTCATAGGTCATTAACAGACACTAATATTAAAAATCCAATGTTTATTTCATCTGGAAAGTTCATCTGAAAATAAACTCACCTATGATAGATAAGTCATTATTATGAAATCTTATGGAGGGAAGGAAAATGAAGATGATAATAATGTTATTTATTATTGTTATATCTAGCATTGATGAAGCACATCTTACACCCCAGGCACTGTTCTAAGAGCCCCACAGTTTTAGTAACGTGTCTGTTCAGTTCACAAACCGTTCATTATCCCACTTCTAGGCCACTGGGATTGTGTTGCGCTGCCATCTTGAAGTTCTTTATAGCTATTTAGCCACTGAAGTTTGAGTGGATGTGATCTCTGTTCTTTCTGGAAGAAAATTTATGAACTGCGAAATAATCCTGCTACTATGTTTTTCCCTTTGCCATACCAAATAGCAGGACTTCCCACTAGGACCCAAAATGAGGACCACAAGGAGCTCCCTGACTCCTCCACTAGGCAAACTGTAAATAGGGGGAGAAAAAATTAAAAATTTTGTTTAAGCTCCCTGAACACCTTAGTCCTTTAGGACTGATGAATCTATCTTAAATCACATAACCGTCTCAAAATCTGCTTGATGAAGTGCTATATTATTCCTATTTTAGCAACAAAAAATGGAAGTTTAGAGTGTTTAAATAAATTTCCCAAGATAAACATCCATTAGGTGATAAGGGAGAAAATTAAAATCAGCTCTGAGAGCTGACAGCTGGTATCTGCTCTGCTCTGGCAACTAAGAAAAGGTTGTGGTTTCTTCTGCTGAGCACAAACAATTTAACAGAATATCATCACTAGATGAGCTCCCTCTATGAATGAACAAGGCAAAATTCTCAGTCACTAGGCACCCTCAAAATGACCAAATATCTTCCTCTCTTAGTTACTATGTCTTTATCAAAAACAATTTCAAACTGTTTTCCCAGGTACCATATAGAAAGTAACATACATATATAGAATTGCCTCAATTTCCTGGTATTACCTAAACTACTGCTGATCCCTGCTTTCATAAACACATTCCAAATGCCCCAGCATACCCCCAAACTCTACAACAGACTTAGCTTAACTCCCTCTGCCCAAAATATCTCCAATTTCCCCATGATGGCAGTATGCCTTGTTGCGGGAAGTTAATATGCCGAATTTTGAGTAAAACTGTGTTCCTGGTTGTCCTTTAGGCACTGGACTTTTCAGTGAGAATCGAGGTTTATTCCTGGGGAGTCTGGTTCTATTGTCCACCACACAACAAGTATGCCGTAATTGAAACTTAGCAGTATGAATTTTGAGAATCAATGAGGTTACTTAGGTTAGTTCCTTTCTTAACATAATTCCATGATAGATAGTTTTTAGTTTGAATAAATCAAAGGGTAAGATTAAAACAAATATGCCAAAGAACAGTGTAGTAAGACTGACACAGATATGGCATTTTGGGGTATGTGTGTATGAGTGCGTGTGTGTGTGTATACACATATGAATTTATAAGGAAGGTTGTTAAAGAATAGACTCAGTTCTTACCTCAGTGCCCAGCCTCAAGTGCAGAGAGCTGAATCAATTATACTCTCAGCTCATAGACTGTAATTATCATCAGATCATACAAGGACCTTCTATTGTTTCTTGATTTATTTTTATTTTATTCCCATCTGCCTTTCTCACCTCCCTCAGTTTTCTTAAGGGTTTTTCAATAAATAATATAACCTGGAAATCAAAGTGTTTCATAATAAAATTAATTATCCTCATCATGTACCCTGAGATTAGTGTAGAATCATGGTCTGATTTGGAGGAAGAATAATGGACCAAGAGTTCAAGAGACTCAATGCATTGAGTCTGTACATTAAGGAATGGATTTTTAGGGAACAGTTAACTATAACAGACAATTTTAACAATTTGAACATGTTATCTTTCACTCTACACATATTGCACATAATTGGATCTCATTTTTAAGGCATTGTAACATTAAAAATGCTAAAAATTTAGTTAGAAATACTGCACAGCCAATGAGGTTAATAAAGCTTTGAAATATTCTTAATCCACCGAATCCCAAGTAGAGAATATTTACTATTTCCAGTTTAAATTATCATTCATGCTATGTCACTTCAGCCTCACTATTAATCTTTATTAAGATATCTTTTCTTTGCTATAAGAGAAACTCTAAGAAGCAAAAATAGGTCAGAAATAACCTTCTAAACTCAGGCCCTATTGAGCTTCTTATTCTTCTGGCTATGATTTTTCCAGGAGTCAAGTATGGATGTGAGAGTTGGACTATGAAGAAAGCTGAGTGCCAAAGAATTGATGCTTTTGAACTGTGGTGTTGGAGAAGACTCTTGAGAGTCCCTTGGAGTGCAAGAAGATCCAACCAGTCCATCCTAAAGGAGATCAGTCCTGGGTGTTCATTGGAAGGACTGATACTGAAGCTGAAATTCCAATACTTTGGCCACCTGATGCAAAGAGCTGACTCATTTGAAAAGGCCCTGATGCTGGGAAAGATTGAGGGCAGGAGGAGAAGGGGATGACAGAGGATGAGATGACTGGATGGCATCACTGACTCAATGAACATGGGTTTAGGTAGACTCTCGGAGTTGATTATGGACAGGGAGGCCTGGCGTGTTGAGGTTCATGGGGTCGCAAAGAGTCGGACACAACTGAATAACTGAACTGAATTTTTCCTCTGGCTGTGGATCCTTCTCTGTAGGAAATTTGCTTAAGTAAGCTTTATGATAAGATCAAATTATTTTTATTTTTTTCTCTATATATTTGCCGAAGGAATATATGCCTGCTGCTTAAATAGCATCATTAAGTATCAGAGATATGAAATACTAAATGTAATATATTCAGTTCACTTTGTATTAGTGAGATAGTCTATAATTTAATTTCTACATATTTTACAAGTTTTGAACAGTTTATTATTCTCCTTAATTGTAACCATCTTTAGATATTGGAACATTTCAATAAATCTATAACAGACAGTACTGGTATTTGATTAGCCACTTCATAAACTTTATCTTGGATTTTTCCAGAACACTGATGGAATATCAGGTATGGGTTTTGACCATGCACTCGAAACTCATTTGTATTAATACAACACAGAACTGAAATCAATAGACTGTAGTAGATAGAGGAGAGGGATGCAGGTGAGAGGTTTGTCATTCAATGGAAAAAAAAATACTTACCACAAAATGCTACTGTGTGTACACAAGTAAGGAGTATGTACACAAAACGGTTAAACATTGTGCACTTTAGAGTCTGCCATCATTCCAGAAAAGGAATTCATTTGGCCAATAAACTTAAAACCCGTATGATATTTATCTTATAAGATAAGAATGCTTATCTAAGTTTAGCTATTTGTGAACTTTGAGTTTTTCAATGGTAGTGGTAAAAAATCTGAGGATTTGGTTCTATCCATTGTAGGAAAATACTTTAGCATGCTTGGCCACATAATTTTCCCCTGAGTTGTTTTTCAATCATTAAGTTGTATCCCATTCTTTGGGACCCTATGGACTGCAGCATGCTAGGGTTCCCTGTCCTTCATTATCTCCCAGGGTTTGCTCAAACACATGTTCATTGAGTCAGTGATACTATCTAACAATCTCATCATCTGGCACTCCCTTCTCTTTTGCCTTCATCATTCCCAGCATCACTACTAACAAAGCTAGTGGAGGTCATGGAATTCCAGTTGAGCTATTTCAAATCTTAGAAGATGATGCTCTGAAAGTGTTGCACTCAATATGCCAGCAAATTTGGAAAACTCAGCAGTGGCCACAGGACTGGAAAAGGTCAGTTTTCATTCCAATCCCAAAGAAAGGCAGTGCTAAAGAATGCTCAAAGTACTGCACAATTGCATTCATTTCACATGCTAGCAAAGTAATGCTCAAAATTCTCCAAGCCAGGCTTCAACAGTACATGAATCATGAACTTGCAAATGTTAAAGCTGGTTTTAGAAAAGGCAGAAGAACCAGAAATCAAATTGCCAACATCCGTTGGATCATTGAAAAAGCAAGAGTTCCAGAAAAATATCTACTTCTGCTTTATTGACTGTGTGGATCACCACAAACTCTGAAAAATTCTGAAAGAGATGGAAATACAGACCACCTCACCTGCCTCTTGAGAAATCTGTATTCAGGTCAGGAAGCAACAGTTAGAACTGGACGTGGAACAACGGACTTGTTCCAAATAGGAAAAGGAGTATGTCAAGGCTGTATATTGTCACCCTGCTTTTTTAACTTATATGCAGAGTACATCATGAGAAACGCTGGGCTGAAAGAAGCACAAGCTGGAATCAAGATTGCTGGGAGAAATATCAATAACCTCAGATTTGCAGATGACACCACCCTTATGGCAGAACGCAAAGAAGAACTAAAGAGTCTCTTGATGAAAATGAAAGAGGAGAGTGAAAAAGTTGGCTTAAAACTCAACATTCAGAAAACTAAGATCATGGCATCTGGTCTGATCACTTCATGGCAAATAGATGGGGAAACAGTGTCAGACTTTATTTTTTGGGGCTCCAAAATCACTGCAGTTGGTGACTGCACCCATGAATTTAAAAGATGCCTACTCCTTGGGAGAAAATTTATGACCAAATTAGACAGCATATTATAAATCTGAGACATTACTTTGCCAACAAAGGTCCATCTAGTCAAAACTATGGTTTTTCCAGTAGTCTTGTATGGATGTGAGAGTTGGATTATAATGAAAGGTAAGCACCAAAGAATTGATGCTTATGAACTGTGTTGTTGGAGAAGACTCTTGAGAGTCCCTTGAACTGCAAGGAGATCCAACCAGTCCATCCTAAAGGAAATCAGTCCTGAGTGTTCATTGGAAGGACTGAAGTTGAAGCTGAAACTCCAATACGTTGGGCACCTGATGCGAAGAACTGACTCATTTGAAAAGACCGTTATGCTGGAAAGATTGAAGGTAGGAGGAGAAGGGGACGACAGAGAATGAGATGGTTGGGTGGCACCACTGACTAAATGGACAGGAGTTTGAGGAAATTCTGGGAGTTGATGATGCACAGGGAGGCCTGGCGTGCTGCAGTCCTTGGGGTTGGAAAGAGTCTGACAAGACTGAGCAACTGAACTGAACTGAACTTCTCAGCAAACTCTATAGTCTGAGAAGAATTGAGGATTTGGGGCTCACAAATGACAATTATTGCCAAGGTAATACCTGTTGTTTAGTCAGCAGGCTAAGAGCAAAGGAAGAAGATATCTTAGAGTCAAGTTCTGGGAAATTGCATGGACTATTTGCATTCAGCAGTGAAGAACTGCAGGACTTCCCAGGTGGCTCAGCAGTAAAGAATCTACCTGCAATGCAGGAGTTGTGAGTTCAATCCCTGAGTTGGGTAGATCTCCTGGAGAAGGAAATGTCAACCACTCCATTATTCTTGCCTGGAGTATCTCATGGAAAGAGGCGCCTGGCGGGCTATAGTCCATGTTACTGTTAAAGAGTCTAATACAACTTAATGACTAAACAACAAATACAGTGAAGTACTTCATTGTAATTTTTCTTCACTGATGTCTTCTGTTCCTTAACATAATCTTTGTTCTTTTATCTTTCACTGAGTGTGTGTGTGCTCAGTCGCTTCAGTCATGACCGACTCCTTGCGACTCTATGGACTGTAGCCTGCCAGGCTCCTCTGTCCATGGAATTCTACAGGCAAGAATACTGGAGTGGGCTGCCGTGCCCTCCTCCAGGGAATCTTCCCAACCCAGTGATCAAACTCATGGCTCCTGCATTGAAGGTGGATTCTTTACTTCTGAGCCACTTGGGAAGCCTATCTTTCCCTAAAGGGTGTTACATTATCATTATTGACAGTAATTAATAATAATATCAATCCTAGAATTAGTAGGGCTGAGAGAAAACAGCAGAGGCCTATTGGGACTGAGCATTGGTCAGCTGAGAAACTTGAAGACAGATCCTAAGCACTTACTAATATGTAAAACTCAGAACTTGGAAACACTCCCAGAAATTTTAAGGAAATATTTAGAGGGATGGACTCAGTTTGGTGTAATCATGCAAGCTGGAACTAGGATTAAGTATAGGTTATGAAAGAAAGCCACAAATATGAAGACTGGAAAAATGAGGCTAGGAAATCAGCTACTACAGATGAGAATATAGATTTGGAGATACAAGTATTGATAGAGATTAGGAAACACGTATAAATGATATATACGCTCACGTTTTATTTGGAGAAATCATACTTTAAAACCTCAAAAATTAAGTAAATACTATTTTTTAAATGATACGTCGTAAAATTGTGTCAAAATTTATCTTTAACTTTAAAATGAAGTGTTCAGTAAGTTAGCATTCATGTATGTAAAAACAGTCCAGAAGTAGATTTGATTATTTTTATTATAAAAGTAATTTAGATGTTTAATTTTACGCAGGAACAATGAAATAGGCACTGTTTCAAATATTATAAAATGACAGTAGAAATGAAAGCATTTTAGAGCATTTCCTTGTAATTTTCATATTGCAGTCTGGGCCAACCAAAAGAGGGCGCTAAAGTATTGTGCTACGTAGCTTGGTTTTATAAATGGATCAATTTCACATAGGAATTGAAGGGTTGTGTTTAGATGTAAATTTAACTAGGTCTGATATTGACAAATTAACATTGATATATTATGCAAACTCTTAAAAATTTGAATCTTATAAAGAAAGGAGAAAAATCATATAATCTTCAAGTAACTTGAATCACATGATTTTTGTCTATACGTGTATAAATAGGGCCAATAACATTGTGGTTGTTTTCATCTACATGAATACAATTAAAAGTAAAACAAAATATGACAGATTTATAAAAAGGACACCAAGAGTATATATTTTACATAACCAGTGATATCATTGGCAAAGAGATCTTATATGCTAATAATATGTGAGTTTTATCCAGCACAGCTACTACCCATTTTCCCATAGACTAGGGCAAGATACCATTACTAATAAAGGTTCATTGCTAAAGAAAAATAGAGTCTGTAGTTCTTTATTACAAAATGTTACTTTACAGTAGGATTAATTTATTTAGTGTATAGTTTAATTTCCTTCTCCAAAACATCATAAAGAAATCTTTAAGTCCAGTAGGAAATCACAAAGAGATGAAATAATTTACCTATAAATAATTTTCATGTAAATAGATTGTGAAAGCAAAATGTTTAGTTGACTATCAAATACTTGTACTGTTATGCTTCCTCAAGACATTACATTGAAAGAGAGGGTGCTGCTCCTTTACAATTTGGGAGAACTTATCTTACACATTTATGCTTTTACTACTCTGATAGCACTATAAATAAAACATAATTCAGTTCAGTTCAGTCGCTCAGTCGTGACCGACTCTTTGCGACCCCATGAATTGCAGCACGCCAGGCCTCCCTGTCCATCACCAACTCCCGGAGTCTACCCAAACCCATGTCCATCGAGTCGGTGATGCCATCCAACCATCTCATCCTCTGTCGTCCCCTTCTCCTCCCGCCCCCAATCCTACCCATCATTAGGATCTTTTCCAATGAGTCAACCCTTCGCATGAGGTGGCCAAAGTATTGGAGTTTCAGCTTCAACATCAGATCTTCCAATGAACACCCAGGATTGATCTCTTTTAGGATGGATTGATTGGATCTCCTTGCAGTCCAAGGGACTCTCAAGAGTCTTCTCCAACACAACAGCTCAAAAGCATCAATTCTTTGGCGCTCAGCTTTCTTCACCGTCCAACTCTCACATCCATACGTGACCACTGGAAAAACCATAGCCTTGACTAGATGGACTTTTGTTGGCAAAGTAATGTCTCTGCTTTTAAATATGTTATCTAGGTTGGCCATAACCTTCCTTCCAAGGAGTAAGCATCTTTTAATTTCATGGCTGCAGTCACCATCAGCAGTGATTCTGGAGCCCAAAAACGTAAAGTCTGACACTGTTTCCACTGTTTCCCCATCTATTTCCCATGGAGTGATGGGACCAGATGCCATGATCTTAGTTTTTTGAACGTTGAGCTTTAAGCCAACTTTTTCACTCTCCTCCTTCACCTTCATCAAGAGGCTCTTTAGTTCTTCTTCACTCTCTGCCATAAGGGTGGTGTCATCCGTATATCTGAGGTTATTGATATTTCTCCCGGCAATCTTGATTCCAACTTGTGTTTCTTCCAGCCCAGCATTTCTCATGATGTACTCTGCATATAAGTTAAATAAGCAGGGTGACAATATACAGCCTTGACGGACTCCTTTTCCTATTTGGAACCAGTCTGTTGTTCCATGTCCAGTTCTAACTGTTGCTTCCTGACCTGCATATAGGTTTCTCAAGAGACAGGTCAGATGGTCTGGTATTCCCATCTAATTCAGAATTTTCCACAGTTTATTGTGATCCACACAGTCAAAGGCTTTGGCATAGTCAATAAAGCAGAAATAGATGTTTTTCTGGAACTCTCTTGCCTTTTCGATGATCCAGCGGATATTGGCAATTTGATCTCTGGTTCCTCTGCCTTTTCTAAAACAAGCTTGAACATCTGGAAGTTCACGGTTCACGTATTGCTGAAGCCTGGCTTGGAGAATTTTGAGCGTTACTTTACTAGCATGTGAGATGAGTGCAATTGTGCGGTAGTTTGAGCATTCTTTGGCATTGCCTTTCTTTGGGATTGGAACGAAAACTGACCTTTTCCAGTCCTGTGGCCACTGCTGAGTTTTCCAAATTTGCTGGCATATTGAGTGCAGCACTTTCACAGCATCACCTTTGAGGATTTGAAATAGCTCAACTGGAATTCCATCACCTCCACTAGCTTTGTTCGTAGTGATGCTTTCTAAGGCCCACTTGACTTCACATTCCAAGATGTCTGGCTCTAGGTGAGTGATCACGCCATCGTGATTATCTGGGTCATGAAGATCTTTTTTGTACAGTTCTTCTGTGTATTCTTGCCATCTCTTCTTAATATCTTCTGCTTCTGTTAGGTCCATACCATTTCTGTCCTTTATCGAGCCTATCTTTGCATGAAATGTTCCTTTGGTATCTCTAATTTTCTTGAAGAGATCTCTAGTCTTTCCCAATCTGTTGTTTTCCTCTATTTCTTTGCACTGATCGCTGAGGAAGGCTTTCTTATCTCTCCTTGCTATTCTTTGGAACTCTGCATTGAGATGGGAATATCTTTCCTTTTCTCCTTTGCTTTTTGCTTCTCTTCTCTTCCCAGCTATCTGTAAGGCCTCCTCAGACAACCATTTTGCTTTTTTGCATTTCTTTTCCATGGGGATTTTCTTGATCCCTGTCTCCTGTACAATGTCACAAACCTCTGTCCATAGTTCATCAGGCACTCTGTCTATCAGGTCTAGTCCCTTAAATCTATTTGTCACTTCTACTGTATACTCATAAGGGATTTGATCTAGGTCATACCTGAATGGTCTAGTGGTTTTCCCTACTTTCTTCAATTTAAGTCTGAATTTGGCAATAAGCAGTTCATGATCTGAGCCACAGTCTGCTCCTGGTCTTGTTTTTGCTGACTGTATAGAGCTTCTCCATCTTTGGCTGCAAAGAATATAATCAATCTGATTTCGGTGTTGACCATCTGGTGATGTCCACATGTAGAGTCTTCTCTTGTGTTGTTGGAATAGGGTGTTTGCTATTACCAGTGCTTTCTAGTGGCAAAACTCTACTAGCCTTTGCCCTGCTTCATTCTGTACTCCAAGGCCAAACTTGCCTGTTACGCCAGGTGTTTCTTGACTTCCTACTTTTGCATTCCAGTCCCCTATAATGAAAAGGACATCTTTTTTGGGTGTTGGTTCTAGGAGGTCTTGTAGGTCTTCATAGAACCGTTCAACTTCAGCTTCTTCGGCGTTACTGGTCGGGGCATAGACTTGGATTACCGTGATATTGAATGGTTTGCCTTGGAAACGAACGGAGATCATTCTGTCGTTTTTGAGATTGCATCCAAGTACTGCATTTCGGACTCTTCTGTTGACCATGATGGCTACTCCATTTCTTCTAAGGGATTCTTGCCCACAGTAGTAGATATAATGGTCATCTGAGTTAAATTCACCCATTCCAGTCCATCTTAGTTCGCTGATTCCTAGAATGTCGACGTTCACTCTTGCCATCTCCTGTTTGACCACTTCCAGTTTGCCTTGATTCATGGACCTAACATTCCAGGTTCCTATGCAATATTGCTCTTTACAGCATCGGACTCTGCGTCTATCACCAGTCACATCCACATCTGGGTATCGTTTTTGCTTTGGCTCCATCCCATCATTCTTCCTGGAGTTATTTCTCCACTGATCTCCATTAGTATATTGGGCACCTACTGACCTGGGGAGTTCATCTTTCAGTGTCCTATCCTTTTGCCTTTTCATACTGTTCATGGGGTTCTCAAGGCAAGAATACTGAAGTGGTTTGCCATGCCCTTCTCCAGTGGACCACTTCCTGTCAGACCTCTCCACCATGACCCATCCGTCTTGGGTGGCCCCACACGGCATGGCTTAGTTTCATTGAGATAGACAAGGCTGTGGTCTGTGTGATCAGATTAGCTAGTTTTCTGTAATTTTAGTTTTAGTGTGTCTGCCCTCTGATGCCCTCTCGCAACACTTACCGTCTTACTTGGGTTTCTCTTACCTTGGGCCTTGGGTAATTCCTCTCGCCGCCGCCACCGCCGCCGGCCCCAGCCCCCCACCCGGCCTAGCCCCTGTCCGCCGCTGCCCCCGGCCCCCGGCCCACTTATGGGTAATAAATTCTTCTAGATTTAAATGAGGGATCTAACATCTGAAATGCCTGAGAGATTATTTTTTGACATAAACCAATGACATGATGATAACCAAGGACACAATTATTGAAAGATATCAATATTTAAGTCTAGAAGAAATAATTGACCTATACTTCTTTTTTTAAATCTAGTCATTTACACATTGAGTGTGTTTTTAGGAATTCACTTGATATTAGAATTACCTATTGTTTAAATGAATCCAATTGTTATCTTTGAAACTGGGAAACTGACATACTTTCTTTTTCCCAAAGATTGAGCTGTTGTATTAGCAAAGTGTTCTATTTCAAGCAATCTTTGCTACAATACAGAAAAAAATAAAAATAATAATAATAATTTAAAATATATATATATATATACACACGCATGTGCTGTGTTGTGCTTAGTCACTTAGTTGTGTCCAACTCTTTGGGACCCCATGGACTGTAGCCTGCCCCGCTCTGCTTCTCTGTCCATGGTGAGCTCGCCAGGCTCCTCTGTCCATGGGGATTCTCCAGGCAAGAATACTGGAGTGGGTTGCCATGCACTCCTCCAGGGGATCTTCCCAAACCAGAGATTGAACCTAGGTCTCCCACATTTCAGGCAGATTCTTTACCATCGGAGCCACCAAGGAAGCCCAAGGATACTGGAGTGGTAGCCTATCCTATCTCTAGGGGATCTTCCTGACCCAGGAATCAAACCAGGGTCTGCTGCATTGCAGGCAGATTCTTTAACAGCTGAGCTACCAGGGAAGTCCACATATAAAAATACATAAATAGTGTTAAATAATTTTATAACTACAGAAACATACATATAAGTTCAACCAAATGAGTAGATTACACTATTTATCTGAACAAAAAACAAGATAATTTCTTTAGAAAGCTATGTATTTCTACATACATAGCTTATACAATAAGCTATACATAGCTTATTGTATACAATAAGTTGTATATAAATACAAATATAATAGTTGCGAATGTGCTTGAAACACACAATAGTTGTGAATGTGCTTGAAAAAACACAGAAAGTTTAGTGCTGTAAACATGATAAATTAATACTTTTCTGAATATATGTGACAATAATAAAATTCAAACTCATATTTTTTAATGCAAAGAAAGTCTGATATCAATGGAAACTTAGGCAATATGGAGAATATCAATTCAACACAAGCTATTGCTCTAATACTCGAGTGGACATCAACACAGAGGGATCCACATCTCAGGAAAGGCCTTCAAAAGGACCATGTATAAGAGCATAGTACCCAGGTCTTTGGGTACTTTCAAATTGTTGTATTTCCATTGTTCTGTTTTATATTTCCCCACAAGATGGAAGCTTGTTAGAGAAATAATAGAATGTTAAATATTAATATAACTGTTTTCACAAATTTAATTGACTTCAGAACTGAAAAAGCCCTTAGAAGTCTTCTTATCCCCATCAATCATTTTCAAAATGAAGAAATTCCAAAGCAATAAATGAATACAGAGCCCCTATCTCCAGTCTTTTTAGTCCCATCTCTTGTTCTCTTTACTAAACTAGATTGTAATGTAATTCCACCACATAAAATTTTAGAAAGAGTTAACCCCACTTTCATTCTTGCAGACAGCAGAGACAATTGGCATAACGCTATTTTTCCTTCTCTATATGCAGAGTTGATTAGTTTTATCCTACTCTTTCGGTAGGGTTTATAGAGAAAGCCAGGCCCAACTACAGTAGTGAAATAAATGACAGTCATTATTTATGTCTGGCTATTCATGCTTACTAATAGCCATATTTTACATGTAAAGGGTATGAATCAAAACTGATTCATACCCTTAGTTTTCTAGTCTAGGATCAGTTTAAACAAGTTTTTCAGGGTCTTGGTATCTTTCTTTACCTGTAAAAAAAAAATCAATCAACTAAACAAAATGTCTGTTAGATTCCTTCTTGCTGTAATAATCCCTGGTTACATTGAACCAATCTTTTCTTAATTTAAAATCTTCCTTCCAAGAGAAAGATCACATTTTATAGCATAAACTTTTCTATTTAAAAATAGCATTAAAAATCATTATGACAACTTGGCCCCATTTTTATTAATGATGAAAACTGGACAAGAGTTTTTCTAAGACCAATGTATTTTTCATACATTTTCAAACATATTTTTCATCCTCTGATAATTGGGAGGTTTTTTTTTTAGTGTTCTGTGTGTTTTCAAAGTGTGATTGCTTACATAATTTTAAACAACATTTCTTCAATGTTCTTCAATATGTTCTTATTGTTACTCCTACTCTCTGCTTTCATGATTGATGATATGGTATTTTTAAAAGTCAGTGAAGATTTTTTTAGGAAAAAATATGTTGCCTAATCAAGTAAAGCCCTAGCACAGGGCAAAAGCATCTTTTCAGTCTATTATTTGGAGGTACAATTGTATTTCATTTTCTGCCTTATTTTAAAAGTTTAGATGGGAAACGTCATGAAACATGTACAGAATATTATAACTACATTTTTCCAAATACAAGGATAAAATTTTCTAAAAACAGTATTAGAAATGGACAGTTTGAGTATTTTGTGAATATAATAAGAATAGTTAGCCAAATTAATATTTATTAAATGGCTACTATATAAGCACTTTTGAGGCAGGAAGTGGATGGCGACCCAGGGTAAAACAATGAGAGATCTGTCCCCTGTGGACCAATACACCAAAATAAGAATAGCAGGACAATTGAGAGAGGAGCCTGGACCCTGCCCGATAGAAGATAAGAGACCACATATTTCTCATTCTCAGAGTCAGAAGATTGTCCTGACTACACATGTGCAGAAAGACTCCTTGGGGTTCAAAAGGGGAGTGATGTCAATTGATGACACTACTCATAGACCTCTTTGGTAGAATCCATCTTGACTAGGTGATATGTACACGCATGTGGGAGGATCCTGAGATATACCAAATATGGACTCTGAACCAAGCAAGTCAGAATTATTGGTCAAGAAAATGTGGAAGAAATGCCCCATAAAAGTAATTCAGGCCACCACAAGGGAATAACTCAGCAACTCTCTCTCTGAGCCCACCTGTGTGTCTGCCCACCCATATGTCTATCCACATGTACTGTACTTTTCTCCTTGTAATAAATACTTTATTTTTTTCACTACTTTCCATCATTGTGGGAATTCTTTTCTGCAAAGCTGAAAGACCAAGACCCTTCTGAGGTCCAGTGACTAGGATTCGGTGCTTTCATTGCTGTGACCTGACCTCAATCTCTGGTTGGGAACCCAAGTCCTATTCCAAGCCACTGCAAGACAAGGCCACCAGAGATCACTTTAATGTATGTATTATCATAATCCCTCTTATAATAATTTTAATGGTTCAATTGTCCACATTTTCACCTGAAGAAATTTAAATTTAGGAAGATAAAATAAGTATCCTGAGACCACACTGGAGGCAAGAGATAAAGCTGGTGTTTCTGGCTTAAGAATCTAAGCTCTTAACTATTACAGTTAACATTTGAATAAATATGATTTGTTCCCTACTCTGTAGCTCAAAAGAATGGCAGGCAGATTTCCACTGGGAAAGGGAGAAACAGAGATATAGAAAATATAGAGTTAGTATCAAATCAAAAGTTATAAATAACACACCTTCCAATGTGGTATATGAATCAGTTTCATAATTAAGCAATGTAGAACTTATGGAAGGAATTAGTTAGCAAAGCACAATTCACCCAAAATACTTAGACCATTGTGTTTCCTTATTGAAAACATCCAATAACTTTTTATGATGTAATCTTAAAACTCCAAACTGGATATGTTTTCATTTTTGTTTTATAACTGCAAATGAGATTTTAGCCAAAGTGAACACAATTTTGCAAGATAAGAAGCATTTTTTTACATGTCATTTGGGTTGAGAATCTTGTCATTATAATTGTTTACTTTACACAAATGGTGTAGTCTTATACATATACATTGAGTACTGTGCTGACAGGTGCTTTAAAGAAGGGTGTCCAACCAGTCCTTAATGAGGTCAAAGGTCAATTTCTCCACAAATACATTGTATTTCAGGGATCCAAGAAAATATGACTAGGATCAACTATACCAGACAACCTTAACTGCCCCCTGAGAAATCCATATGCAGATCAGGAAGCAACAGTTGGTTCCAGACATGGAACAATGGACTAGTTCAAAATTGACAAAGCAGTATGTCAAGGCTGTATACTGTCACCCTGCTTATTTAACTTCTATGCAGAGTACATTATATGAAATGTCAGACTGGATGAAGCACAAACTGGAGTCACTATCCCTGGAAGAAATATCAACCTCAGAAATGCAGATGACACTACCCTTATGGCAGAAAGTGAAGAGGAACTAAGAGCTTCTTGATGAAGGGGAAAGAGGAGAGTGAAAAAGATGGCTTAAAACTCAACATTAAAAAAACGAAGATCATGGCATCTAGTCCCATAACTACAAGGCAAATAGATGGAGAAAAAGTGGAAATAGTGACAGATTTTATTTTCTTGGGCTTCAAATCACTACAGATGGTGACTATAGCCATGAAATTAAAAGATGCTTGCTCCTTGGAAGAAAAGCTATGACACACACAGACAGAGTATAAAAGTAGAGACATCACTTTTCCAACAAAGGTCTGTCTAGTCTGCCTATGGTTTTTCAAGTAGTCATGTACAGATATGAGAGTTGGACCATAAAGAAGGCTGAGCACCAAAGAACTGTAGCTTTGAACTTGGGTGCTGGAGAAGACTTCAGAGTCCCTTGGACAGCAAGAAGATCAAACCAGTCAATCCTAAAGGAAATCAACCCTGAACATTCATTAGAAGGACTGATGCTGAAGCTGAAGCTCCAATATTTGGCCACTTGATGTGAAGAGCCAACTCACTGGAAAAGACCCTAATGCTGGGAAACATTGAGTGCAGGAGGAGAAGGAGACGACAGAGGATGAGGTGGTTGGATGGCATCACCAACTCAACGGCCGTGAGTTCGAGCAAACTTCAGGAGATAGTGAAGGACAGAGAAGCCTAATGTGTAGCAATCTATGGGGTTGCAAAGAGTCAGACATGACTGAGTGAATGTACAACAACAACCTAATTTAGTTGGTGCTCAAAATACTGAGCACCAACTAAAAGATTATCTAGGGTCCTGGAACAAATAAATAACAGAGTAGTACAATTATCTCTGAAATTTTAACCACAGATCATCAAAAAAGAGGAAATGAGTAACGAAAGAGAAACTGTAAATGTGCCAGAATATAAAGGTAAGCATGACATAATAAAACGATGAAAGTGGAACATATAGGACAGCAGATCCTCAGAAGTAGAGAAGAAATCCAATCACATAATTAGACTCTTTCTTTTGGAAACTCTAGAAAAGTATGAAAATCATGTTCAAAATAATCACACAGATAGGAATGAATCAACATTTGGAGACATTCGAGACAATTCTAGGACAGAAGGATAGAACTTCCCTCAATATTTAGGAAAAAGGAGGATCAAACCTATGATGGAGTTCATTTTTCCCCTTTGGGGAATTGTAAGACTAGCTGTCCCTTATTATAGATACAGAAATATACAGAGATATATACAGATATATATGTCCTCCTTACAATAAGATACCCTTTCCGGCCTTTGTTTCAGTGAATCTTCAACTTATAACCAGGAGAAAATAGAGAACTAAATATTTTGGACACTAAGAGTTAATATTTATATATTCTATAGTAGTTGTCTGAAATTCTTACCACTATATAAATAGTAACATTTAATAAAAGTCTAGCTTTGGATACATACAAAGATGACTATTATATCAGAACCATTTGTTTCATGAAGCAAGAATAAAATGTGAGAATGCACATTGTTACCAATAGGTGAAAAATGGAAAATGTCCAGTTCACATCTTTATTATGAAGTTTATAAGCATCTAAGTATACATAATATAACAATCTAATTTTTATAAATTAAAGCAATTATAATCAGAATGTTATAAAAAAGAGCAAAATTTATCAACATACCAGAACTTTAGAACTTGCCATTCTTTCTGCCTAAAATGATGTTTTTTTATGATATTTCCATTCAGAACCAATTTAAATATCACCTCAAAAAAAAGCTCCTAACTACTCCACAAAGTTCCACCCCATCCCCGTCAGTACCTCTCTGTCTTACTGCCTATTTCCTTAGCATTCATCAGTACTGTGTTTATCTTATTTATTATTTATATTACTCCTCAAGAAAGTACAATCTGATGACTAGAAACACTTTGTATCATGTTTACTGCAATAACCTTAGCACTCAGAAAAGTGCTATCTGCATAGTAAATATTTAACAAATATAGCTTTAAATAGTTTCTATATTTTATGAATATTAACTCCATTTTACATGGATTAAGAATAAACCATCAAATCAGTAACATTCATCACAAAGATAGCTTACGAGTTAATTTCAGTGAGTGTCACAAGCTTGCAATCATTATTACCATTTTTATTTGAATTATACTTTTGAAATCATAGTAAAATTCTTATACAAGTAAACCATCTTTATAAACTCTATGCACTTTAAGGTCAAGAATGTCATTCACTTTATAGTTATTAATCTAATTCAAAGAATAAAGGGTAGAAGACCATAAAAATGATAGAAAAGGAAAATTAAATACCTGGCTAAAATATGTGATGATATGAGTTACTATGAAATGTTATTACCATTGATTTAAAAGAGTTTCATAACTCATTCACATCGTCAAGATCCATGTATAATGTACTCATCCTAACTTGAAGCAATAAACTTTATAATATTCAATCTATGACTGTAAATATTCTATCTTACTTTAAATATGGTATAAATTTATACCACATAATTTTTCAAAATGTAAAATATTGTCATTGTATGCTATGTCAACTTAAGAAATCACATGATAAATATGCATACTTATATTGATAATGTTGTACGTGACTTTCAGATTTACCTTATCTAATTTCAAGAACAATGAAAGTAGTCATCAAATTAAGCTAGGTCACTCTTATGATTTTCTACATGGAAAGTTTCAATGCACTTTACCTAGATATAATGAATCTGAGTAATAACATTCTTAATAATAATAACAGTGGTTTTTATGATATCAGTAGTGTCTCTTCATAATATACTATAATGTAGGTATTGCTAATATCTTACTCAGGAAGTTCCAAGAGCCCTGAAGCATTAGAAATCTTTCTCAACCTCATACATGAAGTATATAGTAAAACTACTTTTATATTTTAAATGTATGACTCCATGACTTTGCTTGCCCATAAAATATCACCTATCTAAACTTCGTGCTCATTGCATTTTACTATATATGAGAAAATTTGTACCCAGAAAAGAAGATAACTTACCAACAAGACAGAACCTGTAAATGGAGCTGGGAAGAGATTATATATTTACTTACACCATCAGCCAAGTGCATTTTTGCTATTAATTTTATAAACTTGTATGTTAACTACAAATATTTTAACTTATAAACTGTTAAGCAGTCCACATCTTTGTCAGGTCAATATGAAAAGTTCATAAATATCACGAACGCTTTGGTCTTTCTTCCAGGGAACTCACATCAAATCATAAATATTTTTATAAGGATTCCAGGAGAGTTTTGATCATTTTAAGTGTATACTTTGGGCCCTTTAAGGCTGTGAACATAATTTTAAGATTCATAATATAAAAGAAAAAATTAAAATATATAAACCGATTGCTGAAGACTCAGATCCAAGGCTGAGAAGTACTGATGTATTTCTAGAAATGATGAAGGGTGAGTTAGAGGTAAGGGAGAAGGGGTATATTCTTAATATACAAGATATATTCTTAATTTACAAGATTATAGTTTGTGGAATATATCATTAATTAAATATATCAGAGAACAGACCAAGATTGGAATTGACATATATACACACTAACATGTACAAAGTAGATAACTAATGAGAACCTGGTGTGTAGCACAGGGAACGCTTCTTAATACCCTGAAAAGAAAGTGAAACAAGAACAGAAAGTCAAAGTCAAAGTCACTCAGTCGTGTCCGACTCTTTGTGACCCCATGGACTATACAGTTCATGCAATTCTCCAGGCCAGAATACTGGAATTGGTAGCCTTTCCCTTCTCCAGGGATCTTCCCAACCCAGGGATGCATAATGCCCTATGATGACCTAAATAGAAAGAAAATTTTAAAAAAGAGGGGTATATGTAAAAAAAAAAAATATTAAACATATTGTTGGGTAGGTGAGCAATTAAAATTTCTTATCTTATTAAAGAAAAGAGATATGAAAGTTTTCATAAGAAGACTGGTTGAAGGACAAGACAGTAAAAGATCAATGTAAGATATGACTAATATTTTATCTCTTAGGATTTGGTATTTTGCCTTGTAACACAGAATTACAAATCAAAAAGGCATTTTTTTCTATATGTCTTTTGAAAGCAGTGAAAAAGAAAAGAAAAATGGTCTTGGATTAACTTGGAAAGCAGCTTATAAAAGGGAATTATAGTCCTACTTATTGTGTGCTCCCTATTTCATATTAGGATTATTGATTTCAATTTTTGGATAATATCAAACAAGAGCTCAATTTGCACAGGGCAACTGGAATGGTATAGCAGTCTATAAAATGTTACCTGTTTTAAAACTGAAGTAACAAGGCCTGTTCACACTGAAAGGAAAGTATAGGGTGGACCATGTTTTCTTTGAATGCTTTTCTTTTAATGCTATTACATAATGGTGAAATAAAAATTAATACCAAGGAAAACTAAGAAAAAAATAGAGAGAGACGGTAAAGATAAATGTTGCCACTCATGGCAAGAGGAGAATCTCTAACAACTGAAGCTGTTTGGAAATGAAAGTGATTTCCATGTGATGGTCTTCCCAGCCCATGTCCCACAACAACATAGAGCCTAAGACGTGACGCAGATCTTCAGTGATGAATAAATTCAAAGCTAAGAAAATGAAATAATCAGCCAACGGATAAATTAATGTCTACAACTTATCAGAAGATCTTTTTGTCCTGATAGTGAGCTTAAAAGAACATAAAGGATGCATCTAGGATTCTGAACAGACTTCTCAATAAACCTGCACACTTCTAGAACACCATATTCTGCTATCGATGTTATGAGAAGCACTGCTTCTACCAACACCAGCGAACTGTAAGATGGACTGTCATTTCTACTACATGATAATGGAACACAATCAGCTTCTTAACATGAAAAGTTCATATGTATCAGTTTTGGGATTCTTGAGCAGTCAGCATGAAAATTCTTTTGCTAATTTGTCTCCTCACACACACACCTTATGTATATTAACTATACAAAGAACAGCCTTACCAGTTCCAAGTCCTGATTTTTCTTAATGGTTCTCCAAAATTTTCCTGCAGCTGTATGCAAGTCAGGGCTACATTCCTGGACCTGCAGTCAAACCCACTAGTCAGTAGTACCATGTCTCTGTTTCACTTATCTCTTCTTAATGAGTTGTGACCTCGGTAATATTCAGCTCCCCATAAGGCCCATCCCCTGGAGAAGGAACTGGCAACCCATTCCAGTATTCCTGCCTGGAAAATCCCATGGGCAGATGAGCATGGTGGGTTTCAGTCCATGGGATCACAAGAGCCAGACACGATTTAGGGACTAAACCACTACCGTAAGGCCCATTTCCAGTCAATTAGAAGGTAAATTTGGGAGAAGTGGAATGGAGGAGAAGTGTTTCTATCAATAAAATCACCCACTGAATATACTGACCAATTGCTATTAGCATCACATCTAAGGAGCTCCTCGTGTTAGAAAGGCTCCTTTTCTGTTACAGTTCACTGAATCATCTCCCTGAAAAGCAAGCCAAATTAAGAATGAAAAAGCACTTGCAGTTAAACATATTCTGTCTTGGAATTAGAGAAGGTGTTAGGGGTAGGAAAAACTGAAGGTATAGTGGTAGGTGGAAGGAGCAAAGCGGTAAACAGGGTAACAGAAATAGCAGAAAACTAAAACTTCAATGAAGGTAAGAAAGCTAAAGTAGTTAAAAGCAGCAAGAGAAATAAATTATCACAGGTCATTGCATCGGAAAAAAAAAAATCTGCCTTCTATGAATCACTACAGATTTACATTCAGTTTGGTAGATATCATTGGGAAATGTACAACTCAAATGAAGTCTATTTTAGCCACCAAACAATTCAGAATTCAAGCAGAAGTGAAAGGTAAAAAGAAGATGGATGTGGATCATTTTTTTTTTTCTTCAGAGATAATAGCTATAGTTAAAGGAGAAATATATTTAACACTTTCAGCACAATACATGTCACCGAGCATATTAGAAAATTAACGCATTATATATAGCTATATACTTATATACTTGCTCAGTGGCTAAGTCATGCCCAACTCTTTGTGACCCCATGGAAGGCAGCATGCCAGGTTTTCCTGTCTTTCACTATCTCCCGAAGTCCTCTCAAACTTACGTTCATTGAGTCAGTGATGCCATCCAACCATCTCATCCTCTGTCACCCCATCATTTGATGTATCTTATCAGTGAATTTATTATTGAGAACATTTTAATCACATGTTAAAGACAAAAAGTTCTTTACATAATCTTAACATATGCTTACTCTCCTATATATTAAATAGATTAAAAAGCTACTTTTAGTGGGTATTTCCTCGTGGTCCAGTATTGTTGCCCAGGGAATCCCATGGACAAAGGAGCCTGGCAGGCTACAGTCCATGGGGTCACAAAGAGTTGGACATGACTGAGCAACTGAGAATGTATGCACCGGTGACCACTGGTTTCACTGTGTGCCTTCACTGCCAAGGGCAAGCCGCGTGGCATGACCAAAAAAGAAAAAAAATCTACTTTTGGTAAATTGACTACTTATACTTAAAAATTTTCTCATCTTGGGGATAAAGATTAATTTCATATGGGTTCCATTGACATAAGTCAAAATACTGGGTGAAAAGTTAATACAAACATTAAATGAGTACATTTATAAAAATGACATAAAGCTGTAATTTTAATAAAATGTGTATCACTGATAGTTTATAAAACATCTCTTATTTGTAGAAAGTCACTGCATTGTAAGACTATGCATAGAATTCTAGTTACTTATTTTCTAAAATCTGTTTTCAAATTCCTATTTTACATAAAAATATTAGTTATAAATACATAAGGATATGTTTGTCGAAACTCATCATCTAAATTAAATTTTCATTCTGGGGTAGAATTTACTCAACGCTCTTTCCATTTGGGTTGTTTACCTATATTTTCTTGTAGTTTTAGAAGAGTGCAATGCAATATGTGTGTTAGTTGCTCAGTTGTGCCCGACTCTTTGCAATCCCATGGACTGCAGCCCATCAGGCTTATCTATCCATGGGATTTTCTAGGCAAGGATACTGGAGTGGTTTGCCATTTTCTTCTCCAGGGGATCTTCCCTACCCAGGGATCGAACCTGGGTCTCCTGCACTGCAGGCAGACTCTTTACCAACTGAGCTACCAGGGAAGCCCATAATTTAATAATATGGTCATTGAAGTATAATGCGAGACATACACAATTGACATATTTATCGTGAAGTAAATTTTATTTCTCCCTGAAAATGCTTAAAGTTCAAGTTCAATGTAAAACTTCAATGAATACAGTTTAGTCTTGAGTGAAGTGGAGAGGAATCTCTATGCCTGTGTTAAATAAAGAGTTACAGTGACTCCAAAGATAATGCTTCATTTTTCAGCAGCAAACCACAAAAAGGTTTGGGGAGACAGCAGACATTCATGATAGCATCGTTATTAAATGATTGTGTGTCTCGGCTGCTGAGTCTGCCATTGAATCTCACTACTTTTTTAGTTTCCTTTCTGTCATTTGGTCTCCATCAGTTTCAGTATTCAACTTTGAGCATTTGTAATTATAAACTCAAGTAGTTTCCTGATATATATTTATTTAAAAAATTCTATTAGAACCATTGCCCACTTAATTTTCTGAAATCAATTTTCTAAATTTCCAAAATTGAAACTTTCTTATTTAAATAAAATGATCTTCCATATTTACCTACTGAAAGCAAAATTTAACATAGGTCTCAAGTCCAAAGTAGTGAGCTTGAGACACATCATACATATATATATATATATATATTCAACATATATATAGACATTTAAATATATAGATATAGATAGCATTGATTAAAAAAATCTTCATTTTAAAGAGCTAAAATAACTCTATAATATTAAATATTTTAAGCTTATTATTGTTATTCACTATTTGTATTTCAGTAGAACTCCCTATTCTAAACTAACCAAAGTTATTTTTAATTATTAAAAAAATATTTATTCCCAATATGATAATATTCTTCATTGTTAATCATTGTATCAGGAACCTTAATTCTAAGCTAAACATATAAGAAAGATGATTTTCATATGTATTATTATAATAGTATTAATTATTTAGTCTTTGGAAGAGTTAACTATTATCAGAAATACAAACCTGAATCTTACTTAATGTTCTTCTACTAAAAAAAGTGTAACTGAATTGAAAATATATATAAAATGTCACATCATCTAGATAAACTGACAAGATTTAGGGAAGAAAGAAAAGTATTGTTTTTATTCTAATACTTAAACCTATTTCAACCCTGCTCAGTACATGCTTAGTTAACTTGTAATATGCTAAGTTATAAAATCCTGGAAGGACCAGAAGTAATACACATATTTATCCTTCACTGATTTATTAAATTATTATATGTAAGTTATATGACATAAAGCAATGGTATTTAATCTTAGTATCATATTTTTAATATAAAGAAAATTTGGATAAGCAAATAGTTACTTTATCCAATAATACAAGAAATATAAAATGGCTATTGACACCCTCAACTATGGAAAATGACCAAATAAATCATTTAAAATTTCATCATATATGACGTATGATTGCTATATTTTGAATAAATAATAAAGATCTTATTTTCTAATAAAAATAATCTAAGTTTTAACCAATATGGCTTGAGATAGCATTAAAATTCCTACTTTATTTTCTACCCACCATACGAGTGAGTAAAGAGATTATAATTTTATGAAGTCTTCAAGAATTTTGGACATTAAATGGAAAATGATTATTTCCAGTTATGGTTTTAAAAAATGCAAGTGTAACTCTCCTTATCCAAAAAAAAATCAGCCATAATACATGAACTTTGTGTTTAAACTTTTTCAGTATTAAAATATAGTTTTAACTCCAATTTTGTCATTTGTTCATAATATCCATGATTGCCAATAAAATAGATTTTTACTGTTTAATATTACACCATTCTACTAATTTAAAGGCTATAATAATTTGTACATTGAAATAATTGATCATGTTATTCCTTTCTATTTTTTCCATTATATATTTTTGGTACACACAAACACATGCACACAGATCTACCTATAGATACAGATACAGAAATACATACAGATGGAGATGTACAGATAAATATATAAAGATATAGATAGATAGCCCCGGAGGAGGGCATGGCAACCCACTCCAGTATTCTTGCATAGAGAATCCTCATGGACGGAGGGGCCTGGCGGGTTGTAGTCCATGGGGTAACAGAAAGTCAGACATGACTGAGTGATTAAGCACAGTACACAGCATGCATAGATATTACTTTGTAATTTGACCTGTAAATGTTCTCCAGTGTTTCATCTGTGGCTTAGTTACCATTACGGTGAAAAAAGATTTGAATTGTGAAGTGCTTATAACACATAGATGTTAATATTTTGAAAAATATCTCAAGCAATTATATCAAATCATTTCAGCAACCTGTTTTGCTAGAAAAAAATAGATGATAAAGAAATTATTTGTCTGAAGGAAAACACCCTTTGAAAACTTGTAGTACTGAGGGCCTAGTTCATAAAAGCACTATATTTCACATGATATCTTTTATCACAGGAAGTGAATTACTGGTGTTTATTTGCTTAGATTACACACTGCTATACATTGTTGTTATCCTTATTACACTCCCTTCCTGTAAATATTGTTTCTTGTTTTTTATGACTTTCCTAAGATCTTGTTTCAGTATATATGAGGAAAATGTCCACTATTCATTGGATACTCTATTAATAATACATAAAGTGTAGTGATTTTAACATATTCCAATATAAATTCTTTTAGGTGTATCTATTTCTTACACATTCATCTTTAATCTTCAGAATCAAATAAAAACTACTAGCCACTACTATCTCCATTCTTTCAAAACTGATATAAGGAGTAGGTTTTTAAATTAATGCTTACAAAACAATCATATGCTCTGGTGTTTCACTGATTAATCAGAAAGACCAATAATTATCTTGCTCATGAATAGAAATATAGAATATGAGTACAACCATTCCTCCTGCAATTGATTTATAATTTAGCAAAGTGACTGAATAGGGAAAAAATAGGAAAACCTTGAATGCCACTTTAAGAAAATATTCAGGTCTTCTCCCTTCTCCTTGTCCCTACCTTTTCTCTTAAAAATAAATTGTTGTTCAGTCCTTAGTTGTGTCCAACTCTTTGTGACCCCATGGACTGTAGCATAAAGACATATGTATTATACACTCACTCACATACCACAGCAACAATAGCCTCATGAGATTTCCATTTGCTCTTCATAAGTAGTAAGATCCATTATTATGACTTTCATGCTTTGGGAGGTGTTTCTTGACAGTGTTAATATAAAATGTCTTGGTTAGGCTCCAGAGATCCTTCTTTTATTCAGGCACTTTGCATTCTTAATGTGGCTATAAGACTATCTCTTAGTAGTGCTAAATTTGGGGATAAGTACATTAACATATTAGGACTGCTATGAAAATGTATAAGAGTGCTATAAAGATACTCTCCTCACTGTGCATTCCTTACCTTATTTTATTGATGAGGATAATGGTAGTTCCAGGCAGGGGAATTTGAAGTGACTCATAAGAAAAAAAAAACTTTTTCAGGATGTTTAAAACAATCTAGTATTTTCAGCTGGTCACTCTGTGTGTGTGTGTGTGTGTCCCTGATATGATTCTCATGACTCAACTTTTACATAATGTTCCCACGGAATGATATATTTTCACAAAATGTTGACAATTTTCATACATAATTTGACATCCTTGGTTATATAATCTGATTTTTCTAAACCTTACTTTTCCTGTGCAACATCAGAGTTGGAGGTGGTCAAAACCCCTTTTCTAAAGTTCTAGAATTTTATGTTAACACCTAAACAAGATAATAAGATGTTATAGACATTAAAAGGTTTGAAGGGGGTATATTTTAAGACACAGTTCATTTTGAAAACAGATATGCAAGCTACAAAGGAAATGATTTCTTTACCTTAAGAAATGTCTTATTCTACAATAAAAATAATTCATAAATTTACATTAGGTAAAAACAAAGCTAACTAAGACCAATACCCTTTGGTACCATTTAGAATGTTTTCTTCTTTCTTAAGAAAACTTAAATAGATAAATTAGCAAGTAAAATGCCTAAGAACCTAACTAGAGCTTTTCTAATAGAATATAATAGTATATTATGATATATTATGTATGTATATATATTATAAGATATATGTATGTGTGTCCTTGAAGTCAGAGGTGCAAATATTTAAAATATCACATTGGACATTTTTAAAGTATCATACTCTGTTTTTTAAAAATATTAGATTTATCTATACTTTAAAATGCCTTTGAAGGAACAAAATTAGTCTTAAAAAGCATAAAAAACTAATGATCCAGTTTATTGAAGCATTTGTATTAACACTAAATAATTATCCATCTAGTCTGTTCACTTTCATAGAGAACAAGTTACAGCCAATGTTTTTTCATGACACACATGCATGTTTTTTAATTAACATGGCTTAATTTATATTTTCTTGCATATAATATATTGCCATATTACTCATATATTTTATGTTATGTAATTTTAAGCATTGTCCAAAGCATTCTGATTAGCTGCACCTCCAGATTGTGCAAAGATTTGTAGGGAATGCATGTCTGCCTTAGATCACTACTGATGTCTATAAAGAGGTAACTCAGCAGAAAAAAAAATCTCAGATTTTTTTTTTCTAATTCACGTTTGGGGCATGTACCAAAGAAGGGACCTTAAACTGACTAAACTTTGTGTGTATGAGGGTCACAGTAAAATACCAAATACCCAATGAAATCTTTTTGTGCAAGGTGACATTCAGAAGAGCTTCTGATCTAACATGTAATTTATCAAGTAGAGCAACATAACATTTAAAGACATAATTTCAAAACTAAATTTGATACCATAATCTGTTATACATAGGCAGTGGTACAAGACATTTTTATTCCAATTATACAGTGAATACAATAATGGTGGTATAATAATGTGAACCATTGCAAAATTGTTCTTAAACTATAGAGAGTATAATAAGGGGAAAATCATTTTTCTATCCTAGAAAGTAATATGATCTCACATGATTTGCTTTTTGAGTCCTAACAAACCTTTCTGACTTAAAGTTAGTGAATTCCTTCTAAATTGATACTACTATTCTGCTTCCTCTGAAGCATTTTTCTATTCATTATTTCCAGAAATAGATTTGCTCAGATCATGAGCTTTATCTTACATTTTCTCATGTTTCAAAACAAATAAGAGATTACAGTATTTCAACACCTCAGCATATATCTATTAAGTGCATACAATTATTTTGTTCTCTTCATTTGAGAAAACTTCAGTTGAATCCATAATATGTTTGATGACAAGACCACAAATACATGCTGCTCATGCTGAGTCTCATTTCTCTGCTGCTATGTGCTGGAAGAGCATGTTATTTCATTTTCTTTATTTTTCAAAAAATATCTACCATTCAATCATGTATTAACAAGTTTTGTAGTTACACAAATGATGTCTACCCTTGACATAGCACTGCCTAGGTAATGAAGAAGCATCTCAGTCTGAAAATAGGATCCATCCTCTACCGAATGCTACAGGTTTTTAAATTATACTTTTTTGCCAAGTTAAGAACATTGAATGATCAAGTTCATTCTTAGTTAATGACTAAAGATGGGCAACATTCTAATTCCACAGACAAGTAGAGAACCACATGAAGATTTCTTCCTGTCATGAAAAAGTTACCACCTTTGGCAGTTACAAAAATCACTCATTTTTATGCTACAGATCACAAAAACCTTGTTAAAAATCTTGACTATTAATCTCATAGATACATAACACAATATTATATTACAAGTCTCCCAGAGAGACTTCCAAAAGTTGATAACATAAATAAATGTGAACTTTACTACAGGTGATCACTGTTCCTTTGTGCACTTTTGTTATTTAAAATAGATTCTGAGAACATACACTGTTAACCGTATTTAAATGTAAGTGCTATAGAATATTGATAACCTTTTAGTTAAAATTCATCATGGCTTTTTAGAGATTAGTGTGCTTGAAAATATAATTGATGTGAATAGTTATATTGAGAATGCAAGGTTAAAAAAAATGCTCCATTAAGTCGTTGCATTTTCCATATCACTTCAAATAAAACACACCAATTTTTGCCTTTGAAACTCCCTCCTGTGGTTTTCATCCAGTCTTTATTACATTAAGATACATTTGCCCATAATAATGGAGAACAATTATAGCCAACAGACGTACACATTCAGAATGCTGACCTGAGTGAGAACCACAAATATGTGAAGAAACCTCCTTCACCAGGTAAAGTGATCACTATCATCCTGGCATCCTATGTTTATCTATATATGTAGTATTTGTATTATTTCTATGTTATTTCATTTTAATATTAAAAATATATCACTTTTTAAGACATGATCAAGATGGCTTTATTTTGACAGTTCTTACTCAAATTATGTAAGCAAAAGTTATGAGAAAAACAGGAGTCTATTTCAAATTAATATAATTATAGTACACACAAACAAAATTAATGTGTTTCAAAGCCACCCAATCAACATGATGTGAAGTTTAGTTTTATTTTTTAATAAAGCTCCATATGCAAATTTGAGCACTATAAAAAGAGCTTTGGTGGTATCAGTTTTGTAAAAGTAAAATAAGAAGCAAACATTGCAAGTTTTTTCCCTGAGCATTTTAATATCTTATCCAAATACTAAAAAATGTACTCTTACCTGCTTTCAAATGTTGAGAGAGATCATGAAAAAGCAAAATATAGCAACTAGGAGAAAAGCACTGTTTGTATTACTACATTACAAGAAAGCAAAAATTGAAGAGCTTCTAATGTCAAACAAAGTAAATGGCATTTACCTTGTTCCGCAATGAAATTGAGTTTAGCCCTGCTCAGCGCTGACAGTTCCGGTGTTGCTTCTCTCTCATTCCTTCTCTTCTCTTTTTATAGTATCTTCTCAGCTGAATCTTCCTGAATCTCAGTGTGCCTTCCTCTTAGAGCGAGCATCACTTTTAACTCAGACAGGCAGGAAGCTGAAGCCAAAGGAACTCTCTATCTGATTGGTTTCCATTCAGCGTTTCTGATTAATAAGAGACGTCCCTCACATAGGAAGATATTGCCGCTGATGGCGCTGCAGGGCTCCAGGTTTAGGTTGGGGACTAAAGACTCTTTAGGCACGGCGATTTGCAGGCGAATAAAGTGGGAGGGCTCAAAGAGGGCTTTGTGAAAGACTCCCATTAGAGAAAACAACCCAGTGTTTTCCGTCTCCGTTAATCAGCTCTGCTTAATATGTTTGCAGTTGGGAGAGAAAGGTCACAGCATGTCTGTAACCTGTAAATCATCTGTAGCAAATATATATCACATGGAGAGTGCTGATACTCAAAAGGAATTTTGTGTATAGTCCCCACAAAATTCATGACTACTTGTTTCAATTTCAAAATTTCAAGTTTAAGAAAAGGACGGGAAAGAATCTAAATTGCATTTATCAGTGATCATGAATTTTTATCTGTGTATCTGAGTTTATAGACTAAAATAATCTTTCATTAACAATAATCTTAAGACATCTAATACCTTAACATGATTTTTTCAGTAAAGAGAATGATTTTAAACATGGTTTCAGATTTCTATAACATTTTGCTTATTATTTGATAATGCAATTGATGTATTTTCACGTTTCTTGGAAATGCCCCCATATAATTGTGACCATAGCAACATCATAAAAACTAGATATTCCACCTGTTAGATTTGCTGCTGTACATTGTACAACTATTAGAAAGGGTAAACTATAACAGAATCAAATCCTGTTTCAGAAGAGAAGTTTCTTTAGTACTTCTGGAAATGGTACAATAAGAGAAATATTGATTTGTAGATAAATCCTTCTGAAAAGAAGTTCTAGTAATAGTTGTATGAAATGCATAGTGGGAATATGGCTCACTTTATAACGGCTCATTAAATCACAGTAAGTAAATAGCAAAAGTGCCAAAAATATCAATATTCTATTTGATGCTTCAAAGGAAAACTGACAATAGAAAATAAAAATAAAATTGCCACTTCTTCCCCCCCAGTGGTGAAGCTTATCCATGAAGTGCAGAGAATAGAGCTGCTTATCTGAGGCATTGTTATTTATGTGCATTATAGAAATTCCTTTCTTAAAAGGGAAAACAAATACTTAGAAAATACAGTTTCACTTGTCCCAAAATAAAATATGACATAGCTAATGCATGATAATTTGATTAGTAGTACACAGTTTTTAAATATTTGTGAATTGAAAATGTAGGAAATGGACACCCTCTAGCCTCCCACCAAGAGATGGTTAGATAGCATCACCTACTCAGTGGACATAAATTTGAGCAAACTTGCCTGGAGATAGTGGAGGACAGAGGAGCCTGGAGTGCTACAGTCCATGGGGTTGCAAGGAGTCTGATGTGACTTAGCGACTGATGGACAACATCAAAAAGGGACTTAACTTTGTTCATCTACAAATGAAGGAAGTGAAAGAAGAAATAAAGAATATTGTCCAGGACTGGATAGATCCAAGTGGTTAAGAACAGCTTAGTGAATTTTTCATGGAGGCTAAGATAGTTTTCTTGAGGCAAAGACACTTAATATAAAATTCACATTCTCCATTATATTCATTTCTTCCAGGTCTACTTATTCCTTTAAATAAACTTATTATAGAAGTCTCTCTGTTAATGCTGATAAAGTAATGCTTGTAAAGTGGGAAAAAGGAACCAAACAAAATATTTTATCATAGCTTAAGGTGAATGTTCACAAATAAAAGCTTTAAATCCCTAAAGTTGCATGCATATCATGTCCCACTGAAACCCAACTATAGGGAAAGGTTATTTTGTGTGAAATTCACAATCCAACAAAACATTCTACTGCCTGATTTAAAGTAATTTTTACTACTTCTTGAGGTAGGAGAGGGGAACTTGCCAACTAAAAAAATGGTTACTATATTACTATCTCAAAAATTCTCTATCTTTCTCCCCTTTGTCACAGTGATTTGGAGCATTTGAAAACAAGAGGCCTAAAACTTGGGATTACTGAAAATTACTTTATATTGTGTGTATAGCTGTCTTTAAGTTTTCAAATATAAGTAGCATTCCACATCAAAGAAAATAGCTTTTGATACTTAGTATAATGTTTATAAATATTTAGCAAAAAGGTTTGCACAAAATTATTAATTATTAACAGTAGTAAGAGTATATTTCTTTTCTTAAATGTAAAATATTATTTGAATTATTCTTTTCAATATTACTTTAGCTCGAATTAACTTTTCTTAATTGTTTGGTACTTTAAAAGTACTACCTTATTGTAAAAAAAAAATCCTGTTCTGTTTAGTTTTTTCCTTAGTCTTTGAATATACTGTGTCTTCATACCTGGGGACTCATCTATATAACACGATTCAAAACAATTGGCTTACTCCTGTATGATATTGTGATATATAATAAGAAATATATATATATATATGTATATATATAGACTCTTCATCCTGGTTTCTGGCACAGAGCTCCTTAAAATCATTGGAATTGCCTAAATAGTAAGATCCAAAAAGTACCTCTTCTTAGGTTAGTGAGGTGACTACTAAACTTCACCTAAGGATGGAGGCTGGATGACAGGAGAACTGATGCCAAAATCTCAGTCTCTGTTCACCAGTGCCAAACTGAATTTCAGAAACAGAGTTTTGAGTGAAGTAGAAAAGAATAGCTTTATTGGTTTGCCAGGTAAAGGAGGGCACAGTGGGCTTCTGCTCTCACAAACTATGTGTCCCAACCCAGGGGAATTTGGTGAGAACTGTCGTGGCAATGCTTTAAGTAGAGGTATGCTGAAAAGATTGGCACTTCACAGGTGGCTCAGTGGTAAAGAATCTGCCTGCCAATGCAAGAGCCGCATGAGACAAGGGTTTGATCCCTGGGTCAGAAAGATCCCCTGAAGGAGGAAATGGCAACTCATTTCAGTATTCTTGCTGGGATATTCCCATAAACAGAGGATCCTGGTGGGCTACAGTTCATGGGGTTGCAAAGAATTGGACATGGTTGAAGTGACTGAGCATGCACAATCTTCTCAATGAGCTTTTCTGGTTACTTTAAGGCAACGTGCATGGAGGGAGGTGTCTTTCTCTGGTGTGAAGAATGTTAACCTCTTTGTTGTTCAGTCACTCTTTGAGACCCCATGGACCTCAGCACACCAGGATTCTCTGTCCTTCAACATCTGTTGGAGCTTGCTCAAACTCATGTCCAAAGTCAGTGATAGCATCCATCCACCTCATCCTCTGTTGTTCCTTTCTCCTTCTCCCCTCAATTTTTCCCAGCATCAGGGTTTTCTCCAATGAGTTGACTCTTTGCAACAGGTGGCCATGTTATTGAAGCTTCAGCTTCAGCATCGGAAGCATCACATTCCAATGAAACTACAGAGCTGATTTCCTTTAGGATTGACGGGTTTGACTTCTATGTTGTCCAAAGGACTCTCAGGAGTCTTCTCCAGCACTACAGAATGAAAGCATCAATTCTTCAGTGCTCAGTCTTCTTTATGGTCCAACTCTCAAAGAGTTTGACCCCTTAAAAGAGCTTAATTACATTGTTATGTGTATCCTTTAGGTCGCGCCAGGACCCTGTCTCAAGACAGCACTCTTTATTTTCTGGCTTGTTCTTCCACAGTCTTTGCCTCACTCTCCCTTCCTGAATTAGCAACTACTTGAATCTACCCTTTGGAACTCAAAGAGGATCATTAAGGCCAGAGTCAAGAAACAGGGGACAGAAAGATTCCCATGCTTAGGAACCCCACAGGGTCCTGCTTGAGCTCAGAACATGTGATTATAGGAGTTGGAGATTTAGTCCCACTCCCCTGATTTAGGAAGGGGAGAGAAGTTGGAGACTGACTCAATGGCTAGTGTCTGATTATTTAATCAATTATACCTATGTAATGAAGCCTCCAAAGAATTGATGCTTTTGAACTGTGGTGTTGGAGAAGACTCAAGATTCCCTTGGATGCAAGGAGATCCAACAGTCCATCCTAAAGGAGATCTGTCCTGAGTGTTCATTGGAAGAACTGATGTTGAAGCTGAAACTCCAATACTTTGGCCACCTGAAGCAAAGAGCTGACTCATTTGAAAAGACCCTGATGCTGGGAAAGATTAAAGGTGGGATGAGAAGAGGAGGACAGAGGATGGGATGGTTGGATGGCATCACCGACTCTATGGACATGAGTTTGGGTAAACTCCAGGAGTTGGTGATGGACAGGGAGGCCTGGCGTGCTGCAGTCCATGGGGTCACAAAGAGTTGGACATAACTGAGTGACTGAACTGAACTGAATTGAATGAAGCCTCCACAGGAAAGCCAGAAAGACCAGATTTGGAGAGCATCCAGGTGGCATAAAAGTGGAAATTTGAGGAGAGTGGTGCTCTTGGCTATAGCATGGAAGCTCCAAGTCTTTTCCCCATACCATGCCGTATGTGTCTCTTTCACCTGGCTATTCCTGAGATTGATGTTTTTGTTGAGAAAGACATTGAAAAGGGTAAGTAGTCACTATGCTAGTTTATCTTGCACTGAAGTAAAGAAAACCTTTTTAAAGAAAATGAATTAATGAATAAAATAACCTTTATGCTGAAGTGAATTTTTTAAAATACAATTTGTCCTACAGCATTTAAATAGGACCATAAAGCCATGGATATTGCACTGAGACAACTGTGAGAGGCTTCCTGTACTATGACACCACACATGGGACTATCCTGGAATTTAAGACCACTAGCTGGAAAAGTATGTTTCCTCTTTCCCAGCTAAAAAGGCTTTGTACAAGAGCTTTTGCGTACGATTATCCTATATATCTCCAATCTCCCATGAATATTATACTCACGAATGGAGCAAAAATTATAAGCTATTCTTTTTCCCTAAACAACCTACTATAGTAACCCCACCATTGCCCACATTCCTACTTAAATCAGGCCCTCTCCAGGGCTTCCCAGGTGGCTCAGTGGTAAAGAACCAATCTGAAATGCAGGAGACACAAGAGATGAGGCTTCAATTCCTGAGTCAGGAAGGAGGAGGAAATGACAACCCACTCCAATAGTCTTGCCTGAAAAATTCCATAGACAGAGGAGACTGGACAGCTACAGTCCATGGGATCGCAAAGAGAAGGACACAACTGATCATGCATGCATGAAAACGAGAGTTGAAGCTTCTCTAATCATCTGCCATCATCATGATTTTTATCACTCTGTGATTTGCTGCTGCTGCTGCTCCTAAGTCGCTTCAGTCGTGTCCGACTCTGTGAGACCCCATAGACGGCAGCCCATCAGGCTCCCCCGTCCCTGGGATTCTCCAGGCAAGAACACAGGAGTGGGTTTCCATTTCCTTCTCCAATGCATGAAAGTGAAAATTGAAAGTGAAGACGTTCAGTCGTGTCCGACTCTTAGCGACCCCATAGACTGCCGCCTACCAGGCTCCGCAGTCCATGGGATTTTCCAGGCAAGCCCAAATCTCATCAGAGTTCCCTTGTTCCAAATGTGCCCACTGGCAGATCTGTTTGACATTCAGAAATCCTTTGTATTCTCAGAGTTTTCTTTGAACATCACTTTCAGTTCCCTGTTTTAACCCAAACGTTGCTATTGTCTGAAGGTTCTTTTCCATTTCATGTTTCTCACTTGAGAAATGGTGTCATTCCCCTAGCCTGGAGTTCCACAGGTCTGGAGTTGGGATCAGTGATTTCCTAGCTTATCATTGCTAGGGCCATTTTTCCTTACTCTTTTATCCATGCTTGCCATAGGTTTCATCACACCTAATTCTCCTTGTTGAAATTATTTTATTAATGACCAGATGATTAATCCTCATGCATTGAAACTGAGTACTTGGTTGTCTGCTGTTTCTGCTACTGCTGCTGCTTCTTACTATTACTACTTTTCTTCTTCTTCTTCCTCTTCCTCTTCTTCTTCTTCTTCTCCTTCCTATTAGTTTTAACCACCAACATCATCATTTTATTGAAGTATGCTGCTGCCTAGTCCCTTCAGTCATGTCCACCACTATGTGACTCCATGGACTGTAACCCGTCAGGCTCCTCTGTCCATGGGGATTCTCCAGGCAAGAATACTGGAGTGGGGTAGCCTATCCCTTCTGCAGGGATCTTCCCCACCCAAGAATCAAACCATGGTCTCCTGCATTGCAGACAGATTCTTTACCAGCTGATACCAGGGAATTCCTTTTTGAAGTATAGTTGATTTCAAATATTATATTTGTTCTGGGTGTATAGCAAAGTAATTCAGTATTTTTACAGATTATACTCCATTAAAAGCTATTATGAGATAATGGCTAGGATTCTCTTTGCTATGCAGTACATACTTGCTGCTTGTCTGTTTTATACATATGGCTTGTATCTGTTAATCCCATACCCTCATTTCCACCCCCTTTTCCCCTTCCTTTTCACAACCACTAGTTTATTTTCTATACTGTGAGTCTGTCTCTGTTTTGCATATTCATTCATGTGTATTTTATTTTAGATTCCACATATAAGTGATATCATGCAGTATTTGCCTTTCTCTTTGGCCACCTGATGTGAAGAACTGACTCATTTGAAAAGACCCTGATGCTGGGAAAGATTGAAGGGAGTAGGAGAAAGGGACGACAGAGGATGAGATGGTTGGATGGCATCACCCACTCAATGGACATGAGTTTGTTTAAACTCCGGGAGTTGGTGATAGACAAGGAGGCCTGCTGTGCTGCAGTCCATGGGATCATAAAGAGTTGGACACGACTGAGCAACTGAACTGATCTGACTTATTTCACTAAGTATAGTTTTCTCTGAATCTATCCACGTTGCTGCAAATGGAAGAATTTCAATTTTTGTAGCTGAGTAATATTTCATTATACATATACATATATATATATATATATATATATCACATCTTTTTTTATCCATTCATCTATTGATGGGCATTTGGGTTACTTTCTTAACTTGGCTATTGTAAGCAATGCTGATATGAACATTGAGAACTTCCCTGGTGGCTCAGATGGTAAATAATCTGCCTGCATCTTTTCAAATTAGTGTTGTTTTTTGTTTTGCTTTTACCAGCTGTATACTCAGATATGGAAATGCTAGACTATATGGCAGTTCTACTTTTTAGTTTTTGGAGGAGTTTCCATATTGTTTTCCATAATGGCTGCACCAATTTACATTTCCACCAACAATGGGTAAGGGTTCCTTTGTCTCCACATTCTCTCCAGCGTTTGCTATTTATAGGCTTCTTGATGACAGCCATTCTGGCAGCGTGAGGTAATATCTTGTTGTTTTGATTTGCATTGTTCTAATAATTAGTGATATTGAACATCTTTTCATGTGCCTGCTAGCAATCTGCATTTCTTATTTGGAAAAAAAAAATTGTGTATTCAGGTGCTCTGCCCATTTTTAATCAGATTTTTATTTTTTTAATATTGAGTTGTGTGTGCTGTTTCTACATTTGGAAATTAACTTCTTCTCTGTCATATAATCTAAAAAAATTTCCCCCTTTTGCAAATATTTTCTCCCATTTCATAGATTATCTTTTGGGATTTGCTATGCAAAAACTTAAGTTTAATTAGGTCTCACTTATTTACTTTTGCTGTTAGATTTTGTTTTATGAAACACATCAAAAATATTTGTATCACTTATGTCAATGAGTGTCCTGCCTATGTTTTCTTCTAAGAGTTTTATGGTTTCAGGTCTTATTTTTATGTCTTTAATCCATATGGGGCTTATTTTTGTATATGATGTAAGAAATATTCTAATCTCATTGTTTCACAGAACTAGAACAAATAATCCTAAAATTCATATGAAACCACAAAAGATCCTGAAAAAGAAAAAAGTGGAAGTATTACCTTCACAGATTTCAAGCTATACTACAAAGTTGCAGTAATCAAAACAGCATGATATTGACACAAAAAAGGACACATAGATCAATAGAACAGAGTCTGGAGATAAATGCACCCAAGTACGGGCAATTAATCCATGAAAAAGGTGGAAGGAATATACAATAATTAAAAGACACTCTCTTCAACAATTGCCATCATTTTTAATAAATTCAGCAATCACTTAGATTATCCACACAACACACTGACTCCTCCTTGCTTTGATTTTCTTATTTTGATTCCTCCTTGAATCTTATGCCAACCATTCTAATTCTCCTTATGATCTCCCCCCCATTGACCTCACATCTTTCAATGTTTGTCACCCCTTTGTGATTCTTACTTCTCAGATCACTCAGGTTTGATCTCAGGGCCCATTATCAAAATTATTTCTTTGCATATGCTCTTGTTCTACTCTTGATTCATAACTCTGCCCCTCTAGTGAGCAATAAGCAATACTTTTCTAAAGTATTGAAAAAGAAAGATATAAAAGAGAGGGGGTTTACTATCATGTTTGTGGCAATGAAACCTGAGCCATGGACAGACTCTGGGATCTTGGATTGATGCATATACCAAATAATGCAGCAGAAGTAGAAATCTGGATTCATTATTCATAGTTGTTCTTTGTTTTTCATCATAGTTTGAAGAACTTCTACGTTTTCCAGTCTTTATGTAGATGATGAAAATTTAGGAAGTTCTCAGAATCCTTGAAGTCTTTCCCTGGATATTTATAAACCATGCAGAACATGGAAAACTTATATGAATCTTTTATTATTTTTTAGAAATTCTGCTTATATTTATAATTGTCACCTGAATATCACTGTTATTATTATTGCAACTTCTACTGCTATCACTAGTAATGATACAACTGATTATCATAATAGCAATGACTGACTTATTGCATATTTGCATAAATAACTACAAGTATTTTAAAAATATCTCAAATTTAGAAGATGAATGTTGATTTCACTTGATATAATATAAGGATACTGACAGTCAATGAAATTGTCAAAATTTATTTAGCTAGGCAGTGGATAGAATCAGGAGTAGAAACCAGTTTTATTTAAATTTAATGCCCATTCTGTTAAGCACTATACAGTCTTCTTCAACTGCTCATTGGCAATGAAACACATCACGACTCCAGGCACTGATGGCTGGAATATTGTGTATCCATTGGAAAGATTTCTCATCCACAAAATTTCTATATAGTATAGAATTATACCTAAAATGTATATTCTTACTATACATATTTTATGATATATAACATAGGAAATGTGTATATACATTTAGGATAAGTTCTAGTAAGGAATTCGGTTAAAAGAACACACCAATTTATAAACAATTTATAAGTATTAAGCATATTTTAAAGCTTTTATTTTTTTTCTGGCTTATGAGTAAATCTTTGGAAATACTTAGAAATGCTCATCCAGATTATGTTAGTCAGATAAGTATTCTGAAAATAACGTGTTATAACAAAAATTCCCCGACACCTACATTAGAGAAAGATATATTTTAAAAATCCCTAGAGTTTTACTCATCTTTGTATCTCTTTAGCACATGAAATAAAACTAGTTAGCCAGTAAATGCACTTTATATGTTTCAAACAAAATGAAAATTTAGTAAAAAATATTGTTATTTATTTTCTTGTTTACTTAAAATAGTGTTGGTATAAGTGAGTATATAAGTATTGCATGCTTATCCTAAAAGTCAAACAGAAATCACTCAATAACACTCAAATAAAAGAAAATTTCTAGTGCTATCTTTTATCATGTAACTTAAGTCACCAACACATTTAATTTTAAATAATTGAGATTATATCCTGTATATTATTTTTATCATGGAAACTTTAAATTTTTTTATACTTCTTTTCCCCTTATTTTTCTTTCTCTCCATCCTACTTTTCTTTTCCAACCCCTTCTTTCAATGTAGGTACTAACATTAGCAACCTCTTATGC
The DNA here is from genome assembly GCF_054371585.1 of Giraffa tippelskirchi. NCBI lineage: Eukaryota > Metazoa > Chordata > Mammalia > Artiodactyla > Giraffidae > Giraffa > Giraffa tippelskirchi. The sequence continues at coordinate 40,397,513 of NC_137282.1, read as the reverse complement.
AATTTTCTGTACCTTCTGTAATCAAATTTAAAAATATATCCATTCATCTTTTAATCTGTATATCTTTGTATCTGTGCATCTATGTCTCTATCACCTATTTATATCTATCAATCGTTCTACCTATTAGTGTTTTAATTAAAAATAGACTGTATATTTTATTTCCATCTCAGAATCTTGCTTTACTACTTAGTATATTGTGGAACATCTCTACAAGCCAATTGATGAGCCATGCCATGTAGGGCCACCCAAGACGGATGGGTCATGGTGGAGAGTTCTGGCAAAACGTGGTCCCCTGGAGAAGGGAATGGAAAAACACTTCAGTATTCTTGCCTTGAGAACCCCATGAACAGTGTGAAAAGGCAAAAAGATAGGACACTGAAAGATGAATTTCCCAGGTCAGTAGGTGCCCAATATGCTACTGGAAATCAGTGGAGAAATAACTCCAGAAAGAATGAAGAGACAGAGCCAAAGCAACAACAACACCCAGTTGTGGATATGACTGGTGATGGGTGTAAAGTCCGATGCTGTAAAGAGAAATATTGCATAGGAACCTGGAATGTTGGATCCATGAATCAAGACAAATTGGAAGTGGTCAAACAGGAGATTGCAAGAGTGAATGTCAAAATTTTAGGAATCAGCAAACTAAAATGGACTGGAATGGGTGAATTTAACTCAGATGACCATTATATCTATTATTGTGAGCAAGAATCCTTAAGAAGAAATGGAGTAGCCATCATAGTCAACAAAAGAGTCTGTAATGCAGTACTTGGATACAATCTCAAAAGTGACAGAATGATCTCTGTTCATTTCCAAAACAAACCATTCAATATCACAGTAATACAAGTCTATGCCCCAACCACTAATGCTGAATATGCTGAAGTTCAACCATTCTATGAAGACCAACAAGGTCTTCCAGAACTAAATGCAAAAAGAAGATGCCTTTTCATTATAGGGGACTGGAATGCAAAAATAGGAAGTCAAGAAATACATGAGTAACAGGCAAATTTGGCCTTGGAGTACAGAATGAAGCAGGGCAAAGGCTAGTAGAATTTTGCCAAGAGAACACACTGGTCATAGCAAACATCCTCTTCCAACAACACAAGAGAAGACTCTACACATGGATATCACCAGATGGTCAATACCAAAATCAGATTGATTATATTCTTTGCAGCCAAGGAAGAAGAAGCTCTATACCACCAACAAAAACAAGACCAGGAGCTGACTGTGGCTCAGATCATGAACTCCTTATTGACAAATTCAGAGTTAATTTGAAGGAACTAGGGAAAACCACTAGACCGTTCAAGTATGATGTAAATCAAATCCCTTTCGATTATACAGTGGAAGTGAGAAAGAGATACAAGGGATAGGATCTGATAGACAGAGTGCCTGAAGAACGATGGACAGAGGTATGTGACACTGTACAGGAGGCAGTGATCAAGACCATCCCCAAGAAAAAGAAATGCAAAAAGGCAAAATGGTTGTCTGAGGAGGCCTTCCAAATAGCTGTGAAAAGAAGGGAAGTGAATGTCTAAGGAGAAGAGAAAAGATATACCCATTTGTATGCAGAGTTCCAAAGAATAGCAAGGAGAGATAAGAAAGCCGTCCTCAGTAATCAGTGCAAAGAAATAGAGGAAAACAATAGAATGGGAAAGACTAGAGATCTCTTCAAGAAAACTAGAGATACCAAGGGAATATTTCATGCAAAGATGGGCACAATGAAGGACAGAAATGGTATGGACCTAACAGAAGCAGAAGATATTAAGAAGAGGTGGTAAGAATACACAGAAGAACTATTCAAAAAAGGTCTTCATGACCCAGATATCCACAATGGTGTGATCACTCACCTAGAGCCAGACATCCTGGAATGTGAAGTCAAGTGGGCCTTAGAAAGCATCACTATGAACAAACCTAGTGGAGGTGATGGAATTCTAGTTGAATTATTTCAAATCCTCAAAGATGATGCTGTGAAAGTGCTGCACTCAATATGCCAGCAAATTTGGAAAACTCATCAGTAGCCACAGGACTGGAAAAGGTCAGTTTTCATTCCAATCCCAAAGAAAGGCAATGCCAAAGAATGCTCAAACTACCACTCGATTGCACTCATCTCACATGCTAGCAAAGTAATGCTCAAAATTCTCCAAGCCAGGCTTCAAAATTAGGTGAATCGTGAACTTCATATGTTCAAGCTGGATTTAGAAAAGGCATAGGAACCAGAGATCAAATTGCCAACATCTGTTGGATCATCAAAAAGGCAAGAGAGTTCCAGGAAAAAAAAAAAAATCTACTTCTGCTTTATTGACTATGCCAAAGCCTTTGACTGTGTGGATCACAACAAACTGGAAAATTCTTCAAGAGATGGGACCCAGACCATTTCCTGAGAAATCTGTATGCAGGTCATAAAAGCAACAGTTAGAACTGGACGTGGAACAACAGACTGGTTCCAAATCTGGAAAGGAGTACGCCAAGGCTGTATATTGTCACCCTATTTATTTAACTTATATGCAGAGTACATCATGAGAAATACTGGGCTGGAAGAAGCACAAGCTGGAATCACAATTGCCACGAGTAATATCAATAACTTCAGATATGCAGATGACACCATCCTTATGGCAGAAAGCGAAGACGAACTAAAGAGCCACTTGATGAAAGTGAAAGAGGAGAGTGAAAAAGTTGGCTTAAAACTCAACATTAAGAAAACTAAGATCATGACACCCAGTCCGATCACTTAATGGCAAATAGATGGGGAAACAACGGAAACAGTGACAAACTTTCTTTTCTTGAGCTCCAAAATCATTGCAAATGGTGACAGCAGCCAAGAAATTAAAAGACACTTGCTCCTTGAAAGAACAGCTATGACTAACCTAGATAGCATATTAAAAAGCAAAGTCATTACCTTGCTAACAAAGGTCGGTCTTGTCAAATTTATGGCTTTTCCAGTAGTCATGTACGGATGTAAGAGTTGGACTATAAAGAAAGATAAGTGCGGAAGAATTGATGCTTTTGAACTGTGGTGTTGGAGAAGACTCTTGAGAGTCCCTTGGACTGCAAGGAGATTCAACCAATCAATCCTAAAGGAGATCAGCCCTGAATATTCATTGGAAGCCCTGATGCTGAAGCTGAAACTCCAATACTTTAGCCACCTGATGAGAAGACCTGACCTATTGGAAAATACCCTGATCCTGGGAAAGATTGAAGGCAGGAGGAGAAGGGGACGATGGAGGATGTGATTGTTGGATGACATCACTGACTCAGTGGACATGAATCTGAGTAAAATTCAGGAGTTTGTGATGGACAGGGAGGCCTGGCATGCTACAGTCCATGGGGTCGCAAAGAGTTGGACACGACTGAGTGACTGAACTAAACTGAACTGAACTGATTGATTCAAAGGCTGCTAAATATTTTATGTAATATTTATGAATTTTTTAAAGTTTATATTTATATCAATTTTTTCAAATGCAATTTTTGAATTTGCTTTGCTTAGTACAGCCCCTTGTTTTCAAGTTTCTTTTATTTATTTATTTTTGGCTATGCTGGGATCTTATTTCCCAAGCCAATGATTGAAGTCATTCCCCTGCAGTGGCAGCTCAGAGTCCTAACCTTTGGACTGCTAGGGAATTCCCTGATTTTAAATTTCTGAATTTTAATGACTACACTCTTCTTTTCTGCTATTTTTTTCATTGTGATATGTTTCATTTGGATGTCAGGATGGAAACTTACATATATGTGTTCACTCCTCACAGTAATGCAAGCTCTATGTTTAGGTTTTAGTTTATTGATTTATAGAAGAACAAAATATAATGGCATTTGTTCTACCAAACTTGAAAAGAAAAATATGAATTGAGAAATTTTGATATTGAAAAGCCTGGTATTAACAGTTTAGTTACTAAAAGCAGGGATTCTTAAATCAAAGAAATTTGTTATAAACAGTAACTCAAAGCTTCAACAAAGAAGGCTGCCCATACAATAACAGATGCTGTAGAAAATTGAAAGAGGAAAAATGTTTCTCCAACAATTAATCTAATAGTTATTCCATGTGTATGACGTGTTTTGATTTCTTTAATAGCAATTTCTAATTGGTAGTTCATAAGGATACTTCCATCCATGACATTAATATAAATGTCTTGCAAATCTTTCAGCTGCTAATGTCCTTTTTAACTTTTTTCCCAAGTCTTTTAAAGATAAATGTAACTTGTATTATCATTCTTTTATATTTTTAGTTTTTTTAAGTTTTATATATCTTAAATTTATTTAACATTTGAAAATTTTTATATTATGTATTTTACAATGTGTATGATATATCAACATATTCTGAAACAATTTACCATCATAGTAAACACATTATATATTGTACAAAAAATTATAGCTAACATATTATAAGATGATATACATATATCTTAAATGCACAGCCGAAAAATGATTGAAAAGTCTGAGTTGAACAGTGGCTTTAACATCATCTCCATAAATAAGCAAACCTTTAAAGAATATCTTCACACACAGTATTTTGCTAGAAGCATAAAACACCAGAGTAGAAAGTTTGGGTTTCTTAAGACACGATAAGGGTAATTTATACCCGGCAAAGTGAAGGTGACCTTGAGTTTTCTTTTAAACCAAAAAAAGAAAGACTTTTGACTCTTATCTCCTGCCTGTTAACATCTAAAACTGGTTGGAGTAACTAGATCAGTGGTGCTTGACCCTGTTCATGCATGAAAATCACCTGAGAATAGGTTTCTCATCCTGAAAATCTGACTTAGTTGTTCTAGGCTGAATACAGCCCAGATCTTGGCAGTTTCCTTGGCTTCCCTGGTGATTCCAACTTCCCAACCACAGGCTTGGGAGCTGATCTGAGAATGAGCTTGCAGATTCACTCCTTGGTTAAGTTCAGGAGAGGGTCTAAGCATTTGATGTCTAGAGGGCTCCAAAGACTCTAGGTTCCACTGCTTCCAACATGATATGCAGTGCTCATGGTAGATATAATTTTTCATACTTCCTTAATGAACTCATTGTTAATTACTTTGTATATACCGTTCCTTCTGCCAGGGAACTCTTACAGCTCTCAGCATTTTTTTTTTTTAATCTTTCAAAAGAGTTTAAATGTCATCTCCTCTGTGTGAGTGTCCCTCATGCAAAGGTAATGATTTGCCACTCCTCTTTAGGTATCATTAATGGGCAAATGTTTCTTTCTGTCTCTCAGAGGAAAACAGACCCTGCCCCCTCTATCAGAGAGCAAGTTCATTGGAGGCTAAAATCTAGTCTTATTTACACATTGTGGCATTACCACCACATACATTATTACATATCTGGCACATAGTAAAGCTCATAAAAAGTGGTTGTCACTCAGTTGTGTCCAACTCTTTGTGATCTCATGGGGTGTTGCCCACCAGGCTCCTTTGTCCATTGGATTTCCTGGGCAAGAATACTGAAATGGGTAGCCATTCCCTTCTCCAGGGGATCTTCCCAACACAGGGATCAAACCCAGATCTTCTGCAATGCAGGCAGATTCTTTACCATCTGAGCCACAAAGCTCATAAAAGGTGCCCTCTAATTTTTAAATTGGCCAATTGATTAATATATAAGACCTCAAATATTTTTCTAAAAGAAAGATCTGTCTTCAAACATCACATTATCTGTAAAATATAGCTAACTTATCTATACAGCATAATTTAACAGATAAAGCTAGAATAACATAGACATGTATTTATTAAAAATACACATTTAAAAGTAATGTAATATTAGTCAAGCTTTGGTTTTATAGTTTCAACTATTGTGTATGAAGATTAATATCTTAGTAACTATATATTAACTTCTGGTCTTTAAATGAAAAATGCACACAGGCATTAAAAAAAATTATACTTTGTTTTGCTTTAAGTATAATTGATGTTATTCTTTAATGACAGTTTGAAAACTAACCATGTTGGTTACTGCACTAGATACCTTCTAAATTTATCTCATCTGATCTTCTTTTCTTGTGTGTGTGTGCTAAGTTACTTCAGTCATGTCTGACTCTTTGGGACCCTATGGACTGTAGCCGGCCAGGCTCCTCTGTCCATGGGATTCTCCAGGCAACAATAGTGGACTGGGTGGCCATTTCCCTCTCCAGCAGATCTTCCCAACCCAAGGATGGAAACCATGGTTCTTACATCTCCTGCATTGGCAGGTGGATTTTTTAGCACTAGCTCCAACTGGGTAGCACCGCCTGAATTTTAGAAATGGTCAAATGTAAAAACTAAATCACATAGCTCATAGGTAGCTCAGCTGTGCTTGAACCCAGATCTGTTTTACTCTGATACTTTTGTTATTTTTAGTGCACCGGACGCAAGAACATCAGATGACGTATTCAGAGCACACTTATCAGGCTTCACCCCTTGAGAGAATGGGTTTGATAATTTAGATAATAATTCTGTGTTTTCCTGTGTGAATCTGAGAGAGTTACCTAACCTCTTACAGCCTCAGTTTTCATACAGCAAAGGAAGAAATAATCATAGGACCTCTGTGAAGGCACAGTGAGGCAATAGCATTGCTGTAGAGAACTGTTTTAAGCGACTGATGTCAAATTTGTAATTTTGACTTTTAGGATGGACAGAAGTACACCTACAGGGACATGGCTCTGGTCTAGTTCAAGCATTCTCCTGGTCCCAGTGGCCTATTTATATCATCCTATTTGACACTGACTATTTCTCTTCTTCAGCTACTGGGTCAAGACTAAACATCTGGTTTTGAATCATTTCACTGACAGCTGAAGTCTCAGGTGTCTGGTGTTTTTACTTTGGGATTCCAGAATAACATTGAGAGCTAACGTTAACTAAGCCTATTCATGGAATATTAACTCAGTTATGCCAAGTGTGGAAAAGACAAGATGATGGGGAAAATTTCACTCTTGCATGTACAGGAGAATGCAACACTGTTAAAGAGAAGAGCTAAAGGAGGAAATGCAAATGATATTTATTGAACCTTTGCAAAATGCAACATGAGAGCACATCTCCTAAAAGGTAGCAAAGCACAGCAATAAAAAAATGGGGTAGTAATATCACCAGTATTAGATTTGCGCTTTATGTAATGCACATTGTTAGAGTATGGCATGATTCTGCTGGGTATGTCAGTTTCATATATAATTAATTACATTTAATGTGTGTATGTGTTTAAAACAATTTGAGTTATCTTTTTACAAATCCTGTGTGGCAATCTTTGTGTTTTAAAGTCAATGTTCAGGGACTTCCCTGGAGGCCCAGTGTTTAAGAATCCATTTTACAATACAGGGGACACAGGTTCGATCCCTGGTCAGGGAACTATCCCGCATGCAGTGGAGCAATTAAGCCCATTTGTGCTACAACTACTGAAGTCCAGGGTTTCTGGAGCCCAAGCACCACAACTGCTGAGTCTGCGAGTCACAACTAGAGAGCCCTGAGCTCAGTAACAAAACATCCTGAATGATGCAACAAAGATCCCACATGCTGCAAGTAAGACCTGATGCAGCCAAATAAATCAGTAAAGTGAATGTTTAGATAATTCATGTATAGCTAATACCATTGGGTTCAAATCTACCATATTGCTCTTTGTTTTCTTCTTGTCATTTTCTCCTTTATTCTACCTTTCCTGCCATTCTTTATAGTGTGCCGTCTATAGCTTCCCAAAGTGTACAGTGGTAAGGAGTCCACCTGTCAATGTAGGAGATGCAGGTTTGCTCTCTGGGTCAGGAAGATCCCCTCGAGGACAAACTGGCAACCCACTCCAGTATTCATGCCTGGAAAATTCCATGGACACAGGAGTCCAGCTGGCTACAGTCCATGGGGTTGCAAAGTCATTCTTTATATTAGGTACTTGAAAATTGTTTCATTTATTTCATGTTCCATTTTCTCCTAGCTCTTTCTTTCATTATACTGTTTGTTATGATCTCCCATTGGTTATCTTAGAAATTGAAAATGCAGTTTTAACATATTAGAGACAACAATATATATTTTTATTTCCAGAGACAGCAAATTAGTATTTTTAAAACATATAAAACAATGGAAAATATAATTAAATAGAATAACCTCATGCACTGTGCCTTCATTTTGTGCAATTGTTATCTATTTTACATTTTTTTATAAAGCACAAGTATTTAATATTGCTTCACACAGTGAATAGAATTTTATATTTAGTCATGTATTTACCATTTCTAATATTGCTTATTCCTTAGATTTATCTGCTTCCATCTGAGATAAAACATTTCCCACAGTGGAGGTATACTTGAAAAGAAATCTCAGCTTTTGTTTTTCTGAGACTATTTTTAGTTCATCTTTATTTTTGAAGGCTCTTTTTGCTTTTTATAGAATTATTTGTTAACCTTTCTATCTTATTTCATTACTTTTCTTTGCCTCCTGCTGAGACAAAGTTTCTGTTGAGAAGTTGGCTTTCTTTCTTATTAGTAATCATGAAAGATAATATTTCTTTATCTCTGGGTGATTTTAAAATGTATTCTTTCCATTTTATTCTCTGAGATTAGGTTATGTTTGTCATAGGTGTCACTTTTTCTGTGTTTGTTTGTATGGTTTATTTATTCACTCTCCTAAACACCTGGTTTGATTTCCTTTTTTATATTTGAAAAATTATTTTTCATTATTTCTTTTAAAAATTGTTTCTATCCCATTCTCCCACTTTCTACTTATTCTAGGACCTCAATCACATACATGTCAATTTTTGTATCATATGCTGCATTTCTCTCATATGCACTCTCTTTTCAACTTTGTTTCTGTTTCAGAAAGGATATTTTCTCTTGAATAGTCTTCTAGTTTCTAATCCTATTTCTTTTTTTTGTTTGTTTCCTAATACCAGCGTGGTGTTAACTTATTAAACCATTTTGTCAACTATTTCCTCTATTTAAAAAGCTAATCCTCACTATTTTGATGCTTGAGCTTGTTTCAACATCCACATTATTTTCAAGTGTATTTCTGTTGACAGTTTCACCTCCTGAATATCACTTGACTGTTTTATCTCCTAACGTGTCTAGTTATTTTTATTGTGTACTGAACATTGTGGATAATATGTCCTGAGAATTGGGATTATACTGTCTTCTGAAGGGTGTTGATATTTGTTCTGATAAGCAGTCTTATCCCCATGGAGCTCCTTGATCCTGTCAAAACTTGATTTTAGGCCCATTAGAGCAAATTTATTTCTGTTTGATCTTGTTCCTACTGCATTTCAGAGCTTCAGCTGAATACTCAAAATCTTCACTGTTATGTCCATTCTGACTGGGTTCATATACAAATATACTTTGGCGCTATAAACTCTCTGATTTTTCCATTTGATTTTAAGTCTGCCAGCATTTGCTCTGTCCTAAGTAGCCAAAGTTTTCCATTGAATGTCTATAGTCATGGGTACCAGCAGAATTTTTATACATATCTTGAAGAAAACTTGTACGCAGTTTGTGCCTGTCCTGGGTTCTTTCTTCAAAACTTTGTTGCCATGTCTACCTTAGTGCCCAATCTCTGTTTCATCTGTGTAGCAATATAGCTACTTTCTTTGCATACTCCATTTTCCTGAGCACCTTTGGAAAACACGCCCAGGAAAAAAGCTAAGATAAATGTGGAGCTCACTCCTAATGCTTTCCTTATCTCAAGTATCATAGCCCTGAATTGGCTATTGTCCTAGAGAAAAATTGGTGTCTCAGTTAAATTAACCTCAAGTAAGGAAGAGGTAACTCACAGATCTGTGACTGTTATCTTTCTTTTTTTTTCAACAGATGCCTTATGTGAATCTTTATGGTATAAAAATCTCATCTCTTGCACACATGCCTGAATCTAAACCATGTGCTCTTATTTTCAGGTAGCTGAATATGGCAGTTTATTTTTTACTTCCTTATGTTGGTTGGTTTCTCTGTCTAGAAAGCTTCCAATTCAATTTAGTCTCTCTCTCCCTGCCCATGTTACCTTCAGACTCAGTCTACTTAATGAAAACATACTCAACTCTCGAGACATAGTTCAAATATCACCTTTTCTTTGAATTCTTCCCCTCCATGTTCAAGCAGAATTAAGAGCTTCTTGCTATATTTTTCAAAAGTCATGAACATAATATATTTTATGTTTAATATATCACATACTGAGCTATATGCTTTTGAAGCAGAACATATTTTTCCCAATTGTTTGTGTTTCTCTCTCTTCAACTGTAATATGTGCATGGAAATGAAGGTAATTAATACTTGTTAGGTAAAGAAGAAATGGCCATGTGAATAAAATGTGTAATAATACATCTGTTTCATAAGCAATATTGATATGATATGCTTAGTGCATTAGGTAAAATGTCTCTGATATTCTAATCACATTCCAAGTAAGATTAAAACAAATGACTGAGGAAGAAGAAGTTTCCATAATAGGTATGCATGAGTTTAGTAAGCAGGAGTCTGTTTTTTCTGAATCTAGACTCCATATACTTTCCAGTAACCAAAGCTATTAATTCTTCATTTGAATGGAGATTTCTGCAAAATTATTATTTTAAAATACACAGAGGATATACAGCAATAAGGAATGAGAAAAATTTTTAGTTCTATCTTTTAATCCAGATTAATAGGATAGAATCATTAAAATAAATGTAATCTCTCAATTCACATATGCAGACATATACATACATTTATACATTTTTAGAAAATATGCATTACTAATTTCTTAAACTATAATTCAAAATCTCAATAAAGAAACATAACACTTTAAAAAATATGTAATATATTCAGAATTTCCCATATTAGGAAGCACATATGTAAAATATGTTTGTTTAACTTGAAGTACTAAACTTGTGACTAATTTATCATTAAAAATTTATAGAAGTATAAACTATATAAGCAAGTGTTGTCTTATAAATCTTTATTAACATGTACACATAATTTGAACCAAAATTTTCTCTGAAAGCTAAGTATGGATGATTTATATATACAAGTATAAAGTAATTATTTCATTTGAATAGCAATTTATACCATCTAGGTAAAATCATTCTTTTGTTAATCACTAATTTAGAAGTAGAAAAGACACTTGCGACAAAGTATTTAATCATTACAACAGTGAGACAAATTTAGGCAGAATTATACATCCCTATTGTTCTATTACTGTGAAAGTGGAATTAGGCTCCTCACTGATATTACATTAGATGATAGACTTAAGTTTTCTGTTTCAAAAAGATTTTATCAATCACAATTAATAAATCAAACAGTTTCCAGTTTCAGAACCCTGAGACTTCTCTCTTGCCATTAGATAATACTGCTTATTAAACCAAAAATGCAGAAATGCATTTTATAAGTAATTGTCTAAATTAAAATACCAAACACACTGAGATTACGCTTTCTATTATATCTATTTTTCAAGTAGTTGAACACAGTTTCAAATTTCTTTGTGCAGATGTGTCACTGTCTTTCTCTCTCTTTTACTTCTTCCTATTGTTTACCTTCTTCTTCACTCAGGTTGATTTCTAGTTTGGGACACATTATTGGCAAATAGCAACTAACCATGAAATCATTGCAACTATGGTGGCAGTTTAATTTCTATGTGCAAATAGAAGAGTTTTTCCAATTCCTTAGGTATAGCAATTTTTGTACTAAGGTACAAAATGTCACAAAATTAGGTTATTTCAATACTTTGGCCACCTGATATGAAGAACTGACTCATTGGAAAAGACCCTGATGCTGGGAAAGATTGAAGGCAGGAGGAGAAGAGAACAACAGAGGATGAGATGGTTGGATGGCATCACCAACTCAATGGACATGAGTTTGAGCAAGCTTTGGGAGTTGGTGATAGACAGGTAAGCCTGACATGCTGCAGTCCATGGGGTCACAAAGAGTCAGACATGACTGAATGACTGAACTGAACTGAATCAACTATTTGGAAACTGAAAAACTAGAAAAAAATAATTTTTTTTATCTTGCATTCTCTATAATCTTACTAAAGCCCACAATCTGTAGAATTCTATAGACACAGCTTCTAGGATATAAATAAAGAATGAAGCTACAATGAAAATTAGTGCACATGAAAAGCTGAGGTTGTATTAGCCCTATTTAGTTCTTGAAATGGCAACATACCAAAGAAAATATCTGCATATCTGCCTAGCTGTGGGCTGTCTTGCCCCCAAGCAAACAGGAAAGTATTTTCTTCTATATTGTATTATTTCTTTCCAAAATTGTATGTGACTGACCATTAAATCAGATCAATTTATGTATGACTATCCCTTTCCATTGTCTTAAAGGAAATAAGAATTAAACAGTGAGCTACCAAAAAATGTTGTTAGTTTGAGGTTCCTTGTAGCAGAAATGGATAAATGTTCATCAGGATGCTAAAAGCCTGTCAGCAATTGCATTATACACTTAACTTTGTCATGACTATTATAATTCAATTGAAAAACACTTGAAATTTAATGTTCTAATGCTGTAAATTGAAAGTAAATCAGAGAACCTAGGAAATGTTTCTCTTATTCTAGCTCAAGCAAATTCTCAAAGTGGAATTTAAATGTGAATTTAGTTTTGAGTGTGAACTTCTACATTTATTGAAATCTCTAACTTTCCAAAGATTTTTTTTAACAATTATATTGAATGATCTGGTAGCCCTTTAAGTACTAAAGGGAACAAAGGTGGTTTTTTTTTTTCTAATTTATGGTTAAAATACATTTTTAAAAATGGTTTCATATAAGTTTTGAGTCCACAAAGACCTATTTTTTTGAATATGTAATTGTTGTCTATCCAAGAAATTTAGAAGGAAAACATTTCCAGAACTCTTTATAATTTGTTAAAGTGAATAATAAATTCACTCTACCTCTTCTTTCCTTTGATACTTTTTTCAATTATCGCTCTTCTCACTTCACATGTGGATAATAAAAAGGACCCCCAAAAACAAAGATTGATGGGTTTTCAGAGGTTGAACATGTTAAATGTTGACTATGTTTATAACTACATATTTGAATGGGAAAGGAAGAAGCTTGTTTGCTCCCCTTAATCAAATTCTATATTTAAATGGAGGTTCTAAGATCCATATAGTCAAAGCTATGGTTTTTCCAGTAATCATGTATGAGTGTGAGAGTTTGACCATAAAGAAGGCTGAGTGCCGAAGAATTGCTGCTTTTGAACTGTGGTGCTGGAGAAGACTCTTGAGAGTCCTTTAGACTGAAGGGCGATCAAACCAGTCAATCCTAAAGGAAATCAGTCCTGAATATTCATTGGAAGGACTGATGTTGAAGCTCCAATACTTTGGCCCTTGATGTGAAGAGCCAACTCATTAGAAAAGACTCTTATGCTGAGAAAGATTGGACACAAGAGGAGAAGGGGATAACAGAGGATAAGATGGTTGGATGGCATCATGAACTCGATGGACATGAGTTTGAGTAAGCTCCGGGAGTTGGTGATGGACAGGAAAGCCTGGCATCCTGCAGTCCATAGGGTCGCAAAGAGTTGGACATTAATGAGCAATTAAACTGAACTGAAATACCTTCATTAAGAATTCCATGCATGTGTTTTACTCACACTCCTGTTTTGCTTATATGTTTAAAGATTTTTAAAATATTTATTTATTTATTTTGCTGTGTTGGGTCTTAGTTGCAATACACAGGATCTTGGTTGAGGCATGTGGATTGTTTCATTACTGTGTGTGGGCTTCTCTCTATTTGCGGCATGTGGGCTCCAGAGCTCGTGGGCTTAATTGCCCCATGGCATGTACAATCTTAGTATTTCTCTGATTAGGGATCAAACAGGCGTCCCCTGCGTTGGAAGGCAATTTTTAGCCACTGTTCCACCAATGAAGTCCCTAGATTTTTCTTAGGTATGATTATGGCATTGATTTTTTTAAAAGACTCCTGTCACCCTTTCCTTATCTTGGCTCCTGAAAGCACCAGTTTGAGTACTTTGGTAGCCATCTCTAGCTCTCTTTTTGTTTTCCCCTTGATATCTTTTCAATTGTCTCTCCTCACCTGTCCTTCTTCCTCTCTTCCTCACTCCTCTGGTCCTTTCCCTCTCTTCTCTTGTATGTAATTGTGCAAAATGTTTTTGCATTTAGCTGTGATGGCTGGACATGGATGTGTGGCATTACAATTCCATTGAATGGATACAGAAAAAGTCAACCATTTCTCACTGATGAACATCTAATTTCTATCTCATGTTCTCCCACTACAGTTTATCAAGGTATACACCAACAGTTATCGTGTTTGTTGGAATTCTAAAAGCAAGTTTGATGTGTAAAGATTGTTTCCACTGCCAGATATTTTCCCAAAAGTTTGTCACAATTTACATTCCCATGATGCATGACTGAATTGCTTTCCAACACCATTGCTGGTACTAGAAATTGCCATGTGTGAGTATGTGTGTGTGTGTGTGTGTGTGGGTGCATATCTGATCAGCCATTCTGCTCTCCCTCCTAATATTAGAATGCAAATTTCATGCATGATTAAGCAGATTTAAAACAGAAAAGTCAGAAGTTTGAACCTTAAAACTGGACACACCTCACTTGCCATAACCCTAAGCAATATTTAGACTGTAGTTACTGTATTCAAAGGGCTGCTTTTATTTATCTGGAGCTAATAGAAAGACAGCTCCCAGTTAGCACAGTGGTAAAGAATCCCTGCCAATGCAGGAGATGTGAGAGACATGGGTTCGATCTCTGGGTCAGGAAGATCCCCTGGAGAAGAAAATTGCACCCCACTCCAACATTCTTGCACGATAATCCTGTGGACAGAGGAGCCTGGCGAGCTACAGCCCATAGGGTCTCAAAGAGACAAATGTGACTGAGCACACAATAGAAAGAAACCAAATGAACCCTTAATTATGTATCTCATGTTAACAAAAAAAACAGTCGATTCCCTTTTTTCATAGCTTTAGGTTTGCTTCTTTATTATCTCCTTGATTTATGGCTTATAATTAGTAACCTGATTTTCCTATGACATGTGTTATCAAGATATTAAGCTAATTTAGTTAAAAATAGATATTTTCCAGAGCTTTGACTCAGACAGCCCCATGAAACCTGTAGATATGTATTCTTTATCACACGACCATCAGCTGGCCCTCTGGATTGATGGGTTCCAATCTGCAGATACAGATACAGAGCACCAACCTTACCAAGTCATTATATAAGAGACTTGAACATCCACAGATTTTCGTGTTGGGGACGGTGTTCTGGAACCAATAATGTCAATACCAAGGGATAACTGTGTACTGAAAACGTGTTATCATCAGTCAAGTACCACAGTAAATTACTTCTAGCCTAATCCCACTGGGGGAGTCAAGGAGACAGAATAAAACACCTACAAAGGCAGTATCCTGCTGAAAGGGAGTGAGCTACAGTATATCTCTTCTGTCTTCCTTCAGTCTTTAGTTGAGCTCTGCTCCTGAGGAATGAGTATCCCTCCCACAGTGTTTCCAATGTGTAGCCATGTGTTCTCAGAGAAAGCACTCAGACCAGCAGTAGAAAGTTTGATAGGTGTTCAAGGAAGATGTGACAGTAGTGATTAGACCTGGTGACTGAAAATTAATAAATACCTTATATGCCTTATTTAGAAGCATTTATGAAAAAGAGTAAGAAACATGACCCATGAAATCAAAGGCTAGTAAAGTTTCGATGCTTCTAGTGGTCTAGGCTGAGTTTCAGATTCTGTAGTCATCTACTTTTTTAAATTTAATTTTCAGTACTAAATAATAACTCCCTATTTGTCATTTAAAAAACTGGCATCACTAACCAAGCAAATAAACTCAGCAAGAATTATTAGACTTTTCCACTCTATTAAATTAGTATTTAATTTCTTTATTTGAAAGGTGTAATGAACTCGTTTTATGGTGGGAAATGAGCTAAAATCTGAAGATTCAAAAATGAATAAGACCTCCCTTGTCCTCAAGAAGATCATGCTCTAACATATAAGTCAGCGAGAAAACAAAACTAGCACATGTGCTTTGTATAAGATCAATGATAAGCAGAGAAATTTATCATGTGAAATAAACGACCTGTCACTGAATTCATGAACCAAATAATAAATTACTCATTGAATAGAGAATCAAATCAGATAATTCATCTGACTAAAATAATTCTTTGCCTCTTCCTGGTAAAATTAAATTCTCCACCTAAGCATGCAGGAAAACGTGTAATCTGCTTCCTTCCTCTGTTTATAATTTTTATCTAGTATTCTTAACCTTCCCAGGTATAAGGATCTCACCTCTCAGTGCAGGAGACATAAGAGTCACAGGTTCAATCCCTGGGTCAGAAAGATACCCTGGAGGAGGAAATGGCAAACCACTCCAGTATTCTTGCTGGAGAATCCCACGGACAGAGGAGCCTGGCGGGCTGTAGTCCATAGGGCAGCAGAGTCAGACACAACTAGTGAAGTTGTGAAGACACAACTTCACTAAGTGAAGCCACTTAGTGTGCATGCACATTCCTAACCTATACTAGTCTCTTCTCAGTTTCTAGAGCCAAGCAAACTAGTTTTCCATTTTCTTTTTGTATGTTTAGAATTTTCTTTTCCTATAGCTAAGGGGAAAAATAACCAAAAAGTTCATTTGATTTTTTCATAGAAAGATGGAAGATCATATGGAAAACCCTGAAACAACTTTTTGGCCCACCCAATAGCTATGCTTGATTTATCTACATAATGTATTCCTCAAATTAAATTTCATTATCAAAGAAATTATTTTTCTAACCACTCAACTCAATAATACCTATAAAAATATTGGAGTTGTCTGGTTATTACTATGGTACATCAGTTGACACTATTCAGGGGAACATTAGAAATTGAAGGTGGTAAACAAACAGTATGTTTCAGTGTTTTTTGAAAGAGAGTGGGGGACACTTTTGTAGATTAATTCTAGCAGGCCCTTATCTTTTGTAAGAAGAGGGCACCACTGATGGCATGTTCAGAATTTGACAGTTATAATTTCAGACTTTCGAAGATTGCTTTGTCAACCCAGAAAAGCCTGTTATACTAAAGTCAGAGCTTTGATAGAGAAAACATGAGACTTTTAAATATGAGTTGGAAACATCTGGATGGATCTCAGTAGAACTATGACTCTCATGATTCCTCTAAAGCATCAGATTCTGAAGAAAAAATGCACCCTTTGCTAATAAGAAGTAGCACTTCCGCCATGTGGAAATATACTGCCAAGGGAGATCTCTTGCGTACAAGACAAGAGCTGCTCTCACCCTCCTTCCTATCTTCCAGGCCTGTAACTAATATCAAGGCAAATAAGTGCAAGCTGTAAATATTCTGGGACTAATAGGGAAAGAAGAGATGACATATCAAAACTAGCTAGCAATTGGGTACACCAGCATGATTGAATTTTGAGAATGTTTGATCGATGGATTTAGTACATAAAGCTAAATGTGCAAGAGTTCGTTGATTTGGAAACACTCTTTTGAAATAGATGATTTAACTCCCTAGCTGTGAAAGTTTTAATCACTCAGTCATGTCTGACTCTTTATAACCCCATGGGCTGTAGCCTGCCAGACTCCTCTGTCCCTGGAATTCTACAGGCAAGAATACTGAAGTGGGTAGACATTCCTTTCTCCAGGGGATCTTTCTAACCCAGGTATTAAACCCAGGTCTCCTGCATTGCAGGTAGATTCTTCTGTCTGAGCCACTAGGGAAGCCAACTTCCTAGCAGAGACCCCAACAAGTAAGGTAAACTCACTACTAGAGAAGCTCTGAGAAGTCTGGAGGAAGTAATGGCTTATACTGAAAGAAGTTGAAATGCTTGAGTTCTCATCTCAGATGAAGGAGAACATGGCCCAGGGATATAAGCATGCAGGAATGGACACATTACATATGGTCAGAAGAAACACTGAAAGATTTTGTTTCACAGGAAGGCTCAGAGAAATGACCATTTACTAAGGCCACCAGGATTATGCTGGCAAGAGGATAGCAGCTTCACTAAGAAGTTTGGTGTTGGGTCTCTGCTGCTGGCCAGTGTTAAGTTTGGGAGATATAGTTTCTTGGCTCATTAATAGCAAAGGGGATTTTTTAAGTTCTAAAGCAACTGAAGCCAGCCTGTAGGCTGCCAGGAGTCAGAAGGCTTTGGTTACTTTAACAGCCTTGGAGGAACAACCGAATAGCTTAAGAAGTTCAGCTCCAGATCATAATTCTCTATGTGCTCAATCAGCCTAACTATAGACAATTGAAAAAACTTTACCTTGTAAATCTCACAGAGGAAGACGCCTTTCCCTTAGCAGTTTTGGTGCATGACTAACGCACTGAACACATTTTTCATCAATGCCTCTGGCAGCCCAGACATCTCTTGCTCATTCTGCTTTGTAAGCCTCATATTATTGAAGTAATTGAGCAAAGTTATATTCTTTGGGAGGTCCAGACAAGCCAAACTCTAAAGAGTCATGGGCCCTTCCCCAGAATGTCACAGATTAGCACGAATATTAGTCAGGCTGATGATCTCCATCATGTCTGCATTTAACCCACCAGCCTGGTTACAATGGCAACCAGATGAATCCTGGAGAATGACTGTAGACTAGAACAAGCTAAAAGAGTTTGCAGTCCTGATCTCAGATCCATGCTGAATTTAATATCATTGCTAATGTCAACTGAAAGGGCTTAAAGTCTATGACATATTCTATCGATTTGGCAAATATTTTCTTTCTATTCCAACCAGTGGAAAGGATCAAAAATAGCTTGCATTCATGGAGTAGTCAACAATGTTCCTTTACTGTTTTGCTCTATAGCTATGAAACCCTCCAGTTTTCCTTTCAAAATGATCTGGTTTGTCTGGACCTCCCAAAGAATATCACTTTGCTCAATTACTTCAATAATATGAGGCTTACAAAGCAGAATGAACAAGAGGTGTCTGGGCTGCCATAGGCATTGATGAAAAATGTGTGCTTCAGAGATGAGAGACAAACCTAAGAAAATTTAACAAGTCTTCACTTCTATAAAAGTAGGAGAGAAATTTTTACATCAAAGTAAAAGAGAAACAGTTCCTGGCATCTTGCATCCTCTAATACAAAGAAGGTAGCGTGACATTTATTGGTTCTCTTCGTTTGTAAAACCAGTACATTTCATAGCTAGTAATTCTGCTCTGATTCACAATCTAGGCGGCATGAAAGATCTGAGAAAGACCAAAAGACAGTCGGTTCAGGCTATGACCCCATCGGCCCTGTTGTTTTTAACATGCAACATGGCTGAGCCTAATGGGATTGTCAGTAACAAGAGAGTTTGCAAAGTGGAATTTATGAAAAAACTCTGGGAGAATTGTTAACACAGGTTCTTGAAAATCTGGAGCAAGGCCTTGGTACCTGCATCAGAGGATCATATATTTCTTGAGAAAGTTCCTGGGTACTACTGTAGGTAGCACAGATTTATGCTTACCAAAACTGAGCTGGCAATGTGAAAATTTACCAGCAAAATGACTAATGCCAGGCTCCAAGTTGGGCCGGGGGCCCAATCTGACAAGAAAAGCTAAATATCCCAGGTGTGGAAGTATCTTTCTGTCATGAAGAACCTCAGACAGCACCCATCTAGGGACATATAGGATATCTTACCCATAGACATGGAATTCCACACAATATATCACTTAAACAGCAGACATATTTCACAGCAAAGGAAATGCTACACCATCCATAAGTAGATGGCTTCAGAATAGCATACTATAGGAGCTGATGAGACACCAGCTTAGAGGCAGTACTTTTTGGGATGTCATTCTCTAGGATGTAACATATTCACAGCATCAGAAGCATTTGAATGGAGCAATGTTCCCAATTGGAAAGAATCCATGGCAGCATGCCTAGGTCTACATCCTCTGCAGGTAATGCCCTGACAACTGAATCTGTTGGAAGTACTGATTTCTGAACATGTCTGCCCAAAATAGGACTCCTCTGATGGGACATATTTGCTTTTGAATTTTCCATCGTGCTGGCTCAGACGTTCTCAGAGCTTTATTGCAACCAGAGTTCTTTCAATATTTCAATAGTCATCAGCCGTATTTCAATAGTCAAAATTGACTGACTACTGTGCATGCATGCTAAGTTGCTTCAGTCGTGTCCGACTCGGTGTGACCCCATGGACAGCAGCCCACCAGGCTCCTCTGTCCACAGGATTCTCTAGACAAGAATACTGGAGTGGATTGCCATTTCCTTCTCCAGACTGGCTGCTGTACTAGAGCAGAAAGTTCTATAGGAACTGTGCTGATATAGAAGTGTTGAAATAATCAATAATGATCAAACAATATAGAAAGAACCTTTCAAAGAACATACTCAAAATACAAAAAATTATAAAAATTTTACATAGCAGATAAAGTTATATTAATTAAATCAAAGAAAATCACAATGAATTCAGATTGTTCAATCAAAAAATATTTAAATGAAAAGAAAAATGACATATATTCTTAACAATTTAGTATCATCAATATTTAACTGCATCAATATTTGATAACACTGCTCAGTTAGCATATGCAATACCTTGTGTCTTTTCATCTACTCTTTTAATTGTATATTTTCTCTCCCTCTTTCACTGATATTCCTTTCTACTTTTTCTACCTAAATACCTGCCACTTATTTTACAGCCTTTACAATTCCATCTATCCCTTTCTCCAGCTGATCTTCCCAACCCAGGAATCGAACAGTGGTCTCATGCATTGCAGGTGGATTCTTTACCAGCTGAGCTACAGGGAAGCCTACAATCCCATCAGCAATGTAATTTTGAACAAGATGATAAAGACCTCTAAGCTTCAGTTCTTATGTCAATAAAGTGTAGGTAATATTAACCCTTGTGATATTTTGAGTATCTAAGTTAAATTATAATTATTTTTCACTGGATATATTCTTTATGAAGAACTAAAGTGTAGACCCCCATGAAATATTTCAATGCAGAGTATAAGGAAAGCTAAATTTTTGAGACAACTATAGTTGTTTTTTGGACTTGCCTTAAAGGAAAACTTAACCTTTCTAGTGTTACTTATTGGGATAGGAATGCTGAGAGAAAGGATAATTATGATGACAATTTTTAAACCATGCACTCTGAACCAAAAGCAGTACATGCCAATAGACATGTCCTATAAATTGCTTGAGAGATTGGAAACTAGGCCTCATGTATAATAAAGTCAGGGCCAGTTGGATGGAGGCCACAGTAGTGAATATTGGGCAGTCATAATTTGGGGTTGTGAATCAGTAAAAAATTTTGTGTTAAAACACAATTAAAATCAAGTTTAATAGACTATATCAATTTTTTTTTCTCATGAACAGTTCTGGCTTTTGTTCATCAGTAATATAAGGTATAAATAAAGTCTTTATTTACCATGGGTATAAATATGCTACTATGGAAACAAATTCAGAAAACACAATGGCTAATATTAGATGGGAATAGGTGTACTTGAGGAATTTACTTAAAAGAGTGGATTGCTGTTGATACCAATGAAATCCACTAAGATATTTGCTTGGATATTCAATGGCCATTGAATATTCAATGGCCATTGCAGAGAATTTGGCCCGATAATATTTACCATCAAACAGTTGCATTGCTTTCTCATGAGCAAAAATGACACCAATAAATATAGCAATTCTATGATACACAAAGAGGATATTGTCTTAATTTTTAAATACTCTTGGGGTTCTTTTAAGCTCCATGATTATTCTTATATTTAATAATATAAGGATTAAATATTTGATAGTGTAAATTTTAAGAGTGAAACTTGGTATGCTAAGAAAAATTTCCAATTTCTAACTAAGATATAATTTATTAAAATTAATTTCATTAAAAGTAAAACTCCCACATCATTTTTATAAACTGGTCTTTCTCATATATATCTATGATAGTAAATAAATAAATATAATTATAGTCCATAAATATAAATTTTCCTGAGCAAAAACAAAACTCTTCTAGATCATTTCCTACTTCTGATTTTCTATACCAGTATGTCTCTTGGATCCCACAGAAATAAAATCCCTCTTTCAATTGCATTCTCAATGTGCTAAAGAACACTTTTTTTCGCATGTGATTTGTTAATGGGATGTTAACAGTGAATAATAACAAAGGTTTGCATATTCTGATTAGAATAAAGAATATCAGCAGGCTAGAATGAAATATGAATATTAATACTACAATTGACTACTAAAATAGCCTCTAATTTACACAAATAAATGTGCTTCTAAATAACTTTATGCAGACATTTTGAAATGCTAAATTAAAATATGAAATAAACTGAATTCTCTGAAGAAACTTCTAACTTACACAATAAAATTTACTGAAAATATCAGCATTGTGTCTTATGTTTGGCTGAAAGTATCTACTTCAGAGGCATGAAAAACTTGTTTATATAATATGTATCTTAACTAAATGCAAATTTACAAATTTTACATAGAGTCAAATCTTTCATAGAGTCATCAATATTACAAATTTTTCCATTACAAATCTTACATAGAGTCATCAATATTAAACATAGAAATTAGGGTTACCTAATGGGAATAGTGGGCTTCCCAGGTGGCTCAGTGGTACAGAACCCTCCCACCAAGCAGGAGACCCAGGTTCCATACCTGAGTTGGAAGATCTCCTGGAGAATGAAACGGCAACCCACTCCAGTAGTCTTGCCTGGGAAATCCCATGGACAAAGGAGCCTGTGGGCTATAGTCCATGGAGTTGGATGCAAAGAGTTGGACACAATTTAGCAACTAAACCACAATCACAATGAGAATAGTATCAATTTTTTTCCTTCTTATGTTATAGGCTCATCAAATTGTACAAACTATTATCAATAGATGTGGATGATAGCATGCATTATTCATAGAGTGACATACAATAATATTCTCACTGAAGGATGTACATTAATCATTAGTTTCATGGAACCAGAATCCTTTTAATGACGTTTACACTTTGCTAGCAATGGGATCTACACTACTAAATTATCATTTCTCTGAACTAAAGTATTAATAAATGTTGCCAATGAAAAAAACATTATTGCATTTATCTCTTCACCATACATTTATTAAGTCCATATTATGTGCCAAGAACTTTGTTTGGTAGCAGTTACAAGGTAGTAAACAAAATAGATATGGTCCCTTTGCTACAGATGTTATTGCTGGTGAGGAAGCCATACTCTAAAACAGGTATTAAACTAATTGTGGTCCTTGGAACAATCTGGCCCAGCCCCTGGTTCTTCCATAAAAATATACTGTAACACATCCAATCTATAATTCATTTGTATCTTACCTAAGGCTGTTTCACTTGAAAAGGCAGAGTTGAATAGTTGAAACAAAGAGTATATTGTTCACAAGCCCATAATATATACTGACTCTTTAGTAAAAAAACTTTGCTAATGTTTGCTCTAGAATATAAAACATATCTAGAAAACAATTGTTAGTCTATATTTTATTAAATTAAAAAAGAAAACTCTTTCCTAATATGATGTAAAGAAGAAAAAGTCAAAGACTTGACACTACCCAACTTTAAAACTTATATAAAGCTATATAGTCAACATAATGTGGTACTGGCAAAAGAATAGGAAAATAGATCAATGGAACACAACAGAAAGCCCAGAAATAGACCCACATAAATACAGTCAGCTGATCTTTGAAAAAAAGAAAATGCAATACAATGGAAAAAAGTCTTTTCAACAAATGGTGCTAGGACAACTGGACATCCGCATGCACAAAAGTGAATCTAGACACAGACATTACATCCTTCACAAATATTAACTCAAAATGGATCACAGACCTAAATATGAAATTAAAAAAATTATAATACTATTAAAAGATAGCATAGGCTAAATCCTAGGTAACCTTGGAAATGATGATTTTTCAAATATACATCAAAGGCATATACAGTGAGAAAAAAATTAATAAGCTCAATTTCATTAAAATTCAATTGTTTACTCTGTAATAGCCATTGTCAAAAGAATGACAGCAAGCCATAGACTAGAAAAAACATTTGCAAAAGACATACCTAATGAAGGACTGATACTCAAAATATTCAAAGACCTCGTGAAACTCAACAATAGGAAAAGGAACAATCCAATAAAAATATGGGTAAAAGACTCAAACAGATACCATTTCAAAAAGATATACAGATGGAAAATAAGCATATGAAAAGATACTCAAGATCATAAGTCATTTAGGAATTGCATATTGAAACGACAATGAAATAGCACTACATACCTATAAGGATGACAAAAATCCAAAATACCGGGCAGTTCCGAATTCTGGAAAGGGTAAGGAGTTACAAAAACTCTCATTTATTTTTGTTGAAAATACAAAATGGTATAGCTATTTAGGAAGATAGTTTGGCAGTTTCTTACTTAATTAAATATATTCTTATCTGTACGTTTGTGCATGCATGCTATGACACTTCAGTTATGCCCGACTCTTTGCGGTTCATATGATCTATCAATTGTACTTCTTGCTATTTATCCATAAGAGCTGAAAACACATGTCTCTTCAAAAATTTCCACAAGTATTCTTACAGCAGCTTTACTCATAATTTTCAAAACTTGGAAGCAAACAAGATGTCCTTAAGAAGATGAATACATAAATAAACTTTGGTAGATGCAGATAATGAAATATTATTCTGTACTAAAATAAATATGATATCAAGACATGAAAAGACATGGAAGAATCTTAAATGAGTATTACTAAGTGAAAAAAGTCCATTTGAAAAGGCTACTTACTGTACAATTTCAACTATATGACAGTCTGGGTAAAGCAAACCAATGAGAATAATAAAAAGATTAATGATTTCCAGGAGGTGTCAGGAAGGAATGAATAGGCATTGTGTAAAGTAAATTGTATGGGGTTCCCTGGTGGCTCCGGCTTCCCTGCTGGCTCAGCTGGTAAAGAATCTGCCTGCAATACGGGAGACCTGGGTTCGATCCCTGGTCTGGGAAGATCCCCTGGAGAAGGGAAAGGCTACCCACTCCAGTATTCTGATCTGGAGAATTCCATGGACTGTATAGTCCATGGGGGTGCAAAGAGTCGGACATGACTGAGCAACTTTTTCTTTCTCTATCTCTTTCCCTAGTGGCTCAGATGGTAAAGAATCTGCCTGCAATGCAGGAGACCTGGGTTCAATCCCTGGGTTGATACGATTCCCTGGAGTAGGGCATGACAACCCACTCTAGTATTCTTGCCTGGAGAATCCCCATGGACAGAGGAACCTGGAGGGCCCTAGTTCATGGGGTTGAAAGTGTCAGACATGGCTGAACAACTAAGCTCAGCACAGCACAGCACGTGATACTATAATGGTGGCTACACATCATTATACATTTGTCAAAACATACAGAATGTGCAATACCAAGAGTGAACTCTGGTGTAAATTAAGGGATTTGAATAATATTTTTTTTTAATTGGAGAAAAAAAATTGACCCAGGTAACAATAATTACTTTGTATAAAAAGAGAATTTCTTTAATTTTTGTTGAATTAATAGTATATTACCAATACACTTGTAAAAATAAAAGTGTTTATTTCTATTCATTTGACAACTGACATTTCATTTTAAGCAAAAGCCATCTATCACAATGTATATCAGACTTCCAAAAAAAATATGCATAACCCCAAACAAAAACAAAACAGACAAAAAAATCAGTGTCAAAGAACATTTTTCAATATAAACTATTAACATGCTTATCTTCACTTTGAAAATATGATGTATGTCCATTTTCTATGCATTTGCCTTTTTATTGGGCTGATTCACATGATTTATAATCATTCTCACTTACTGATGGGCTTCCCTGTGGCTCAGAGGGTAAAGCATCTGCTTGCAATTTGGGAGGCCTGGGTTCTATCCCTGGGTTGGGAAAATCCCCTGGAGAAGGAAATGGCAACCCACTCCAGTATTCATGCCTGGAGAATCCCATGGGTAGAGGATAGGCTACAGTCCATGGGGTCTCAAAGAGTCGGATACGATTGAGCGACTTCACTTTCCTTTCCTTTCACTTACTGACAGTTCATTTTCAACATCTATTTTGATTTGACCATGCCTAGCATCTTACCATTAAATTAAAATATGCTTATTCCTTGGAAAGAAAATTATGACCAACCTAGATAGCATATTGAAAAGCAGAGACATTACTTTGCCAACAAAGGTCTGTCTAGTCAAGGCTATGTTTTTTCCAGGAGTCATGTATGGATGTGAGAGTTGGATGGTGAAGAAAGTTGAGTGCTGAAGAATTGATGCTTTTGAACTGTGGTGCTGGAGAAGACTCTTGAGAGTCCCTTGGCCTGCAAGGAGATCCAACCAGTCCATCCTAAAGGAGATCAGTCCTGGATGTTCATTGGAAGGACTGATGTTGAAGCTGAAACTCCAATACTTTGGCCACCTCATGCAAAGTGTTGATTCATTGGAAAAGACCCTGATGCTGAGGAGGATTGGGGGCAGGAGGAGAAGGGGACGACAGAGGATGAGATGGCTGGATGGCATCACCGACTCGATGGACATGAGTTTGGGTAAACTCCAGGAGTTGGTGACGGAGGCCTGGCATGCCTTGTTCATGGGGTCTCAAGGAGTCGGACACGATTGAGTGACTGAACTGAACTGAACTGAATATCTTTCCAGTCACAAAACTTTTAGTATAACCCTATTTCATGGAGACTTATTAGTTAAGTTATTTTAAAAACTGATTTAATATTGGAAGTAAAAATATGTGTTCCATTTGAAGAAAGGAACATAAGTGGGTAAGAAGCAAACACTTCCCTGATAAACCTTCATGATTGAATAAGGCAGTGATTTCTCTGGACTAGTCAATTATAATCTCATTAAATCTAGAAAATTTTCTCATATAGTCATCATAACAATTACACTATATCCTTATGATAGAAGGAAATGGCAACCCACTCCAGTATTCTAGCCTGGAGAAGCCAATGGACAGAAGAGCCTGGTGAACTACAGTCCATGGGGTCGCAAGAGTCGGACAGGACTTAGAGACTAAGCACCACCAGTATTATTTTACTTTTAGTGATCAAGAAATAAAATAGAGGGACTAGATTACTTGAAAAAAAGTTGTTTGCTAGTGCTTGTATTTAGAACTAAATATGTTATTCCAAGTCTCAGTAGTTCAAAAATCTCTATGTTCATGACCACACTATTAACACTCTTTTACACTAGTTGGAAATTATCTTCATGATCCAATTGTTGGAAAGCTACTCTTCACACCAGAATTTTTTTGTAACATATATAACAAATTTATAAGAATATACTATAATATTTTCCTCATTTATATACTGCCTGAGAATTAAAATATCCATCTACTAGAGATCTCAAATAAATACATAATTTGCAGATGGATGCTATATTCTGGAATATGTGAATATTCCAGAAAGACTATTATTAATTTCTCTTTTCTTAAATTTAAAATTTTGTATTATATCTTGGAATAATAGGAATAGAGGTACTTAGATAGGACTATATTTAAAAATCTAACAATTCAGAAAACATAATCATATTTAATGTGTTCATTGAAGAAGACTTCTTAGCTTATATGTGACAGATTTCTTTTCTTGGAGTCTTTTGAACTATCAAATAAAGTCTCTAAATCTTTGAATCAACTTTTGTCTAAAAGTAGAAGAATGAGAATGATAATAATGTGACCTCCAGAGAGCTGTCACCATCACTACATTATACTGATTATACTTTTCACTGAACTACAGAATAAATTCAATTTTCCAATTTTCAGAATGACAAGCTATATTCTCTTTTAAAAAGATGATGAGTTTATACAATGGAAAGTCATTTTCTTGTTTTTTTCTAAATGAACTCTTTGAAGATCCTTCGAGAATATTAATATACAGAAAAATGACTAGTAGCACAGTTTATATGTCACAACTTTTGCTTCACATTCCTAGCTCTGATATTAACAGTGACCCCTCCACTTCAGCAACCTGGGGATTGGGTTCCCCATATTTATTCAACAGAGAAAATTCTGAAACCAATGTGTAATTTTTCACTGAAAATGTGAATCCAAACAAATAAAATGAATAAAAATGACTATCAGAAAGATTTCTACCCTGGAAAATTCCTTTGACACAAACCCAAATCAAAACTCTGTTCATAATTTCTAAAGGAAGTAGAATTTAAAAATATACTCCTCTAGTAAAAGTAATCTCTTCATGTTTCATATTTTCATCGTACAACCCCCATGGAAACTATGCCCTTACCCTGTGTTTGAGGTTATTAGTTTCTGAAACATTAAATTATGCCTATCTATATTTTTATTGCTATTATTTCTAAAAGACAATAGTAGGTTATCTCATTTGATTGACATAGGAAAGCTATCCAGAATTATTTCTTTTAATAATTCTATTAAATAAATGAATAAATTGCTATTTTCAAAATGCTTTAGAAATTAAATCCATCAAGTTACTTAATTTTTAAAGCATTTTAAAGAAATACTGTTGCTTGATTTGTAAAACACTAACAATTTTGTACTACATATGTGGAGTCACTCAAAAACTAGCAAGTAGTAGGAACACTTTATTAAATGAGCTAAGAAGGATCCCTATAGCGCTTACTGTCTTAAGTATTTATATACACATATTAGATGATCACATCAGCTGTATTACATAGATGCTATTATTGGCTTCTATTTGCAGTTAATAAGTTTTTACACAGAAGTTAGCATCTTTTCAGGATCATACAGCTTATAAGTGGCAGAACAGGGATTTGAACCCAGGGAGTCTATTCCCATAATAAACCTTTTCCACCACTATATATTACTGCCTCGCTCCAAATACCCCAAAAACCATTGCTGACCTTTGACTGTGTGGATCACAATAAACTGTGGAAAATCCTGAAAGAGATGGGACTAACAGACCACCTGACCTGCCTCTTGAGAAACCTGTATGCAGGTCAGGAAGCAACAGTTAGAACTGGACATGGAAAAACAGAGTGCTTCAAAATAGGAAAAGGAGTACGTCAAGGCTGTATATTGTCACCCTGCTTATTTAACTTACATGCAGAGTACATCATGAGAAATGCTGGGCTGGATGAAGCACAAGCTGGAATCAAGATTGCTGGGAGAAACATCAATAACCTCAAATATGCAGATGACACCACCCTTATGGCAGAAAGTGAAGAAGAACTAAAGAGCTTCTTGATGAAAGTGAAAGAGGAGAGTGAAAACATCGGCTTAATGCTCAACATTCAGAAAACTAAGATCTTGGCATCCAGTCCTATCACTTCATGTCCAATAGATGGGGAAACAGTGGAAACAGTGGCTGACTTTATTTTTCTGGGCTCCAAAATCACTGCAGATGGTGACTGCAGCCATGAAATTAAAAGACGCTTACTCTTTGGAAGGAAAGTTATGACCAACCTAGATAGCATATTAAAAAGCAGAGACATTACTTTGCCAACAAAGGTCCATCTAGTCAAGGCTATTGTTTTTCCAGTGGTCATGTATGGATGTGAGAGTTGGACTATAAAGAAAGCTGAGCACCGAAGAATTGATGCTTTTGAACTGTGGTGTTGGAGAAGACTTTTGAGAGTCCCTTGGACTGCAAGGACATCCAACCACTCTATCCTAAAGGAGATCAGTCCTGAGTGTTCATTGGAAGGACTGATGTTGAAGCTGAAACTGCAATACTTTGGCCACCTGATGTGAAGAGCTGACTCATTGGAAAAGACTCTGATGCTGGGAAAGATTGAGGGCAGGAGGAGAATGGGATGACAGAGGAGGAAGTGGCTCAATGGCGTTATCGACTCGATGGACATGGGTTTGGGTGGACTCAGGGAGTTGGTGACGGAAAGGGAGGCCTGGCGTGCTGCAGTTCATGGGGTCACAAAGAGTCGGACATGACTGAGTAACTAAACTGAACTGAACTGAACTGAAGTGGTATACCATGCATTTCTCAACCAGAAGTTTAAAATGCATTTCTCAAAGCCAGTAGGGGGAAAAAAACTTATTCAATGTCTCATTATCAAACATTTATTGAGCAATTACTGTATGGTAAGAATGTGCCAAGGACATAGCAGTGAACAAGGTGGTACTTCAGTTCAGAGATCCTAGGTTTGAGAGATGCACTCTCTATCTTCATGTTTATCCAAACTCCTATCCAAAGTGAAATATTCTATCTGCCATCACCAGAGAAGGAGAGAAAAACCTGACGCAGTGATATTTAAAAAAAAATCACCATCTACAATGACAGAATCACAGCCATGACAAAATTTACAAACTAATAAATAAGCATGCCTTGAATATAAAAGATACATAACAATTTAAGGTTATAATGAAATTCAAATATGTTTAGCAGTCTTTGTATAGATGGAAATATTTTCTCTTTTTCAATTATATTTGCTCTATCAAATACAGAGCAAAATAATCAAGAAGAAACTGAACATCAAGGATAATATATCTCTGCTTAAACTGAACATTTTTCTCTTGTGAGGAAATCTTTAAAAATTAAAGAAAAGCTTCTTTTATTCATGATATTTTTGCTTAATTTTTAAATTCCTAGGACTTTCTTTCTTTATAAATACAAGTAAAACAGTAGGTATATTGTTGTTGTTGTTGTTCAGTCTCTAAGTCATATCTGACTCTTCACGGCCCCATGAACTGCAGCACATTAGGCTTCCTTCACTGTCCTTCAGTAAATCCTGGAGTTTGCTCAAATTCATGACCATCGAGTCACTGATGCTACCTAATCACCTCATCCTTTGCCACCCTCTTCTCCTTTAGCCTTCAGTCTTTCCCAGCATCAGGGTCTTTTCCTATGAGTAAGCTCTCCACATCAGGTGGCCAAAGTATTGGAACTTCAGCATCAGTCCTTCAAATGAATATACAGGCTTGATTTCCTTTAGGATTGACTGGTTTGATCTCCTTGCAGTCCAAGGGACTCTCCAGAGTCTTCTCCATTACCACAGTTGGAAAGCATCAGTTCTGCAACACTCAGCTTTCTTTGTGGATCAACTCTCATATCTGTGCATGACCACTGGAAATATCATAGCTTTGACTATAAAAACTTTTCTCGGCAAAGTGATATCTCTGCTTTTTAATATACTATCTAGGTTTGCCAAAGGTTCCTTCCAAGGAGCAAGCATCTTAATTTTATGGCTGCAGTCATTGTCTGCAGTGATTATGGAGCCCAAGAAAATAAAGTCTGTCACATCTTCCACTTTTCCCCTTAATATCTGCCATGAAGTGATGGGAACAGATGCCATAATTTTAGTTTTCTGAATGTTGAGCTTCAAGTCAGCCTTTTCACTCTCCTCTTTCACTCTCACCAAGAGGTTCTTTAATTCCTCTTCACTTTCTGCTATTTGAGTGGTATCATCTGCATATTTGAGGTTGTTGATATTTTTCCCAGCAATCTTGATTCCAGTCTGTGATTCATCCAACCTGGCCTTTCACATGATGTGCTCTGCATATAAGTTCAATAAGCAGGGTGACAATATACAGCCTTGACGTACTCCTTTCTCAATTTTGAACCAGTCAGTTTTCCATGTCCAGTTCTAACTGTTGCTTTTTGATCCACATACAGGTTTCTCAGGAGAATACAGTCAAAGGCTTTAGCATAGTCACTGAAGCAGAAGTGGAGGACTTCCTGGAATTTCCTTGCTTTCTCCACAATCCAATGTATGTTGGCAATTTGATCTCTGGTTCCTCTTCCTCTTCAAAATCCAGCTTGGGCATCTTGAAATTTTCAGTTCATGTTTTGCTGAAGCCTAACTTGAAGGATTGTGTTTGATATGGGTGAAGATTTCTATTTTTATCACATTGATATATAGTTCAGCTAAGAATCTGTCCCCAACAGAATTACATTGACATTTTTAGAGATTTTGTATGTGAATTTTTTGTGGGTCCTCTATTTTGTTCTATCTATTCTATTTTTATTTCTACCTTTATGTTGATGCCACATTCTCTTAATTATTGTGGCTTTATAGTAAATCTTGAAATCAGGTGGATTAGGTCCTCCCCCTTTGTTCCTAATTTTTCATTTTTTTTCTAGAATCTTAAACTTAACCTTAAATATGTTTTCTTTTAATTGTTATAATATGTTGATTTTATATCCTGTGACCTTGATAATTAGATTTTTTAAAATAAGTTCTTGGAGACTTCTTAGGCTATTCACATAAATATTTAATATCTATGTGTATATATATATGATTAAGTTATTTTATTACTCAGGAGATTTTATGTCTCATAATCTGCATCTTTATCCATGGACATATTCCTTTTCTTGAAGTCCACCTTTTTCTGATATTGCTGTAGCTACTCTGGTTTTCTTATAATCAGTGATAACATGGTATAGCTTTATTTCCTAATATTTGTATCCAATGTATCTATATTTATAAGGAGCAAACTGTGATATTTTCCTTTTTTTCTCAAGTATAATGACCTCTACCTTTTATTTGTATCATAGAGTAGCA
Organism: Giraffa tippelskirchi; assembly: GCF_054371585.1. Taxonomy (NCBI): domain Eukaryota; kingdom Metazoa; phylum Chordata; class Mammalia; order Artiodactyla; family Giraffidae; genus Giraffa; species Giraffa tippelskirchi. The sequence continues at coordinate 40,365,247 of NC_137282.1, read as the reverse complement.
AATACAGATACATTATGGGTAGAAAATAGAAACTCAAGGAAAGGTATTTCTGTTAAACATACAAAATTCACTGTCCTTTACATGGTTGTATTTCAAGATGTACTATATGGTCTTTGGGCTTCTCTTGTGGCTCATCTGGTAAAGAATCCACCTGCAATGTGGGAGACTTGTGTTCAACACCTGGGTTGGGAAGATCCCCTGGAGAAGGGAAAGGCTATCCACTCCAGTATTCTGGCCTGGAGAATTCCATGGACTGTATAGTCCATGGGGTTGCAAAGAGTCAGACTTGACTGAGCAACTTTCACTTTCATATGGCCTTTTATTGTCAACCAAGTTGTAAATTTAACATTTCAGGTGAAAATGTTTAAAAATGTAGTAAGGTATTAAAATAATTGAGGTGCAGTATCATTTTTTTTGACATGAGCAAAGCTGTGCTTTATAGAATCAAACCAATTATGGCAGGAAAATGTGATTACAGAAAAAAAAAACTGGCAACAAAAACAAGGAAAATAAACTCTAATTGTCCACTGTGATAATAAGAGAAGGACCATCAACAACAAACACCTAAAGGATTCTATTCAAAATAAGGTATTCTGATAGGTGATTAAAATGAGTTACTCTTCACCTCTGTGATGACCTAGAGGCATGGAATAGGAGGGGAAAGAGGGAGACTTAAGAGGACGCAGATATAAACATATAAATATAATAGCCGATTCACATTGTTGTAGGGCAGTTATGTAAAGCAATTATACTCCAATTAAAAATAAAATAATAATAATAAAAAGATGAATTTCTCTTATGACCCTATAGTTTAATTTCATATCAGGATCCAGATGGAGAGTATGCAGCAGGAACTGGAGAAGCAAGTCTAGTATCCCAGCAGTGAGGATGCAGATTTAGGGATGACCCATGTGGGCTCCCCTGGTGGTTAAGATTATAAAGAATCCTCCTGCAATGCAGGAGATGGAGGTTAGACCCCTGAATCAGGAAGATTCCCAGGAGAAGGAAACAGCAGCCTAATCCAGTATTTTTGCCTGGAGAATTCCATGGACAAAGGAGCCTGGCGGGCTATGTCCATGGGGTCACAAAGAGTCTAACACGACTGAACAACTTACACTTCCTACTTCCATGTAGAGAAGGGAGCCAAGTTGAGAGTTTGCTCCACATGTGCCCATCCGGACAGAAGCCCTCAGGATAGTAGGTTGAATCATTCAGGCTTGAGCCAGGAATCCTCATAACTGACTCATTTTGTGGTTCATCAGGGAGAAATGAGCACCCTCAGGTGGCAAACTAATACTAAAACATGATCAAGTGACGTGAAGTTGCTGAATCATGTCCAACTCTTTGTGACCTCATAGACTATAGCCAACCAGGCTCCTCCATCCATGGAGTTTTCCAGGCAAGAATACTGGAGTGGGTTGCCATTTCCTTCTCCAGAGGATCTTCCTGACCCAGGAATCAAACCTCGGTCTCCCACATTGCAGGCAGATGCTTTACTGTCTAAGCCACCAGGGAAGCTAAAACACGATCAAGGGGTTGGATTACTTAAGGGGAAAAAGGGGCTGGAGTCAATACAACCAGTTTTGAACACCTAAACACAACTTACAAGCTGATTCATCAAGAGTAACTGCAGAGTTCATGCTCCAGATCAGACACACAAAGTCCTCAAAAGGAAAATGCTCATAAAATGTACTAAACTCATAAAATAATTGAGGCACAATAACAGTTGAAGAATTTTTGAAGTCCAGAATTATGTTTTTCACTTAGTTTTAAAAAAAAAAAGTTGTAGAAAAAATTAAAGGTATTCAAGATGTCAACCTCAAATAGTTCATCTTTATAAAAACAGCATTTCTTACTTCCCATAATTAAATGTTCTTACTATTTACTAAAACTCTATTAAACTCATTCCTAAAATATGAATACAGTTTTGGTTTAGTCAGTCAGTTCAGTCACTCAGTCATGTCCACCCTTTGTGACCCCATGGACTGCAGCATACCAGGCTTCCCTGTCCATCACCAACTCCCAGCTTGCTCAAACTCAAATCCATTGAGTTGGTGATGCCATCCAACCATGTCATCCTCTCTCATCCCCTTCTCCTCCTGCCATCTATCTTACCCAGCATCAGGGCAATGAACTAGTTCTTTGCATCAGGTGGCCAAAGCTTCAGCATCAGTCCTTCCAGTGAATATTCAGGACTGATTTCTTTTAGGATGAACTGGTTGGATCTCCTTGCAGTCCAAGGGACATTCAAGAGTCTTCTCCAACATCACAGTTCAAAAGCATTAATTCTTTGGTGCTCAGCTTTCATTATGATCCAGCTCTCACATCCATACACGACTACTGGAAAAACCATAGATTTGACTAGACGGACCATTGTCAGCAAAGTAACATCTCTGCTTTTTAATGCACTATCTAGGTTGGTCATAGCTTTTCTTCCAAGAGTCAAGTGTCTTTTAATTTCATGGCTGCAGTCACCATTCACTGTGATTTTGGAGCCCAAGAAAGTAAAGTCTGTCCCTGTTTCCATTCTTTCCCCATCTATTTGCTATGAAGTGATGGGACCGGATGCCATGTTCTTCTTTTTTCGAATGTTGAGTTTTAAGCCAGATTTTTCAGTCTCCTCTTTCACTTTCATCAAGAGGCTCTTTAGTTCTTCTTCACATTCAACTATAAGGGTGGTGTCATCTGCATATCTGAGGTTATTGATATTTCTCCTGGCAATCTTGATTCCAGCTTTGCTTCATCCAGCCCAGCATTTCACAGTTTTGGTTATATAGCATAATATTTTATAATTTGTTAATTACTTATAAAGCATTCTTTCCAATTGTCTTAAACTAACTATTTGAATATTGTAAGAAGAAAAGTTAATGAAAATATAAGCATTTGTTTCTAGGTCACAGAAAAGATATGAATTACTTTTTAGTATAGTATTATTTTAATTCAATGCACCTCTAAGAAGACATTAGTAATGTTGCTTTTGAATAATTTATATAAACTAATAAAATTTTTGAGCCACATTAATCTTCACAATTCTTTGTTTTTGAATTTATAAATTGAAACAATAATTTGTAAATAACTGAAACATATGAAGAATCTTAATGTGTGCAATGATAATGTACAATAATTGTTAGTAAGATGATAATGCTTACGTTTCCTTATCAACTGGAGGCTTGATGAAACAAGTCTGTTTGAGCAAAAATGTACTGCTGTAGACTTTCATCCACTTTCAGTATGTAGATAGCCAGTACCTTGTAATAAGGAAATACATATATTCTTTTGTAAAATCTTTCTTACTAACAATAGAGCTCTTTTTCTAAAACTTCCAAAATATGAGGTACACATTTAGCTATTTAAGTGGTTTTATTATATCCCTTAGTCATTATAAATAAGCGTGCTATTTTTATATGGAAGGTCTTTCATATATATATATTTTTTATTAATGTTAAAATCAATAAAATATATTCATATGGTTTAGTCACAATATCCTTTAATTTGATAGTTTCACTTTAATTACAAACAACCAAAAAGTAGTAAGCAAACCTCTCAGATAGGAAAACTTGATATAGTTTTCAGAGATAGAAAAAATTGCAGAAATTTGAGAATTTGGGACTATCTATACTATTTTCTCCATGTTGAGGCATATCTTTTCCTTTTACATCTATCATGACATTTGAATAATTATACTTAAGGACCATTTGTATTAGTTGGGCTTCCCTGGTGGCTCAGACAGTAAAGAACCTTCCTGCAATGCAGAAGACCCGGGTTCGATCCCTGGGTTGGGAAGATACCCTGGAGAAGGGAATGGCTAACTCTCTATATGTTTAAATACTTTCTAGCAGTGTGAAAATAGTGATGACACTCATTACAGGTAAAAGTTTGAAGTATAAGCTTTGATAAGTACTATTACTTTAACTATTGAGAAAGCATAGCTATAAACTCCCTAACAGCATTGCAGAATTAATATGTGATAGTCCCAAATCCACCTCTTATTGGAAATCTAGAAAATGATCACATCTTTGCTATGTACAAGAACTGCTGGCCTCACAGCATGTCATTGGCTGGACTTATGGTGTCCCAAAGGCTGTTTGGCTTTTGCAGTATTTTCTGTGTTGGCGGGAGTTTAATTCTAATGGTTAATAGGAGTCAGCTTTAGGATGAGGACTATTATTTTAATTGCATAAACATCTTCATTTTTTTAAATTTAAAATACATGACTTCTTACAAATCTCTGGTTCAAGGTGTAACAACATGATAGCCAGTTATATTATCAGTGTCAAATTTAAGATAAATTGTCTGGAAACTCGACACCAAATTCCCCTGTAGTTAAGACTATTAGCAATTACTGGGTTGAATTCCTCATGTTTCCTATATTCATATTCTGAGTTAAATAAAGATTATAATATAGAGTAAGGAAAAAGGCAAAGTTAAATAAAAACACCTGTCTTTTTCATAATACAGAAATACCAATGTCTATTTTCAAATAGAAACCTATTCACAAATATCTAGCAGCAATATGAAAGACTTATAAAGGTTTGAAGAAAAAAATTTGGGCATTCATTACCTAAAGGTAGACTATTTTATATTGCAAGAAGCATTTTTACTAAATATCAGGGAAAGTAATCCTAGTTTCATGACATGCATTTGCATCTAATCTAAAATTATTTCTTCATTGTACAGAAAGCTTTGATAAGATACCTTATTTTGCTTTGAAATATGTAAATTAGTAAAAATTTCAGATCCAGAGTTTGAAAAATATTTCTGAATCTGGCTCTTAAAATGTTAGGTAATCAGCAATTATTTTTAAAAAAAGAAAAATTCTAACTCATCACCTTGCACTGAAATCTTCTAAAGACTGCTTTATGAGTGAATAAAAGGTTTCTATTAATATTTGTCTTTGATTTTAACTTTATCATTACTTATGATCAAAACACCCTTATGGGCTGGGCCAAACAAGTGCTATTATCCGCACTTACAGATGAAAGAGAGACCCAGAAAGGGTTACTTTTTTATTGAAGATCATATCGTAAAAGACAGAATCTGGACAATCTTCTGCATATTACTGAAAATGGTCAAACCAGAATGTCAATGTTCCCAAATGGTGGAATTTCTCTTCAATCATGGTGAAAATGTAGAAGAGAAGATAAAAACTAAAAGATAGCTAATATAAACACTATAAATACAAATAGAGGGAGGAGTGTTATAAGGTGAAGTGATACATGAAACTTTTTAGGACTCATCTTTACATGATGAGGAAATTAAATTGTGTCAAGGGAGTTTAATTATTGCAAGTACTTTCTAAAGAGACAACAACAAACCTTGTAATCACCGATTATTGCTAACTAGAAAATGTGCTTATTTGAAATATACTTTGAAATATTTGAAAAGTTCATCCAATATAAATTAAACTCATGATTCAAATGCAGTACCTTGAATGAGTTTAAAGAGTGAAGTTCAGGACATTCTTTAAGTACAGTCAGTTAAGTTCAGTCACTCAGTCGTGTCCAACTCTTTGCGACCCCATGAATTGCAGCACGCCAGGACTCCCTGTCCATCAACAACTCCTGGAGTCTACACAAACCCATGTCCATCGAGTCGGTGATGCCATCCAACCATCTCATCCTCTGTCGTCCCCTTCTCCTCCTGCCACCAATCTTTCCCAGCATTAGGGACTTTTCCAATGAGTCAACCCTTCGCAAGAGGTGGCCAAAGTATTGGAGTTTCAGCTTCAACATCAGTCCTTCCAATGAACACCCAGGATGGATCTCCTTTTAGGATGGACTGGTTGGATCTCCTTGCAGGCCAAGGGACTCTCAAGAGTCTTCTCTAACACCACAGTTCAAAAGCATCAATTCTTCGGCGCTCAGCTTTCTTCACCATTCAACTCTCACATCCATACGTGACCACTGGAAAAACCATAGCCTTGACTAGACGGACCTTTGTTGGCAAAGTAATGTCTCTGCTTTTAAATATGCTATCTAGGTTGGTCATAACCTTCCTTCCAAGGAGTAAGCATCTTTTAATTTCATGGCTGCAATCACCATCAGCAGTGATTTTGGAGCCCAAAAAAATAAAGTCTGACATTGTTTCCACTGATTTCCCATCTATTTCCCATGAAGTGATGGGACCAGATGCCATGATCTTAGTTTCCTGAACGCTGAGCTTTAAGCCAAATTTTTCACGCTCCTCTTTCACTTTCATCAAGAGGCTCTTTAGTTCTTCACTTTCTGCTATAAGGGTGGTGTCATCTGCATATTTGAGGTTATTGATATTTCTCCCAGCAATATTGATTCCAGCTTGTGTTTCTTCCAGCCCAGCATTTCTCATGATGTACTCTGCATAGAAGTTAAATAAGCAGGGTGACAATATACAGCCTTGACATATTCCTTTCCTGATTTGGAACCAGTCTGTTGTTCCATGTCCAGTTCTAACTGCTGCTTCCTGACCTGCATACAGGTTTCTGAAGAGACAGGTCAGATGGTCTGGTATTCCCATCTCTTTCAGAATTTTCCACAGGTTATTGTGATCCACACAGTCAAAGGCTTTGGCATAGTCAGTGAAGCAGAAATAGATGTTTTTCTGGAACTCTCTTGCTTTTTAGATGATCCAGCGGATGTTGGCAATTTGATCTCTGGTTCCTCTGCCTTTTCTAAATCCAGCTTGAGCATCTGGAAGTTCACGGTTCACGTATTGCTGAAGCCTGGCTTGGAGAATTTTGAACATTAGTTTACTAGCGTGTGAGATGAGTGCAATTGTGTGGTAGTTTGAGCATTCTTTGGCATTGCCTTTCTGTGGGATTGGAACGAAAACTGACCTTTTCCAGTCCTGTGGCCACTGCTGAGTTTTCCAAATTTGCTGGCATATCGAGTGCAACACTTTCACAGCATCATCTTTCAGGATTTGAAATAGCTCAACTGGAGTTCCATCACCTCCACTAGTTTTGTTCGTAGTGATGCTTTCTAAGGCCCACTTGACTTCACATTCCAGGATATCTGGCTCTAGGTGAGTGATCACACCATCATGATTATCTGGGTCGTGAAGATCTTTTTTGTACAGTTCTTCTGTGTGTTCTTGCCACCTCTTCTTAATATGTTCTGCTTCTGTTAGGTCCATACCATTTCTGTCCTTTATCGAGCCCATCTTTGCCTGAAATGTTCCCTTGGTATCTCTAATTTTCTTGAAGAGATTTCTAGTCTTTCCCATTCTATTGTTTTCCTCTTTCTTTGCATTGATCGCTGAGGAAGGCTTTCTTATCTCTCCTTGCTCTTCTTTGGAACTCTGCATTCAGATGGGAATATCTTTCCTTTTCTCCTTTGCTTTTTACTTCTCTTCTTTTCACAGCTACTTGTAAGGCCTCCTCAGACAGCCATTTTGCTTTTTTGCATTTCTTTTCCCTGGGGATGGTCTTGATCCCTGTCTCCTGTACAATGTCACGAACCTCTGTCCATAGTTCATCAAGCACTCTGTCTATCAGATCTAGTCCCTTAAATCTATTTGTCACTTCCACTGTATAATCATAAGGGATTTGATTTAGGTCATCCCTGAATGGTCTAGTGATTTTCCCTACTTTCTTCAATTTAAGTGTGAATTTGGCAATAAGGAGTTCATGATCTGAGCCACAGACTGCTCCTGGTCTTATTTTTGCTGACTGTATAGAGCTTCTCCATCTTTGGCTGCAAAAAATATAATCCATCTGATTTTGGTGTTGACCATCTGGTGATGTCCACGTGTAGAGTCTTCTCTTGTGTTTCTGGAAGAGGGTGTTTGCTATGACCAGTGTGTTCTCTTGGCAAAACTCTATTAGCCTTTGCCCTGCTTCATTCTGTACTCCAAGGGCCAAACTTGCCTGTTACGCCAGGTGTTTCCTGACTTCCTACTTTTGCATTCCAGTCCCCTATAATGAAAAGGACATCTTTTTTGGGTGTGAGTTCTAAAAGGTCTTGTAGGTCTTCATAGAACCGTTCAAGTTCAGCTTCTTCATCATTACTGGTTGGGGCATAGACTTGGATTACTGTGATATTGAATGGTTTGCCTTGGAAACGAACAGAGATCATTCTGTCGTTTTTGAGATTGCATCCAAGTACTGCATTTCTGACTCTTTTGTTGACCATGATGGTTACTCCATTTCTTCCAAGGGATTCCTGCCCACAGTAGTAGATATAATGGTCATCTGAGTTAAAATACAAGAGAAGCAAAAAAAAAAAGAATGATCACGAGGAAGAACTGTGATATTTGGAATATTTGTCATTTTCTTCTGATAATGTCTTAAGAACCAACTTGGTGCCATAACCTTTCCCTAATTCAAGTATTTTTTTTTGTAGGATCTAGTTATAGCCATGAACACACACACACACACAAAAACACAAGCAACCAATCTCTTCTCCACATCTATCTTGTGGGGGTGTATCCTCTCTGTAATCAAAACTAGGTTTTTAGTCCAGGTAAGTGATTGATTCTGCTAGAATTATTTCATTCTGGGTTTACTAAATCCCAAACAGATTGCACTCTACCTAATTACCTGTCTACTGATAACAGTATTAGTTACATGAGTTTCCGTGCCTAGCAATCTTAACAATGAAACAGAGACATGGTTTCCCTAATATTCTTTTTAAAAACCTGTGTCCAAGCATATTTATGAATATAAGACAGAAATTCTGACTGCTAGATAAATTCTCCCAAATTTTAATTATCAGTACATTTTTAAATATTGAACAAGCTAAACAAAACACTTGTTAGACATATGGAACTTCTTTCCCCCCATTTGTACCTGAATTAATTCTTAGGTACTCTGAGCCAGTTAACTAAGCCATCTAGAACAATGAGTCAAGTTGACTCAATTAAAAACAAAATAAAAATAAATTTCCATGGAAATAGAGAGCTGCATTCACACAAATGCCAAAATAATGTCTTATGAATAACATTATTACAGTGAATACAAATGAAATCATTATTTGCCATTTACTTAATTTGTGCTATTAAATGCTTGAGAAGAATGTCAGAAGTGTTTTTAAAAATGCTCATTAAAGTGATTTATTATAATCATGAGGTAGAATTAATATTAAAGGATTAATATAAATTAGGCATGTAATGGGTAAGGATTGCAAGGAAAAATTATAAGAAGAGATAATATGACCCCAAAATATAGATTATACTTTTATGAGAATATCATTTAAGAGAATATGGTTATTGATAAAATTGAAACATATTCTTTCTTATAAATGGGTATGTAAACCTAAGGAATAAATGCCAATAAATAGTTTCATATTTTTAATATTTGAAGTTTAGATTATAGCAATGTACCATAGAAATGTATATTAGTATATAAGCATTTATATCATGTTTTGTTTTCAAAGAAACTTTATCATTAGCTATTTATAATTTATGCTTTAACAGTGTAAGGACACTTATCTTTGCAGTATTTTTAAGAAGTATTTTATATTGAAGGCATAATAAACACTCTACGTGTATACATATTTTTAGTTTGTGTTATTCAATGCCCATTGCCCTTGAATTTTTAGGAGGAATTTTTAGTCTAAAATATTCTATTCTCTATAATTTAAGAGTTTTGTTTCCAGGAGGCATCTTCACAAAGAAAGTTAAAGGGAGAAGTAAAAAATTATCTGCTGAATTTGGCTCTTGTGTTTTGAAAAGCATCTTATGCAAGCCAACTCAAAATTCTTCTATCATCTGCTAGAATAACAAGCATGTTTTCACACATTGAATGTTTTAATCCTATTTGTCAGGTTGTTAGCTTGTGTTTCCAAATCTCTGATTTAAACTGGCCCACAGAATCTCTGGTTACTAAAGTCTAGCAAAAGGAAATGAGTCTCTGTCACCAGCCTCTTAAAAGGTCAACAAGAGTGACAGCTTCACCATCTCAATTGCAGATTTGCAGCTAGAAGCCAACTGATGTCAAGATTAAGTCAAAGCTGAGACCTCATCGTAATAAACAGATTGTCAAAACAGCAAAGCACTGCATAGCTTAAAATTGGAAGCATAGGAGCCTAGCTTTGTATCAATTTGAGGACATGACAGAAAGGGGAAGGGCTATCAAAAACCCAACCTACTGCTGTGTCATTCTAACACTCTTCTTAATCTTGAAGGTTTGCTGGTCTTCCATACATAATTCCAAAGAGAAACATTGCGAGAGGAAAGACTGTATGTTTATATAGCTCTGGTTTTCAATTATCTTATTAATATTCATATATGTGTTAATAAAAGGAGTAGAAACATGTAGTAGACATTTGGCAATAGGTAATAGCAGAATCAACAAATGGAAAATAAAATGGTGGTGGACATGAACACTTAGAATGAAATCATTTTATTTGTAGTTATTCTTAATTAAAGCTGTGCTTTGGAAGTTAGATCTCCAGGACTGAGACAGAATGTTAAAAAGAAAATTTTAAAAAATTTTTGAATGAATGGTAGATATTGGGAATGGGCTTGTGAATCGATTTGCAGTTATAAAAGGATGGCATCATTGACACAATGGACGTATGTTTGAGCAAACTTCAGGAGACAGTGAAGGACAGGGAAGTGTGACATTATGTAGTCCTTGGGATTGCAAGGAATCAGACATGACTTAGTGACTGAACAAGAATAAGTATCTTAAAATTATACAATTACAAATGGAAACTTGAGGTCATAGTCTATAAACCTGAGGATACTGTGCAATGACAAATCTTGTATTATAATATATACATATATATATATATATACAATAAAATACAAACATATACTGAGGTTATATTATGCACCAGGCTCTCTTCTAGGCTTTTGAAATAAGAGCGTAAAAGAAATTCCCATCTTTATGGTGTTTATATTCTCATAGTTAGCTGGGAAGTGGCAAGAGTTGTATAATATACAGATGATGTAATAGGAATTTGGATGCTTTGTGGAGAGATGGGGCTTGGGAAAACTGCAATTTTAAACAGAATAGGGTGTTCAAGGCAGGATTGACTGAGAAAATATTTTTGCAAAGGTTGGCACAACTATCATAAAAATCTTGACTAATAATTTTAAAACAATAACAAGATTACCTTTAAATGCATAAAAAAGAAGAATAGATGGAAAAGAGCTGGATTAACCAGCAGATATGTTAAAAAAACAATCTAAGATATTATAGTATAATATTAATGGTAGGTGGTGGGTGTTCATTGTAAATTTCTTTCACTGTAAATTTCAGAATGTTTGAATGTCTTAAAATATTAGAAAAATTATAGAAGAATTTTCTCTGTACACATATATTCTATTTAAAACCTTTGTTCCTTTCTATCTTTCTCTGCCCTTAGGCCTATACCTCTAAAAATTGCATACAGGAAAGGTACTTTAAGCTTTATTTTGTGTTCTGTTTTGACAACTATTAAGTTACAGAAGTCATGTTTAGTTTTCTCATGTGACTTTGTATTCAGAAATTCATTTCTAAACATTAACATTTTATGTAACTTTTTTTTGCTAAATTTTAGAACATGGATTAGCCAGAGGGGAAACCTCAGATAAAGTCATACTGGAAGTTACATTAGAATTAAGTTTGTACAGCAAAAAGACAAAACCATAAACTCTAGAAATGCACTATATCTTTTTTAAAGATATACAGTAATATCTTCCTGACCACTACCAAATATTAGATAATTCTTTGAAAGAGAGTGACTTCAATAAGTCAAAGATAGATTTTTCACATTCTAAACTCATAATTGCTTCTTCCAGCTTATTGAATAATATCCCTAAAGTTACACGCCTATATGTTGTTATCAATCATTATGTGAGTTTAAAAAAAAGAAAAAATTTATTATTAAACCAATGCAGTTCTTAAAGAGACTCTAGTTAAATACAGAAATTTCTAATTTCTAAAAGTTGACTGCATTGCGCACAAGATAATTTGTATGTCTGTCCCTAGTGCATAATAAGTGCTCACTTTTGTTGAACTATTTAACTAAGTAATTACAGCTCAAAATATGGGTATAGAGATCCACCAAGTCAATGCATTTTTGTGTGTTTCTCTCATTACCATATATATATTACACTATTAGTGTGCAAAGGCTGTGTCTTCTCTTTTTTTTTTCTTCTGTCTGTGATTTTCTTTTTTTCTTTCCACTCATTCCTCCTATTAGCACAATGGATTTCATTGCTTTTAAATGGAAGCTTCTCAAGAGAATATGAGGCATGATCATATTTTCATGTTTTTAGCTAAATGTCAAACTTCCTTATCCTCTTTGTACCTCAATTTACTTATCATAGAAAGTGAATATTATGTTGATCCTGTGAAAGATTGGCAATAAGATATAATACAAGGATCCCTTCTAGGAATTCTGAAGGTTGGTTAATTTTACTGAATTCTATTATCAATACCATAAGAGGCATAGAAAAAATTAAAAATAGCATTTTCATTATTTAAAATGGGTGAAAATGTTTTTATCTCTTCCAATATTTAAGGAAATATTATACATTAAATATTACACATTAATATTATCATCAGATAATAAACTAAAGCTTTGAACATGCCTAAATTTATTTAAGGTAGTGTCGGTAAGGGTTTCCCTGGTGTCTCAAATGGTAAAAAATCTGCCTGAAATATGCAAGACCCGGGTCTGATCCCTGGATTGGGAAGATCCCCTGGAGAAGGAAATGGCTACTCACTCCAGTATTCTTGCCTGGAAAATTCCATGGACAGAGAAGCCTGGTGGGCGACAGTCCCTGGGGTCACAAAGAGTTAGAAATGACTGAAGTGTTGGTAAATAGGAACTTGGCAGGGTAGTGAAAGATGAGACCTTCCCTAGAAGTTCCTCTAGGGGAAGAAAGCCACCTTGCACAAGGCAAAGTCTTATTTTCAGAGAAGCGGATATCTAGTGACTAATTCTGCTGGGGTTTTAGATCCTAACCTCCTTGGTTTGGGATTGACATGTACACACTGATATATTTAAAACACATAACAAACAAAGACCTACTTATACTACAGGGTGCTTACTAAGTCACTTCAGTCATGCACGACTCTTTGTGACCCTATGTACTATAGCCCACCAAGCTCCCCTGTTCATAGGATTCTCCAGGCAAGAATACTAGAATGAGTTGCCACGCTCTCCTCCATGGAAATCTTCTGGACCCAGGGACTGAACCCCACATCTTTTACGTCTCTTACATTGGTACTCAGGTTCTTTACCACTAGCACCACCTGGAACTTGGGACCTGGGAATCCCATACAACATCCCATACTACTGGGAACTCTGCTCAATATTCTGCATAATTTAAATGGGAAAATAATTTGAAAAAGAATAGACATGTTTATGTAGATGCATGTATATGTATGGATGTGAGAATTAGTCATAAAGCAGGCTGAGCACCAAAGAATTGATGCTTTCCAGTTGTGGTGCTAGCAAAGACTCTTGAGAGTCCCTTGGACTGCAAGGAGATCAAACCAGCCAATCCTAAAGTAAATCAATCCTGAATATTCATTAGAAGGCCTGATGCTGAAGCTAAACCTCCAATACTTTGGCCATCTGATGCGAAGAGTGGACTCATTGGAAAAGACCCTGATGCTGGGAAAGATTGAAGGGAGGAGGAAAAGGGGGTGACAGAGGCTGAGATGGTTGGATAGCATTACCGACTCAATGGACATGAATATGAGCAGACTCTGGGAGATACTGAAGGATAAGGAAGCCTGGTATGCTGCAGTCCATGGGGTCACAAAGAGTCGGAGATGACTTAGTGACTAAACAACAAATACGTATAACTGAATCACTTAACTATACACATGTAACTAACACAACATTGGTAATCAGTCATACTCTAATATAAAATATATTTTTAAATTGAAAAGGAAAAAAAACAGACTTGATTAATAGCAGTGTCCTACTGTATAGCACATAGAGCTATATATTCAATATCCATGATAAACCATAATGGAAAAGAATGTAAAAAAAAAAGGAAAAAATACATATATATATATATATAAAATATATAAATCACTCTGCCGTACAGTGTTAATTAACACAACATTGTGAATCAGCTATACTACAACAACAACAGAAATATCCATCCTAGCTCTAAAGCAGAATTTTGGACCAGCTGAGTCTTTTGTTGCTACAATATTCAAATCCCACTCTCCTCCCTGTTCAACCTACTTCCCCTCAATACAGGCTCTTTCTGAAAACAGGTTTCAGAAGATTACCTTCCCACTGACCTCAGGTCCTTAGATCCTATTTTCAGGGAACTCAAGATGAAATATTCTGAACAAAACAAAAAATGTGATATTTCTAAGGATTTTTGAAAATTACCATTATGCTTTATATAATGACTGATAATTACAGTGAATTTCTATTTTATCCACAATATTGAGGGTGGTGTTTGGCTGTAATTTTAACTCAGCTAGTACCAGGAGTGTGGTCTTCTGTGTTACTATAACTTCTCTAATTTCCTTATATGCATAATGTATTATTCATAGAACAATCTCATGATATAATGAACTAAATAATGTGAGAAAGAATACTTAATGACGTTTCTAACTTAGGTTAAACGTTCTGAGTTAGGACATATTTTAGTAGACAAACATAGGATACATGCTCATCTTTTAATGACAGCTAGTATTCACAGATGGAATTCTACAAATTGTTTGCATTTGAAAATCAATCTCAGTTTCAAGTCCAAGACAAGATGCAGAGGAAAAATAAAATGAGCTCCATATTTATACTCCTCAAATAAACTGAAAAAGCTCTGTAACCAGTAGGTAGCTTAAGAAAAACCAATGATGTTTACTTTTGACATGCCAGAACTTAAGGTGCATTTATGAATTTCTATCCTTAATACTTGTAAGAATAACCTTCATAAGAAAACCTCATTGTTATGCTGTCAACATTCAGTTGTAAGCTGTAATGTCAAAGACCACATAGTCTTTTACAGTATTAGGAAATGCAACACAAAACTAATAAGCGAAGGGAACATCAAAAGCATGTAATAAATACTACAATCTGATTGTTTGCAAAACCCAATTTTTCTCAGAAGAAGAAACAAAAATTACAGGTGAGCTATTACAGTATTAACTTCTTAACAAAAACCTTGCTAAATAATAGCTTCTGGAAAACTTTTGATTTTACATTTTTCTTTTCACACTATGTGATTCTGTACTCTATTTCACAGAACAATGCTCCACTGAACGCTGTCACTCTTGCAAATGGTATGGGAGCTGTCAGTGATTTTTCAAAGAAAGCTGAAAAATATGTACATATCTTATTTTAATGTGTTCAAAACACATGGACCTTTTTGGTGTTAGGGAAGAGTAAAGAATGTGACCATAAGGTGAAGCATGTCTCATGCTGTGGTGCCAAGCAGCATGAAACCTCATGCTTCATTAATGATTCTCGTTGTAGCAGCTAGCCAATGGATCATGAAAATGAATCAAAATATTAGGGATTTCTTTCTTATTCTCATTGTCTGCATTCACAAACAATTATGAGCAGTTGGAATCCAACTTCCAGTGGATAGTATTTCAGTTCTCTGCTTTTTAACTCTATAGGTTTCTACTCAAAAATCATATGTCCTAACGCATGCATTTGTTACAGATGACAAACCCATTTGAAGATCTTTATGTGAAGTATCTTCCAGTAAAAAATGGATGCTAAGAAACATGCTTTTCTTTTAAGTGGAAAAGTCCTTTAATTGTTTTGAAGTATTATAAGTCAAACTACTATTATTAAAAGCAAAATGAGCACAGGCATCATGTATTTTTTACAAAAGAACAAATCAAGACTGTAAGTCACAGTGGGGCTTCCCTGCATGCTCGGATGGTAAAGACTCTGCCGGCAATGCCAGAGACCCGGATTCTATCCCTGGGTCAGGAAGATCCCCGTGGTGAAGGGAATGGCTACCCACTCCAGTGTTCTTGGAGCCAATGTGTGTGTGTGCTCAGCCATTTCAGGTGTGTCCAACTGTTTGCAACCCTATGGACTATACCTTGTCAGGCTCCTCTGTCCATGGGATTCCACAAGACAAGAATGCTGGAGTGGGTTGCCATGCCCTCCTCCAGGTGATCTTCCTGATCTAGGGATGGAACCAGCATATCCTGCATTGCAAGGTAGATTCTCTATTGCTGAGCCACTGGGGATGCCCCAGTAATGCAATACTTAACTTCATTTTTGAGAGTTAAACTACAATTATCTCCCCAGATCCTATAGGACCAATAAGAACAGAAATTCAATTTATTACTTTGATATTCCTAAGTATCTTTTATATCATATGATCCATTGCTAGGAATTCTGGGGTTAGATATATGTATTCAATAGCACCTGAATGAGTATACCTTTACCGTTATGCTCCTAATAAAGAGTGTCCACCGTGAAGGTGGGGGGGGGGATCTCATTGCATCAAAAATATAAATTACTCTCATTAAAATGAGCCCTTACAATTAGTCACAGTTCCATTTCAAGGTAATCTTGAATCACGACCAATTGCCATTTTCTTTTGTTGGGTAGTGGTTCAATATTACCTACTCTAGTCAACAATGTTAACCAAATAAATTACTTAACACTGAATTTAATTGCAGAATAAAGTTCCAGTCTTATTTGTTCTTTTAGGGTACCTTTTAGACTTTCTGAATACAGTTGATGTAATTTGTATTCTCAAATCATCATAATAGTTTAAACAATCAAAATAAAACTATCTTAAAAACAGAAAATAGAACTAGTCAATCAAATAAATAACTGATGGATGGAGCTTTCATTGCAGGGAAAGTAACTTATTTAAAGAATATCTTGGATATTTTGAAAAATAATAGTTTTCCTGCAGTCTATTTTGGAGAAGACGATGACAATCCACTCCAGTGTTCTTGCCTGGAGAATCTCAAGGACGGGGGAATCTGGTAGGCTGCCGTCCATGGGGTCGCACAGGGTTGGATACGACTGAAGCGACTTAGCAGCGGCAGCTGTCTATTTTATTTCTAGAGTGTCTTAATCTTTGGAAATGCCTGTCTAAACATTGATATACTCAAGAAAAAATAAATAAATTTAAAAGAAATATATTTTTTAAATGGATTGAAAAATAAAACAGAAATGAAGGAAAGTTGTTACCTATTATTCTAAAGTACTGGGTAATTTTATATATCATGTAATCAACCATGTGATATTCTCACTAACCAGCAGACTCACTTCATACATCATTTTCTGAGGTAATCATTTTACACAGTGAAGCAGGACTACTTATTTCACTTGAATAGTTATGATTTAACTTTCATTTCTGTCAGCATTAACCTTTTTGCCTAGATGAATTTCTCAGGTTAATTATACAGGGCAGGATTTTTCTTATTGAAAATGCCGTTGAAATTTCTCAAATAATGAAAGTTAGTACAAGCCAGATTAAATCTATTAACAATCTTTCTCAAACTCCTTTCCTTCTGATTGTTTTAGTTCTTTCTTTTTTTTTTTTTTACTAGCATCATGTATAATTTCAAATAATATTCCTCTGTCCTATATTATAAAACTGTTCTTGTCAAGGTTGTCAGTGATTTGCAATATGAAAAATCTGCAGACATAATACTTTTTTTTTAATCTTACAAGACCTACCTATGGCACTTAATGGGATGATTACAGTTTCCCTCTTGAAACACACATACTTCCTATCTTCTGCCATCATAACATTGTAAATTTCTTACCACTAACAAGACTTTTCTTTTTGCTGCCTTCTATTCATAGTGCTAGAGATATTCAGAGCTTCATTTTATATCTTGAGTATCACTACAGGGTACCTTCGTAAACAATAAAATAATATCTATATGCAGATGCCTTCACATTGTATCCCCTTACCCAGAAGAGTGTTCTCAGCTTCCGATTCACGTATACAATGTTCTCCCTGACACCTCCTTCTTGTTGTCCCATACATTTCTTAAGTATGCCATATCCCAATTTGAATTCCTAATTCTTACTATACCAGAACTCAGTTCCTTAAAGATACCACAACCTACACAGTTGCTCAAGTCAAAAACTTAGGATTCACTCAATTAAACTCATCTCTCATGTCTCATATTGTCTTTATTTTAAAGATTTGTTAGGTCCAGCCTCAAAGCATAAATATAGGTATCCAATAATAGCCCTTTTTAATCTGTTGGCACATTACTCAAAGCATCATTTATTATTGTCTTAACTAAAGCAATGATCAATGTGTTCTCTTGGCAAAACTATATTAGCATTTTCCCTGCTTCATTCTGTATTCCAAGGACAAACTTGTCTGTTACTCCAAGTATTCCTTGACTTCCTACTTTTGCATTTCAGTCCTCTATAATGAAAAGGACATCTTTTTTGGGTGTTAGTTCTAGAAGGTCTTGTAGGTCTTCAAAGAACTATTCAACTTCAGCTTCTTCAACATTATTAGTCAGGGCATAGACTTGAATTACCGTGATATTACTTGGATTATTGGATAGCAAACACCCTCTTCCAACAACACAAGAGAAGACTCTACACATGGACATCATCAGATGGTCAATACCAAAATCAGATTGATTATATTCTTTCTCGCCAATGATGGAGAAGCTCTATACAGTCAACAAAAACAAGACCGGGAGCTGACTTTGGCTTCAGATCATGAACTCCTTACTACCAAATTCACATTTAAATTGAAGAAAGTAGGGGAAATCACTAGACCATTCAGGTATGACCTAAATAAAATCCCTTATGATTATACAGTGAAAGTGAGAAATAGATTCAAGGGATTAGATCTGATAGACAGAGTGCCTGAAGAACTATGGACAGAAGATCGTGACATTGTACAGGAGGCAGTGATTAAGACCATCCCCAAGAAAAAGAACTGCAAAAAGGCAAAATGGTTGTCTGAGGAGGCCTTAAAAATAGCTATGAAAAGAAGAGATGAAAAGGTAAAGGATAAAAGGAAAAATATATCCATTTTAATGCAGACTTTCAAAGAATAGCAAGGAAAATTAAGAAAGCCTTCCTCAGTGATCAATGGAAAGAAATAGAGGAAAACAATAGAATGGGAAAGAGTAGAGACCTCTTCAAGAAAATTAGAGATACCAAAGGAATATTTTTGCAAAGATGGGCACAATAAAGGACAACAATGGTACGGAACTAATAGAAGCAGAAAATATTAAGAAGAGATGGCAAGAATACACAGAGGAACTATACCACAAAGATCTTCATGAGCAAGATAACCAATAAGGTGTGATCACTCACCTAGAGCCAAACATCCTGGAATGTGAAGTCAAGTGGGCCTTAGGAAGCATCACTACAAACGAAGCTAGTGGAGGTGATGGAATTCCAGTTGAGCTATTTCAAATCCTAGAAGATGATGCTGTAAAAGCTCTGCCCTCAATATGCCAGCACATTTGGAAAACTCAGCAGTGGCCACAGGACTGGAAAATGTTAGTTCTCATTCCAATCCCAAAGAAAGGCAATGCTAAGCAATGCTAAAACTACCGCACAGTTGCACTCATCTCACACGCTAGCAAAGTAATGCTCAAAATTCTCCAAGCCAGGCTTCAGCAATACGTGAACCGTGAATTTCCAGATGTTCAAGCTGGATTTAGAAAGGGCAGAGGAACCAGAGATCAAATTGTCAACATCTGTTGGATCATTGAAAAAGCAAGAGAGTTCCAGAAAAACATCTACTTCTGCTTTATTGACTATGCCAAAGCCTTTGACTGTGTGGATCACAACAAACTGTAGAAAATTCCTAAGGGAGATGGGAATACCATACCACCCGACCTGCCTCCTTAGAAATCTGTATGCAGGTCAAGAAGCAACATTTACAGCTGGATATGGGACAACAGACTGGTTCCAAATCAGGAAAGGAGTCCGTCAAGGCTGTATATTGTCACCCTGCTTATTTAACTTATATGCAGAGTACATCATGAGAAACACTGGGCTGGAGGAAGCACAAGCTGGAATCACAATTGCCACGAGTAATGTCAGTAACCTCAGATACACAGATGACACCACATTTATGGAAGAAAGAGAAGAACTAAAGAGCCTCTTGATGAAAGTGAAAGAGGAGAGTGAAAAAGTTAGCATAAAACTCAACATTTAGAAAACTAAGATCGTGGCATCCAGTCTCATCTCTTCATGACAAATAGGTGGGGAAACAATGACAGACTTTACTTTTGGGGGCTCCAAAATCACTCAGATGGTGACTGTAGCCATTAAATTAAAAGATGCTTGCTCCTGGGAGGAAAAATTATGACCAATCTAGATAGCATATTAAAAAGCAGAGACATTACTTTGCCAACAAATGTCCGTTTAGTCAAGGCTATGGTTTTTCCAGTAGTCATGTATGGATGTGACACTTGGACTATAAAGAAAGCTGAGTGCTGAAGAACTGATGCTTTTGAACTGTGGTGTTGGAGAAGACTCTTGAGAGACCCTTCAACTGCAAGGAGTTCCAACTAGTCCATCCTAAAGGAAATCAGTCCTGAATATTCATTGGAAGGATTGATACTGAAGCTGAAACTCCAATACTTTGGCCACTTGATGCGAAGTACTGACTCATTTAAAAAGACCCTGATACTGGGAGAGATTGATGGCGGGAGGAGAAGGGGAAAACAGAGGATGAGGTGATTAGATGGCATCACCAACTCAATGGACATGAGTTTGAGTAAACTCCAGGAGTTTGTAATGGAGGAAGCCTGGCGTGCTGCAGTCCATGTGGTCGAAAGTTGAACACGATTGAGCAACTGAACTGAACTGAATAGAACTAACACAATTGCCTTATAAATGTTTTATCTGATTCTACTATTGCCCTTCTATAAACCAATTTATTCATAGCAGCCCAGTCTCATAGCTGCTTTGATTAAGATATGCCAGTGGCTTTTTTTTATATCTGGAGTACCTCAAATTCAATCTGTCTTTCTAAATTTGAGAGTGTTAGGCTTCGGTGCCTGAAATGTTCAACTTATTTCTTCATGTAGTAGACCCCTAGTCAAGTCATATTGATACCAAGCAGGGTGCTCGGCCTTCCCCAATCAATAGAAATTGACCAGAGGTCAGACGAGAAATTCAGACGCATCTTCATTGTGGCCCCTGTCACAGCAGGGTGGAACAAAATCAAGTAACATATCCATGGCTTGCTCCCTGAGGGGATTGCCGAGCTGCTTCCTTATGTGGGGTGAGGGCAGAGATGTGTTCTGGGGTCAGGCTGGTGAGGTGGTTTAGGTGTCTTGCCCACCCTTTTGGTGGTGTTGAGTGCAGGTCGCATGCACAATACCCAGCTTTTACTCCTGTGACCCTGTTTTGCTGCCGACATTTCAGAAGTGATAATTTTTTGGAGGGGAGGGGGTCTTTTTGTATCTTGTGATTCAAACTGCATGCATGCTCCAACTGCACATGCATGCAGTTTTTAGTCCCTTGTACATTTCTTTGCATTTCGTTGCTGGAAGAGACATTTATCCAGGTCAAGCACTGCAGCAAAGGGCACCAAGTCCCAGCCTTCCTCAGTATCACATACACTCATTTTATTCTGTGTACTATCATTTGAGTTTATTATTTTACATCCACTTTTTTTTATTACCTGCCTCTCCTATTAGAATCTAAACTATATCCCAACAGGTAACATGTCTTGCTCTCAACACAATCCTCAGTCCTTGAAAAATATCTGATTAATATAATGTACCCAATATTCATGTTTCAACAAGACAAAAGAAGTATTTCATTATGTTTTCTTTATATAAACTAACAATCACCAAGCAAGAGCTAGTAGTCCTACATGTTAATCTCTGTTCTAATAATGACTGGTTTTTCTCTTATAAATGTGTAGAAATCTCTTCACTTCTCTGTGCCTCAATTTTCCTAGGGATTTGGTGAAATCATACTTAAACTCTTTTCCAATATCTGTATCTCAATGACTAAATGAGTCAATAAACTATAATATTTATTTTATATCTTATTTCATTTCTGCTCCCTTAGATTTGAAGTACCGCAAGAAATTTCATCACAGGAAAATATGAAGAAGTATACACTTAGATGAGATAGAAATACAGTGTTCATGTTTTTATTCTCTGTTTATCTTTATAGTGCAGCTCTTCCATTTTCCACAATTTTCTAGACATGCTGATGCTTAATGTCATCCCTGTTATTAAAATGTGAAGTAATTTTTATCTTTCTATTCTCTAAGACTTTCTGAATAGGGAAAGTCTGCCAGTTCCCACACAGGCCTCTTTCTCAATCATTTCAAATAACCTTTCAATGATTTTTCTCAAAAATGTAAATGGAATTGTACCTTAATTGTACACAAGAAGAAGAAACTTATGTGATGAGATGATGAAAGTATCTAGTATGTGAGAGCCTTTCTGCTGAGGGCTTTGTCCTCAGAGAATGAATCCACACTTTCATAAAGCTGGATACTTTCCTAACCTGTGTCATTTATCTTTTAATCCATATATTTGTTAAAGGGGGAAAAAAAAGCTTATAAAAAAAAAGAAGCACTTTTTTTTTATTCAAGCCTGTGCACTTTTTCCATTAGGTTCAGTCTTATGAGTATATGACTAAGCGGGTTCAGCCTTGGGAAAGGACAATCAAGAATGTTTATCATGCTGCTGTATTTCAAAATTCTGATTTGCCAGAGCTGTTTTACAGCCACTTCGTATTAAAAGAGAATCAAGAAGCTCTTTTTCTGTTTCAAAATATTCGTCAGACTAACTATGATTCACTAGCAATAAGTATTTCACATGATGTTGTAATCATTATCAAAAGATTTGATTTGAACCGACAAATGGAAGCTTCTTTTGGTTTCTCAATTGCCAGTTCCGTCATCTCCACTACCAGATGTTAATCACTGTCACAGAGCATCAGATTAAAAAGTGAATGAACATACATACATACATACATACATATATATATATATATATATATATATATATATATTCTACAGAGGAATGGAGGGATGGGTCAGCAGTGGCCTGCATGAGGAGCACGGGCTCTGGGTGCAGCAGATGTGGGTATGGCATAAGCCTTCTTGGAAGAGGTTTCCATTAACCCCACCATAGAGCCACCAGAACTTACACAGGACTGGGGAAACAAACTTTTGGAGGGCACAAACAAACCTCGAGTGTACCAGGACCTAAGAGAAAGGAGCATTGACTCCACAAGAGCCTGACCCAGACTTGCCCGTGAGTGTCAAGTAGTCTCCAGCATAGATGTGGATCAGTGGCCCACTGCAGGGTCAGGGGCATGTGACCTTTTGAAGGAGTTTTCCATGATCTTCATTACCTCCATCATAGTTTGGCCTCACGACAAACAACAGGGAGGGAACACAGCCCCACCCATCAAAAGAAAATTGGATTAAAGATTTACTGGACATGGCCCCACCCATCAGAACAAGACTTCCATAAGCCTCTTATCCTTATCCATCAGAGGGCAAAGAGAATGAAAACCACAATCACAGAAACCTAACCAAACTGATCACATGAAACACAGCCTTGTCTGACTCAATGAAACTATGAGGCATGCCATGTAGGGCCACCCAAGACAGGTCATGGTGGAGAATTCTGACAAAACATGGTCCACTGGAGAAGGCAATGGCAAATCACTTCAGTATTCTTGCCTTGAGAACCCCATGAACAGTATGAAAAGGCAAAAAGACAGGAAAATGAAAGATTAACTCCCCAGGTCGGTAGATGCCCAATGTGCTACTGGAGATCAGTGGAGAAATAACACCAGAAAGAATGAAGAGACAGAACCAACACAAAAACAGCACTCGGTTGTGGATATGACTGGTGATGGAAGAAAACACTGATTCTGTAAAGAGCAATATTGCATAGGAACCTGGATTGTTAGGTCCATGAATCAAGGCAAATTAGAAGTGGTCAAAGAGGAGATGGCAAGAGTGAACATCGACACTTTAGGAATCAGTGAACTAAAATAGACTGGAATGGGTGAATTTAACTCAGATGACCATTATATCTACTACTGTGTGCAAGATTCGGAAGAATCTTAGAAATGGAACAGCCATCAGAGTCAGCAAAAAAGTCCGAAATGCAGTGCTTGGATGCAGTCTCAAAAACGACAGAATGATCTCTGTTCATTTCCAAGGCAAACCATTCAATATCGCAGTAATCCAAGCCAGCCTATGACCCAACCAGTAATGCTGAAGAAGCTGAAGTTGAATGGTTCTATGAAATCCTACAAGACCTTCTAGAAATAACACCCCAAAAGATGTCCTTTTCATTATAGGGGACTGGAATGCAAAGGTAGGAAGTCAAGAGATACCTGGAGTAACAGGTAAATTTGGCCTTGGAGTACAAAATGACGCAGGTCAAACATTAACAGAGTTTTGCCAAGAGTACTCACTGATCATAGCAAACACCCTCTTCCAACAACACAACAGAGGACTATACATGGACATCACCAGATGGTCAACACCAAAATCAGATTGATTATATTCTTTGCAGCCAAAGATGGAGAAGCTCTACACAGTCAGCAAAAACAAGACTGGGAGCTGACTGTGGCTCGGATCATCAACTCCTTATTACCAAATTCACACTTAAATTGAAGAAAGTAGGGAAAACCACTAGACCATTCAGGTATGATCTAAATAAAATCCCTTATGATTATACAGTGGAAGTGACAAATAGATTCAAGGGATTAAATCTGATAAACAGAGTGCCTGAAGAACTATGGATGGAGGTTCGTGACATTGTAGAGGAGGCAGTGATTAAGACCATCCCCAAGAAAAAGAAATGCAAAAAGGCAAAATGGTTGTCTGAGGAGGCCTTACAAATAGCTGTGAAGAGGAGTGAAAGGCAAAGGAGAAAAGGAAAGATATATCCATTTGAATGCAGAGTTCCAAGAATAGCCAGGAGAGAGAAGAAAGCCTTCCTCAGCGATCAATGCAAAGAAATAGAGGAAAACAATAGAATGAGAAAGATTAGAGATCTTTTCAAGAAAATTAGAGCTACCAAGGGAACATCTCATGCAAAGATGGGCACAATAAAGGACAGAAATGGTATGGACCTAACAGAAGACAAAGATATTACGAAGAGATGTCAACAATACAAAGAAGAATTATACAAACCACTATGTTGTGATCACTCACCTAGAGCCAGACTTCCTGAAATGTGATGTCAAGTGGGCTTTAGGGTGCATCACTATGAACAAAGCTAGTGGAGGTGATGGAATTCCAGTTGAGCTAATTCAAATCTTAAAAGATGATTCTGTGCAAGTGCTGCACTCAATATGCCAGCAAATTTGGAAAACACAGCAGTGACCTCAGAATTGGAAAAGGTCAGTTTTCATTCCAATTCCAAAGAAAGGCAATGCCAAACAATGTTCAATCTACCAGACAGTTGCACTCATTTCATATGCTAACAAAGTAATGCTCACAATTCTCGAAACCTGACTTCAACAGTACTTGAACCGAAAACTTCCATATGTTCAAGCTGGATTGAGGAAAGGCAGAGGAACCAGAGATCAAATTGTTGACATCTTTTGGATCATTGAAAAAGCCAGAGAGTTCCAGAAAAACATCTACTTCTGCTTCATGGACTATTCTAAAGCCTTTGACTGTGTAGATCACAACAAACTCTGGAGAATTCTTAAAGAGATGGGAATACCAGACCAACTGACCTGCCTCCTGAGAAATCTGTATGCAGGTCAAGAAGCAACAGTTAGAACTGGACATGGGACAACAGACTGGTTCCAAATCAGGAAAGGAGTATGTCAAGGCTGTATATTGTCACCCTGCTTATTTAACTTATATGCGGAGTACATAATGCAAAATGGCAGGCTGGACAATGACAATCTGGAATCAAGATTGCTGGGAGAAATATCAATAACTGCAGATACACAGATGACACCACCTTTATGGCAGAAGTCAAAGATGAACTGAAGAGCCTCTTGATGAAAGCATAAGGAGAGAGTGGAAAAGTTGGCTTAAAACTCAACATTCAGAAAACTAAGATCATGACATCTGGTCCATCACTTCATGGCAAACAGATGGGAAAACAATGGAAACAGTGAGAGACTTTTTGGGGGGGGGCTCCAAAATCACTGGCCATGAAATCAAAAGATGGTTGCTCCTTGGAAGAAAAGCTATGACCAACCTAGAAAACATATTAAAAAGCAGAGACATTACGTTACCAACAAAGATCTGTCTAGTCAAAGCTATGTTTTTTTCCCAGTATTCATGTATGGATATGAGAGTTGGACCAAATGAAAGCTGAGCACTGAAGAACTGATGCTGTTGAGCTGTGGTGTGGAGAAGACTCTTGAGAGTCGCTTGGACTGCAAGGAGAGTCAACCAGTCAATCCTAAAGGAAATCAGTACTGAATATTCATTGGAAGGACTGATGTTGAACTGAAACTCCAATTCTTTGGCCACATGATGTGAAGAACTGACTCATCTGAAAAGCCCCTGATGCTGGGAAAGACTGAAGGCAGGAGGAGAAGGGGACGACAGAGGATGAGATGGTTGGATGGTATCACTGACGAGATGGACATGAGTTTGAGCTAGCTGCGGGAGTTGGTGATGGACAGGGAAGCCTGACGTGCTGCATTCCATGAGGTCACAAAGAGTCGGACATGCCTGAGCAATTGAACTGAACAGAGCAATATATGTATATCCTACATTAGGAGGAATATATGTACATTCTGCAATAATAAAAATTGCTTTGTTTGTTGTTTTTTTATTGTTCTTTAGTCACCCAGTGGTTTCTCACCCTTCTGTGACCTCATGGACCCTTGCTCTCCAGGCTACTCTGTCCATAGGATTCTCTGTGCAAGAACACTGAAGTGGGTTGCCATTTCCTTCTCCAGAGGATCTTCCTGACCCAGGGACTGAACAGGAGTTTCTGCCTCTCCTGTAATGCAGTCAGATTGTTTACTGCTAAGCCACAGGGGAAGACAAAAATTGCATACTCTTAGTAATATAATAGCAGACAAATTTTTCTGTAATTTATATCCTTTTGTTTCTAAATAATATGAGTTTCCTCTAAAGTATATGACTGATATTCTCTTCAAAAGTGTATCACAATCATGTGACATGATTACTTAGTATGCTAATTGACTTTTTAAAGCATTATCACACAGATAGTAGAGGTTAATGGCAACAAAGAAATGATAATATTACAGAAACACATATGTATTAATTCCTTCTTACAATGCAAATTCCTTAGATTTTTATTGAATATGTGTATGCTTTACACTTTTATCCATGTTCATAAGCGCACATTGACTCATACAAATTCACACGTAGTTTATTTATTTATTTTTTTAAATGACATGCTTAAATACACGCACTTGTGCATAGTTGTCAGGTTGCATCTGACTCTTTGCCACTTCATGGACTATAGCACACAGAACTCCTCTGACCATGGGATTTTTACAGGTAAGAATACTGGAGTGGGTCGCTGTTTTTTCTCCAGAGAATCTTCCTGACCCAAGAATCAAATCCACACCTTTTTTTAATCCATTCCTTTATTGATGGATAGTTAAGTTACTTCCACATACTGACTCTTGTAAATAATGCTACAGTGAATATTGGGGTGCATGCATCTTTTCAGAGCATAACTTTCTCTGGATATATGCTGAGGAACAGGATTGCTGGGTCATATCCATTTGTAGATATATTTTCAATGTTTCTGTGGAGGGAGGTGAACTCTGATAAAATAAAAATTTTATATTTTTTATAAATTTTTTAAATTTTGAAAATATAACACATTTATAGGAGACTTGAAAAATACAGAACAAGGTTACATATAATTCTACTATATATTGCAATTCTTTTAAAGTAGATAAATTAAGATTTTTAGTTGGAGTTTCAGTATCAAATTCCAAAATTTAATAGAATGAAGATACAGAGAAGTAGAAAGATATAGTAGACCTGAAAAACACTATGAAACAATTCAACATAATTAAGATTTGTACAGTTTTTATACAACAGTAGGATAAAAATTCTATTCAAGTTCCCGTAGACTACAAACTAGGAGACACTGGAACATACCCAGAGACATAAAACCAGATATAAAAAATTTGATGGTCTAAAGATTTTGAAATCATACAGAGTCTGTCTTCTTAACATTGTGGAATTATTTTAGAGATCAATATCAAAAATATTTGAAAATAACCTACATGTTTTCAAGTGCAATGTGACATTTGCCAAGAGACATCTTTGACTTAGCCATTGAAAGCTTCAATAAAGTCAGAAGACCAAAAATACAGAGAAGAAAGTATTTATTTGAATAAGAAATTAATATCAAAATAGGAAATTAATATCAAAGAACTTTAAAAACCCCATGTATTTGAACATTAAATATCCACTTTTAAATGATAGGTATAACTAATAAGCCATAACAAGGAAATATAAAATATTTGGAATAGAATAAAATGAAGAAAGATTTTATTAGAATTTGTTGCCTGCAGCTGCAGCTGCTCAATGCAATTAAATACAATGTGGAGTCTTAAATAAGGTATGAAAACAAATAATGGACACTAACATAAAATTTTGTGAAATTTAAACAAAATATGTACTTTAGTTAATAATACTGTGATGTGCTTAGTCGCTCAGTCATGTCTGACTTTTTGCAACCCTATGGACTATAGTCCACCAGGCTCCTCTATCCATACAGATTCTCCAGGCAAGAACACTAAAGTTGGTTGCTATGCCCTCCTCCAAGGAATCTTCCCAACCCAGTGGTGGAACCCAGGTCTCCTGCAGCGCAGGCAGATTCTTTACCATCTGAGCCACCAGGGAAGCCCAATAATATTGTATCATATGCTAATTTCCTGGTTTTTTTTTTTAGACCTAGTATTTCTTTATATTCTCAGAATGGATTAGAAATTTCAAGCCTCATAAGCTTCATTCAAAAAAAAATTTATTTTAATCAATAAGATAAACTTTCTAGACTTTTAGCATTTAACACTAGATGTCAAAATACATGGAACTGGATCAAAGTTTTGAAAGAATATAAATTAGAAATCTAGCATTCTATTCATACTAAGCCAAACAAGTGGAATTAAAATGTCATAAATATTTTAACTAGGCAAAAATTAATGTTTTCTAAAATATATATATATTATATTACATATATATATACACATACATATATAAGCTTTTCCACCACACTTGATAAAGGCTTGAGAAAGAACATCCAAAAGAAGAAAGGCTTCCCTAAAGGCTCAGTGGCAAGAATTCTCCTGCCAATGTAGGATTCATGGGTTCAATACCTGAGTCAGGAAGTTCCCACAGGCCTTGGAGCAACTAACCTGTGAGCCACAACAATCGATCCTGCACTCTAGAACCTGGGAGCCACAACCCCTGAAGCCCATGCGGCTTAGAGCCCATGTTCCACAACAAGAGAAGCCACCAGAATGAGAAGCCCATGCACTGATATCTTTCTTTTTTTCATGAAGCTCATCAAGTTCTCTAAGTTTTGTAGTTTTTATGTGAGTCACCTTGGTTTTCATGGTATTTATTTTCATTGATGTTAATCTTTCCTAATATTTTAAATGAATCAATTAGATATGTAGTGTGATTTTAAAATATCAACATGACATAACTATGAATAAAATTTTTAATGAACAGGAACTCAGTGAACTTATTCCCTTCAATGATTATAGCATGAAATTTCTTTCTCAACTATGGCACATAGGTATTTTATAAGTTTTTTTCTCAAATAAATGTGACAGATACATATAAAAACTCTACAAACAAAAGACTGCAACTAGATTAAAGCAATCTACAATACTATCTTAGAATGCTATTAAAGGAAGATTAGGAGCTTTTCCATGTAAAATATAAAATAAAATAAAATATTTATTCACTTGTTCTGCCCATTTTAAAATCATTTTTTGGTCTTGATTTATATAAACTGTTTATATATGCTGAATATTAGCTCCTTATTGGTCATATTATTTGTAAATATTTTCTCCCATTCGTTAGGTTGTATTTTTGTTTGACAATGATTTTCTCTAACGTGTAAAAGCTTTTAAGTTTAACTAGGTCTCATTCATTTATTTTTGCTTTCATTTCCTTTTCTTTACGAGACAGATCCTCCCAAAATATTGCTGTGATTCATGTCCAAGAGTGTTCTGCTTATGTTTTCCGCTGGCAGTTTTATAGTATCTGGTCCTGCATTTAGGACTTTAAGTCACTTTGAGTTTAGTTTTGTGTATGATGTTATGAAATGCTCCATTGACCTATGTGTCTGGTTTTTGTGCCAGCACCATACTGTTTTGGTTATTGTAGCTTTGTAGTATAGTCTGAAGTCAGGAAGCATGATTCTTCCAGCTCTCTTAAATGCAGATGACCAACAGATACATGAAAAGATGTTTAACATTACTAGTCATCAGGGAAATGTAATTAAAAATCACAATTAGATTCACCTCATGCCTGTAACAATGGCTATCATCAAAAAGAACACAAATAACAAATACTGCTAAAGATGTAGAGAAAAAGGAACACTTGTACACTGTTAGTGGAAATGTAAACTGGTGTAGCCACTGTGGAAAACAGTATGGAGATTTCTCATAAAACTAAAAACTGACCTCCCATATGACCCAGTAATTCCACTCCTGGTATATACATGAAAAAACACTGATTTAAAAGATACATGCACGCCTATGTTCATAGCAGCAGTGTTTACAGTCGTTAAGATATGAAAGTAAACCAAGTTTCCATCAACAGATAAATTAGTAAAAATTATGCAGTACACAAACACACACACACACACACACACACATAATGGAATACTACTCAGTTGTAAAAACAAGGAACAAACTTTTGAAATTTGCAGTAACACGGAGTTGGAGGGCATTTTTCTAGGTAAAATAAGTTCTTCTATAAAGATAAATACTGTATGATATCACTTATATGTAGAATCTAAAAAATACAAAAAATTAGTGAATATATAGAAATAAAGCAGATTCAGAGATATAGAGGACAAACTAGTGGTTACCAGTGGGGAGAGGTGGGTAGGGGCACTACAGCATTGGTGGGAGGTTGGAGGTATAAGCTATTAGCTGTAAGATGTGCTAATGGATGTATGGTACAGCACAGGGAATATAGACAATATTTGTGATAACTATTAATGGACTACAACCTGTAAAATTCATATTAAAATTTTAAAAAATAAATGATATAAGAAATTCTGAGCAATTCTGGGGGGAGAGGATAACCAAGTATCATACAAATACTGAGTATGAATGAAATATTGTTGAAATACATCAGTTTCAGTTCAGTTCAGTTGCTCAGTCGTGTCTGACTCTTTGGGACCCCATGAACCGCAGCACACCAGGCTTCCCTGTCCATCACCAAATCCCAGGGTCCGCACAAACCCATGTCCATTGAGTCAGTGATGCCATCCAACCATCTCATCCTCTGTTGTCCCCTTCTCCTCCTGCCCTCAATCTTTCCTAGTATCAAGGTTGAATGAGTCAGCTCTTCGCATCACGTGGCCAAAGTATTGGAGTTTCAGCTTCAGCATCAGTCCTTCCAGTGAATATTCAGGGTAGATATCTCGGACTGACTGGTTGGATCTCCCTGCAGTCCAAGGGACTCTCAAGAGTCTTCTCCAACATCACAGTTCAAAAGCATCAAATCATCAGTTTAGATCTTATCAAATAGCATCAATATTCTTCTCAGGAAAAGAAGAAGAACTCAACCTTTTACTAAGAGGTTCATAAATGCAATTGAATTGCATTTTTATTCTGAGCCATGCTTTTGTTTAAAAATGCACAATAACTTCTTAAAATATATTA
Source organism: Giraffa tippelskirchi (assembly GCF_054371585.1). NCBI lineage: Eukaryota > Metazoa > Chordata > Mammalia > Artiodactyla > Giraffidae > Giraffa > Giraffa tippelskirchi. Next base: position 40,333,574 of record NC_137282.1, on the reverse strand, counting down.
CTTTAAAATTTTGTCTTAAAATTTTAATGAAATAAAAATTATGTATCATTTGAACTTTCTCCAAGATATTATTCAGTCTGTAAAACAATTTTTCATGTTGATTTTGAAAGGAAGATTTTCATTAAACTTGAGTATTTAGCATTTTTTTTTTTTCATTTAATGCTTCCCCTCTCCCACTGGAGTATAATTGCTTTACAATATTGTTTTATTTTCTGCTGTACAACTAAGTGAATCAGCTATATGTATACACATATACTGTCCCTCTTGGACCTTATTCCAATGCCACCCCCATCCCACCCAACCCTCTAGGTCATAACAGAGCACTGAGCTTAGCTCACTGTGCTTTAGGGCAGTTTCCCATTAACTATCTATTTTACATACGGTAGTATGTAAACTCTAAGCTCCCAATTCTTAGAGTTTTACAACTCTAAGCTCCCAATTCTCCCCTTACGAAGGTGCATTTAATGTATTTTCACTTAAATTCTGTTTTTACCAATGTCAATATGAAAGTTTTTCTGGCTTCTTGTATGGTATGCTGGCCATTTGGCTATTTGCTTAAACAGACTCCCTTCTAACACGTTTCCATTAGGAGGCAGTGGCAGGGCCAGCTTCAAGAGTCTATGAACTAGGCAGTAGTACAGGACTCTCTTAGAAGGCTCTTGAACTAAGTTTAATGCTCCACTGTTGAAATTCTTAGTTAAACATTATTTTTTATCAGAAAATGATGAGATATTTTCTGTCTCCTTTACATGTGTGCTCAGCCATGCCCAATTTTTTGCAAACCAATGGACTACAGCCTGCCAGTCTCCTCTGCCCATGGAATTTTCCAGGCAAGAATGCTAGAGTGGATTGCCGTTTCCTCCTCCAGGGCATATTCCTGACTAAGGGATCAAACCCGTGTTGCCTGCATTGCAGGTGAATTCTTTACCACTGGGAGATAAGATAATTCTGCATTATACTTAGTTGTTTTCCCAACAACTTGATGTCATCCATCCTGCTCTCTCATATTTTAAGATATGTACTGACATGAAATGATCTTGTGTGATGATATTTTTATTCATTTATTGTATACCTCCACTGACTTCATTAAACCCTGTGAGAGGAGCGCCTGGCTTCTCCTATCTATTGATGAATCCCTGGTGCTTAGAATTCTGTTTGACTAATTGAAGATGTTTAAGCAGATTTTATTCAATTAATGAATTAAATATTGCTGATGTCAGTATCCACTTTCTGTCTATAGAAACAAAGTTTCTACAAGTTAAGAAGTTATTATTTTTTTAATATTGTGAATGAGATAATTCTTTTAATTTTGCTCTTTTTAGTTTGACATTTCATAAAGCTTGACATGTCTGTATTTGTTACCTTGAATATGTATTCTATATCTCTTCTCTTCTTCTTTCCTGTGGTTTCCATTATTTAAAAAAAAATGTGTATGCTTCATTTTGTGAAATATTTCTCAAGATAGCAGTTCAATATCCAGTAAAGTTGACTCTCTCCTCAATAACTCTATTAATATTTTTAAAATTTGATATAGGAATATGTAACTTTTGTTGGGTCTGATGCTCATACAATTCAGCACACTCTTCAAGAACAAGAATTATAATCAGAAACACATATGAATTTTGTATTATAAATTTCAAGAGATTATCACCTATTTTTAAATATCTTGGATATTATCATAGCATTTAGGATATGGATAAGAATATTATTATTTTAAGACACACATGTTGAAGAGATCAGGGATAAGGTTAAATGTCATTCTAAGTGTAACGTATGTACAAGTGATTCAGAAAAGAAAAAAACAGAGAAATGAAAAAGAAAGAAAGGTAGATGAAACAAGTATGGCAATATGTCACAAAATAATGAATTTTGGTGAAGATTATGAAAGATTATATCTTTCAAAATATACTCAAGATTAAATCTTTCACTGTAATCAGTTGGAAAATAGATGGTATTTCTGGCTTGATGTTTCCACAAAATTAGGTAATATTGTAGTATAAATGGAAACATTAACTTTAGCATGAAACATGACTTTAGTCCTTTAACATATTTTTATTTATTATGTTCCTGGGCACTATGCTAGATCCATAGGATAGTAACAATGAAGAAAATCAGAAATGTTCCTTTTCCTCATAAATAATTTGTACACAAAGTAGGGAAAACATTGAATAATCATACAAGTAAGTATTCAATTACAAATAAAAATGCTACAAAAAGGAAACTTTTTTTTGTGCAACAAAAGAAAATGGAGGTTGTATGTCAGGGGACGTTCAGCTTTAAGGGATCCAATATGTTATTCTTCTCTTTTGTGTGCCGTTTCTCAAGGATTCTCTATTCCTTAGCAGTTCCTGGAAAACAGGAATAAGCAGAGCTGCATGCAGTTCTCAAGACTGAGATCATGGGAAAGGGCACCTGCTTGGATTCTTTTCAGTGACTCACTTCAGTGACCTTACTTAAATGTAATCTATTCAGTTACGCGCCTCTTACTCAGGATATGGAATGCTTTCTGGCCTTTTGAAGATTATTATTTGCTTGGCTTTGTTTTTGCTCAATTTTTTTTACTGCCTAAAGCTGCCTTGTATGAAGATATAAAAACATGCTTTTCCGCAACTAAAGCACCCTTGTTTCACTCGAGACTTGGGTTCCCTGCATCCCTCTTCTCGTCGACTCCAGTCCCAAGGTCCCGGTCTAAAAAGATCGTGACAGTTGTATTAATCTAAAGCTCAGCAAATGCTATTTTAAGGAAATAGTGTTTGAACTTAAAGAAGGAAGAATTGATGTAGACAAGGACTAAGTAAGTTTCTGGTGATGAACTCTTTTCCAGGCTGAAGGACAGCAATGCAAAATCCCCATAGCACAAATTAGTGGGGTTCATTTGAGAACAAAGAAATCTAGAGTGCCTGAACTATCAAAAGTAAGCAAAGAGAAAAGTGCTATAGAATGAAAGGAAATTTGGTATGCTAGACTTGAAATCATTTGAAGGCATTGTGAAGAAATGATTGAAGAGAAAGAAGATGATGTATACGGAGAGTCGTTAAAAGGCCACTGTAGCATCCATGAAAGAAAGGAGGAAAGAGTTCTGTAGTAATCAGTGATGCCAGTGGTGATAAACAAATATGAATAGATATAAGAAGTTTCTTTTAGTCAAAGATGACAGGACACAGTGATAGACTGGCTGTAGTAAGCACAGGAAAAGTTGTTGAGATATGAAAGCTAGATTTCAGGCTTAAGAAATGGGTTGCATGGTAGCATTATTCATTGATATAAGTAAAAATTGAAGGCTGACTTTTAGTAATTTAGGATAAAAATGTGTTTGTACCATCCAAATGGATGTGTTTAAAAGCCACATCTGGGTAAGTGGGCATGATCCTTAGGACATAAGTCTGGGCTAGGGATAATCCTTTGGGATACATGAGCATTGAAGCTTGGATGCAATTATGTTCAAATTCCAATTTGAATTCTGATTTTGAGACTTAGGGGCTGTGTGAGGTTAGAAGATTCAATTATACCTTTTGATCCAAAGATTATTCATCTTTAAAATAGACTTGCAATTATATACGAGTTAAACCTGCTCTATTTTAACCATTGCTGCATATGAGACAGAGCATAAATTTTTATAAAGCAAGCAGAATGACACTTAGGTTTTTGGACTTTTTGTTTTATTTGGCTTGGGTTTTGGACACAATGCAATCAGTGATCAGAAGAGTGAGTGATTATAATAATCTCATTTCTGTGTGGCTGTCAATTCTGTCTAAGGTGTAGGTGGCAGTATGTCTCCCCAGCCAATACCAAGGGAAACAGTGATCATACAAAAGCAAACATGAACTTCAACACTTTGTTTTGCTTTCTAGGCCAAGCAGAGGGACAAACAAAGCAAACAGAGTAAATAAATTCATTTAAATATTTTGTGTATAGCGCATGAACTTTATCAATTGTCTTCTTAAATGTTAATCCGTGGTCTATTTATACTTGATTAAATATAATTCTGGGGCTTCCCTGGTGGCTCAGATGGTAAAAAATCTGCCTGCAATGCAGGAGATCTGGGTTCAATCCCTGGGTTGGGAAGGTCCACTGGAGAAAGGAACAGCTACACACGCCAGTGTTCTTGCCTGGAAAATTCCATGGACAGAGGAGCCTGGTGGGCTACAAGTCCACGAAGAGTCATACACAACATATAACACAAATATAATTCTATATACCTGTTTCCTATCTGTTTACATAAATTTAAAAAAGAGTACTTGCTACATTTACAGAAAAAAAAGGATATGAAATGCTGGGAAAGCATGTACTATGTGCTGAGTATTTGACAGAAGAAACAGAGTAAAACATACTCTAGGAAATTGTCTCTCTCTCTATATATCGGTTTGGGGCCAGCCAATGAAAGTGTAAGTGTCATAAATGACTTATTGTGCTTAGAATATCACCCTGTAAAACAGCTCTAACACATGGTTGAACCAGGAACACAACCTACTCTTATGAGGAGAGTAAAAAATATGAGTATTTCCGAAGGAAAAAATATATATATATTTATTTGATTTCCTGTTTTCATTCTTACAAAGCACTACATCCCTTCACATTTTACACTTAGGAAAACCAGTGTAATTAACATCACATATTTATTCTTACTTCATTAGTGACATTTACACCTGCACTATTAAAAAATGTGCTAATGTTTTATTTATGATTTTTTATAGTCTTACTTATTGCCATTCACGTCATTCACATTTAACAAAGACAGGAACTAATAAAAGCTAGGTATTAGGTATTATTTATCCTTGTCCCTGGCACGATAACAGCTTTAATGAAAAAAGGAATAAAAACTTAATGTTGGTAATTACTCCAATCACAATTACTTCACAATGCAGACGGAGTATAATTCAGTCAGTTTTTATGCTATGTCCTTCATGTATTCACATCACAGTGAAAAATACACAGAGCTGTCACTAAGCATAAGTCAAGCTGAACAAATGGATTTTTAATTTGCACTAGAAAATACAGTCAACCCACTGTACCTGATCTTACATGGAAGGACATTGCAAAGACATATGAGAGGTTAAAGCATTTAAAATAGTGGACTCAAGGATATTTGGTGGGGGGAAAATAGGTACTTAATGTAAGCAATATAACAACACACCCACACATCAATCAACAAGAATATTTTGCTATGAAAATTCATGCTAGAAAAGGGGCATGACAAAAGAGGTGCAGATTGAATGTAGATCAATATGCTTGAAAGGAGGCAATAATAAGTCCTAAAGAGATTAGTGATTTAGATTAAGGAACCGATCTGAAAGAGTAGAATAGTTAAGACCATGCACTTGAAAATCAGGATGGCTGATTATTGCAATCATTAATCTGTTGAATCTGATTGAGGGCAGTCACAAAAAAATGGCAAGTTTTTTTAACAAATGGGCCTATGCTGTTTGTGACAAATGTCTATAAATCAATGATGCATGAAAAAAGAGCCTCCACAGAACTAACTAGAACTAAAGTCTTTAACTTGAACTTAATAAAAAATGCTATCATAATTTTAGAACACATTTAATAGATTATGCCTAAATATGATCTTTATCAAAAATGTGTTGCTTTTACAAAGGCAAAGTGAAGATACATTATTTAAATTTAGCTTTTTCTATCAAAATATTTCCTTAATCTTAGGATATACGGGGAAATATGGTGGCATTGATACAAAATGCATATTAAATAAATGTGTTACTAATATAGATAAGGCAATAGGTAGGTATTCTATATATCTTATCATATAACAATTATCTTGAAATGGTTATTAGTTTCATATGCAGGTTACAAACTGGGGTTCAGAGATTTTGAGTTGCTTATTAAATGCCATGAATGGACTTCAAACTTAATGCTCTTTGACTTAACCCACAATTACCTTTTGAATGTGCTGAATTATGGGCTGAATTGTGTCCCTCCAAATTCGTATGTTGGAGTCTTAAACTCCAATACCTCAGAATGTGACCGTACTTGTAGATAGGGGCTTAAAGAAATACTTAAATTAACATGAAGTTGTTAAGGTGGGACTTAACCTACTGACTGGTATTCTTTTAAGAGTAAATTTGTACACAAAGAAACATTAGAGATACTCACATACTGAGGAAAGATCATGTGAGGACACAGTGCAAAGGGGATACATCTCCAAGCCAGGAAGAAAGGCCATAGAATGAAACACAACCCACCAGCTGACACCTTGATCTTGGACTTGTAGCATCCAGAATTATGGGGAAAGAAATTTCTCTTGTTTAAGCCACACAGTCTATGTGTAAGCCACATAACCAACTCATTGGAAAAGACCCTGATGCTGGGAAAGATTGAAGGCAGAAAGAAAAGAGAGTGACAGAGGATGAGATGAGTGGATGGCATCACCGATTCAAAGGACATGAACTTGGACAGACTCCAGGAGATGGTGAGGAACAGAGAAGGAAGCCTGGCATGCTGCAGTCCATGGGGTCACAAAGAGTTAGACATGACTTGGCAACTGAACAACTGTAGTATTTTGTTGTAGCGGCTCTAGCAAACTAAGACACCTTCAGATCAAGAAAATAGATAAAACATTCCTAAATGTTATACCTTTTTACAGTCAGATATTTTCATTTTTAGTGACAGTAGAAAGAAAACTAATTTTGAAATCCCACAGACTGAGATTGACTCTCAGCTCTCTAAATTCTTAATATCTTGAGCTACTGAATTGAACGGAGCTGAACCCTTGGTTAAAGAATTCACCTTTAAATTTAAAGAATTCAGTTCAGTTCAGTCACTCAGTCATGTCCGACTCTTTGCGGCCCCAAGGACTGCAGCACGCCAGGCTTCCCTGTCCATCACCAACTCCTGGAACCTACCCAAACTCATGTCCATAGAGTCGGTGATGCCATCCAACCATCACATCCTCTGCAGTTCCCTTCTCCTCCTGCCTTCAATCTTTCCCAGCATCAGGGTCTTTTCCAATGAGTCAGTTCTTCGCATCAGGTGGCCAATTGGATTTCAGCTTCACCATCAGTCCTTCCAATGAATATTCAGGACTGATTTCCTTTAGGATGGACTGGCTGGATCTCCTTGCAGTCCAAGGGACTCTCAAGAGTCTTCTCCAACACCACAGTTTAAAAGCATCAATTCTTCAGTGCTCAGATTTCTTTATAGTCAAACTCTCACATCCATACATGACTACCAGAAAAACTATAACTTTGACTAGATGGACCTTTGTTGGTAAAGTAATGTCTTTGCTTTCTAATATACTGTCTAGGTTGGTCATAGCTTTTCTTCCAAGGAGCAAGCATCTTTTAATATCATGGCTGCAGTCACCATCTCAAGTGATTTTGGAGCCTCCAAATCTTACACTCCAAAAGTGTATTGCCTTTTCCTTACTCATTTGTCCCACTTCATGGATTCTGGTTCTAGTGACCTGGAGCCTAGCCTTTAGCCCAAAAGAGCATATCAGTAAGTGAAGCTGGCAAATTAATTTTTTTCTAGAAATGACCTCTGCCCAATCCAAATCCTCATCCTAGTGATATTTATGCACTTGCTCTCCTGTATCATATTACTCTAAGACTGTGAAGGAGGGTTTTCCATGTCATACTGTGTAAGAATATTAAAAGATATTCCTGAGATGTTTATTGCCAGTTCATCTGTGAGGATCATTTTATTTCTTGTGGCATTAGATGAGATTTTTGCAATGTAAATAACCTGGAATTCCAATGATTGAAATGCCAATGATTTTTCTCTTCTTTTGAAAATTGTGTGGGTAATTGGGAAGGGGAGTGAAACTACAACAGCCTTTACAAAAGCTTTCTTTGAAAACAATCTCACAGAAGAAAAAAAGAAATTAGAAAATAAAATGAAATAGAAGATGCCCAATAATGAATTTAGAAAAGGAATCATCTGTCTCAGTTTATTCCCCCTGCCAAAAAAGAAAATGCAGAATTAACACAGATGAGCTTCCTGAAAGAACACAATTATTTGATCCACTTCAAGTTGATTGGAAATAGCAAAATGCTATAGTTCACAAAATAGTACACAAAATGACTTATGAACACTAAAATTCATAAAAAAAAAGACATGGGAAACCAGAATACAGTTTTAAACACTAGCTAATCAGGATAAATATATTAGTGGTTTTCATGCAAGTTTTGAGATTCTAACCTGTATTATATTCATTTAGAAACTTTAAACTTAAAAGGTATTTGCAGTCTTTGGAATTCTGAACTAACTCAGTTATGTTATTAATCAAAATCATATAGCCATTTCTGTGGAAATTCAGGTGGCATTTAATAACTGAATATTATTCATACATATACATTTTTTAAAATAAAGAGCTAAATTCAAAGAAAAGAAATGATGGTTGTCCTTGTAATAGTACTTCTGGAAAAATTAAAGCTTATAAGTTCCTAAATATATACCACAAGAGGGAAAATACATAAAACATTATTGAAGCTACTTTGAATAAAACTAAAGACTATAGGAGTTAATTTTTACACACCAATTATTGTAAATATAGAAAAGGCATAAGTACATGTTTGTAAATCATTCTGCTCTTCCAGGGGATCTTCACAACCCAGGGATCAAACCCAGGTCTCCCACATTGAAGGCTGATTCTTTACTGTCTGAGCCACCATGGAAGCCCAATACAAAACAAGACTCTTCTTTAGTTATAAGAAGAATAAATGCTACAAAGGATGAAATATCTCTAGAATATCTTATTAAAACCAGATAACTAACCAAATGAAAGTGTGATTATAGAAATTATAGAAATGCCAAGATTATTGAGAACCATTTCACAGTTATTTTTATGATAGAGTAAAATGAGCTCAAGCTGTGCTTTTATGTAGACTCTTAAACTTGGGTATATTTACATGTTGGTATAATAAAGTTTTCCAGTTACAATGTGTTACGTTAGTTGCTCAGTTGTGTCCAACTCTTTGCGACCCCATGGACTGTAGCCTGCCAAGCTTCTCCATCTGTGGGATTCTCCAAGCGAGAATACTGGAGCGTATTACAGTTCCCTTCTCCAGAGGATCTTCCCCACCCAGGGATTGAACCCTGGTCTCCTGCACTGCAGGCAGATTCTTTGCCATTTGAGCTGCAGGGAAGTCCAGTTACAATATCACCATGTTAATAATTGAGAATACTGTGCTACGAAACATACAACACCATCACACTGTTTTTAATGAGGAAAATTGGGGAAAAACATTGCTTTAAGATTTAATAATTGTGAAAATTAAAATAAAGTTATAGTATGTAAATTAACTGATATCATGGCACTCTAAAACATAAGAAAGCTCAGTGATATAGCAAAAGGAAGCCAAAAGTGGGGGTTAATTCCTAGGATCTGGTTCTAGTTCTACCATCAGTTAGGTGACAAGGACATGTTAGTTGACAGTCAGTCTTGTCATCAGAAACAGCAGCAGATAACTAAGGTCCATTACAGTCCAGGCTTGTATAGCCTATTCCCACTTCAGTAGAATATATTATTTATAAAGTTATCTCCACTTTTAATACACAGACTTCTGGTTCTAAGTTGATTATTTTAGCCTTCTAAATTTCCTCAGAATTAATTATTGTACATCCATGAAAAAGCAACATATACTTCTTATAATATATTTCCTCTCTTGAACTGAAAATGAGGCATTGCCAATAAGATATTTGCAAGAAGAATATATCTTTATAAGGAATCTGTGGCCCTTATATGTGTTTGATTACATTAACACTTATTTTTCTAAGAGCATTGAAATATACAGTATATATAAGGTTACATTTTATAAGTATTAAAATTAAAATTTTATTCTGATTTATTAGTGATATATAGCTTTTAAATAAAAATGTGTTGTTATAATTGTTTCTTTCAAGTTTTTCTATTTTGGGGGAAAAAAAAACTCCTCTCCCTTATATGCTGTGCATATAATTAGATTTTGTTCTGTGCCTGAAAAAAATAGTTACTATAAATTTTAATTATCTCGATAGATATTACAATATCTCATTGTGGATTACATGATAAGATTTTACTTTTTGGAATGTATTTTCTTGTTCCCTACACATCCTTATCTTGTATTTGGAGGGAGGCAGAGTTTCAGGTCACTTGCTTTTCACTTGTATTCTTGCAGAAATCGTTTAAATGGTCTTTTTGTGTTTTTTTATAACATTCCACATCCAAACTCTTACATTTTACTCACGGAACTATTTCTCTTACATTTTACTGAAAAAGCTATTTAATGAACCATGTCATTTTTCTGCTCACAAATCTCCAATGATTCCTTGATGCCTGTATCAGAGTCCAAACTCTGTCCTATGCTTGTGATTGGACTCAGCACATCACTTAGGCTCTGATTTTGTCCTTCTATCTCACCCATGACTTCCTATTCTATCCAAAATAAGATAAAAATAGTTGAATGATGTTTAAAGCCTTGCTCTGCAAGCACGCGTGTGCACGCGCGCACACACACACACACACACACACCAGTAAGATGACCACAATCTAACCTTCTTTATTTCTCATGATACTCTTCCCTTTCCTTTCCTTCACCATAGTGAATTTCCTGCCAATATCCAAATCTCCTCAAAACATATTTTCTCTGTCTCTATGTATTTCACATTTTTACCCTTGTATCCTTACTCATCCAACTCTGGGGTTCAAAATCCCACACATACTCCAAAATGGGGCCTATGTGCAATCCTTCTGTGACATTTGCTGTAATTATTACTGCCAGAGTTGTGCTTCCATGAGACTTTTTATTTTTTTAAACTAATTATTATAGCTACCACTCATTATTTTAATATCTTAGTGATAATTTCAGTTGTCTCCACAATAGATTGTAAGCATTGTGAAAGCAGAAATTATTCCATGCATTTTACGCTTCTACAGTGTAATAATTCAAATGTTGAATGAACGAAAAGGAAGTACATGTATTATTTACCTCAAACGATTACAGATTTTATACAATCTATTTCAAGTACATTTTGGAAATAAATAAAATTGAAAACAACTACGGAAACTATATACATTTCAAAAGAACTTCTTATATTTTATTTGGAGATGAAACGATGTTGACATCAAGATGATTTATTATAAATTCACTAGAGGACTGAAGAATGTACCAAAACTCTAGTCTTGGTTCTCATCAGCTCACATAGATTCTATCACCACTGGTTTTTACCTAGCGCTCAAGATCTAGAGACGCTGGGAAAGCAACGTGTTGAGTACCTCAAATCCAGACCAAATGTTCTGAAAAACTGCTTTGCACCTCCCTCCCTAAAATCAACTATCATAACTCTTCTCCTCCTAAATCATACAGCTCCACTGAAGGCCTGGCTTTCACATCTCTGATAAGCCAGTCCATATGTCTCCAAATTTATCACTCACTACTTCCCTAAGTGAATTTTTTACTTTAGAAAATTGATTTACTTTTCCCCATAAAATAGGCTGCAAATCCCTGGCCTGGCTCCACTGTTTACTTCATTCTTGCCACCTGGAATGTCCTTGCCTTTTCTCTCCTCTCATTAAAGTTGAACTCTCCATGGAAATTTTGCTTAACTGTAGTAATCCACTGTGATATTTCTCTTCCCTGAACTCATAGAATTTATTACCTGAACTACTAATTAGTCAAACAAACTATGAGTACTGCATTGTAATTCAACCCTTTTTCCCATAGAAATGCTTTTTTTGCTCAAATTAATTTTTAGCAGTAATTTTTAAACTTTTCTATCTACAACCTTTTCAACATATAGCTTTAAGCATATATTTGGATAAATGTAAGTTTTTGCTCTAAAATATCTGAGAATAAGATTATTTGTCTTTTTATTTTTATGTGCAATTTTTCAGAAGTAGCTACTGAAAATAAGACATGGACTCTGTAAAACAAGAGTTCATTGTCTAACAAATAAATTGAAATCAAATAATGAGAGTCATAATGGTTGTGCATGCAAGCTATACTAAGGCTAACTTGAATAAATTTCATAAGTTTGGGAGGGAAGAAATGCTTGTGAAATTTTTAAATGAGTCTACAAACATCGTTTATCAGACAAGTAAGGTGAGAAAAATAATTTGATAAGAAGTAACAAAAGTAGAATGAGAAAGGGACAAGAATAATCAAAATCAGACTGTTATTTTGTTCATAGACATATGTACCTCCTCACATTATAGTGCATTGTCTGGCACATAGGTAGTCAATAATTGATAATTGAATGAATAAAAGCATGGATTACAGGAGGTCTTTGCAGGGTGCAGATAAAATAAACTCATTGGACAACTTGTTCCAGACTCTTAAACTATATTATGTTGTTTATAACTCATCACATTCTTGTCAGATTTGTGTCTCCATTTTACAGTTGGAAGACTGAAGCCCAGAGAAATGACCTTGATCAAGTTATAGGTAAGATGCAGAGTCAGGATTTATATTCAGATTTATCTAGACCCCTGGCATGTATCTTTACTATATATCATCTGCCTTCTCAACTTGCCATGGAATTGTAAAAGAAGATCACTTATACAGGTAAGTACAAACAATTAAGTCACTGTTTGCTTATATTAAGAACAAAGCCCAGAGGTAAGAGCAGATAGAAAAAAATCTACTCTTTTTTCTATAGAAAAAATCACATTGTGAAGGCCTGTGACTGCCAAGTTAAGACATGAACTTTATTATTTAGACTGTGTTAGCACAATGAAGAATTTGAAGGAAATTTATGTATGTTAAATCTCACTATTCAAGTTATGTGAAAAGGACTAGTGAGGGAAGTGATTGGGGTGATTGGAGAGAGTAAAAAAAGTTCAGAACATATAAAAAATGTAAATAGCTCTGGGAAGAAAATAATAAGGATCTAATTAAAGTTTTGACTTCCCTAATAGCTCAGTCAGTAAAGAATCTGTCTACAGTGCAGGAGACTCGGGTTCGATCCCTGGTTTGGGAAGATCCCCTGGAGAAGGAAATGGCAAACCTCCACCATATTGCTGCCTTGAAAATCCCATGAACAGAGGAGCCTAGCAGGCTACAGTCCATGGGATCACAAGAGTCGGACACGACTTAGCGACTAAACCACACCACCAAATAAAAGTCCAACGAATAGAAAAAAAAAAAGTCTTGCTACTTTAGCGGCAAAATGCATAGGATTGTGAGACAGGTTGGCTGTGACGACCCAGAACTCATCTATTTATGCGGCAGTAATGTCTTTAATTTAGAAAAGGACTATAGGTGGAGAGGTAGATTTTAGTGTTTTAAGATCTGTTAACTTACAGGGGATGATAGGATAATAAAGGACACTTCTAGATACACTGGGGAAATGTGGTCCTGTATCAAAGCAGAGTACAAATAAAGAGATCCAACGGGAGAATCGGGAGTATATAAAGAAAACATGCTTCATGATCATCTAGATTTTAGTTCTTGAATACATTGCTAAGATGCAGTCAAAGTAATAGGTATAAATAGAGAGATGATGATTTCATGCAAGAGAAATTGTAGCATGTTTCAAGGTTGAATTCCTAAACAGAGTAAGTAGCAGTAATTTTGATAGAAGATGGAATGAAATTTAAAACAGAGAAGTTTTAAAGGGCATTTAAGGATTGCAGGGAAATTGTAGGAACAAAAAATCAAATGGCAAGGGTGAAGTCTATCTATAGGTAGAATGTTCTTTGAAGTAACTTGTGTATAGAGAATAAACAGGGATTTGTCCAGATTGGCATTAGAAAAATACACAAAGAATGGAAATATAACCTCATAAGTACCAATCAGACCATAGCATGTCATCCAAAAAGAGCACATGTATAACATATCTGACGTCTCAGTTTTCAAAAGTATGACTGTTGCTTGCTAGTTCATCAACTACTAAATTTCTACAATGGATAAAAGACCTATGTTGACAATAGCTTTATATCACTTATTCTATTAATATATTATGTATGCAATGTATATATGCTATTGCTGTGATGTTAATATTCTTTTGGGCTGCTCAGAATCTGAACCTCCTTGCTATGTGTGGAGATTTCTTCATCTCAATTGAAGGCAGGGTCTCTAAAGACTAGGTTATAACCATTAGACCAAGACTCAGTTCTTTGCTTGAGCAGGCCATGAAGTTTCACTCAGGATCTAGTGACACAAAAAAGAAGGCACTGAAGAAATACATATTTGTCAGTAACAAGTTCAAGTTCCCAGAGATAGCACTGGAATTGATGTATGTTACCACATTCAATGTTGGCTAGCAATTATGTTGGCAGCAGAATAAAGAGTATTTGTACCTGTGGATGCTGCAATAATTCTCTAATATAATTTTGAGTATTAATTTAAGTTGCCTCTGAAATCCCTATTTTATTTCTGTTAAAGTAGTTAAATATGGCTTAATTTACTTGAACCTAAGAAGCTTAACTAATCCATTTTTTTCTTTGAAGGTAATATACTAATACTTGAGCAGTTTTAGGTTTATGAGAACATTGAACAGAAAGTATAGAGTCTGCATGTCCACCTCACACCACCAAATTTCCCGCAAGGATGGTGTAAGCCATTTACAGAATTCCTAAATGTTATTATATATTACATAAATTAATTTATATTACTGAATTCAATTACATCATTGAATTCTCCTAACAAATTTGATGAGGAAACTATGACTCAAGTATATGAATTAACTTTCTGAAAATCAAATGGCTAAATATTTGAAAATCAAGCTTTTTACTTTGTTCTATTTTTCCATATGCTGTTTTACTTCTTAAGTATATATAGGTAAGCCTTTGAAAATGCATTGAATTGGAATTCTTTAACTAGAATCACTCAGAGTTCACGTCTGTCAAAGCCATTTTGGTAAGTCTCGAAGAGAATTGGAAGATCAAGTCATCATAAGTGGTTCATTATTGGAACAATGTCTACAAATTAAATCTGAAGTGTGTCTTCTTAACCTGAACTATATATTCTGAATTTTAAATTAAGGAATCTCAGACTCAACAGGGTAATTATAGAGCTAAAAAATTAGATATCAAAAATTTCTAAGAAATTATGCTGTACTTGTCATTGTTTTAATTACAGAACTCAAATATTTTAAAAATGTGAAATAAAATTCATTTTTAAATAATATATTAATATTAAGCCTATTCGATTTAAAATGAGTACGTGTATTTTAAAAGAATTTGATGGAAGATTTAACCAAAAACCCTAACTTTTCTGAGTGTCTAATATTTAAAGATATTACAGTTATTCTTAAAATGACAACCTCTTCAGTCACGTTAGCACTTAAAATATTATTTCTTCTTTCATGATTTGCTTCAGATCTTGTGCTTCCAGAGAGATTAATCCTATAAAGGGTAGAAATATTCTAAACCTTTGACAGTTCTGCTGAACTTGTTGTTTCTCCCACTAGAGTTTTATAATAATACTCTCAATTAGTTTCTTTGTCCCAGATTTCATGGAATAATTGCTAGAACTTTATCTAGTGCTTATGAGTCAGAAATGTTTATTCTTCAGAGAATGTTTTCTGAACATTTTTATACTTTCTGTGCAAAGTAAAATAAATTGAAATCAAAGCACGACTACTAGTCTCCATTTTTAAATTACTGCTCCACATTTAAGTATATAAAACATGTAAATTTTCTTATAATAATGCCCCATCCATATCTTATTAGCACAATTTTACTAGCAATTTCCTCCATTATCTTGACTAATATACATTGTTCACAATCACTGGATTTTTAAGGCTGATTTTATTATTTTCAGAGACAGTTTTATTAATAAATATTATTCACATTCATTTGCAACACCAGGTATCTTATGAATTGAATTTTTTTAAAAAAGAGGTCTTGATGAAACACTTCAATGGATATATACATACATTAACATCTAATCCTATTTGCATTTGTCATTCTAGAAAAAAAAATAACAGCTAGTTGATGTTAGTAACCCTCTATAAATAAAGATTG
Organism: Giraffa tippelskirchi; assembly: GCF_054371585.1. Lineage (NCBI taxonomy): Eukaryota > Metazoa > Chordata > Mammalia > Artiodactyla > Giraffidae > Giraffa > Giraffa tippelskirchi. The sequence continues at coordinate 40,317,673 of NC_137282.1, read as the reverse complement.
ATTTTCAAAGCCTCAGTAAACATTCTACTCTCTTAGTAAGCAGGATGCCAATTTTATAAGTCATAAGGTTTAATAGAAGTTTTACTTATTAATAAATGAAAAGAGTTGAGGAACCAAAATATGCCTAAATGAGGAGAAAAAAATATGATCCTATATAAAGGCAGACTTGTCATTTATAAAAATAGTCTTATTAAAACTTTTTTTTTTCCATTTCAAAGAGCTAGACAAAAGAACTACAAGAATATTAAAACTTATCTCTTTCATTGGTGGAAAAAATTATACTAACTTGTAAAGGAAGGATATTTTAAACTTTTATAATTAACATCCATTTTTAATTAGTATCACTGTTGCTGTTAGGAAAAATGAAGACCTAGAGAGAGTTCAGAAAGAGATGAACTATCCCAGTGTAATTACCAGAACTCCCAGCAGGGTCTTCTCTCATCTGATTAACACCACAGCAGGAGAGTCATTCCAGCACACAGCTAACTGCCATAATCATGAAGAACATAACATGGGTGAGAAGACTCAAAAAAGAATTTCCCTGACATTTAAAATTAAGACTCCAAACTTCTTTAAGTTGCTGTGCATGAACTCATAATTCCAAACATTTTTAGAAAATCCAAACCGACTGTAAAGTCAACCCACACTAAATACATTTAAAAGACCTAAAGCTGACACCTGCAATAAAACAAAATAGGCTATGTAAAAATGTTTCATTCCTCTCATATCAAAAATCTATTTTAACTACTATTTGACATTCTGTTGTGGTTCATTGACATCTCTAATCAATATACTGACTGAAATAATTTTTTCAGTATTTGATGATCATGGATGTTACAATCTGCTTTATAGAAGATTTGAGTATTTTTCTGCTGGTGTATATTTGGAAGATTTCACAGATATTTAAATATATATTTTAAAAATATGAATGGCATTTCCATTAGTTATTGTCACACTGCAGTTAATGTTTTGCTCCAGGTTAGTCTGATGTTACTTAAAAGTCTGATGCAGAGGATTGTTTTTTTTAAGTTATTCATTTTCATTTTTGTTTTTGTAAATAATTTTTCTTGAATATTTTTTGATTGTTTAACTATCAGTATTGTTCTTTAATTTTCAAGGTGACAGTTTAATGATGTGTTGTAGGAGTGCTAGCCAAAATACTTAACGACAAGCGTGGAATGTGCATTGGCTGATTAGAAAAGATCCTCAACAAAATGTAATGGGCAGTTTCTAGTCCATTATAGTGCTATGTATTAGCTGAGTTTTCAATGTACATGCTTAGGGAGGTAAAGCTACCTATGCTATAGTACTAAGATATTTTTATGATACCTTACCTTTTACCAAACAAAAGCAGAAAATAAAATAAGATAAGGTGCAATACAGATGGATTTGCTGATATTGGGGGGGGGAATCTATAGCCCCCAAACTTAGACCAAATTGTGACCCAAACTAGATGAAATGTTATCATTAACTTCTGTTTTGGGGGCACTCATAACAAAGTGCCACACACTGTGAAGTTTAAAATAAAAATTTATTCTCTCATGGTTCTGGAGGTTAAAAGTCCAAAATCAAGTTGTTGAGCAGACAATGTTCCCTCCGAAATCTCAAGTGAATATTCTATCATTTGGTCTTAGTTTCTGGTGTGGGGCAGTCCTTGACATTGCTTGGCGTGAGCTTGCAGATTAACTCCAATTTTGACCTCAGTTATTACATGACATTTTTCCTGTGTGTCTATATCTTCCCTTCTTCTTCTCTTCTCAGTCATATTGTATTAGGGCACAACTGAATTCAGAATGACCTCATCTTAGCTAATCACATCTGAAAGTAGCCTAGTTCCACATAAGATCACATCCTGAAGTGGGGAATAGGAGTTCATTATATCATTTGAGAGACACAATTGAAGTCATAACAACTGGCTTACTAGTACAACCTTGCAAAATTTATAGCTTTTAGCCATCATAGACATCTTCAGAAGATTAACAATTCTACATGTGGTTTTCTAATTTAATATATCACAAAGAAGACAATGAATTAGTAATGATATGAGATTGCATGATGGATAGCATAAGACATGAATTACTCTTAAGAGTATTTCTTTTTTAAACCACACTATAAAGTACCCTGTACAGGTCTTCAATCTTTCCATGCCCACCCGGACTTACCTGAGTACTCCTATTGCACAACATTATAACTAACTCTTAATTGCTTGTCAACATAGAAGTCTCATGGTAGGCGTTGTATGTTTCATGTTTATGAATGAATTGAAGAGAAAATATTTCTTAAAAGTGCAACTACATCCTATGTAGAATGAGACACTGAGTGAAAAATAGTATTATTCTGAGACATTATAGGGAAGACTCTCCAAAAATGACAATATTATCAATAAGGAGAATTCCCATGAGAAAGGAAATAAATGATATGGACAGATTTTAAGATCATTGTTGTGAAAAGTATTGCTCCAGGAGAAATATAGAGGATGCTGAATCCAAATAAGTAAAAATAGAGGAACATAGAAAGAAGAATCATTAAGGGATCAAAAAAGCTAAAATATTATATGAAAATGAACTTGAAGACAGGTGGAAAAGAATTCTTTTAAGAAAAGGAGATCTTCATTTTAAAGATGCTAATTACTTTCTAAGAAAGACTAGATGCCATACTTGTTGCAAGCTATGTGACTAAGTTTTGTGATTATATGGTACACATCAACTGCAATCAGCCATGAAAACTTTAATGAGAACCCTAGAAGCAAGTAGTTTTTCAGAGGATGATGCAAATTCAAATGGAAGAAGTGCAAACTATATACAGCAATCATCTTAGAAATGAAGAATTTTGCAAAACATCAACAGGTGCAAATCATGCATGATGATATGGAATCACACTAAAAAAATAAGCAGTCTTCTGGAGAAGAAAAATAACGATTTCTATAATGATAAATTTTTCATATATTTTGTTTTGAAACAGATTTTCGCTGAAACATTTTCATAATTATGTACAGATGTCATTTCACTAAAGGAAGGCTTTAGCTATAGCTATGAACTGGGTGAACCTTTTAAAAATAAAAATTTCTAGGCTTTGCTTAGAGGCATTCCGATGTAATAGGCCAGAGTTAATCAATTTTGGAGTTTGATCCTTATTTTATAATTTAATGTTTATATATATTATTTCACAAATCACAACATTTTTTTTAATAAGAATATTGTATCAGATAGAAGAGATTCAGTTATGCTGTCACAGGAATAATAAAAATTTCAGTAGTGTAGTAAAACAAAACTTATTTCTTGCTGCTTCAAATTTCAAAGTGTCCAGATAAATTTCTCTTCCATTTTCCTTCATGTAGTGTCTTGGTATTTTAAGATGTATTGATATATTTTCACTTATATCTTAATATGGGCCTCCCAGATGACTAGGTGGGTAAAGAATCTGCCTGCAATTCTGGAGACATGGGTTCAATCTCTGGGCCAGGACAATCACCTGGAGGAGGAAATGGCAATCCTCTCCAATATCCTTGCCTGGAGAACCCCATGAAGAGAGGGTCCTGGCAGCCACAGCTCATACAGTAGCAAAGAGTCAGACATGACTGAAGCAACTGAGCACACATGCACATATCATCATATGGAGTTTAAAGATCATTGAGGCAGGGGAAAAAGTCATGGAAAATTATAAAAATATTAAGTTATTTGTTCCCCAAATCTCCCAGATACTCCCATGCACAGTCCATTGTTCAGGAGAAGTAGCTTGGTGCTACCCAAATATAACAAGACAGACTGCATACACCAAGTCTGCTTTTACTTCCAGAAACATATTAGTTCTGGTCCATTATTTTGAGTTTTTATTCAGGCAAACCAATATTAAAAATATTCACCCTTTTCTGCTTGTCTCCCTCCTCAAACACTTTGCTCTGGTCCTTTATATGTGTTTTTATAAATCTCAAACTTACTATCTTGATTTATTTCTCATCTTGATTCAGTATTCTTTATTAAGGATTCATTCAGATCTATTCTATCTTGAGTACTCAGTAATTTTGTCTTTATTTTTTATATAATTTTGTCTTTTACATATATGTCTTTCCTGATTTAAATCAACTTTCATTTTCTTTAACCTATATGTGTATATGTATATATGGGCTAAATAAAATGAAAGAAAAGTTGATTCAGATCAGGAAAGAAGTATACACACACATACACATGCACACGACACTTAGGCTTTGCATGTCTTATTCAAGCTAAAAGTTCATATTTCTAATGTATTTTGGGGAGATATTTAGTTTAACTTCAAATGTCCTCTGAGTTTTCTTCAGCTTTATGGTTCATTTATTGTTGAGATTTCCTACCAATACAAAATCTGTATTTTGCAGCGTCTGAATTTCTGCAGTATTTTTATATTGAAGTTTTGTATTTTATTCTTGTTTAGAAAAAATAAACTAGGAACTAGCAAAGACAATTGCTCCTTGGAAAAATAGCTGTGACAAACCTAAACAGTGTATTAAGAAAACAGAGACATCGTTTTGCCAACAAAGGTCTGGATAGTCAAAGCTATAGTTTTCCCAGTAGTCATGTATGGATGTGAAAGCTGGACCACAAAGAAGGCTGAGCACCAAAGAATTGATTCTCTCTAACTGTGGTTCTGGAAAAGACTCTTGAGAGTCCCTAGGACTGCAAAGAGATCAAATCAGTCAATCCTAAAGAAAATCAATCCTGAATATTCACTGGAAGGAATGATGTTGAATCTGAAGCTCCAGTACTTTGGCCATCTGATGGGAAGAGCTGATTCATTGGAAAAGACCCTGATGCTGGGAAAGATTGAGGGCAGGAGGAGATGGCAACAGAGAATGAGATGTTTGGATGGCATCGCTGACTCAATGAACATGAGTTTGAGCAAACTCAGAGAGATATTGAAGGACAGGGAAGCCTGGCGTGCTGTAGTTCCTGGGATCACAAAGAGTCGGACAAGACCTAACAACTGAATAACAACAAAGCAAGGCCCCTAGTTGTGATTTCTTCTTCCGTCGGTTCTGCCCAATACTGTGTATTTTATTTTATGATTATGAGGAGAAAAAGGAAAAAAGTTGGTGTTATTGTTTCTCTTTCACTTATGCAAGATACTTTTCTGCCCCTTTATGTCCTTTGTATTTCCTCCAGGATATCATCTCCAAGGTATGCCATCTCTTTTCTATTAATAATTCTTCTCTAGAAGCACAGGTCTTCAAAGACTGGCACTATTGTTCCATAAATTTTCAATCTTTTAGTGTATCACTAAATAAAATAAACTAACTAAATCATTCGAGTATGACTAATATGAGTTCACAGTTCCAAGTCTATGTTCAGTATGTTTATATTTATTATTTTACTTTTTTCTGAGAACGATTCGTGTGTTTCCTGTCAGTCCTCTGCTCCTCTCTGTTCTTTGTCGTGGAGTCCTTTCAGCATCCCTTTTCTTGTTTCCTGTACCCACAGGCTGAGAACAGACATGGAAAGGTGGTTGATGTTCAGATGGGATTTTTTTCCCCATTTCTTTTGACTTAAAGATTACCTAGGGTTGTGGTGTTCTCTGTCTGCTAGCAATGTTGAAAGCATGTTGATTTTATCATTGTTTCAGAAAGATAAGAAAGAGATTATGAATTAGACTGTTGCTCTTGCTCTCCAAGTCCAGTTATCTTTACTAAGAAAATATCATCTTAACAGATGATTGAAACTGGAAGAAATTATAATATTAAGATGCAGGCATTAGGATCACACATAGTTATTCTTAACACATAGTTATGCCCATGGACTGTAGCACACTAGGCTCCTCTGTACATGGAATTTTCCAGGCAAGAATAATGGAGTGAGTAGCCATTCCCTTCTCCAGGGGATCTTCTGGACTCAGGGATTGAACCTGAGTGTCCTGCATTGCTGGCAGATTCTTTACTGTGTGAACCACCAGGAAAGCCCAAAAATGTCTAGACCAACTCTTTTCATATTATTTATAACATAGGACTTAACAACAGGACTCAATTAATATTTTTAAATTATAAAGCAGAAATATAATACATTGAGACACAATAATAATCTATTTTTCACTTTAAGAATACTTTGCTCTCTCATATCCCCTGCCACCTATAGATTTGTAATGGATTATGTCGAGATCTTCAAGAATAAGTCTGCTTATAACAGCCCATCTGCATATTTCTAGCTGCATCACCTCAGTGATGTGTTCTTGGTTGAGTCAGTAAATCAAGTGAGCTCGTGATGACCTGTAGTTTCTTCAAATTTTAGGTGGGAGGTTCTTTTTCTTTTCAACTTGGATGATTTAACTCATGGCCTCGAAATGTAAGCAATCATTGTGCAACCACAAAGATCCAATTTGAAGCTGAAGCCAAGGGAGAAAGAAGTGAAGATAACAAATATTTAATGTTAATGCCACCTCAAAATGACTATAGATTCCTCTCTAAAATGCTAGCATAACTCCATAAATTCTCATATTGATTATAACATTTTTAGCGTGGTTTTGTTTTTAGTTGCATTTAAGATCATCCTGAGTGAAACAATAAGTGTATTATATTTAGATATAATATTTTATAAATATAAATATAATTTATGGGCTTAACAAAGTATAGCTAATGTAAAACAATTACTTTAAAGGACAAATAAACTTCAATATTTAGATTTTTATGATGACAATCAAAATTCAAAATTATTGTCCAAAGAGTATTTCTGAGTACAGTATTTTCTATAATGCTGACTAATTTTAAAGAAACTCACACGCGCAAAAAAAAACATATGATACATGAAGCATACAAAGAAAAAAGAAAACATACAAAGAAGAAAGTGAAAAAATGCTCACAAGCCAGCACATAAATCAGGAGATATAATGTAGTGCATAAGCTCTGGAGATTTAGTCTCTTAAAGAAAGATATTTACCAATGAAGACAGATGTCTAATTTTACTTGTGTTGTTTTGCCAAATATAAATTTCTAAACCACGTGCTTCCTAATAAATAGATTCTTTACTAATCTATAAGAATGCATCCAACTGGAATGAGTTAAGAATCATAGATAACTAGAGGCCTAGTTGTTCAGTTGCTGAGTCACGTCTGACTTTTTGCAACACTATGGACTGTAGCTCACCAGGCTCCTCAGTCCATGGAATATTCCAGGCAAGAATACTGGAGTGGGTTGCCATTTCCTTCTCCAGGGGATCTTTCTGACCCAAGGATTGAATCCATGTCTCCAGCATCAAAGGCAGATTCTTTACCGCTGAGCCTAGAGGCCTAGAGTTGAGAGCTATCAATTCTGTTACTTTTGATGCTAAGATTGGATCTGGCAGTAACTTGGAGTTGGTTGTTATAATTCAGTTACTGAATAAGTAAGATATATCAGAGAGAGAAATTATTCTGAAAAATAGATAAAAATAGTGATCAAACTCTTACATAGTTTGATGCTAAGAATACAGAAGGATGACGTGAAGAACTGAAGGGCAAGAATAAATCAAATATCTTTTATCTTCTCTTCATTTTAGAATTAAATGTGACATGTGATATTTGGATACATCCTAAACTCTGAAAAATACTAATTTCTTATCCAGGAAAAATATTTCAATATAAGGAAATTTTTTTTATAATAGGCTTATTTTTTGCATTGATATACTAATATCAACAAAATTTTAGCAGTTTTAAATTAAGACCCATTCTTTCACAGCACATTTGCTGTGCAACTTATTTTAATAAATGATTGAAAATATATATACTTTACATACACAGAATACTTTACCTTAAGTTAAAATTAACTTAAATAATTCAGTGATTTTAGTAGTTTAAAATTTTTAGAAGACTATTTTCAAATAGGAATTTATAATAAGAAAGTATATTTTGAGGATGTTAAAATTAATCATATGAATATTTACTATGAGTAGCCACATCTATTTTTTAATCTAAATTTTTGAAAGTATTTGTTGAACTTAAAAAGATCTTATTTATATAGTAAGCCTTCACATTTGAGTCACTATATTTATGAGAAACAAAGAAACAAAAATTAGCCAAAGTTTTCATTCTGTTTTCTAACAATCATTCAAGCTCATTGATACCTATATTTTTATTTTTCATGTCAATCATACTGGATTAAGAGAAATCATGTTAAAACACTGGTTTGTGTATTTAGTTATATATTTTAAGTTTGTTGTCTAAACTTATCTAGATAGAAGCAGCTTCCCTGGTAGCTCAACTGGTAACGAATCCACCTGCAATGCAGGAGACCCTGGTTCGATCCCTGTGTTGGGAATATCCCCTGGAGAGGGTGTGGCAACCCATTCCAATGTTCTTGCCCGGAGAATCCCCATGAAGAGTAGTCTGGCAGGTTACAGTCCATGGGGTCACAAAGAGTGGGACACAAATGAGCCACAGTGAGGATCAAGTTATTCCAGAATCCAACTTTGCACAAAAAGAGTGTTCTGTGCTGGGAGCAATTAAAAAGAACTGCTCTTTTCTTCTGTCATCCCACACATTGACGAACCTTTAAATAAAAGAATAAAACTCCTCACACATAATCAGCCAGTACAAACTGATGAAAGAATTAAATAAGATGTGTTCTGCTTAAAGACATGATCATCAATCTGTAACATACTCCATCACTACTCATTTGTAAATGTAATGATTTAGTCAGATCATCCCATCTTCCCACACCAGTCTTAAGGGGTAAAAATGAGAGTCTCAAACTCATATGAATCTTTAAATATAGTTACTTCAGCTTAATTTGTTCAGTCACAAAAAAATCAAAGGAATAAAAAGGATTTGTAAGGCTTCAATAGAATTTGCTAAAAATACTAAACTTTTAAATGAAATTGCATATTTAGTGACTTCCTAGAACAAAATTTTAACGTCTGAAGAAAGGTCAGTAAATTAATGAACAGAAGTTCAATAATTTATCATTGATTGAAGTTGAATTTGGAAGCAATAATTTTTAATATTGAAGGGATGTTGACTATTGGTTAGTTGACAAATGCTCACTATATTCTGAACATTCACAATCCAATCAAGGGAAATGTTTTCTTTAATTATAGTGTCAACCAAAGCTGTTAATTGTGGTAGGCATCGTTCTTTTGATGCGACTTTAAGAAACTAGCCATGCTAATATATTATATGTACTCCCATCCTCTCTCTTTATATGTATATCATGTATTTATATGCATTGATTTTATAAGTATGTGTATGTGTAACTAGACCTATAGATCTCTATATCTATTTCTATTTATCTACTGTACCTATCTTTCTATCTAGTAGAGATTTAGCTTATACCATTTGTCATAAGAAATGATGTGCAGCAAACCACCAAACAGCTAGGTACTTAAAGAAAGTAAAATTTGTTGATATGAACGTGTAGCTTGTCTGACTATTGACTATTAACCTGGACTGGGAGGTCTATTGATCAGGAGTGCACTTACCCTATTGAGATTGGATATGATTCTGTCTAATGTGTCTCTCATCTACCTTTTGGGTCAAGTAGACTAGCTTTGACATTTTTTATAGAAACAGCTACAACATAAGAGAGAAAGTGGTAAAAGATGAGGCGAAGGCTCAGAATGGACTTTCATAATTTCTGCCTTATTCTATTGACCAAATGAGGTCACAGGGCTGAACCCAAAGTCAAGATGAAGGAAAAGTCCCTTCATCACAGGATCGCACATCATAAGGTGTGGTATTGTGAGGTCAAAAGTGTAATACTTTCAAATGGATAGGGAATTGATATATAATGCAGTCTGATTGATTTCAAATAACTGTTTCCCAGTACTCTGATAAATAGACATAAAAATCCAAGTTGCTTTTATCGTTTGCTTCCTCAATTTCATAGTGTTTATTAAGAAATCAGTTTGTGTTCAATTGTAATTTACTCAAAATTCGTAACAGATTAAAAATTAATTCTATTTTTAAGGTTCAGAGAGTGAAATGCACTTGCCTGGGAGAAAGTTGACACAGGCATATTAACATTCCCACAATAATAATTGTTAATAGTAAACACTCTAGTTCCAAGAGAGCCTACAAGTGCATTATCTTACTTAATTCATCAAATATAGATATTATTACTCCATTACCCTACCCTATTATTTCCCTTAGTGAGAAATAAGTTCAGAGAAGAGGCTAAACGATGTTGACTGGGTTCATATTAATAGTTAAGAATCATAAGACTTGTTTCAAAACCAAGAACTCTTTGACATCAAAGCCCATGTTTTAACTTCTAGAAGGCACTAACTCCCAGAAACAAAGAAACAAGCATCATCAGATGCACAACTTCGGTGAACTTTAATGTATAATACATGGGTTTAAAGTCAGCCCACCTATATTTAAACATAAGCTTGAATTTTAATAAGAAGAGTAACTTTGGAAAATTCCATAGAATGCCTAGATTTCCTCAGGTGCTAATAGAATGATTATAGTGTCTAAGGATTCTTTAGAATCCCATGACAGGCTTCTAAATGTTTACAGAGTTCTGTCACATAGTGAAATCAATTAATTAATATTACTACTGTTACCTGACTACTGTTACTATGATCCGACTACACCAAAGCCTTTGACTGTGTGGATCACAATAAATTGTGGGAAATTCTTCAAGAGATGGGAATACAAGACCACCTAACCTGCCTCCTGAGAAATCTGTATGCAGGTCAAGAAGCAGAAGTTAGAACTGGGCATGGAATAACAGACTGGTTCCACATCAGGAAAGGAGTACGTCAAGGCTGTATATTGTCACCCTGCTTATTTAACTTATATACAGAGTACATCATGCAAAATACCAGGCTGGATGAAGAACAAACTGGAATGAAGATTGCTGGGAGAAATGTCAATAACCTCATTTATGCAGATGACACCACCCTTATGGAAGAAAGCAAAGAACTAAAGAACCTCTTGATGAAAGTGAAAGAGGAGAGTGAAAAAGTTGGCTTAGAACTCAACAGTCAGAAAACTAAGATCATGGCATCTGATCCCATCACTTCATGGCAAATAGATAGAGAAACAATGGAAACAGTGACAGATTTTATTTTGGGGGGCTCCAAAATCACTGCAGATGATGACTGCAGCCATGAAATTAAAAGATGCTTGCTCCTTGGAAGAAAAGCTATGACCAAACTAGACAGCATGTTACAAAGCAGAGACATTACTTTGCTGACACAGGTCCCTCTAGTCAAAGCTAGTTTTTCCAGTAATCATATATGGATGTGAGAGTTGGATTATGAAGAAAGCTGAGAGCCAAAGATTTGATGCTTTTGACCTGTGGTGTTGTAGGAGACTCTTGAAAGTCCCTTGGACTGCAAGGAGATCAAACCAGTCCATTCTAAAGAAAGTTGGTCCTGAATATTCATTAGAAGGACTGATGCTTAAGCCAAAACTCCAATACTTTGGCCACCTGATGCGAAGAACCGACTCATTTGAAAAAGACCCTGATGCTGGGAAAGACTGAAGGTGGGAGGAGAAGGGGACAACAGAGATCTCATAAGATGGTTGGATGGCATCACCGACACGATGGACATGAGTTTGATTAAACTCTAGGAGTTGGTGATGGACAGGGAAGCCTGGCTTGCTGCAATCCATGTGGTTGCAAAGAGTGCAACACAACTGAGCGACTGAACTGAACCAGTATTGTCCTAGATTTCAGGAAGCATATTTCAAATCTATCTAAATAATTTAATGAGAAAAGTTAAGAAAATTTGCTAGTGTATGGTGGTTATTTATCCTTTTCTCTCAGGGAGAGTGATAATGACTTTGGATACTAGAATCTAGTCTTTCATTGTGCCCAGCTGTACTTCTATCCTTTCCATTAAAAAAAAAAAAAGAAATAATAAATCTATCTTTAAAAAAGATAGAATTGGGTTTCAATTCCTTGAAGATCACTAGCTCTAACTCAAATATAGGTCACTGCCTGTATCTAGAGCCTAAGGAATTTGTACGTTTAAAATGTGGGAAGAAAACGAGGACCCAGCAAAAGAGACTGAGAAATATCAACAAGAGTATTGGAGTGAAAAGCAAATATATGATATATCTAAAAGTTATGTAAGCAAGAAGAAGAGGGTAATAATATTAGTTAACTTATGTATAACACAGAAACAGACTCACAGATTTTGAAGAAAAACTTCTGGTTACCAAAAGGGAAGTGCTTGGGAAGGAATAAATTGGGAACACTACTATATATACAACATATATGTATGTTATCTGTTATGTATAACAGATAACAAGGAAGGACCTACTGTAAAGCACTGGAAGCTCAATATTCTGTAATAGCCTGTGTGGGGAAAGAATCTGGAAAAAAATAAATATATGTATATGCATGTATATATCCTTTCCTGGATATTCATTGGAAGGACTGATGCTGAAGCTGAAGCTCCAATACTCTGCCCACCTGATGTGAAGAGCCGACTCATTGGAAAAGTCCCTGATGCTGGGAAAGATTGAGTGCAAGAGGAAAAGGGGGTGACATAGGATGAAATGGTTGGATGGCATCATTGATTCAGTGAACATGAGTGAAGGGCAGGGAAGCCTGGTGTGCTGCAGTCTATGGGGTCACAAAGAGTCTGACATGACTGAGCAAGTGAACAAGGACAATGTATATGTATAACTAAATCACCCTTCTGTATACCTGAAACTAACACAACCTTGTAAATAAAATATACTCTGATAAAATTTCAAAAAAAAAATAGAAGAAAGGGATGAACCATGTTAACTAAAGTTGATAGAGCAGGTAAGAGGTAAGAACTGATCACTAAATTTATCATCATGGCAGTTTTAGTGACCTGGACAGATCTTATCTTTTGTTGTATAACAATATTAACTTAGAATAAGCAGCTTAAGCAACACACATTGATATTGTTACATATTCACTTGAAAATGGCCACGTATGACCCATCACCTTTTGCATATTGTAATGGTTAAAAGACAGCCACATTTCTCACCAATAGACTGGACAAGGATTACACAAGGACATGATATAAAAAGGCAGTGATCATGAGGATTTCTTTTTGTTCTATCCACTAGAATGAGAGTAATTGTAATGTGGTAGTAGGTAAAAATGTCTGATTTGAGCAAATTTAAAGGGAAATGGGAGAGAAACTGCAAACAATGGGAATTGTCAATAATTTCAAGGAATTTTACTGCAAATGTAGGCAAAGAAGTAGTGTTGCATCTGATAAGGAGAGTGAGATAAAATATTATCTCTTTTGATGAAAAACTGTGGCAATGAAAATATTTCATAGAGAGAAGATTTGTAGAAAGGAGAGAGGAAGATTGCTGAAGTAACATTCTTAAAGAGATGAGAGGAGGGGAGTGAAGAATTTATTTTAGATAGACGCAAAGATATTCCACCTATGACATTCAACAATAATTCAGATATGTTTATGCAGATGTTGTTGGTGAGTGTATTTTACAGAAAGAGCTTCTAGAAGGCATCTTCTTATATTTTCTGATGATTCTAATATTCTTAGAGTAATAGGAAATGAAGTCATCATCTCATGAAAGTCTTTCTCAGGCTGAGAATGGATCATGTGTTACTGGTGGTGAGAAGAGAGGAGATACTGTGGATGGGAGAATAAGCAAGTGAATATCTTAGTGTCTGTATTAGTTTGCTAGGGCTGCCATAACAAAGTACCATAGGCTGGGAGGCTTATACAACAGAAATTTATTGTCTCATTGCTCTGGATGCTAGAACTCCAAGATCAGGGTGTCAGCCTAGTTGATTTCTTATGGGGCTGTGAGCGAAGTATCTGTTTCATGCCTCTCTAGTTGATGGAATGGCTGTCTTTTCCCTGTATGTTTTCACATGGCATCTTCCCTCTGTGCGTGTCTCTGTGTTCAAACGCTCCCTCTTTACAAGGATACCAATCCTATTGGATTAGGGCTCACTCTAATGTCTTCACTTGAATTAATTGTCTATGTAAAAATCTTATCTCCAAATAATATCACGTTCTTAGGTACTAGGGTTTATTGCTTCAACATTATAAATTTTGGAGAGATTAATTCAACTCACAAGAGAGACCTACTGCTTTACTTAGTATCATAACTCATCTACCTGATATTTATGGCCACCCATTTGGTGACCAGTGTGGTCAGTTCGTGAATTGGTGCATCATTTTCCCCTCAAGCCATACCCATCTTTGTGGGTAGAGATGAGAATAACCAGAGACAATTAAAATTAGCTCAGGCTACAGTTTTGCCAAGTACATTTGGCTACTGAGTAAGGACAAAAGTCTATCAGGCTGCTTCTTGTGGTCCTCATATCTATATATCTTATACTTTCAGTTTTGGCCACACTATTATTTGGACAAATAAGATTTTATTGGAAGTGACATATTCAACATAGCAGTAGGATCCTTTTAAGGTTCTTGCCTCAATGTGACATATTTCCTCTCTCTCTATCTTTGTGGACAAGTCCACGATATAGACCAATCTTGGTTGCCCAGAGGAGAACCTAAGGCAATAATTTACACATAATATAGGTAATATTCAAAGCTTTGTTTTGGGGAATCACTAATATTTGGGCATCATCTGTTATCACAGGTTGATTTAGCCCAAACTGATACACTCGGATGTAAGCAAGGGAATAATCACAATTTAAGATTTTTAAAGACAGAGGTTTTTTTCATCTTTATTCACTAATATATACACAACACTTAAAATCAGGTCTAGCTCTTAGTGGATATCTGTTGAGTTAATTAATGTGCATGGAATTAAAGCTGAGAAATGAAAAATATAGGACATCAAGTGAAAGAGGTGCAATGAAAAGATAGTATCAATAGAATGGACTTGAAGTTTTGCTTAGGGAAGGATGTTGGGTAAATTGGAGAGAAGAGGTGGTGATCAAATTATAGAATACAAGAAACTCAGATCATGGGGATGCTGCATTCATTGGTAATCACAAGATTTAAACTATGAGTAAATGAATGAAAGGTTTTCGCTGAGATGAAGACAAGAATTTGGAGAAATGAAGTTCAAGGAACAGAAGTGTCAGGGTTGAATGTACCATCGGAGAATGAAAGCAAGGGTAATATTGGAACAAGTGCTCAAATTTTGTTCAAAATTTGAGGGGAAATACGGGAAATAAACCAGAAGGTTGAAGATGCCAGCAACAGTGGGGGTTAGTGAGTCACAGAATCTGATAATATGTGTGAGAATCAAAGCCAGAAGTCTTTAAAGAGGAAGAGAGAAAGAAGGGTATGGAGCTTGGAAAAAATTCTGAAGAAGATATTCAGGCTCACACATGAGGACTGCAGGAGCAAAAACAGGTAACCATTCAGAAGTCGGTAGTGAAAGTTATGTTCTCAGAGGAGATACATGTTTCATCAGAAAAAAATAATCTGAAAGAATTTTATCTCAGAATACAAAATATTTTCACACGTATTATAAGGGTGTCAGGAACTCAAATGAGAGAATAAGGGGGGAAGGAAGGGAATTACAGAACTTTAAAGAAGATCGGATTTGGGGAGAGGAGGAATGACTGAGTCTAAGATTTCTTATGGTTACTACAAACAAAAATGAAAGATATAATTGGACGGATCCTAATGAACTGAGGATAGAGTGTGTTGGGAAGAGTCTGGGTTTGGAATGATTGTTTAGGCACCTCCTCTCTCCCTCCCTCTCCTGCCCTGCCAGCCAACCCACCAGGGTGGGGACATTATTGCTGAACTGGCCTGACCTTCTTCTCAGTGACCTCTTTCACTCCTGAACTCTGTTAGGAAGGTGCTTTGTTACACTTAGCCACTCTTCATGCTGATGGTCAGAGTAGGCTGCACAGTTTGGAATGAAAGAATGAGTATGCTTTATTCCCTTGCACAGACCCTTTCTCACCTTTGCTATTTCCTCAGCAAGAAAAATTCATCTGATAGATAACAAAGTTGAGTTACCCCCCCCCTTGGTTTCTTTGTTTTATTTGGGAAGAAAGGATCTATCTTAAAACTAGCCTTAGAGGTATGTGTAAATAAATGAAGTTGGTGTAGTATAATGTGTTCCCTCAATATTTGTCACCACAAGAATTAAAAAACCTGGCTGAAGATACATTGTATGTCTTGTCCAACTATTTGGCTTCACATGCTGTCATATTGGTTACCTTCCACCACCTATGACTGAGCACACTGGAGCAATAAATAGCTTCCATCTCTAAGCAACAGAATTGTCAGAATTGGGCAGAACATTCTCTTTTCTATGAGGATGATTGGATTGGCAGAAAATTAATGTAAAAATAAGGTACAATACCATTAGATATTGATAAATTGTCACAAAAAATACATTACTTAGAGACTAATATAGGAAGAAATAGAGAAGTATTATGTATAAAATATTATATATGATATTATTATAAAATATATTTATCCATATTTAATTATTATAAAATGTTATACTATATATACATGTATTTGCCAGACTTCAAATATGGGGTGTATATTTGTGTTATGTTTTGGCTACTGAATCTTTATAGTGGTGAATTTATGTGAAAATAAGATACAGGATTCACATCAACAAATGCATTTTTTCCAAATGCTGCAGAAGCCTTAACGGGGATTTCACTAGCTTTTCTCAGACTCATTGTAAGGAATATACATCCACTCATGTGAAGCATAAAAATCTGACCCAGAGGAAGTAATTTAGCTGTTTTATCTTGACATCTATGCATCTAGAATTAAAACTATGTTAAATATTTAATCTGTGATATTCTTATCTGTTATGATGCATAATTATATCTTTGTTGCATCATATATACATACACTCACTAAAGTGCATTCATATGTGAACACATACATACACATATTACTACAGTAATTCCTAACTAGAAAGTGTGTGAACTGTCTCTGGACCTGTTCATTTATTACTCAAGTGGTCTTAGTTGTAATGCAAAAGAAGGAAACAATAGACATGGACAATTTAAATTCCTGCCTCTAAATTTCTCACTATGAATAAGAAGTTGTCACTTTACCCAGGTTAAATTCACACCACATTATGTGGCCAATCATCTTTGAAACAACATTTTAAAATTCAGTTTAATCTGTGTTCGAATTAATAGGCTTTATTTTTAAAAACATTTTTAGGTTTATGGAAAATTGAGTAGATAATAGAAAGTTTTCATATGCCCTGACTCCACCCCAAAACATAGTTTCCCCTGCTAGTAACATCTTATATTAATGCGATGCATTTGTTACAGTTAATAACTCAATATTAATTTAGATATTAACCAAAGCACATATTTTACATCAAGACTCACTCTGTGTTGTACTTATTTATGAATTTTGACAAACTCATAATGCCATGTATCCACCATGAGTTTATAATACAGAATAGTTTCACTAACCCTAAAATCCTTGTGCTTCACTTATCTGTTCTGCCTTCCTTTCCCAACCCTCTTTGCAATCACTGATCATGTTACTCTCTTTATATTTTTTCAGAGTTATATAGTCAGCATATAATTTGCAGATTTTTCACATTGGTTTATTTTACTTAGCAATATTCACTTCAGTTTCCTCCATATCTTTTGACAGCTTGATAACTCATTTTTTTTTAAAAATCACAGAATGACATTCCACTATATGGATTCACCACCCTTTGTTTATCCATTCAGCTACTGCATCTCTTGGTTGGTTCCCTTTTTTTTTTTTTATAATTATAGATAAAGCTGCTATGAACATTCACATGAGATTATTGTGTGAAACTTTAAGCAAATTTAAGGAACTAATATTGTCACATAGGCCTTAGCTTTTGATTTTTCTATCTTTTTTCTAACTATGCATATTTTTCTCTTAACAATGTCCTCTAACAAAATAATTCTATGTAGTCCCAAGACTATAGGCACTTCTGTCTGTAAACTTATATACCTGACCATCCTTATGCATTTACTTGGCTTTTTAAATATTGACTGCTTCCTGAAAGCCATTTTCAGCAAGATTCACTAGACTCTCCAAGTTGATGAAATTCGATTAATTTCTAGATATAGTTTTCCTTCAATCACAGTAAGTATAAGTAAAGTTATCATCCTTCCTTTAATATATGCTGTTAACACAATATCCTAAAATAGTCATCTCTATGGGCAAATACACATATTCAATGAGCTTTATTGTTTTATTTTTCCTTAGTGATAGAAATCAGCATAGATATGAGTACTAGGCTCTCAACTAATATCAAAGTATCACTAGCTTCCATTGTCATCTTCAGTGTCTTCTGCTGACTGTGTCAAATATTTCTTTTCTGAATGAATGGTATCAAAAGAAATGAGACTCATTGGTTGATAAATCTCAGACAGAGATGAATTGGTATAAAAATAGCATATACGAGATTCAACATGCATTTAATGCCACAATCCAGAAAGCTACAGTGACAATACTCAGTAAGAGAACCCTAGAATTAATGCACTGAATTCATTTGTTAATTTGAAGGAATTACTATAATTATGCATCTATGCTACCACAATAACCTAATAACTGGTTTTCTTCAAGTGATTGTATTCTTCTTCAAATAATTGTCCTTCTATAGAAGGAGTGATCTTTCCAAAAATATGTATTTTATCATGTTACACCAGCTACTAAATAAAATTCAAAGTTTTCTTATTGCACTTTAAAAAAACATAAGGATTCTTAACATGGCTTATAAAATTTAAGTTTTTTTTTTTTTTTACAGTCAACACTGTTTACTAACATGCTCTTTTATTTTTAAGGTACACAGGGCTCCAAGTTGATTCAACAAAAATATTTTAACCAATTTGTTGGTTTCAGTTTTGTCACTGTTGTTTTCTGACCATGCATATCTTAAAATGTCTTTATTTTGCTTTTATCATTTTTTCTTTTTATTGAGATGATGCTTTTGAACTGTGGTGTTGGAGAAGACTCTTGAGAGTCCCTTGGACTGCCAGGAGATCAACTCTGTCAATCTTAAAGGAGATCAGTCCTGAATATTCACTGGAAAGACTGTTGCTGTTGCTGAAGCTAAAACTCCAATATTTTGGCCACCTGACACAAAGAATTAACTCATTGGAAAAGACCCTGATTCTGGGAAAGATTGAAGGCAGGAGAAGGGGATGACAGAGGACAAGATGGTTGGTTGGCATCCCTGACTCGCTGGACATGAGCTTGAGCAAGCTCCAGGAATTGATGATGGACAGGGAACCCTGGCATGCTGCAGGTCCTGGGGTCACAAAGAGTCAGACACGGACTGAACAACTGAACTGATATACAGTATTATATAAGTTACAGGTATACAACATAGTGCTTCACAATTTTTAAAGTGAATCCACTTACAGTTATAAAATATTGGCTATATTCTTTGTGTTGTGAAGTATAAAGTTAGTAGCTTATTTATTTTGTACACAGTAGTTGGTAGGTCTTAATCCCTTACCCCTAACTTGTTTTTCCCTTCTGCTCTCCCCACTGATAACCTCTAGTTTGTTCTCTACATCTATGAGTTTGTTTCTGTCTTGGATACATTCATTTTATTTTTTAGATTCCATATATAAGAGAGCATACTTGGTTTTGTTATACATTTTTACATTAAATAGAGCTAGTCCACAATTCTTCCTGTTCCTCATTTTCTCTAAATTTTTGCCTCCATCTCATCTTACTTCTCTAATTCTTTCCTTTCATGGTTTCAATATTTACTTAGATATTCTTACATCTTTACTTTTTTCACATAAATGTTAGAGCCATCTTAGAAATCCCTAATAAGAATTTTAATAAAATTTCTTTGGATTCATGGATTTATTTGAGGTGAATTAATATCCTCATATGATTGAACTTTCCTAAATACACACACACACACACACACACACACACACACACACACACACATATATATGCAGAATATATTTTCAGGTTTGTTATCATTATTACATTTTGATTAAAAGTTATACACATAAAATCTATTAAATATATACTAATTTTCTACTATATGTCAAGATATTAATATTACCCTCTTTTTTTAAAATAGAAAAAAATCCTGGCATATGTGAAGTGCAAAATTTTAAATTTTAATAACTTTTAGAGATACAAAAATTTTGTTATCTCATTTGAGGAATTTTGTCTATAATTTGCTTAAAATGCTTTATAACTATCAGTAATGTTAATTTACATTCCTTTTCTTCTAAACTGTAATATGAAAATGCACCTATGAATGAAAAGTTTTGTGAAATAACTTTTTATAAAGCCACAAAACTTATGGTCATTAAGTTATATTTTTTCAGGAGGATACAGAAAATAATTTACTAAAGTTTTAAAAATTTAGAATGCTACTTTGCAATCTATATCAAAGAATAGAATTATTAAGGTAAACTATAATAAAATGAGAAAAATATGAACTCATCCACTGGGAAGCACAAAAAAAGAAAAGTAAATAGAATGTGTCAAACTGAAATATGGAAAATAGCTAATACTATTTCAAATTTTCTGATTGAAATAATATAGCAATTTAATATTGATAAAATATTAAATGACTAAATTAGTGATAAATTTTTACATCAACATTAGAAAACAAATACAACTTATTAGGCAACACTGATCAACTTTGCATTGTAAAATTGAAAATAATAATGTAAAATCTTCCTCTTGTAAATGAGGAAGTCATGCTTCATAATCTCTTTGAACCTCACTTTCCATATCTCTTGCAATGAATACAAAATTACACGTTCCCATAAACACAAGGCCCATGGTAGCCTTTCAAGAAGTTTACTTATATTTTTATATTAAATTCTTAGTAATAGTTTTCCAAATGCCTGAGAGTATACCATAAAGAAAATGACTTTTCTCCTTGAGAAGTCAGCCATTTAATATACTTTTAGTGAAATCTAGAACTAGATTTTCAAACTAATAAATAAATGAAAAAAATGAACCGTAATTAATATTCACAGATTCTAATCCAAGACGCTGCTATGTCTCTAGTGAACTCAAATATGAAAATCTATGTTTTCAACAGCGCTAGAGACTTCATGAACTATTACCTGAGATCATGTGGCCTTACATCATTTTTTGATTCATATGCTAAACTGATAATATTATTTGTATTTTTGTAGCCATGTTCATAATTGAGCTTGTTCTGTAGAGTTCACTTTTGTTTACTACTTCTGAAATTTGCAGTATTGTTATATAAAGAATTGTCATGTTTTCTTAATCTTCTTTTCCCTTGTGGAGAGACTTTTGTCACTAAGTTTCCTCAATAATTTAGAAGAATTGTCCAAAAATGTCAGTGTCCAAAAACGTTTGCATTTTCAAAATACTAAACATTTTATTCATGCTCTCATATTTGATAGAATAACAAGGAAATGGATTTTACCCCTCATGCAAGCTAACAAGTCATCATGCCTCAATTCTATGGAAACTGGCAAGAAACATGAATCTTCTGGGACTGAGACAAATAATTATATCATTCACAGCACAGCCAATACTAGGAATGCCGAAGCATGCAAGTTTCCTTTGCCCCCAAGTCCCAGGAGTTTACACGTAGGGTCAAATTAAGCCTGCACAGGTAGTATCTTGCAACTGAGGGACTTTTCCACACAGAGGGATATCTTGAGCTTAAGGAATCCTTCATTTCTATGGTAAACAACTTTGCTTTTCATCAAGAGAGAGACTTTTCTCACTTTCAAGATTTCTAGTTGCACAAACATCCAGAGGAAAACAAATGACCTGGATAAAATACTTTCAGAGCTTTCTAATCTCAATACACTCAGATATGTAGTGCAAGAAGCCCTTGCCAATTGCCTCCCAACAATAGTTTATTAAATCAATATAAATACACATATATTAAAAAATGCAGTTGTGTAGTTTTACCACTTCTGAATCTTCTGTATTTTTCATAATCAAATTTTTGAATTAGTGTCCCTGTTTAATAATCTTTGCAAGAGAGTAATTTGTGGTTTCAATTATTAAAACTAATATTTTGTTTACTATGATTATTATTATGACTTTCATTTTTTTCTTTACTTAATAATTCTGCCTCTATCCTATTTAAAATCTTTTTTATTGCCTTTATTGCAAAGTCCACTTCAGTCGTTATGACATAAATTATTCTTCTAGAACTTTTCACTTATTATCTCTCAATATATTATCCCTTATTCATCTCTTTCTTTTCCAACTATCTTGTAAATTCTGTCAGATATGAATTACTTGCAGTCCCTGACAGTGTCATTCTCTAATTTTCTTTTTCCCAAGTATACTCTACTTCTTGAAAGTGCCAATATTTGTTTACAACCTTTTTTTTTACATAGATCATCTTAAGGTTTTCCCTAAATTCCGTGTCATACTGTCTTTCACTTGACTACGCCTATAGGTACTTTATAGTCATTGGAAGGACTGATGCTGGAGCTAAAGCTTCAATACTTTTCCTACCTGATGTGAAGAGATGACTCTTTGACAAAGACCCTGATGCTGGGAAAGATTGAAGGCAAAAGGAGAAAGGGGCAGCACAGCATGAGATGGTTAGATAGCATCATCAACTCAATGGACATGAATCTGAATAAATTCCAGGAGATAGTGAAGGACAGGGTAGCCTCGTGTGCTGCAATCCATGGGGTCTCAAAGAGTCAGACACAACTTAGTGACTGAACAACAACAACATAGTTTCTTTAAGCATTTTGTAATTTCTGGTCTTGGTCCTGGATGTTATGTCCCCAAACATGATAATTCTATTCTTTTTTTTTTTTTTTAAAGCAATTGATACCAGCCATTTTATAATTGCATTCTTTTTTCACTCCAGCTTCATTAAAGTATATTTGACAATGAAATCGTATATATTTAAGGTGTACAACAATTTCCCAGTGACTCAGCAGTAAAGAATTCACCTGCAATGCAGGAGGCATAGTTCAATCTGTGGATGTGGGAGACCCCCTGGAGAAGGAAATGGCAGCCCTCTCCAGTATGCTTGCCTGGGAAATAACACGGACATTGGAGCCTGGAGGGCTATAGTCCATGGGGTCACAAAAGAGTTGGACAAGACTGAGTGACTAAACAACAACAAGGTGTACAGCATACACTTTTGACATATGTATACATACATCATTAAACAATTGCCACATTCAAGCTAAATAAAAACAGAAGTATAGATCAATGACCAGAATAGAGAGACCAGAAACAAATTCATATATCTATAGTCAATTGATTTCCAGAGCTTCCCTGAATGTCCAGTGTTTAAGACAATTCCAATGAAGGCTGTGTAGGTTTGATCCCTGGAGGGTAAAATAATGTTCCATATGGTGCAGGGTATGACCAAAAAATAAATAAATAAGGAAAGACAATAGAGTCAATTGATTTTCAGGAACATCCTTGAAAGGATAGTCTGCTCAATAAATAATGTTGGAAAAACTGAATATACACATGCAGAAAAATGAAATTGCATCAAATTATAAAGCAATGCACTGCAAAGTAAGTAAATCTAACTTATTGACATCACTGTATGTCCAAAGCATACTTCAATAGCTGAAAAAACAAGTCCAAAAAGCAATAACTGAAATAATTAAATACTTTTACTTCTACTCTGAACATGTTAAAAAGTACAGTTGACCAAAATTACATTGCCAGTATGAATTTGAAAACACTTTAGAGTTCAAGTGTATTCCTATTCATAGTCCCATTTATATTCACCTTTTTCTGATTTTACATATATATCATTATTTACGATAATATTAATATATTATCTTACTGGTTGAATCCTAAAAGATGCACCAGAACAAGGAAGATAAAAGTGAACAAGATGAATGATAAAAAATAATATTCTTATAGGAAATATAAATATTTCTCTACTTTTCATATGGCTCTTTTTGGCTTCTAATTTCTGAGTTTTACTCATTATTTTTTTAAATTTACTGAAAATTAGGACAATATTTCCTTGGGGTACTATACTGGTTCAACATACAGCCCTACTCTTTTTCTGTATCACTTTACCAATTTATGTGTACCATCAGAGAAGTTAAAATGAAGAGAGGAATGCAGCCAAATATCTATTGAGAGAGAAAATCGGTGTCTTCAGTGTATTAATTTGAGAAAGATATAAAGAAACAGAAAGAAATAACTAAATATATAACTGCAAAAAAGAAACAAGATTTTTAAATAGGAGAGAGAAAACATTACTATAAGCAAAATCATTAGACTAACAAATAGTTAGTCTAAAAATTAGACTAACAAAAAGAAAATTTTCACATATTCTATTTAATTTATGCAAAAAGAAATTCTAATTCTGATATTCAAATTTAAAGGTCCATACTAGTCACATGACATGAAGACAAGCTTCAAGAGAAATGGCCTAAGACTTTTAACTATGTAGACGACCTTTACTGTAGATCTCCTCTAGATAAACTAGGGAAAGTGGATGGTATAATACAAAAAGGGGGGGAATTAGAATCTCAACGGAAGGACTTAAATACTACTAAGCAAAGTAACTGCAAATACATACAGTTAGATTTACACGCTTAAGGGAATGAAATTTGAAGGTAGTCAGATTGGGTGTAAATCCTCCTTCTACTACCTAATAGATGTTGGGTATTTAGTGAAAAATTCAACTTAATTGTAAAATGCCAATAGAGCAATAAATTCTATTATCATGAAGACGAAAAAAAAGCTAATAACTTTAAGGCAATTAGAATAGTACTTGTACTATAGAAAGTGCTGTATAGGTGTTTATACAATAAAATGCATCAATTCAGTTCAGTCGCTCAGTCATGTACAACTCCATGCGACCCCATGGACTGCAGCATGTGAGGCCTCCCTGTCCATCACCAACTCCCGGAGTTTACTCAAACTCATGTCCATTGAGTCAGTGATACCATCCAACCATCTCATCCTCTGTCTGCCCCTTCTCCTCTCACTTTCAATCTTTCCCAGCATGAGGGTCTTTTCAAATGAGTCAGCTCTTCCCATCAGGTGACCAAAGTATTGGAGTTTCAGTTTCAACATCAGCACTTCCAATGAACACCCAGGACTGATCTCCTTTAGGATGGACTGGTTTGATCTCCTTGCTGTCCAAGGGACTCTCAAGGGTCTTCTCCAACATCACAGTTCAAAAGCATCAATTCTTCGGCGCTCAGCTTTCTTTATAGTCTAACTCTCACATCCATACGTGACTACTGGAAAAACCATAGCCTTGACTAGACAGACCTTTGTTGGCAAAGTAATGTCTCTGATTTTTAATAAGCTGTCTAGGTTGGTCATAACTTTCTTTCGAAGGAGTAAGCATCTTTTAATTTCATGGCTGCAGTCACCATCTGCAGTGATTTTGGAGCCCCCCCAAAATAAAGTCTCTCACAGTTTCCATTGTTTCTCCATCTATTTTCCATGAAGTGATGGGACCACATGCCATGATCTTAGTTTTCTGAATGTTGAGCTTTAAGCCAACTTTTTCACTCTCCTCTTTCACCTTCATCAAGAGGCTCTTTAGTTCTTCTTTGATTTCTGCCATAAGGGTGGTGTCATCTGCATATCTGAGGTTATTGATATTTCTCCCAGCAATTTTGATTCCAGCTTGTGCTTCACCCTTAATGTGAATGAGGTAAACTTTCTGATTAAAAAAACAGATAATTCTAGAAGTAAAACGACATTAAAAATTTTAAGCAAAAACTATGAAGAAATGCTATACCTTACATATTCTAAATTATAAACATAATACAGATTGAAAGCCATTTAATACAATTTGGAAATAGCAATAAAATATAGTTAACTAGTGTTCTTTTCATTTAGATTATAAAAATGTAATTTGAATAGCTCACAGGCTAGATATTTAGATTACAAATTAGTCAGACATAAAATAACAGATCTGTATATCAAAACTCATGGGATACAGTAAACTCATTTTAGGCACAGGTTGCTTTTGTTTTTCAATCACTCAGTCACGTCTGACTCTTTGCAACCCCATGGACTGTAGCGCACCAGTGCTTCCACTATCTCTTGGAGTTTGCTCAAATTCATGTCCATCACTCAAATTCATATCCACTTGGTTACATAGGATCCAAATTTTATTAAAATAAAACTTAAATTTTAAACATATGGGTAATAAAGAGAATATAAAAACAATTCCAAAACATAAAACCCACACAAAGATAAAACAACATATTAAGTCTATAGAAAAGTCAGTTTCTAGTTTTACACAATAAACGTATGAAAGCTGTTCAAAATTAGTAAAACATCAAGTTAAATAAGGAAACAAAAGGACAGGAAACATGACTATACACCAGAACTATTTTTTTTTAATTCTATATAATGATAAGTTTTAAGCATTTAAGAGATTTTAATGTCATTTGTATGATTGTATTCAAACTTATAGATACAGAGAAACTAAAAAAATTAGCGCTTATCAGCGGGAAGAGGGAAGGAGAGACGGTGTATTGGGGTGGGGAGTAAGAGGTACAAACTATTATGTATAAAGTAGGCTACAAGTTTATATTGTACAATACAGGGAATATAGCCAATATTTTACAATAACTATAAATGGAGTATAACCTTTAAAATTGTGAATCACTGTACTATGCACCTGTAACGTTGTATATCAACTATATACCTCAATAAAAAATATATAACCATAAAATAGAAAATCATAATTAACGGGCTTTAAGGAAAGTATTAATGACTGCTGCTGCTGCTGCTAAGTCGCTTCAGTCGTGTCCGACTCTGTGCGACCCCATAGACGGCAGCCCATCAGGCTCTGCAGTCCCTGGGATTCTCCAAGCAAGAATACTGGAGTGGATTGACATTTCCTTCTCCAGTGAATGAAAGGGAAAAGTGAAAGTGAAGTCGCTCAGTCGTGTCTGACTCTTAGCGACCCCATGGACTGTAGCCTACCAGGCTCCTCCGTCCATGGGATTTTCCAGGCAAGAGTATTAATGTCAAACTTTGTTTAAACAGTTTAAACTGTTTAAACTTATATTTAAACAGTAATGGAAAAAAATCTATCCCAGGTTGATCAAAGTTCCATCACACACTTAAGAAAGAGATTATATTCTTTAAACATTTTTAACTAATATATTAATAGTAACTGAAATATCCTCGATTAATTCAACTAGATAAGTATAATCCTGATAACAAATCTCAGCAAGGAGAGCAGTTACACCGAAGTTAAGCAATAGAAAAAATTCAGCTCTGCATGTTTTTATAAAAGCTTATTTTACATATTGAGACAAAGAAAATTTAACATAATATTAATCAAATGTCCAAGCAAATTATGTCTTAAGATTTTGTGAAAGTTCAACATTATGAGGTTTACTAAAGTATTGCTGTTACATTAGGGCTTTCCAGATGGCTTAGTGGTAAAGAATCCACCTGCCATTGCAGGAGATGCAGGAGACAGGTTGACCTCTGGGTTGGGAAGATGCTCTGGAAGAGGAAATGGCACCCCGCTTCAGTATTCTTGCTTGGAAAACTCAATGGACAGAGGAGCCTGTTGGGCGACAGTCCATGGGTTCACAAAGAGCCGGACACAGCTAAGCAATTAAGCGTGCTCACACACACACACACACACACACACACATACACACACACACGTTACATTAATGAATTAAAGTAGAAGTGACAAATAAGTGGTACCGTAAATTAACAAACCTAAAATAAACACACATTAGAAAGCTACTAAAGATGATTGTATTTTGCCATTATCTACTAAAAGTAGCGCATTGAATTTTTCATTAGAACTGATTATACACATAACTACTTCTCTTTCTATAGTTTTTTATATAGCATGTGTGTGAACATGGAAGCACTTGTTCACCAAATGTCAATTACCTAAATGTTCAATCATTTCCTTGAGCCCTGGAGCAATACAAAACTGAAAACCCTAGTATCTATTTCTTCTGGAAATTTAGCACCAAAAGCAAAGGATAAAGTCATTTTATTTTGCTCCAAACAGACCTTCTTCTCCCCTCTGTGTACAAGAGAAAATAGTAACTCCTGAGTTTTCCTGAATTATGCCCCATAAATTACATGTTCAAACACCTTTCTTCTAGATAATCATGGTAACATATGTGACCTACAGTATTAATTTATAGTATGCTTTGGTATTCTATGATGAAATTCTGGGCAAGTATCATATATGAAGTTGTTTCTTTAATTAGTTAGGGTAATAGTGTGCATTAATCACTACTGCAGTTTAGTTATTGAATTCTGATAGCACTCAAAACAGCTTAATAAGCTATTGAAATGTGGCTAAATAATTAAGGAATAATTAAGAAACAATTAGCATATTAAACATGTTGACTAAATCACATAAGGTATCTGTGATAGAAATGAGATCTGCATATCAGGTTTTATGATTCCTTTTTACTGATTTTAAATAATGTACTATATAAGGGTAAGAATTTTTACATGGATAATCTCATTTAATTGTTACAACAATACTCTAAGAAAGACTTTGTTATTATTTTCATTTTATAGAATGGGATGCTGAAACTTTGGTTACTTCAGTGTTTTCTCACAAGTTTATCTACTGGTTATTAGGGACAGACTTCACATCAAGCAATTTAACCACATTTTGCTATCATCAGCTATTATTACTTTGGGCCAATTCATTTTATCAATGGGTTTTAGTAAATTCTTCATGAGTTCATTCTTCAGTCTGACAATTTGTTAAAAACAATTGTGCACATATTATAATATTTCTAATAAAGTTTCTACATTGAACTTTCTTAAATATTTCAAGGCAACTCCAAAGCACAATAAATAAAACAGTATATGTGTAGGGACACAAGCATGGGGAAGAGTGGTTGCAGAACCTTATTTCCTGCCACCCATCTTTGGGATGAACCTAAGATCTCTCAAAATCATTCTGCAAATCAATTGGAAGCAATTCTAGAAATGTCACCAGAAACAGTACTTGTCTGTTTCTTCAGTCAAAACCCCAATCTTGCTGCATGTAATGTGACTAAGATAATAGGATGACATTTCCAGGAGTATCAATTTGACACTAGGAACTTCTGTATGCGTAGAGAGGAAACACATTCAGAGCAAGGGCTAATGGGTGAATTCCCTAGTTCTCTTTGAAACTGACAGCCACTCTTACCTCATCCTGCCCTGGAATGTTATCTTTTTGTTTGTTTGTTTGTTTTACAGCCAGAAACTATATCAGGATGCATTGAGTAAACTACAAAAAAAAAAAAAAATATATATATATATATATATAAAACAGAAAGCAAACTAATGCAAGACTAGGCAGATTTCCATATATAAGTGTGAAACAGCAAAGAGGAAATAGAGCATCACTATCAAATGAAGTCAAGCTGCTCAAAATACACATATTTGTAAACAGGACTATTAAAGTAGATACTATTATGTAAGACAGAAAACTCTTTGCCAGCACATGGAGCACTCAAGTCCCTCTCTCTTATACTCCATTTATTAATATGTTAATTAAAATATTTATTTATTAAAGCAATTTCTTTCAATATTTTTTCCATTTATGTAGACTTCTTTAGCATATTACAGAGTCATAAACCTACATTTTAGGCATGTCACTGATTCAGACTGATCTTTTTTTCTAACTAATGCAAGTAAGTGGGGTATATTTTATGAATTATCTGTTATATGCTCACTTCTTAATATATGTAAACTTTTAAAAGGAAAAGATTCTAGATAGAGAGTTATTTACCTTAAGCTTCTGGCAAGCAAGCAGTGATTACTTCCCATGTCATTTTCCATTTCACAGAGAGAAATAATGCACATTATAGAAGTTAATATACATACTTTTATTGATTTAGGAGGGAGGAAAAGCTTTTATAGAAAATAAACCTCAAAGTATCTTATTCATATTTAATTTTTAAGTTGTAAGTATTCAGGGTTTCAATATCAAGTACAATGCCTACTTTAGAGGATCAATATATATTTCTGAAATTAGCACACTTTTTTCATTGTTTCTGATATTAAAGTAATGAATTACTAATATTAATACTAAATACCTACACTGCTTCCTCTGAAGAAAGAGATTTTATCATGAGTGCTTGGTTCTGAGAGATATTCAGATGTGTGTTCCCTAAAGTAATTCAATGTATGAATTCATTACAAAAAATAAATGTGTGTTTTGTCCAGATTATTTATAAGGATATCTGTGGCACCTGCTTGTAACAGGTATATGGCAGATATTAAATAATACTTGATGATCACATAAAGGAAATAGGAAAAAAGATTTATTATTAGAAGCTGTAATATTTATTCTACAGAAGATTATGGTCATGTGAATGGTTTAATGAAGGCCTGCTAGAGGGACTGTCCAAGTTAACACTGAGGCACTTGCATCATCT
This sequence comes from Giraffa tippelskirchi, assembly GCF_054371585.1. NCBI lineage: Eukaryota > Metazoa > Chordata > Mammalia > Artiodactyla > Giraffidae > Giraffa > Giraffa tippelskirchi. The sequence goes on along the minus strand of NC_137282.1, from coordinate 40,287,486 downwards.
CCCAGAAAAAAAATTAAAATGTAACTGCATTCTAATTAGACAATCCTACATTTGCCTTGGTTATGAAAAGAACCCAGAGGGATGGGATGGGGAGGGAGGTGGGTGGGGGGTCCAGGAAGGGGAACACATGTAAACCCATGGCTGATTCATGTCAATGTATGGCAAAAACTATTACAATATTGTAAAGTAATTAGCCCCCAACTAAAATAAATAAATTTATAAAAGAAAAAAAAAAAGAAAAGAAATGCTATAAATTTCTATCCTAGCCATATTGGTGATATACATGAAAAGAAAATGAAAGCGAAGTCACTCAGTTTTGTCTGACTCTTTGCGACCCCATGGACTGTTCCTCCATCCACTGAATTTTCCAAGCAAGAGTACTGTTTATCTGAATCTCAGGAAGTTTGTGTGAAAAGGATTTTTTTTTTTAATGGCTATAATTTGAGTGAATTATAGCAAAGAGTCTGGGACATGCAAAAAGTCAGCTTTTGATCACATAGTCATATATATATATATATATATATATATATATATAATGGATAAATTTTAGAGGCAGTAACAGTTCTCCAATCCTAGATTTGTCTCTTGACAGCTGTGTATGTTATCTGGGCACTTAGGACTTCAGAGACCCATTTTACTTATCACAAAATTCTTGGAATTTTTTTTATATTTGCAATGGAATGATGCATCAGAAACTATTTGAAAAACATCTATTGTAACTAACATATTGATAATTACCTTACACAGATATTGTATGCTATTTTTTTTTAATCACATGGATCTTAGTTCCCCAAACAGGGATCCAACCCATGCCCACTTAATTGGAAGCATGGCATCTTAACCACTAGAACACAAGGAAAGTCCCTGTATATTATTCTGGTTGCTTTCATTTCCCTCAGTGTCATTCCCCTTTTATTAAGAAAGTTCAGAGAATGCATGATATGTATTGAGCAAGCCCAGCTATTCTTTAAATCAGAGTATGATATTAATGAATCATCAAGAAGAACTATATCAACACTGCCACTAACCCTTTGATATATGAAAAATATAATGATCTTAAGCAAGTATGAGTTTAGGAAGATCAACTATATCATATGGAGCAGGTGATAAATAATCTGAGGACAAGTTAAGAAAATAGCATTGACACATACATGATATGCTGTACTGTGCTTAGTCGCTCAGTCGTGTCCGACGCCTTGTGACCAAATGGACTGCAGCCCACCAGGCTCCTATATAACACAGGGAGCCCAGCCTAGTACTCTGTGTAACCTAGAGTGTAGGGGAGAGAGGCTGACGAGTGAGGGGACATATATACATATATATCAGTTCAGTCGCTCAGTCATGTCCAACTCTTTGCGACCCCATGAACCACAGCACGCCAGGCCTCCCTGTCCATCACCAACTCCCAGAGTCTACTCAATCCCATGGCCATTGAGTTGGTGATGCCATCCAACCATCTCATCCTCTGTCTGCCCCTTCTCCTCCTGCCCTCAATCTTTCTGACCATAAGGGTCTTTTCAAATGAGTTAGCTCTTCGCATCAGGTGGCCAAAGTATTGGAGTTTCAGCTTCATCATCAGTCCTACCAATGAACACCCAGGACTGATCTCCTTTAGGATGGACTGGTTGGATCTCCTTGCAGTCCAAGGGACTCTCAAGAGTCTTCTCCAACACCACAGTTCAAAAGCATCCATTTTTTGGCGCTCAGCTTTCTTTATAGTCCAACTCTCACATCCATACATGACTATTGGAAAAGCCATAGCCTTGACTAGACGAACCTTTGTAGGCAAATAGTGGCTCTGCTTTTTAATAGTCTGTCTACAATGGTCATAACTTTCCTTTCAAGGAGTAAGCGTCTTTTAATTTCATGGCTGCAGTCACCATCTGCACTGACTTTGGAGTCCAGAAAAATAAAGTCAGCCACTGTTTCCACTGTTTTCCCATTTATTTACCATGAAGTGATGGGACCGGATGCCATGATCTTAGTTTTCTGAATGTTGACTTTTAAGCCAACTTTTTCACTCTCCTCTTTCACTTTCATCAAGAGGCTCTTTAGTTCATCTTCACTTTCTGCCATAAGGGTGGTGTTATCTGCATATATAATTATGGCTGATTTGCATGTTGTGTGGCAGAAAGTAACACAATATTGCAAAGCAATTATCCCCCAATTAAAAAAATAAATTAAAAAATTAGTAATTCCAAAAAATAATAATAAATAATAATATCATGAAGACTGGGACATTAGGCTTCACAAAAGCTTCACTAAACTATAGCAGATCCTAGCAAAAGGGCTTTAACTCCTCTTTCTTCCTCGCTTCCTACTTCTTTCCTCCCTTTTTTGTTTTTTTCCTTTTATTTATTTTTAGCCTATATAGTGGGTACAAGATTCCTAATTTTATGTATAGAAGGATATTTTGAATAAAGAAAAAAGAATCAGCAGTTTAGGCTGAAGAGTGAACTTCTTGAGAATAAGTACAAGTCTGTACCCTCGTTAATTCACATATAACCCAATGCACAATACGCTGGAAAACGACTTCAACTGATTTACCTAATCAGAAAATGTTAAGGTGTAATGATAAAGAAATTCTTAGATCCAAATCCTGCCCCAAGCTATAAACATTTATTGTACATAAACAGGCACAGAGACAATCACACAAACTCTTCTGTTGTTCTGAGAAGCCCCATTCTCTGGCCTGACAATCTTAGCTCACCATGCATGACATACACAGGTATAGCTGTATTTTGATACTTTAGAAAAATATAGTCCTTTCTAAAATGATGTGTAGCATAACTCATGATGTTCACAATCTTGATTGCTATCCGTGTTACTAACTATTGAGTTTATCTGCTGTTATCTATCTTATTCATTGACAAATAGCAGGACCTGAACACTCTTCTTAAATAATCTATCTTGAGCCCCACTCATTTCACCAATGACAAGATAGCTCTAAGGTCAGTTATGTGAATTAACAATTTCATGTAGATAATTTCTAATAGAATTTAAGATATTAAGCAATCACTTTCTAGAATGTTCAGACATTATAAAGGTACTTCAAATTAACACAACAGACACAGAGATATTATCCTACTTGTATTAATTTTAATTTTTTAAAAAATTTTACCTTTTTAAATAGTAAATTGCACCATCATTTGAATAGCGCTATGGAGAAGGCAATGGAACCCCACTCCAGTACTGTTGCCTGGAAAATCCCATGGACGGAGGAGCCTGGTAGGCTGCAGTCCATGGGGTCGCTAAGAGTTGGACACGACTGAGCGACTTCACTTCCACTTTTCCCTTTCATGTACTGGAGAAGGAAATGGCAACCCACTCGAGTATTCTTGCCTGGAGAATCCTAGGGACGGCGGAGACTAGTGGGTTGCTGTCTATGGGGTCGCACAGAGTCAGACACGACTGAAGCGACTTAGCAGCAGCATAGTCTATATTCACTTATTTACTTTGTTTTCTCCTTTCTACCTCAGTGGCCTGTAAAGCAGATGCTTTCTCATAAGGTCTCTAATCCCTTAGGAAAACTGCAAAAACCATTCCCTTTTTACTGTTAACTTGTTAAGTTCACTTAACTCCAAGACCTTAAGTGAAAACTGCTCAGTAATGTTCAACTCTGTGTGATCCCATGGACTACACAGTCCATGGAATTCTCCGGGCCACAATACTGCTGTGGTAGCCATTCCCTTCTCCAGCGGATCTTCCCAACCCAGGGATCGAACCAGGTCTCCTGCATTGCAGGCGGATTCTTTACCAACTGAGCCACCAGGGAAGCCCAACTCCAAGACATTCAGTTCAGTTCAGTGGCTCAGTCGTGTCCGACTCTCTGTGACTCCATGGACTGCAGCACGCCAGACCTCCCTGTCCATCACCAACTCCTGGAGCCTACTCAAACTCATGTCCATCGCATCGGTGATGCCATCCAACCATCTCATCCTCTGTGGTCCACTTCTCCCACCTTCAATCATTCCCAGCATCAGGGTCTTTTCAAATGAGTTGGTTCTTCTCATTGGGTGGCCAAAGTATTAGAGTTTCAGCTTCAGCATCAGTCCTTCCAATGAATATTCAGGACTGATTTCCTGTAGGATTGACTGGTTGGATCTCTGTGCAGTCCAAGGAACTCTCAAGACATTAACGGACAATAAACAAAGTAAGTTGAAACTAACATGCATAAGACCATACAGTTTTAAAAAGGTTTAGAGTGTATCAGGGTCCCTTTTCTGGAGTATCTGACTTCCTATGTAAATGATTCCTGAAAGATTCACTGGTGTTTGCCCATGTTGATATCTGAGGAGGAGGCTTGCCTGTGCCTTCCAGAAATCAGCTCTTTCCCTTCCTCTTAATGAAGGCCATACCTCTGCTTTTGCCACCTACTTCCTCAAATGTATTAAATAGAAGTATCATCCTGGGAACTGTCATGGATATCTCTATCTCCAGTTCTTATGATACCAGTTTTAATGGTCTTTTGTCTGGCTTAGTAAGGAATGCCTCTGGAGCATTTTAAAATACTTATCTGAAGAATGGATGAGTTTTATATATAGATACATTTTTCCTTCTTTTTCTTTCATTGGCAAAATGGAGCTTGAAAAGATAGTGAAAATTCACTTAGCTAACATTATGTACCAAATGAACACAGATTTTTAAAAATAAATTTTTACTACCCATATTAAAATTCAAGATCGTTTATCATCCTTTGTATTTAGTTATTGATAAATACATAGTTCAAAATGGACATATGTTAGTCTAACCTTTTAAGTCAAATTATGAATTCCATTTTCTAATAGAGAATAGTGATAAACAGTAAGTTAGTTTGAAGTGGATACTGTATTTAACATGTTACAATGATTATACTGTGATGGATTCTAAAACCTCTACACTAAGTATGACAAAGGGAAGACAAACTGCTTTAGGTTTATAATTTATCCTTTACTGACTTTATCCCGACACAATGAAACATATCACCACTTAAGATTTTCTCCAGACTATCAATCAATCAATCAATAAGTGAGCCAAGGTATGACTGAAATCAGATAATTTTAAGACTGGCTTCAAAACCCATGATTTTACATTACTCCAACACATTTTACAGTTATGACAGCATATGATTACATAGAAGTCTATCAATAGAAACATAGGTATTTTTAATTAGTCATTAAAATTTGAGCTTGTTTTCCTAAAGAATTTAATTAAATTTCAAACTTATATGCAAATATACGATAAAGGTGGGCTTCCCTGGTAGCTCAACTTGTAAAGAATCCACCTGCAATACAGGAGACCCCAGTTCGATTCCTGGGTCTGGAAGATCCCCTGGAAAATGGACAGGCTACTACCCACTCCAGTATTCTTGGGATTCCCTGGTGGTTCAGACAGTAAAGAATATGCCTGCAATGTGGGAGAGCTGGGTTGGGAAGAACCCCTAGAGGAGGACATGGCAACCCACTGCAGTATCCTTGCCTGGAGAATCCCCATAGACAGAGGGGATTTCCTTCTCCAGGGATCCTCCCAATCCAGGGATTAAACCTGAGTCTCCTGTGTTTCCTGCATTGCAGGCAGACTACTACTACTACTACTACTACTACTAGTACTACTACTACTACTACTACTACTGTGCCATCTGGGGAGCCATTATAATATGTACTTAGACTAAATAAACATGTGATTCACATTTAGTAAGAAAATAATAAATTTAAAGTTAATGTTATATCATTTGAAATATTTTTACTATTATTTATGTTATTCATTTCCAATTTTACCAAATAAACTTTAGTATGCTTTTGTAAACTGATATTTTGCAGATATTTTTACATCATGTTTTTATTGCACTTTCCTAAAACCATCACAAGAAGCTTAGTTACTCAGTACCAAAATGGGACCTTTTCATGTTTACCAGCTATTAGTGATTTACGTGTACCAAATTATCTGTAAATAAAGTCTTTATGGCATCATCAAAGGAATATCTTTACAGCAAATTTTATAGCTTTTTAGATTCTGAAGCTATAACCTTAATATTTTTAGTAAACTCCCAAAATATGCAACACAAATATAGATCAGAGCAAAAAACATAAATAAATAGCTCAAAAAATATTTCTGAAAGTAAAAAAAAAATCCATGCTACCAATAGTCAAATCAGTAAATAATAATTATTCTTATTATGTCAACTTTTTTATTTTTTTAAAATTTGATTTATTAGTAAACCAAATCACAAAATTCTAATTTGTAGAAATATTTTAAAAATTGAAGTAAAAAATAATACCTTTAATTATCAGGACTTCAACTCTTGCCATCTGTTTCTTAAGCAATGTTCAAACTAAGCACCTTGCAAATAATTTGGAAAAAGTAAAAAAGGATTTGGAGACAGAAGATTCACTTACTTATGAGTTAGGTAAGCTAACCGATTTTGATTTTTTAATTTAATGATGATTAAATGGGCATTTCCTTTGCATATAATTTATAAACTGCTTAATTATATAAAATAGCTCCATTTAATAGAAATATATTGAGTATGATGTATATAATTTCAACTTTCTGCCGGCCAATTAAAAATTAAAAAGAAACAAGGTGAAATTAATTTTGTTTTTTTAACCCCAAAACATCTCAAATTCTTCTTCCACACATCACCAATATAAAAAATATTCTTGAGATGTTTTACATACTTTATTTCGTGTTTAATATTTGCTATCAATGTGTAGGCTTCCCTGGTGGCTCAGTGGCAAAAAAAAGTTTGCCTGCCAATGCAGGAAATGCAGGAGATAGGGGTTCAATTTCTGGCTTGGTAAGATTCCCTGGAGGAGGAAATAGTAATCCATTCCAGCACTCTTGCCTGGAAAATCCCATAAAGAGAGGAGCCTGGCAGGCTACAGTCCATGGGGTCACAAAAGAGTCCGAAATGACTGGCTAAACAACAACAATAACAACAATTCAGGATGTATTTTACACTTCCAGTGCACTGCAATTATGACTAGTCATATTTTAAGTGTTCAACAGCCACATGGAGCCTGTGGCTATGATGATGAACAGGTACGAACACTGAGTTTTACTGAGAGTGTCTTGATTAATATTATTTTCTGTTTACAACAATGGAAGATAGGTAGTATAATATAGAACAGGACAAGATCACAAAACAGATAAGCAATATCAAGTGAGGTAAATTTAAATCTATTAACACATAAAATAAATATATATTGAATATACAAAATAAACATACACTGAATACACATAAAATAAGAAAAATTTCTTGATTGCACATATAAATTGAAATGCGTTATGCTATGTTCTCTTTTCTGGTTTGTACCTAGTAGGCAAAGAAAAGTCATGGGTTTACCACTTGAGACAACGCCCAACACTTGAAGGAGAAAGAACTCAGATTCCTTCCTGCTGCTGCTGCTGCTGCTAAGTCGCTTTAGTCATGTCCGACTCTGTGCGACCCCATAGACGGCAGCCCACCAGGCTCTGCCGTCCCTGGGATTCTCCAGGCGAGAACACTGGAGTGGGTTGCCATTTCCTTCTCCAATGCATGAAAGTGAAAAGTGAAAGTGAAGTCTGCTCAGTCGTGTCCGGCTCTTCGCGACCCCATGGACTGCAGCCCACCAGGCTCCTCCGTCCACGGGATTTTATAGGCAAGAGTACTGGAGTGGGGTGCCATTGCCTTCTCCACAGATTCCTTCCTATGGATAACTTTTCTAATAAATCTGCTAGTGGATTAGAAGGTCTATGTAGTACTTCTAGCTATATTTTCTGAAGGATACACTTGCAAAATATTGAATGATCCATGCAATATTCATAAAGCAAGGGAAGATTATATAAAGTAGAAATTGTTCTAGAGCATTTTCTTCCTACTCTACAAGTCCCTCTAGGTTAGTAGTTATAAACTTTCTTCCCCAATCCCTACATATGGATCATGTTTATCTATATTGTAGATTTGATAATTTGTCCGAGAGCTAGTTATGTTAGTCTAAAGAATTCAATTGTTTTGTGCATGTAGGAGTAGTCTCTAAGATACATTATCTGTAAGAAAAAAAAATGGTTAGATCTTTTCTTCTTTCACAAATGATAAACGCCAGTAGCAATTTGTTTTGGATAAAGAAAGCTACTTATAAATAGGAGCGGGAAACCAGATTTGAAATATTTGAATAAGTGCCTGATAACTATTTAAATTGATTCATTGCAGGGAAATAATAATCCCATTGGTAGTTTACAGAAAAGAAAAATCACAATGAGTTTATTAGGAATCATAACAGACTGCATAAATTATAACTGACTCTGAGTAAATATTTTTTACATCAGTATATTCAAGGCTACTTATTCTTCCTACTTGTTATACACATATATGTAGCTACAGATAAGATAATATTTATACAAATGAATCTAAAATAAATATTTGGTAAAGGAAACATAATCTTTGGCAGTAAATAAACACACTTTTTGAACGTAAATGCATAACATCCCTTTAAGGAAAATGCACCACATTTCTGTTCAATTGTTTTGAAAAAGCAACACTTTTTGGCTTCTTATTTACTACTATCTGCAACATTTTTATTTCATTAATAAAGAGATTTTGTTATTTACAATTTTAATATTAATATTCTAGGTCAGAGGTATGAATCTAATTACTAAGTACTTTGAATAACATGAAACACATATGCATGTTTCTATGAATATTAGTTTAGTAGAGAGGTTCCTATTATATTAAATAAAACATTTATTGATAAAATTATTTTAAATTAGTGTTACCGAATATGTTAATCCATTGAATATAGAAGAACAGAAAGACTACTAAACAGATGCAGTTTTCATTTAAAGGTTGACTTTCATCTGACCAACAAAATTGGCTTTTTCCAAAACTGAGTAAACATTAGAATGGGAATGAAATTGTCCCTTAGGTTTGGGGGATTATCTAAAAGCAATCAGTAGCAGAGAGGATTAAATAAAAGTATCTTTGAATACAAAATTATAAGGAAAGAAATTGTTGCTAGTGTTTTTCTTTTTTAGATTTTCCAGGAGTAGTTTTAAGGAAAAAGCATGGAGCTTTTAAATTTATAGATTTTAAATGACATTCATTTACTTGAGAATAAAGAAAAGTGGTGGAAATTAAAGAAACAAAAATGAGGTTTGATTAATGTTAAGAGAAGTGATAGAATAGCTTTTATGTTTAAGCTTTTTATTTTATATTAGAGTATGTACATGCATGCTCAGTGGCTCAGCTGTGTCCAATTCTTTGCAACCTCATGGACTGTAACCTGCCAGGCTCCTCTGTCCGTGGGATTTTCCAGGCAAGAATACTGGAGTGAGTTGCCATTTCCTAGTCCAGGGGATCTTCCCACCCAGGGAATGAATCTCATGTTTCCTGCATCTCGATTCTTTACCTCTGCACCACCTGAGTGTAGACAATGAACAAATACTGTTGTGATAGTTTCACGTGAACAGCAAAGAGATTCAGCCATATGTATACATGCATCCATTCTCCCCCAAGGGCTTTCTAGGTGACACTGAATCCACCTGGGAAATGATCATGGTAAAGAATCCACCTGCCAAAGCAGGAGATACAGATTTGATCCCTGGGTCAGAAAGATCCCCTGGAAGAGGAAAATGACTACCCACTCCAGTATTCTTGTCTGAAAATTTTCATGGACAAGAGGAGCCTGGCAGGCTACAGTCCATGGGGTCACAAAGAGTTGGACATGACTGAGTACACACACACATTCTTCCCCAAATTTCCTTCCCGCACAGGCTGCCACATAAACGCAGACTAGCTTTAAAGCATGCGGTCTGTGGATTACCTATTGTGGAGTTTGCAATAAGATGAGAAGTTTGTGACACAAGATAAATCATCTGTGCTATGTCCTTAAGTGAACCGTATATATAAAAAGTCCAAAAGTCAGAACATCGTATCACAGGGTTGATACAGAGAAACAGGTGCCAGCTGAGCCTCACTCCTTTTGAAGATTCTAGGGGAGAATCTATTCCTTGTTTCTTTCAGCTTCCAGTGTCTGTGAGAATTCTTTAGTTTGTGGCTGCAACACCCCTATTTCTGCCTCCTGATAACATTGCCTTCTACTCTTTCATATGACATATCCTTTCACCTTCTTCTTATAAGAAGAACACTGGTAATTACATTTGGAGTGCACCAAATAATATCCAGCATAATCTCTTCATATCAAGATTCTTAACATCTGCAAAGTCTTTACCAAATAATGGAGCATTCACTGTTTCTATAGATTAGTATGTGGACGTTTTATACAGAGCTGTTACTCACACTTCCATAACAACTGATCAACAGTTTAATGGTAAAGAAATAAAAAGCAAAATATTTGTTTGTCATTCATTAACTTGAAAAAAAAAATTGAAGAATATGGTGGTAGAGTGCTTTTTGTATTTTTAGTGCATTTTGACCCTTAGTAGTATGCAGTTTTTTAAAAAAATTAAATTTTGATAATAAATTTTATGAGACATTCTAATTGTTGAGTTGAACTCCTTAACTGCTAAGTATGTTTTATGAATGTTTTTATATTTTATATTGCCAAATGACAGCTTATATGTGAAAGATTTTTGCATTTATGGAATAATGCAAGATCATTAATTTTATACACACATGCATATATGGAATCAAATTCATTATGCTTTAAAATGCATTCTGACATTTTGAGAAAACATCAGGCATGACTGTGTTAAACAAAATTCAAGAGAGTATATTTAAAGAACTAATTGACTTTAATAGATGATTCATGAGTTGGGCAGCATCACATCTAGTAACTGAAGGGTTTTCTAAACGGTTATACAAAATAGGAAGTTTTAATAAGCAGAGGTATAGGGTGAGAGAGCTATTAGCAAAAGGATAAGAAAGGATTATTTTTAGGACAGAAAATCTTCTTTTGTAGGGGACTAGAACAGCAAAACAGCATGGGTTTTATCATGCAGATAGCATCTTTTTTTTCTCTGGAGTGGTATAGAAAGGATGCATATGACACATAACTTCTTTGGTACTGACCAAATTCCAAATGGTTGAGTAAGATTATGTTTCTGGAGAAGATCAAAACTGCAGTTACATTCAATATTAAGTCTAGGTTGGGTGGGCCTGTGATTTTCTTAACAATTCCCCTCCTTTTGATCAAAATGTTTGGCCTGAGATAATCAAAATTTAAGGTCTTAGCTTCACTTTCAGTTACAGCTTTGCTGCTGCTGCTAAGTCACTTCAGTCGTGTCTGACTCTGTGCGACCCCATAGATGGCAGCCCACAAGCTCCTCCATCCCTGGGATTCTCCAGGCAAGAATACTGGAGTGGGTTGCCATTTCCTTCTCCAACGCATGCGTGCACGCTAAGTTGCTTCAGTCGTGTCGGACTAGTTACAGCCCTACAGCTTGTTAATCCTTAGGGTGACATGACATTTTTGCTTAATCCCTATGACATTCAAAAGTCATGGTTCCAGATTCAAAAACCATAAATCTGTGATTCTCTTTGCTTCTTTTCTGATGTTCCAGTCTTAGGGAGATTGTTTGTCTGGGGTGAGCCACTGCAAACATCTATTTAAAACTTCTGAGATGATACAATGTGCCAAGGGAATTATTATGATTGTAATAAACAGAATAATTCCCAATATTTGGAGTACACTTTGAAGTTATGGTCCCCAAGACCCAAGACAATCAAAGACCCTGTTGAAGGAGTCATCTTTTTGAGCCAAGTGGCTGGCTTGCTTAATGATTTTACTTAACTAAGTTCCAACTTCCCCACCAATGTCAATCTAGGCACAGCAGCTGGTGTCGGCCACAGAACAAATACCTTCTTATTCCGCTAAAAAATATCCTGTATTCAAGAACAACTTTGGCCAGGAAGTTTAAGGATCTTTGCTGGGAAGCTAACATTTTAGCAATTTGTATCCACTCCTAACAAAGGAATAGATTTATTCACAGGGATTACTGTCTACCCCTTCAATCAAGGAGTTAAACAGATCTTTAGCACATATGGGAAGAGAATCTCCTACCTGAAATAAAGTGTCATCCTAAATGCTTTGCAAAGATGGATGCTGTTGGTGAGATTTCTTAGAGAGTGAGGGCAAACGTGATATAGATAATAATAGATAGGTCTGAACCTATAACAAGTACAACAATCTGAAAAGGTAGCCCCCTTTGCAATGGTCTGAGAGATACAGATGATGGTGGTGTCTTTCTAGATCAATGAGAAGACAAAGGAAACAAACAAACAAAAAAAAAATAGAAAGAAAGGGAGGGATATGTGTTTAGCTAAGGTCATAAGTCTTGATCTAGCATCTTGGGCAGAAGCAATTTACCTGGATGTCAGCTACTTCTCTTGCTTGTCAGTTTGAGGTCTCCACATTTGTACAGAACCAGGTATCAGGTGGATTCCTCCTTAGCTGTGAGATGTATATCCAAGGCACAATAGCTTCTAGCATCGCAATAGTGTCAGCGGTCAGCAGCACTTGGTAAGATCACTTTACAGTAACACTTGGAAGGCTGTCTTCATTCTTAGTGATTCCCAAATCAGAAGGGTAGGGAGAAATTGGAAATACTAGTTTGGTGAGTCATTTGAGGAAACTGGAAGAATTAATGATCCAGTTCCAGTTTGCAAGTATATAACAAAACTTCAAAGACAATTAACAGGACTAGAATCTGAAGCCTACAGAGGTAAAAACATAATTTTTCTCTCTACAATTACCCCCCGTGTTTTACTAAAGATAATCACAGTAAAACTAATATGTTTATCTTAAACTTGACCTGAATATTTATATTCTTACATGCAGCAAGAAGAGTAATTGAGTATAAATTCTTTTTAAAGACTGCTTTGCCAGAACTTTGTAGGCAAGTTCCCAGGTTTATTTTTTCCAAGCAGTTCTTTAAAGCAGCCTGGTCATATCTGAGCCCATGCACATCTCTTTCAGATATGACATTCCTGTTCAAAACCCTGGTAGTATAACCAATTCTATTTATGTCCTGTTACAATGAGAAAAGATTCTTACTGAGCTTATGCAGATAAATATATTCTCATGAAAATAAGAATACTGAGAGTTTCTTAATTCTGAAGGAATCAACTGTAGATAAAAAATAAATGGTCCACCTTTGTTCACAAAGGTGTACTTTACCAAATTACTGTAAGTCATAGATAGCTTAAGTGAAAAAGTCTCCTTTAAGTCTTGGGAAAAAAAAAGAACGTCCTTCTCAGTTCATATAGTCTCATGTAATTGATACTTGTTCTATTTGAATCCATTTTTATCCATTGGTTCTCTCAACTTTGCCTGATGCTTGAGGGTTAAAGGAGCAGTGGTAATTCCAAGAAGTTTGTAAGATTTTCACAAAGGCTTGTATGAGTAGCCCAGTGAAGTGGGTATCTCAATCACTGGAGATTGTTGATGGTATTCCTGAAGTGGGAACACATCTTCTGAATATCTTTGCCACTATGAGAGTATCAGAATTGTGGAAAGGAAAGACTTCTACCCTTCCAGAAAAAAAAACACAGATACAATAAGATATCCACACTAAATGGAAGTTGAATGATTTCCAACTGCAGACGTTCAAAGAGTCCAGAGAGAGGAGATCTGAGGCCTCTAGAAAGAAAGGTAGTTTTTGTTAGTCTTTGTTTTTAATGCACTATGGCCAGTGAAGAAATGCAAAAAAAAAAAAACAAAACAAAAACCTGAAAAATGGGATTTGCAAGTGAAGAATCAAACGGTTGTCTTGGATGTCCTAAAGCCCCAATTGTTCATTTAATGTATGACCATTGTATACCAACATCAAATTATTTGATTCAGAATCAGACTTTTGCAATGTTTCAAGGACATCAAGATGGCAAACATCTGGCAGTAAGGGGGTCATATTTTTATTTTTTGCAGAAGCAGAATTAGTGTCATCTGCATGTGACAAAATTCTTCTCAATTCTGTTGCTACTGCTTTTGCATGAAAGTCAGCCAGGGTGCTTCCATGATACTTGGGTTCAGTCTTTTTAGTCTGAGCCTCAATTTTGATGACTGCACCTTCAGAAGGAAAGAGAATAAAGTAAGAAGATCATTTACCTTTTTGTCCATTTCTAATTGGGGTGACATAAACATTTAGAAATAATAACTAGAATTACAGGTGATAACATTATACTAGAACATATCATATTTCTAGGAATTCTACACAATTTCTAGAATAGTTATATATTGATACAAATACACAATAAATAAGGCTTAGTATTATCATACTTAGTCTTATTTGACAATGCTTTCTACGTAATTTAACATCTTATATAACCCTAATTATTTTAACAAATAAAATCTTACCTCCGAAAGAAAACCTCAGAGGTATCCTACAGATTATTATGCATCCCCCTTGAGGAGGAACTAGGTCTCTGTTTTATTGCTGAACTACTGTCATTGTCTTTCTTGTTTAATTTCTTTTCCTTTGTTTCTGCACTGCTTCACTTCTCAAATCAGTAATTGACTGTGCCCGCTCTTTGGGACTCAGGGAAGGCCTGGGAAACTAAACCTTTTTCTATAAACAAGAAATAGGGGACTTGAAGGGGCTTTTGTACCCAGAAGGGTCCCTCAGGATCCAGCTTGGTTTCAGTATAAAGTATACATGATAGAGACCCAGGAAAACTGAATAACTTTGCAAAATGGACAAAACCCTCACTTGTAATGTCATCTTCAGCTAAAGAAAAAGAGAATATTGGGGATGCTTTTGTGTCTTCCAAGGGGAGAAAGGTAATTCACGTGGAGATGAAATGTTTGATGAATGTTTGTTGGACTAGGAAGAGACAATTGGACACAGAAAGGGATTTTAGCAGATTTTGCAAGATTCCTCCCTGTCTTCCGCATCTAGTTCATATTTTGGGTATCTATGGTGACAGCATCCTTCCTGGAACAGGTCCTCTAATCTACCTTCTTTAGGGTACCTAAGGAGAAAGGTCTAAGATTTTTCCTGAGTCTTTAGTGCCTGAAAAATAATCAGCTTAAATTAATCTGCAAATGTAATGGAATATCCCTTTGAGACTCAAATAGTTAAGTCTCATACATAATTACCCAGCTAAGATATCTCAGAGTTGAAATTGAAATCCATGTCTGACTGCCACAAAAGACCATATTTCTGATTTAACATCATCCATTTAAGATTCACTCACAGGCAATTTATCACTGTTTTAATTTGAAGACAGCTTAACTAGCAATGTGTTTCAGTTTCCATATATTCTTTGGCTATATTTTCTCCTCTTCAGGAACAATTTACTAAAGAGAGAGGAAAATTAGATATATATTCATTTAATCTAACAGATAATAAAGGAAAAAGTATGGTAAATTCAGTTTTTAATTCCAGACTTAGGTTATAGATTTTTCTTGTAATAGTTTAATAGAATAATCTGATCTTAGTTTTCATTTTGGATATTCTGTGTTATTAATCTCAGAAGCAAACCTGGGATAAGATTCCTAATGTGAGACAATAAACATTTTCAAAATGTCACAACAGATCTGGGCCTGACATCATAACTGTCATTTTACCTCTTATAGGCAATCGGTTATACGCTTTAGTTTAAAAAAACATGTTATTACCTTTATCAAGTCCTGTTAAGTATTGTCAATGACTTCTGCTATTATGACTTTAATTCCATGAATGAAATGCATCTTTTAGGATTTTGCCCCTAAATTTCAAAATTAAATACATACTTCAGTAGTCTCTAACAGTTTAAAAATGTTAAACATTGTGTAATGTAAATGTACTTTTACTTTTTAATGTAGATAGAGGATTATAATCTCTCTTAAAAATGTATAATATTAATAGTCTTTGTCAAAGATTTCTTTATTTTCCCCTTAATAAGTATAAGAAAATCAAAGCTTATGGTTCTTTATATCCATGTATATATAAAAAATAACTTGAGCCCTCAAAGAAATTATACCCTCCAAAATGCATTTTTGAACAGCTTATTAAAGCTAGAAAAAGGAGAAATTAAGTGGCAAATAAAATCTTTACCATTACAGGGTAAAGAAGATTTTATTAGCAAGAGGAGTATGACTGGTTCTGGTTCTAAATATTCTTATCTAAAAAGAAATTTCTTCCAGCTCCAACGAAAAAAATGAATCAGAAATACACAATGATACATGTTGAAATGATGAATAAATGACGTATAAAGAAGACCAAAAAAATAGGAACACCTTTTAATACAAAATGCATTTGGACTTGTTGAAAGAAAAAAATATGGATATTAAAATATACCAATTTCTGCACCCAAACTTATAGCCCACTGATTTAGCAAACTATGTTTTATTACCTGCATTCTTTTATAAAGTTGATAAGATGTTTTCTCCTTCCAGAAACTCTATTTTCCAGGCAGGCCTAAATTTGAGAGCTTTACCTGAAGATGTATTACTCATCTGTCATTAAACTGCCGTCACCACAATGATGTATAGTTCCAATACATCATCAGATTGCCATCACCCCTGTGATGTATTACTTACACTGAAATAGCTGTCAGGAACAGGTGGTAGAAACTCAGCAACTTTTAATATATTCTTTTGAAAAAGATTATAAACATTTCTTTCCGTGAAAAACTTCATGGTGAATAATGTTTGATTCAAAATCGAGTTTTATCTATACATTTTAGAGCATAATGCATCTCTTCTTAATTTTGGATATCCATAATTAGAGCTGAAAAGTGATAATACTAAAGCTTGTGAGGCTGCATATAAAAAAAATATTTAAACCAATAAGTTTTTTTCCATTTAAAAAGCATTGCAAAATATGAGAATGTGTTATTCTCACTTTGAGGGAAATTTGTAGCTATTTAACAGTAAAGCCATTTCCCAAAATGTGGTGCAACTGCTCTTTCTGCTTAGAAATTTTAAAAAGAATTGTCAAAATACTTTATAATCTAGCTAACTTTCAAAATATTGTACCTGGGAGTATAACAGATCCCTTTATTTATAACTTCATAGATTATTTGGACCATAAGCAGTTTCTTCAGCAGACTTGCTTCATATTATTTGCAATTGTTTTCAGGAGACAAAATATATTTTTGTTGTATTCAATAAGCTTGTAATTTCAAGTAAAACATAAACTTGTTCAAGTCAAGAGAAGATTTCTGGAATTGGAATATCAGTATCATATCCTAGGATTTCCTAGTTTCCTAGGGAGTTACTTCCTGTCTCATGTGCGTCTGTATATTCCCTTCTTCACTTGGTAAGAAAGACCAGTTGTCCTCTATTACTCCCCTAAGTAATATCATCTCTGATGTTATGTACTTTTAAACTTATAAGTCAGGTGATCATTATTTTCTATTCCCCAGCAGTTTCTTGAGTCAGAATTCCAGGGGAAGAAGCTTTGATTGATTTACTTAGGTTGAGTGTCCAGCCTAATGAAATCAAATTCAAGTGTGTCAAGATATTCATTGTTAAGTAGGTGGTGTGAATGAGAAAGGGTGTTCACTAAAAAGCAAAGTCTACTATAAATCTAAATATCCACATAAACTGAGATTTTTTTTCTAAATTTTCAGAATATCCAGAATAAAGTATCACAGCTCTGAAGACATTTCCAGAAAATACCTTCCAAAATTATTTTAAGTGTTACAGGTTTATTCAGATGAATAAAAGGCCTCTGAAGATATATAATTAGCTATAGTGAGGACTCACCAATTTCTTGGATACATTTTTGAAAAATAACATTTTCCCCCAAATCTATAGATTATGCCAGAAAGAACCTTTTGTTCATCCATGCATCCCTAACACAGTACCTGCCATAGGCTGAGTATTGAATACACATCTAATAAATGGAGGAGCAAATGGTGGAACGATGTGTTTAAAATTTATATCACTGCGTGATAAAATTAGCATTGCATTCTAAATGTAGGAACTGATATTGGCATAGCAACAACCTTTTTGAAAATTCACTCAACAGCTGCCTTAATTGAATAAGGCAATGAACATCTGAATTTAACATTCACCATATAAAATGTCACATTCTAAAGTACACACACACACACATACACACACACATAATTTATGTCAAACAATAGTATAGTGAGATCTGACTTTTGAGATTAGGAAAAAGATCCTCATTTTTTTCCCTCAAATGTAAGTAACGTTTCTCCAGGAGAAAGATTTAACCTTAAACAAATGTTCCTTTGATTTGTGACAGCTAGTTTCACCTAAGATAATTTTGTAGTAGGTAAAGGAAGTTAAATTTAATATTGAATAATGTACATTTTAACTTTTACAGCAAAGCTAACTTTGGCGTATTTGGGAAAACTAAAGTCAACAAAGGTTTTATCCTTGGGATAAGTTACAGTGTAGTGTAAGACTTGAAGACCAATTATATTTATCATAGTTGACCACTAGAAATCATATGAAAGGATATAGTTAGGTAATGGTTTGGGCACAGATACTGAAATTGTTACATGAAGTTAAAGCTAGGCCATGTTATTTCAACACATATTTTTATTCCTGCTTTTTATAACTGGACAAATATAAAAATGCTAAAAAGTTGTAATTTGGATATGATTTTACTTCTGTTCGTTTTTACACATTTCTTAGTGAATAGGGACATGACAAAAAGTATCTTTAAACTCATTTCACATCTGAATTACAAACATCAAAATATTGACGATACCTTAAATTTGTAAAATAATGCAATAAATAAGTAATAATGATATTTCTATATTTACCAATCAGAAATAGCTAAAAGTGCACAGTTAAAAATAGGTTTTGATAAGGCATTCTATTCAGATTTTCAAGAAATCATATGAAATGTATTCATGTTATTTTGGAATAGGTTATGTTGCTTAGATACAAGAACATCTATGTGGATTAGAAATAAATTCACCAGCTGAACCAAAGTATTAAGTATTTGAGTAGCTTCTACTTTAACTTTTTGAACATTTTAATACATATTTCCAGACCAGCAGGAATAGCATCAGATGGGACCTTCTTAGACACACGAATTCTTGGGCCCCTACTGAATTTGAAACTCTTGGGGCAGGTACAATAATCTTATAAGAAGCTTTTGACAGGATTCTGATTCTAGAATTTTGGTATCACAGGTTTACAGAATTCAGATTCAGTGAGGACTTAGGTTTGTTGAATGATACATAGAGGCACAAGCGAAGGTCTTACACTTAGTAACAAAAACAGCAACGACAATTTAAAAAATGTGTATTTGTAGAATTATGCCAATGAGCCTTAGAAGCAAATATGGAAAACAATGCTCAGGCAATACTAAGGAGTTTAAGATCATTGTTTGTATAACAATTGAAATAACAGTTGTGATAAAGACTTATGATGCTATGATGCAGGACCTAGGGCTTTTCCATTTGAATGGAGTGATAAAGTGCCAAACTCAGAACAAAATGCTCTCCTGATAAGGCTGAGAATTTTTTTTTTTTTACTGAAATATTTTAGATAAGTTAGTCTTCTTGCTGACCAGACTATAAATATTCTACAGATGAACATAAAGTTTCTGGAAAAAATCTATAACTGATGTTTTAATGGCTTGTATTTATAGTATAGATAACTTCTAAATTTACCTGTGAACCGATAATGTTCAAGTAACCATGAATAGCAGCAGTTTAGTAAGATATTCTTGCATCAAAATACAGAAATGCTAATATCAATAGATATTCTAACAACTAGAAAAAACTTTTTGATAGTCTCGTTTTTGATTCATAACTATAAAGCAGAGAGCTGATTTCTTCCATGTGGAAAGTTATTTCTCTGTATATCTTTTATATTAACTAACCACATATCAATGGAGGTTATTCATATTTATGCTGCCTATAATATATAATAAAATGATTGGATTTCCCCTTTTTTTTTGGATTCAAGTATTTATTCCTTTCCATAATGGAGTAAATAGAATAATGTGTTTCAGATACTGATTTGAAAAACAATGCATTTTAATTGTAAAGTAGGACATATGTAGCTCATACAATATTCTGATATACTTCTGATGAGTTATGCGTGGCAAAATGTAATTATGTCAATGTATTTCTTTCTAAAGATAAAATTTTGTCCATAGCATTATACTCATTTGTACAAGGCATTTGTATATACTTTTTTTTAACCTATTTAGAGGTTGAAGAATAACTATCTCAGAAAGCAGGTGCTAACTATATCAATTGAACATCTCTTAGAGAACATTAACACAAAAGGTAAACCTTTTCTCATGGACTAATTTTTTTCTTGTGTTCATTATTTAACAAATATAGAGTCCTGTGAGCATGTGTATTTAACTAGGACTTTGATTAATCTTTGAGCATATCCATATTGCTAAAAGTAACAATTATAACATTGTGAATGTACATTTCATTGGGAGTTCCCTCAACATTACAGTTTCTTTTTATACTGTGTTAATACTCTGAAGAAAAGCCAAATCACCTGAAACCTCTCAGAGTAAAATCCATTACCATCATGGTATTTTAGATTTCTACTTTTGTCATTATTTGGTCACTACGTCATGTCTGACTCTGCAACCACATGGACTGTTGCCTGCCAGCCTCTTCTGTCCATAGGGATTTCCAGCAAGAATCCTGGAGTGGGTTGTCATTTCCTTCTCCAGATCTTCCTCGGTCAGGGATCACATCTGTGTCTCTGGCATTGGCAGGCAGGTTCTTTACCACTGAGCCACCAGGGTACCCTAATTTTCTTCCTTTAGACAATATATAATCTATATGGCTCTACATATTGAAATGCTATTTGGCATAACTCTGGCTTCCTTCATGCAAATATACTTTCTTAGGTATTTTATTGTGCTACTGGAGTTCATGAAGACTGCTGTGAAGAAAGAGGGCTCTGATCATCTCAGTTACTGCCAGATTATTAAGGCTCATGGAAATGAGGAAAAACAGGAAGCTTGAGGCTGTAGGGTTCAAAGTCAAGGAGCCTATGTCCCCAGTTGATATACAACACCCTTTTCATGTTTAACTTTTCTCTTGCCAGTAGATGTACTTTGTTCTTTACTCTAGCTCTGCCTTCATGACATTCAATCATTCTGTTTTTGCATACACATCTCAGGTATGCTCATGTGAAGTCTTTAAACTGAGTAATTTCATCTACTTGTAATGTGGTCACTATTTACTCAAGACTGCTTTGCCTCATGACTACTGCTTCTACTGCCTGTTGTTTTCTCTTGGTACTGCTTTGTGTGTTTGTACAGTTTTGTGTACTCTGATCTCTGTGTTACTTTTTGTATGTTACATACTCAGACTCCTGGAGATACACTGATTGTGAATGCTTAAAATCCAGTATGCAGCTGACCTTTTATTCAGAGTCTCATGCCAGTGTATCTCAAGCTATGGCCATAAGAAATTAGTTACAGATGTATTGGAGAACTCAAAGATTGCCAGTGGACTACATATTTTATATACGATGCAGTTTCCAAATTACAAAGGAGAGTTTTAATACATAATGATAAGACAAACATACTACACACAAAATATAATGTAGGGGATAAACAATATTAAGGAGGAGATGATCTTGATTAAAAATCAACATTTTCTGACCCTTACTCAAGCATACTCCTAAAGTTAATGTCTCATTCACAAAACAAAGTCTTTATTATGATTAAGAAAAGATTTTAATATTAAATAGATACATCAGGGAAGTTGGCATTATAGGCACCCTCCCTGGTTTTAGTCATATTCAAACATACAAGCATACACAAACACAGCACTCGGAATAATATTTTTAACGAGTATTTATTTTCAAAATCCAATAAAAGTGACAATAAGCTAAAGGACTGAGCAAGATAGAGTTTAACAATTTTTCATTTTCACCAAGGCAGGGTGGAACAACAAAAAAATGTTTTGGCAGTGCTTGTGAGATAGTCTGGATTATTTCAAGACTTTAATGGACGATGAGTCCCCACTGCATCCACCCCTCCTCTATAAAATCATGATTAGTGTGCGTCAAGATATATTTATTTCTATGTCTGCCAAGAGCATCTAACTGTAAAAACTGTCATGTAGTGAAAAGAGCATGTGTTTTGGATTTGAAATGAGCTGGATTTGAATCCTTACACTAACAGGCTGTTCAGGCTTCTCTCTCAAGTAAACCCCTTTGGTTGTTGGTTGCCAGATCTTATCAGATATTATTCCTAGCATGCCATTCATTGTCGTTTAAGAAGAAGGCTTAAAACATGATTGCATCATTTCTTCTGCCTAGTCTTCATGAACTTTCAGTGCCTCAATCTCTCCAACCACTACTTCAGAATTCACTTGTGATTAATACTGCCTACCTTGTCTACCTTTGAGGATTGTTGAAGGAAACAAATGAGACTCGCTGGAGAAGAGTGAATGTCTCCAGGAAACATAATAGCAATTCAAACACTCAGTGCACAGGCTTGGGAGAGGATCAGCTGTGCAGAACCTAGAAAGAGAGGAAAGCAGTAATAAAAAGAACAGGCCAAAAGACTTGAAGATTGTGAATATGATATGACCTGAATTTTCTCCTATTATTAGTCAAAATTATGAAGAGTCTGACTCAGTTATAAATGAAAACACTGAGGAAGGACAAAAGTAGAAAAAGTTAAGGTATTCAAGATAGAAAAGCAGAGAAGAGCAGCTGTCAGAAAGTTGTACACTTAATTATTTTAAATGAACCTTAAAGAATATATGTATATAGTCATTCAGTGATCAGACAGTAAGGGATACAGTGTGGAGCGGAGAAGCATGGAGAGAAAGTTGACAGAATGAATCAAGAGAAAAGAAGGATCTCTAGAATGCTTTCAATCTGTATATAAGTCAAAAAATCAGTGTACAAAGAATGAAAAAGTAATATTTCATTTAAAATATGTATTGTTATATATTTGTAATTTACATGTAAAGCCTATTGAATTTAGGGTTTATATGTGAAGATGAGTAATATTATAACCACGACTATTACATATAATTTGATTAAAAAATGAGAGTTAAGCTTTAAAAGATATGCAAAACTCAAGTGTTATTTTATTTAGTCTTTATTAAACATTGCAAATAGCTATGAATAAGACATAATTTTTGCCATGTTAGAAAAAGAAGTAAAATGTAGTCAGTTATTCTGTCAATGTTATAATTCATTCAGTTAAAGTGTATGTATAAAATGATAGACTCCAAAAGAAAAAAATGATAGGTGATAAACATTTCTGAGTCTAAATGTAATTTAACTGTAGTAAGTCGGTCCACAGTGGAAAGTGAAATAGACTGTGGGTAACATTGGTGATGGACAGAGAGGCCTGGTGTGCTGCAATTCATGGGGTCGCAAAGAGTCGGACACGACTGAGCAACTGAACTGAACTGAACATTGGTGATATAATGGTCATCTGAGTTAATTCACCCATTCCAGTCTATTTTAGTTCGCTGATTCCTAGAATATCGACGTTCACTCTTGCCATCTCCTGTTTGACCACTTCCAATTTGCCTTGATTCATGGACCTAACATTCCAGGTTCCTATCCAGGTTCCTTTCACTTTCATGAAGAGGCTCTTTAGTTCTTCATTGCTTCTGCCATAAGGGTGGTGTCATCTGCATATCTGAGGTTATTGATATTTCTCCCAGAAATCTTGATTCCAGATTGTGCTTCATCCAGTATGGCATTCCATAGCCTTTCCATTCTCCAGGGAATCTTCCCAATCCAGAAATCAAAACCAGGTCTCCCACATTGCAGGTGGATTCTTTACCAGCTGAGCCACAAGGGAAGACCAAGAATACTGAAGTGGGTAGCCTATCCCTTCTCCAGTGGATTTTCCCAACCTAGGAATTGAACTGGGGTCTCTGGAATTGCAGGTGGGTTCTTTACCAACTGAACTACCAGAAAAGCCCAAGGTACTCTGCATATAAGTTAAATAAGCAGAGTCACAATATACAGCCTTGACGTACGCTTTTCCCAACTTAGAAGAAGTCCGTTATTCCACGTTCAGTTCTAACTGTTGCTTCTTGGACTGCATACAATTTTCTTAGAAAGCAGGTCAGGTGGTCTGGTTTTCTGGTCTCTTGAAGAATTTTCCAGTTTGTTGTGATCCACACAGTCAAAGGCTTTAGTGTAGTCAATGAAGTAGAAATAGATGTTTTCTTCTGGAAATCTCTTGCTTTTTCTGTGATACAACAGATGTTGACAATTTGATCTCTAGTTCCTCTGCCTTTTCTAAATCCAGCTTGTACATTTGGAAGTTCTCAGTTCACGTACTTGAAGCCTGGCATAGAGAGTTTGAGGATTATTTTCCAAGCATGTGAGATGAGTGCAGTTGTGCAGTAGTGTGAACATTCTTTGGCATTGCCCTTATTTGGGATTGGAATGAAGACTAACCTTTTCCAGTCCTGTGGCCACTGCTGAGTTTCCCAGAGTTGCTGGCATATTGAGTGGAACAGGAGAGATAAGAAAGCCTTCCTTAGCGATCAATACAAAGAAATAGAGGAAAACAACAGACTGGGAAAGACTAGAGATCTCTTCAAGAAAATTAGAGATACCAAGGGAATATTGCATGCAAAGATGGGCTCGATAAAGGACAGAAATAAGTATGGACCCAACAGAAGCAGAAGATATTAAGAAGAGGTGGCAAGAATAGACAGAAGAACTATACACAAAAGATCTTCACGACCCAGATAATCACGATGGTGTGATCACTCACCTAGAGCGAGACATTCTGGAATGTGAAGTCAAGTGGGCCTTAGAAAGCATTACCACGAACAAAGCAAGTGGAGATGATGGAATTCTAGTTGAGCTATTTCAAATCCTGAAAGACAATGCTGTGAAAGTGCTGCACTCAATATGTCAGCAAATTTGGAAAACTCAGCAGTGGCCACAGGACTGGAAAAGGTCAGTTTTCATTCCAATCCCAAAGAAAGGCAATGCCAAAGAATGCTCAAACTACCGCACAATTGCACTCATCTCACACACTAGTAAAGTAATGCTCAAAATTCTCCAAGCCAGGCTTCATCAATATGTGAACCGTGAACTTCCAGATGTTCAAGCTGGTTGTAGAAAAGGCAGAGGAACCAGAGATCAAATTGCCAACATCTGATGGATCATCGAAAAAGCAAGAGAGTTCCAGAAAAACATCTATTTCTGCTTTATTGACTATGCCAAAGCCTTTGACTGTGTGGATCACAATAAACTGTGGAAAATTCTGAAAGAGAGGGGAATACCAGACCATCTGACCTGTCTCTTGAGAAACCAGTATGCAGGTCAGGAAACAGCAGTTAGAACTGGACATGGAACAACAGACTGGTTCCAAATAGGAAAAGGAGTACGTCAAGGCTGTATATTGTCACCCTGCTTATTTAACTTTTATGCAGAGTACCTCATGAGAAACGCTGGGCTGGAAGAAACACAAGCTGGAATCAAGATTACTGAGAGAAATATCTATAACCTCAGATATGCAGATAACACCACCCTTATGGCAGAAAGTGAAGGAGAACTAAAGAGCCTCTTGATGAAAGTGAAAGAGGAGAGTAAAAAAGTTGGCTTAAAGCTCAACATTCAGAAAACTAAGATCATGGCATCTGGTCCCATCACTTCATGGCAAATAGATGGGGAAACAGTGGAAACAATGTAAGACTTTATTTTGGGGGGCTCCAAAATCACTGCAGATGGTGATTGCAGCCATGAAATTAAAAGACACCTACTCCTTGGAAGGAAAGTTATGACCAACCTAGATAGCATATTTAAAAGCAGAGACATTACTTGGCCAACAAAGGTCCGTCTAGTCAAGGCTTTGGTTTTTCCAGTTGTCATGTATGGATATGAGAGTTGGATGATGAAGAAAGCTGAGTGCCGCAGAATTGATGCTTTTGAACTGTGGTGTTGGAGAAGACTCTTGAGAGTCCCTTGGACTGCAAGGAGATCCAACCAGTCCACCCTAAAGGAGATCAGTCCTGGGTGTTCATTGAAAGGACTGATGTTGAAGCTGAAACTCCAATATTTTGGCCACCTCATGCAAAGAGTTGACTCATTGGAAAAGACCCTAATGCTGGGAAGGATTTGGGGTGGAGAAGAAGGGGACGACAGAGGATGAGATGGCTCGATGGCATCACCGACTCAATGGACATGGGTTTGTGTAGATTCCGGGAGTTCGTGATGGACAGGGAGGTCTGGCATGCTGCGATTCATGGGGTTGCAAAGAGTCAGACACGACTGGGTGACTGAACTGAACTGAATGAACTTTTACAGCATCATGTTTTAGGACTGAAATAGCTCAACTGGAATTCCATCACCTCCACTAGCTTTGTTTGTAGTGAGACCCACTTGACTTAGCACTCCAAGATATCTGGCTCTTGTTGAGTGATCACACCATCGTGGTTATCTGGGTCATTACGATCTTTTTTGAATAGCTCTTCTGTGTATTCTTGCACTTCTTCTTAATATCTTCTGCTTCTGTTAGGTCCATATCTTTTCTGTCCTTTATTATGCCTCTTTGTATGAAATGTTCCCTTGTTATCTAATTTTCTTGAAGAGTTCTCTAGTCTTTCCCATTCTATTATTTTCCTCTATTTCTTTGCATTGGTCACTGAGAAAGGCTTTCTTTTATCTCCATGCTATTCTTCGGAACTCTACATTCAGATGGATATAACTTCCCTTTTGTCTCTTGCCTTTTGCTTCTCTTCTTTTCTCAGCTATTTGTAAGGCTTTCTCAGACAACCATTTTGCCTTTTGTGCATTTGTTTTTCTTGGGATGGATTTGATCATGGCCTCATGTATAATGTTGTGAACGTTTGTCCATATTTGTTCAGGCACTCTGTCTATCAGGTATTATCCCTTGAATCTATTTGTCACTTTCACGGAATAATCATAAGGGATTTGATTCAGGTCATATCTGAATGGTCTAGTGGTTTTCCCTACTTTCTTCAGGTTAAGTCTGAGTTTTGCAATTAGGAGTTCATTATCTGGCCCACAGTCAGCTCCTGGTCTTGTTTCTACTGACTGTATAGAGCTTTTCCATCTTTGACTGCAGAGTATATAATCAATCTGATTTCCATTATTGGCCACCCAGTGATGTCAGTTTGTAGAGTTGTCTCTTGTGTTGTTGGAAGAGGATGTTTGCTAGGACCAGTGAGTACTCTTGGCAAAATTCTGTTAGCATTTGCCCTGCCTCACTTTGTACTTCAAGGCCAAGCTTGCCTGTTACTTGAGGTATCTCTTGACTTCCTACTTTTGCATTTCATTTCCCTATGATGAAAAGGACATCTTTTTTTTTTTTTGGTGTTAGTTCCAGAAGTTCTTATAGGTGGGCTTCATAGAACCATTCAACTTCAGCTTCTTCAGTTATAGTGGTTGGGACATAAACTTGGATTATTGTGATATTGAATAATTTGCCTTGGAAACAAACAGATATCATTCTGTCATTTTTAAGAGAACACCCAAGTACTGCACTTCAGACTCTTCTTGACTATGAGTATTCATTTATGTTAGGCTACACTAGCAAAAATGGCTGATGGAAAACATGAAATAAAATACAAATAAGCAGCTTCGTTTGGAGAGTTGGGAAAAAAAATGATAATTATAATAAAAATTTTTGACAAGTATGAGGGAGTAGAGAAGACTCTCTCATAGAGAGGTGGTAACTTTTCCATTCCCATAGTAACAGGAAGAGAGGTAGAATCATTGACATTATACAGATGAAAAGCCTGTATATCAAAGAAGTCAAATATAATTTATATCTAATAAAATCTAGATTAAGTATTTAAAGTAGGTCTGCCAATCAGAATAGGTAGACTACACTTCATATGACATTTCATTAAGTGAAATTGACTTGCACAAAGTACACTTTTACAACATCCTACTTATTAATGCTGGAACAATGTGAAGCATAAATAAACAAATCTCTTTGTTAGTATGCTCAGAAATAGAGAGTACAGAAGTACAAGGACTTGAAAACGAAATGAAATTGAAGACATTTAAATATTTGTCCCTTATTTTAACCATCATGAAAACACCTTATTAAATACCACTTTGTACAATTTGTAAACAGAAAGCTCAAGCAAACTGAGTTGGGAGACCAGAAGGGCAAACCCTCACACATTGAGACAAAAACAGCCCAACAGGAAGAAGACTCCCCTTCTTTGCTGGTTGAACTCATTCAGTGAAAAGCCATGGACTCTCTATTTACTATAGCCCTCCCAACTTTATTTCCCCTCTACAAATGTGTGCTTCACTTGGCATGTGGGAACTTGTACATGGCTTGTCATGTTTGTAGACCCCAAGCCTGTACAAAGACCAGAGAATGCTTGTTAAGTCTCCAGAGCTGATGAGTAAGAGTCTGATCCTCATAATAGACCCCACTGCCATTCACTAATATTTTGTCAATCTTGGGGTTTAAAAGTTTTTCTTCCTCCTAGATCTGAGCTCATACCTTTTTGCATTTGAATCTCTCCAGGCTTTATTTCCCTGGTGGTTCAGATGACAAAGAATCTGCCTGCAATGTGGAAGACCCATGTTCGATCCCTGGATTTAGGAGATCCCCTGGAGAAGGGAATGGCTACCCAATCCAGTATTCTTGCCTGGAGAATCCCATGGACAGAAGAGCCTGGCCGTCTAGAGTCCCTGGGGTCACAAAAAGTTGGAAGACTGAGAACGCATTCAGGCTTTCTTTGGGATCTGTTTAAAACTTTTATCTTTCTGGTTAAGGCTTTACTTTGTATATAAGTTCTCATTTGGTGATTTGGTCCAATCTTAAGGTCAAACTGTTTCAACTGAAGCTGCCTGGAAATGCCTTTGGTCCAATAACTCTGGAAAGGACAGCTTTAAATTAAACTGTGTTGTTTCAGACTTTGACCTAATCCTTTGAAGGGTGCGTTCTCTGGAAAATGGCTGAAAATGCCTTCAACATTTCTCCTCTAGGACCAAGCTGTTTTTTGTTTTGTTTTTTAACTTTCTGGTGCTCAGGTTTGCAACCTGTTTGAACTGAGCTGTTTGTGCTGAAAATTGTTTCATCTGTTAGAAAATGGTGCTTTCCTCTAGAGAAAAACCTCTTAGAAATGAGATTCCAATATTCTAAATATATTTAGCGTGTCCCTCTATAGAGTGTCTGATTGATTTTATATTTAAAAACCACCATTCTTCCTCATAGGCATTTGTAACTAACCAATCTGACCAAAAGCAATTTAGACTATCAATGGCCATCATGAGGAACTTTTGAAATCCCCAAACTTAATTTCCTTTTCAACTGGATTACAATAGCTCAAAAATTTCCAGAACTGAGTGAAGTGCTTATTTCAATTGATATTTTGAGGAGTCTAAGATTCTCTTTCTGTAAAATAAGATTTTAATTTCACTAAGACAAACAAGCAAAGAACAAGAAAGTCTTGGTGCTCACCCCATCATTATAAAACAGCCCCTGCCTCAAAGTACTGAAACAGCAAAGTAGTGAGGATTTCTAATAAACTAAAGAGATTTCTCAGAAACAATGCCCTTTTATTTAGGCCCTTTGAGAGATACACACTCTTTGCTCCTTACTTCCTCTGCCCCTAGCCACTTAATTTGCTGAGACTTCTTATAGCAGTGTTATGATAGAAATACTTACTCCCAAATAAAGAAAAAAGTTCTAGAATTTGATGGTAGTCATCCAAGTCACCAACCAGGTGAATTAAATGACTTTTGATGCCCTTTATTTGTTCCATCAATGATAGTACTAAAGCTGATTCTGAAAACACTAATTCTTTGCCATATTGAGTCAGATATCACCTTTCTCATGGGCAAAATCTCCAACAGATATTGGAAAAATTCACAGTGCAATTCCCTTCAAGATTCAAATAGGCCTACTAAGACCCCACCCTTGAATGAACTGATATCTTCTAAGTATTACATTTTAAATATCCTTCAAAGTATAAATCTCTTAATAAAATATTACAAGGCTCAAGGCTTCATTTTCCCTTACACTAACCCCTATAATACTATCCTTTAGCCAGGAGAAAACCAAAGAGTCAAAGGAGGAGGTTTGTCCAGGATCTCCAAGCAATAAATAACAATATCTCTCTTGACATTCTGTTGTTACTAATCCTACATTAGTTACTAACATCTATGTTATAAGAGATGTTACTAACATCTATTCCCACTAAAGTAAATTCTCCAAGTGTAATTGATTTATGCGTTGCATTCTTTAGTAATCCAGTTGATGAAGCTAGCCAGTGCCTTTTGTCTTCACTTAGATAGCAATGCTTCAGGGTTTTGCTGCAAGTCCTTATTTCTAACAAATCTTGAAGGCTGATATGGATGATATAAACTTTCCCAGAGGCCCTATGTTGTTGCAATATGTGGATCATCTGCTTTATTCTCCTTCTCAAACCTCTTCATGAGAAAACATTGTAAAGAGACATTAGCCTTAAAGGGACACAAAGTCATCAGAGAAAAACTGCAGCTTGTCCAAACTCAGGTTTAACCCTTAGAACATCTAATATCAGGATAAGAGCTACACCTAGATTCAGAATGCACACATAAATGCCACTGTCAAGTACTCTCAGGCTGGTTTACTACTGCCAAAATTGGATTTAACATTTCTCTCTTATCGTCAGATCTCTATATCTTAAACTAAACAATAGCAACTCCAGTCCAATTTTACAAAGATCTGGATGACATAACCTTCAAGGTCTGAAAGGAAAGCTTGACGTACTCAACTCCTTTGGACATCCCAATTATGGATTCCCTTCTTCCTTTTTGTATGTGAAAAGGAATTAAATGCCCTTGAAGTAGTTCCCCAAATAACCTGGGGCCACTGTGGACCCATAGGGTGTTATAGCTAGGAACTAGACCCTGTGACACAGGAATATACACTCCTTGCTTAGAGTTATTATGGACACTTATTTTGGTTAAGGCTATTAAGAAAATTATTGTGAGATCTCCTTTAATCATGTGTGTACCTCATACAATGGAAGATTTACTGAAGTTTCATCACACTCAACATTTCTTTTCAGCTTTCTCACCACCTGTGTAGCCCTTTTGTTACTGCTTGCTTCTCACATAACTTTTTATGTTGCAGTAACCTTAACCCAACAATTGTTCTCCTCTCTGTCATGGACAAAGCCCCTTACAACTTCTTAATACTGACTGATTACTTCCTGATGCTGCTTTATACTCTACAGGAAATTCCATTGACTTACATCAGCAAATTTGGAAAATTCAGCAGTGGGCACAGGGCTGGAAAAGGTCAGTTTTCATTCCAATGCCAAAGAAAGGCAATGCCAAAGAATGTTCAAACTACAATGCAATTGTACTCATTTCACATGCTAGCAAAGTAAAGCTCAAAATCCTTCCAGATACACTTCAGTAGTATGTGAACTGAGAACTTCCAAATGTACAAGCTGGATTTAGAAAAAGCAGAGGAAAAAGAGATCAAATTGCCAACATTGATTGGATTATAGAAAAAAAAAAGAGAGAGAATTCTGGAGCAGGGGCGGGGTGGGGGTGGTGGGGGGAAGCTGGCTTAAAACTCAACATTCAAAGAACAAAGATGGCATCTGGTCCCATCACTTCATGGCAGATAGATGGGGAAAAGTAGAAACCATGACAGATTTTCTTTTCTGGGGCTCTAAAATCACTACAGATGGTGAATGCTACACCATTTCATGGCAATGAAATTAAAAACGCTTGCTCCTTGGAAGAAAAGCTATGTCAAACCTAGACAGCACATTAAAAAGCAGAGACCTTTTCCAGCAAAGTCCATATAGTCAAAACTATGGTTTTTCCAGTAGTCATGTATGGATGTGAGAGTTGGACCCTAAAGAAGGCTGAGTGCAGAAGAACTGATGGTTTGCAGTTTGGGTGCTAGAGAAGACTTTTGAGAATTTCTTGGTGATCAAACTACTCAATCTTAAAGGAAATCAACCCAGAATATTTATTGTAAGGACTGATGCTAAAGCTTAAGTCCAATCAATACTTTGGTCACCTGATGCAAAGAGACAACACATTAGAAAAGACCCTGATGCTAGGAAAGATTGAAGGCAAAAGTAGAAGTGGTGGCAGAGGATAATATGATTAGATAGCATCACTGACTCAATGGACATGAATCTGAGCAAACTCCAGGAGATAGTGAAGGACAGGGAAGCCTGGCATGCCACAGTTCATGGGGTCACTGGGTTGGACATGACAGCAATTGAATAGCAACAGCAATGCTGACTTCTCATAGTTTATGAATGATTTGTATTTAAAAGGTGATGGTAGTAAATATTGTATTGGGTGTTCTATTACAATTTCCTTTGGTTGAGGCAGCATCTTTGCCTATAACTATTTCGTTTCAACAGGATGAATTATGCGCTCTTATATAAGTTTGCACTTTAGCCAAGAGCAAAACTGTCAATATTTACACTGATATTAGATATGCTTTCAGAATAGTGCATGATTTTGGAATGTTGTGAAATCTTTTATTCCAGGAATCTTTTGAAACAGCTTTCCCAAGATATCCAGACCAAACCTGTTAGAAATTTATTGCCAAATTTGATGACGACATCAAAATTCAAATGACCTCCAATGCCAGTGGTACAGATAACATATGGGTTTCAGATAAAAAGTGCTTAAACATTCTCTCTCCTACTACTCCCTATTACTTTAATGTGATCTTAATAAGTTTCCAATCTGTGAACTTTCCTTCCAGCATGAGACATTACACTCAGGAGACATTCTTCCTGGCACTGAGGAATAAAAATCCTCTGAAAGTAGAAAACCAGACTCTTTTATAATTATTTTTTAGTTGAAGGATAATTGCTTAATAGAATTATGTTGGTTTCTGCCAAACATCAAGATGAATCAGCCATAGGTATACATATGTCCCTTCCCATCTCCTTCCCTATCCCACACCTCTAAGTTGTCACAGAGCCCCTATCAGTGATGTTTTCAGATAAAGACCTTGATCAAAGGGGGGAAATGTAAAATAAACAGAAACATCAATTATATAGAATTGGTCAGACTGAAAGTAGGAGCTCCTCACTCTGCAGCAATAGTAGAATCCAACAGAAAGAAAAGAGTCTCCTCTTCCTTCCTGGTAAGGAATCATCCAATGAAAAGCCGTGGACTCTTCTGTTACTATGGCTCTCTTGACTTCCTTTATTTTTATATAAAATTTCTTCTATTTTGTTGGGAACTTGTATGTGGCTCACCATGTTGCAGAACTTGAATTGCAATTCTCGGCTGATTTCAACTAAACCCACCTTTGCAGGAGAAGTATCTGACAGTGCTCTTGTTTTTGGTCAATATTATAGAATTTTATGAAGCACAGGAGAGTTTTTAATTAAAACAGAGTTCACAAAAGAACTATGAAATTATTAAATGATAACTCCTCTGTGTTGATTTTTTTTTTGAGTCACTGAGAGACACAAAAAGTACTTGACATTTAAAATTTGGAAGCTACAGGCTATACTTCAATGTAAGTTAATAAATGTACTCTAAATATTGCTGGCATTAAATTTGTTAAGAATTTAATCTCAAAATTGAATGCAATTGGCTATTATCCTGAGGGACAATTTACCTAGACTTTAATCAGTTTCATCATTATCTTGTCACTTGCTGTAAGTTTTTGGATAATGACAGGATAGAAAAAAAAAAAAAGCACAAATTTTTATGCAAAGGTCAGAAACTAATTGGTATTAGTCTTTCTTTGAAGTGGGGCTTCCCTGGTGGCTCAGAGAGTAAAGTGTCTTCCTGCAATGTGGGAGGTCTGGGTTCGATCCCTGGGTCAGGAAGATCCCCTGGAGAAGGAAATGGCAACCCACTCTGGTACTCTTGCCTGGAAAATCCCATGGACGGAGAAGCCTGGTAGGCTACAGTCCATGGGGTTGCAAAGAGTCGGACACGACTGAGCGATTTCACTTTCTACTTTCTTTCTTTTCTTTGAAGTTGGTTTGGAAAGAATCTGTACTTTCTCTCTAACCATATACCATATAGGGTGAGTGTTATGTGTGTGAAAGTGGTGCCGACAAAAAGTGGATATTTTAAAACACTTTCATCGGGGAAAAGCTAGTACTCAGCTTGCCACCCTAACAGGTAATGGAGATTTGACAGCATTCTGCATTTACATTAAAAAAAAAAATCTACTATTGTAAGATTTAAATGAGAGTGTAGTTTTATGCTCTGTTTATTTAATTGTATTTTTACCTTAATCTGTTTCTTCTTCTTTCTTTAAATTTAGTTCACTACACTCATTTTAATATTTGAAGGAAAGTTTTTATAATTTATTTTCTCTTTACTAAATAGTTTCTTTAAGGATATAGATATCTAAAATATACCCTGAGCATCTGAAAATCCTGTCCCTGATAAAACCAATAAAAACCCAAGAAAAGATTGTCTAACAACTTTTTCAGAATTCTGGAAGTTAACCAAAACTTGCATCAATCCAGGGAGATTTATTTGATAAAAGCTGAATCACATAATATGTAAATAGTGAGTTGTGTGGTGTTTTACCTTACCTAATTCCTATCTCCTCCTACTCAGCTCCACAGCAGCATTGAAAACCAAGGGCCATAATTACAGTGAAATCCAGAAACCTAGTATATACTGGAGGGGCAGTTGTTCAGTTGCTCAGTCATTTCTGATTTTTTTGGGAACACATAGACTTTAGCCCACCAGGCTCCTCTGTCCATGAGGATGTTCAGGCAAGAATATTGGAGTGGGTTGCCATTTACTTCTCCAGGGGATCTTCCCAACTCAGGGATCAAACTCATGTCTCCTACATTGGCAGGTGGATTCTTTACCACCGAGCCACCAGAGGAAGTTCAGTTCAGTTCAGTTCAGTTGCTCAGTCGTGTCTGAGTCTGTGACCCCACTGACTGCAGCAAGCCAGGCTTCCTTGTCCATCACCAACTCCCAGAGCTTACTCAAATGCACGTCCATCGAGTTGGTGATGCCATCCAACCACCTCATCCTCTGTCGTCCCCTTCTCCTCCTGCCTTCAATCTTTCCCAGCATCGGGGTCTTTTCAAATGAGTCAGTTCTTTGCATCAGGTGGCCAAAGTTTTGGAGTTTCAGCTTCAGCACCAGTCCTTCAAATGAATATTCAGGACTGATCTCCTTTAGGATGGACTGGTTGAATCTCCTTGCAGTCCAAGGGACTCTCAAGAGTCTTCTCCAACACCACAGTTCAAAAACATCAACTCTTCAGTGCTCAGCTTTCTTTATAGTCCAACTTTCACATCCATATATGATTACTGGAAAAACCATAGCTTTGATTAGACAGACCTTTGTTGGCAAAGCAATGTCTCTGCTTTTTAATATGCTGTCTAGGTCAGTCATAGCTTTTCTTCCAACGAACATGGGTCTTTTAACTTCATGGCTGCAGTCACCATCTACACCAGGGGAAGGGAGTCTTTGAAATCCTGGTTCCCAGATAACTGGCATTATTTAATCTGTTTGAAAGTCCCTTGAAAATAAAGACTGGCAAGTCTTCTCTTTATTTGACCAGAGTTAAAGCTTGTCCAGTCTAGACATTTTCCCTTGTCATTGTTAAAGCTACCAACAGCAATTATTTGACATAACAGATGCCTGAGACAATAGTAACAGTTGGGTCAAGCAACAAACTGATCAAAAAGTTCAATTTAAACCTTAGGAATGTTCTCTCCATAGGAGGCTTTGAAAATCTCTGCATTATTCCTGTTTTGAAAATCTTTGAAAAAATTCTGGATTGCCCATATATGAGGCTGTAGCTGGTGCACAGAACTGTGGGCTTGTCCAGGAAAGACCAAAAAAACAACAACAACAACAACAACAAAACTAAACTTCCAATTCTGGATGACAATAAGACTCAGTCTAAGCAGGAAGCAAAGACTAAGTCAACACTGTAAGATGCCTAGGCTTTGAAGATGTGTCACAGCATGCCCATGAAGCTGTTCTCAAAGGTAAGGAGACATTGATTCCAAGGATTTAAGGAGATATCTGCAATCATAAGGTAATGCAGATTTGAAAGCATTTTGAATTTACATTAAATAAATTACCACTAAGTCAACTGAGCAGAGACTTCAGTTGCCATGTACAACAAAATATAGAATTAGATCAGAAAAATCACTAAATATACTTTATTAATAACAGAAATAAATAACAATGAACACTAGAAGCAGCAGATTCTGAATTCCAGGATTATCACATGATACTATTTAAAATGTGCAATTTTCAATGAAATATTATAAAACATGCAAAGAAATAAGAAATGATGATCCATGCATAGGGAAAAAATACAAGCAGTCAGCCAGAATGATTTGTAAATAAAGTCAAACATTTAACTCACTAGAGAGATAATTAATTAAGATCTTTTAAATATGTTCAGAGAGCTAAAAGAAACCATGTCAAAGAACTGAAGGAAATTAGGAGAATGATATCTCTCCAAATAGAGAATATCATTAAATATTTAGAAATTATAAAAAGGAACAAAATATAAATTCTGGAGTTGAAAACACAGTCATTGCAATTGTTAAAAAAAAAAGGATTTAACAGCAATTTGAGCTAGTGGAAGAAAGAATTATCAAACTTAAGGATGGACCAATTGAGATTGCTCAGTATGAGGGACAAAAAGAAACAAGAAAAAGAAAAGTCAGCAGAGTGTCAGAGGTCTGTGGAAGGCTATCAGAGACAACACATACATGTTGAACGTCTCGAGAGTAAGGAAAACTGACAGAAAGAATATATGAAGAAATAATGGCTGAGGGATTCTCAACATGATTAATAACTGCTTCTAATTAGAAACCAGAGTCTAGAAGAATAGAGAATGCATATTCTAAGTGCTGAAAAAACAATAATTCTATATCTAGCAAAATAATTATTCAAAAGCAAAGAAGAAATTATCCTCAGATAAGCAAAACAAGAGAATTCTTCATTAGCAGATCTGTCTTTTGAGAAATAATAAAGGGAGTTATTCAGGCTAAAATGAAAAGAAAATAGATGTAAATCAAATCCACATGAAAGCATAAAGAGTACTGGTAAAGATAACTATGTAAGTATATATAAAGCCAGTACACAGGGATTTTGTTTGAAACACTTCTTTCTCCTATATTACTTAAAAGACAACGACATGAAGTAGTAATTATACATCCGTGTTGATGTGCATGCAAGTTAAAAGTTACAATTTGTACAAAACACTGGGATACAATGAGCTATATAGTAGCAAAGTTTTTTATAAAATATAATAAGCTGACATCAACCTGAACTAAATCCTTATAAATTAATATGGTAATTGCCCAAGGAGGATGCAAGGGTGGGAGGGATGGTTTGAGAGTTTAAGATTAGCAGATACAAACTCTTATTTATAGAATGGATAAACAAGAAAGTCTTACTGTACAGAACAGGGAACTATATTCAATATCCTGTAATAAACCATAATGGAAAGGACTATGAAGAATACATATATATATGTATATATATATATATATATATATATAACAGAATCACTTTGCTGTATGGCAGAAATTAACACAACATAGTAAATCAACTATACAACAGATTTTTTAAAATATGTTAATTGTAATCCCCAAGAAAGTCACTGAATTTTTCTAAAAAATTTTTATTATTTTAAAATATATAAACATATGGGCTTCTATGATAGCTCAGTTGATAAAGAATCCGCCTGCAATTCAGGAGACCCTGGTTCAATTCCTGGGTCAGGAAGATCCCTGGAGAAGGGATAGGCTACCCACTTCAGTATTCTTAGGCTTCCCATGTGGCTCAGCTGGTAAAGAATCCACCTGCAATGAGGGAGATCTGGGTTGGTATCCCTGGGTTGGGGAGTTTCCCTGGAGAAGGGAAAGGCTACCTACTCCAGTATTCTGACCTGGAGAATTCCATGGACTGTAGAGTCCATGGGGTCGCAAAAAGTCGGACACAGCTGAGCCACTTTCACTTTCATGTTATTGTTGTTCAGATGCCAAGTTGTGTACAAATCATACTACTGATCATAAAAGGTGACAGTAATGAAGGAAGAAAAGAATGAAAATATATGTCAGAAAAAAGCAAAATGGCCCATAAAAATCCTACCTCATTAGTGATTACATTAAATGTCAACATACTGAACACTCCAATTAGATGACAAATGTTGCAGGATGAATTTAAATTTAAAATTTGGCTAATTATACACTAGGTACAACAGACAAATGTTTGATTTGAGCTTGAATTTAAATATAAACAAAGGCTGAAAATAGAAAAATTGTACCAAAAAAGTATAGGAAGGATATAAAATTATACCATGAAAATAGTAATGAAAGAAGACTGGAATGACTAAAGTAACATTAGACAAGACATAGTTTCAGACAAAATTTTTACTAAAGACAAAACAGACATATTATAAGAATATACATACCTAACAAGAAGTACAATTTGATAGGAGAAATAGATAATTTCACAGTAATGATTGGAGACTTTAATATCCTACACTTAATAATAAATAGACTAGGCAGAAGATCTACATAGGAACAAAAGAGTTGAACACCTTAAGCTGTGAAATTAGTGTATGACCCATCTAGTTTTCTATCTGATGCATTCCACAACATAGATGAGACTTGGAAGCATGATGCTAAGTGAAAGAACTCAGAAACGATGGCTACATATTTGTATGAACTGTGCCCAGCAGTAATATCCATAGAGACAGAAAGTTTATTAGTGGTTGCCAGGGGCTGAGAGGACCAAGATGAAGAGGTGGTTTCTTTGGAGGTGGTGAAAATATTCTGGAATCAGATAGCAGTGATAGTTTCATAACTTTGTGAATACACTAAAACTCACAAACTGTATAAAGGATGAATTTTTAATATATGAATTATTTGTTATTGTTCAGTTGCTCAGTGATGTCTGATTCTTTTTGACCCCATGGACTGCATCACAGCAGGCTTCCCTGTCCTTCACCATCTCCTGGAGTTTGCTTAAACTCATGTCCATTGAGTCACTGATGCCATCCGACCATCTCGTCCTCTGTCCTCTGCTTCTCTCCTGCCTTCAATCTTTCCCAGCATTTAGCTTGGATGAGAATTTAATGTATGAAGTATTTTACTTTGCCTTCATTTAAACATACCATTTTCTTTTATTTTTAAAAATATTAAATAATTGTTTTAGTTTTCCAATGCTAACTTAATACAGAGCCACAAATGCAACTGGCTGAAAAACAGAACACATTTATTTTCTCAAAATCCTCTAAGTCAGAAGTGTAAGTCCTCTGTTTAGAGTTGCACAAAGCTGGGAAGGAGTTGTCAGCAAGGTTGAGTTTCTTGAAGTTTGCTAGGAGAATCTGTATTCAAGTTTATTAAAGCTGTAGGCTGTATGAAGTTGCTTGTAGTTGCAATACTGAATTTCTTGTTTCCTTACAGATGGTCAGCAGAAGCCTCTTAGCTTCCTAAGGTCACCTAAATTCTTTGTCACATTACCCCTTTATCTTCAAAGCCAGCAAAGCTGGGTGGAGTTCTCAAGCTTTGAAGCCCCGTGATTCCTACTTCTCCTGAATCTCTTATGTCTCCAGGTGAAGAATGTACTCTGCTTCTAAGGGTTGATATAATTAGATTGACTTACCCAGATAAACCAGGATAATCTCCCTGTTTTAAAGTACTAATCTCAGTGTGATCTAGAAAATCCCTTTGGGTAATATAATCACAGGTATTGAGGATTAGGGCATGGGTATCTTTGAATCCAAGGCCATTCTTCAGCATACCTTCAAGAGTTATAAATAATTTGTAAAGAAATGGAAAAATTGGCTCTTAGTGATCAGTTTCAACTGCATCAGGAAATTACATAACAATGAATACATATTTATTATATCTGATCATATTAATCAAATTGTTTAAGCCATTTTTATTTGTAAGACAAGATTATTTCTAAGAAATTAATGTTAAAGGAATCCACTATCAGGATTACAAAATTTTATCCTATATCCTTTGAAGTTTATGAGAATGAAAATTTACACAAAAACACACTATTTTATATAATTGAGGCACATAAAATTTTCCCTTTTTCCGTTTTAACTGTTATATTTAAACTACTCTCATTGTTAAACGTGTTTCTTTTTGTTAGATGTTATTCATATATCTTTCTCATTACTTAATTTTCTATTTTCAGCTATTTTTTTCAAAATTGTCTGTAGCATAGCCATTAAAAAACATGACTTCTAAAGATAAAAATACATAGACTTGAATTTTAGCTTCACTGTTAATTAGTAAAATGGCTTGGCCAAATGAATTTTGGTATATCAACTTTCTCTTCTTTAAAGTACGGATCATATATCACCTATCTCAGAGGGTAATATAATTAAGTAAGTTTAATACAGATAAAGCAACCCTTACAAACACTGTGTTTTATATGATCATATTGTTTTAGATGTTTGCCATATGCACACTCAGAACATATAATTATTAAGTTGTATTTACTTTTTCAATTTTTAGAATAAATTAGAATTTAGAATAAATTTAGAATTTTTAGAATTCAATTTTATTTTTTCAGTGTTTAGAATAAATCTGAGTCCCTTTTTAATGCTGGGTTTATCTTGCTCACAATGATTGTATTTATTGATATAATGATTATATCTACTGACTTCTCTCTCTTATCGAGGATGGAAAACTATTGACTCTATTTTCTTCCCTCATTTTATGGGGTTAGTTATATTGTTTTGTTCTAATGCTATTTCTTTACTTGTTAACAAATTTTACATTATTTATATTACTTCAGGAAACAGGTACTGTTTATTGTATCAAATATCAATTACATAAATATTTTGAGTAACATATATATAGCCAGATACTTATTTTTAGTTTTGATAGGTTAATAAAATTCAAGTCATTCAATTAGCAAAAGACTTTCTGATCCACCTTCCTCAGAAGTGCCAGCCTATCTGACACCAGTTAAACAGGCAGTTTCCATGCAAGTCAATTTCACCATGACCTCAACAAGAGAATTTTTTATTCATAGGTTGAGACAAAGTTCATCTGACCTTTTGAAGTAGAGATCCCTATGAAGGAAAATCCTTGTCATCATGATGTTAAAAAAAGAAAAACTTTTTTCATTAAACTGGCAGAAATATTAGTAATTTAATGTTAATTTCTCAAACACAATAAATAAAAAGTAGTTTTACTTGATTATCTTGATCAATAACATGTGACTTTTTTATTTCAAGTTGAATGCCTACTTAAAATGATGAAGGGATTGCCACTTAGAAGGCAATTAAAAAGATGATGATATATTTCAAACACTAAAATTTTATTTCTATGTACCATAAATGCAAAATGACTTGCAAAGTGACCTCTTTGGTACTTCTTTAGAATTAAATATTTTATATTTATAGTACTTTGTGCTGAATAGAAAAATGAACATATTACCTAGGCAACTATATTTACTTTTATTTGATTACAGTATATTTTTTCTATTTTTATGAATATGTATTTATATTTTTCAGGTTAAAGTATACTTGTAGGTCAATTTTCTCACTACTTTTATAAGAAAGTGATTTAAAAATTCAGCATGAGTTTCTGTAATACATAATGTTGCATAAAACAGCTTTAAAGATAAATAGAATTTTGGCTTATTCAGCCTTATTATCACACTATGGAGGAGTCTGTTGCTCAGACTGGATCTTAAGGAAAAAATAAGAAGGTGGTAATTTCATATACTATGTTTCCAACCTTCATATTTGATCCTGAATTATCCTAAGGCCTCTTATGATAAGAGTGTAAAAAACATACTTTCTCACTTAACTGATTTCTCATTGTGCCTTATACTTCTTGTTCCTACTTCATCAAAACTTAACTATTCCCATGCCACTGTTTCTAAACCAAAAGTAATGTATAGATTCAACTTAAAAGAAAACAATTTTATTGGCCCTGAAACTGGCTTAAATGATTTTCATTTCAATGATACTGAATCTATACAAATTTAAAACTAAATATAAACTATGGTGATATTCCTACAAATTTTTAAGACATCTTATATTATATTGCACTATTGTTGATTAACAATATTGTAATGATCTCAGATGTACAGGAAAGTAATTCAATTATACTTGTATCTATTCTTTTTCAAATTATTTTCCCATTTAGATTGCTATATAATATTAAGTAGAGTTCCCTGTGTTATACTGTAGGTCTTTTTTGTTTATCCATTTTTAATGTAGCAGTGTGTGAATGTCAATCATAAGCTCCCTAAATATCCCTATCCCCACCCATCCCTCATGCTAACTGTAAGTTCATTTTCTAAGTCTGTGAATCTGCTTCTGTCTTGTAAGTAATTCATCTGTATTGTTTCTTTTTGGATTTCACTTATAAGTGATATGATATTTCTCTTTCTCTGTCTGACTTATTTCACTCAGTATGACAATCTCTCAGTCTGTCTATCTTGCTGCAAATGGCATTATTTCATTCTTTTTAATGGGTTAGGAATATTCCATTGTTTATATGTGCCATGTCTTCATAATCCATTCCTCTGTTGATGCACATTTTGGTTGCTTCCATGTCTGGCTATTGTAAACAGTGCTGCAATGAATACTGTGTTGCGTGTATCCTTTCAGATCATGATTTTCTCCAGATATATGCCTGAGTGGGATTCCAGGTTCATGTGCTAGCTCTGTTTTTAGATTTTAAGGAATCTTCATACTGTTCTACATAGTGGCTGTACCAATTTACATTCTCACCAACAGCGTAGGAGGGTTCCCTGCTCTCCACACCCTCTCTGGCATTTATAGTCTGTGAATTTTTGAATGATAGCTCTTTGACTGGTAAGAGGTGCTATCATATTATAGTTTTGATTTATATTTCTCTAATAATTAATGATGTTGAACATCTTTTCATGTGCCTCTTGGCCATCTGTATGTTTTCTTTGGAGAAATGTCTAATTAGGTATTCTGCCCATTTTTTCATGGAGTTGTTTGTTGTGATGATTTTAAGCCACATTAGCTATTTATTCTTAAATTCATTGATGTGGTGCATCACACTGATTTATTTACATATATTGAAGAATGCTTGCATCCCTGGGATAAATCCCACTTGATCATGGCATATGATCCTTTTAATGTACTGTTAGATTCCAATTCCTAGTACTTCGTTGAGGATTTGGGTATACATTCACCAGTGAAATTAGCCTGTAATTTTTTTGTGTGTGTGGTATCTTTGTGTGGTTTGAGAACCAGGGTCATGGTGCCCTCATAGAATGAGTTTGGGAGTTTTTCTTACTCTGAAATTTTTTGGAACAGCTTCAGAAAGATAAAATGTTTGATGGGATTCACCCATAAAGTCA
This sequence comes from Giraffa tippelskirchi, assembly GCF_054371585.1. Lineage (NCBI taxonomy): Eukaryota > Metazoa > Chordata > Mammalia > Artiodactyla > Giraffidae > Giraffa > Giraffa tippelskirchi. The sequence goes on along the minus strand of NC_137282.1, from coordinate 40,244,383 downwards.
TCAGATCCTGGACTTTTGTTTGCTGGGAGTTTTTAAATCACAGTCTCAATTACAGTGCTTGTGATTGGTCTGTTCATATTTTCTATTTCTTCTAGGTTCAGTCTTGGGAGATTGTACCAACAAAATATTTTAAAAGATTTAATTGCAAAGAAATTGCAAACCAATATAATTCCAATTAATATCAATTTCATGTATAGAAATTATTTCTGAAAATTTCTGAGGTTAATTGCTTCTCTTAATATTAATGCACTATTGATTTATGCAGAAAGTTCATTGAGTCTAGCATTCATATACAGACTATATCAATGGCACATTTCCAAAATTTTTAGTTATATTTATTAAAATTTATTTATTAAGAATACTTTGGTTTTATGTATATTATCATATGTGAAACAGAACACCATTCCATGTTCGATGCATGAGACAAATGCTCAGGGCTGGGGCAATGGGATGACCCAGAGGGATGGGATGGGGAGGGAGGTGGGAGGGGGGTCCAGGAAGGGGAACACATGTAAACCCATGGTTGATTCATGTCAATGTATGGCAAAAACTACTACAATATTGTAAAGTAATTAGCCCCAAACTAAAATAAATGAATTTATTAAAAAAAATAATAAAAAAATAAATAAAAAAAATTAAAAAAAAGAATACTTTGGTTTTATTTTCCCATTAACTCATGTAATATAGTACAACTTAGTATAAAATACCTACATAATTGGTTACAACAGGTAGTAACCTGTTGTTACAGGTTACAGATTGTAACACAGATAAGCTAGAATAATTCTATTACTTTTGGATTGTACTGAAATGAACATAATTGAAATAATTAACTTGACTTATAGATATTTCCATCTGAAGTGTTGTCTTCTGCCACCTGGTGGTGGGTGGGTTAGTTTGAGACACACTGAACTATACCACAATAAACTGTGGAAAATTCTGAAAGAGATGGGAATACCACACCACCTGACCTGTCTCTTGAGAAACCTGTATGCAGATCAGGAAGCAACAGTTAGAACTGGACATGGAACAACAGACTGGTTCCAAATAGGAAAAGGAGTACGTCAAGGCTGTATATTGTCACCCTGCTTATTTAAATTATGCAGAGTATATCATGAGAAACGCTGGGCTGGAAGAAGCACAAGCTGGAATCAAGATTGTTGGGAGAAATATCAATAACCTCAGATATGCAGATGACACCTCCCTTATGGCAGAAAGTGAAGAGAAACTAAAAAGCCTCTTGATGAAAGTGAAAGAGGAGAGTGAAAAAGTTGGCTTAAAGCTCAACATTCAGAAAACTAAGATCATGGCATCTGGTCCCATCACTTCATGGGAAATAGATGAGGAAATAGTGGAAACAGTGGCTGACTTTATTTTTTTGGGCTCCAAAATCACTGTAGATGGTGATTGTAGCCATGAAATTAAAAGACACTTACTCCTTGGAAGGAAATTTATGACCAATCTAGATAACATATTTAAAAACAGAGACATTACTTTGCCAACAAGGTCTGTCTAGTCAAGGCTATGGTTTTTCCAGTGGTCATGTATGGATGTGAGAGTTGGACGGTGAAGAAAGCTGAGCGCCGCAGAATTGATGCTTTTGAACTGTGGTGTTGCAGAAGACTCTTGAGAGTCTCTTGAACTGCAAAGAGATCCAACCAGTCTATCCTAAAGGAGATCAGTCCTGTGTGTTCATTGGAAGGACTGATGTTGAAGCTGAAACTTCAATACTTTGGCCACCTGATGCGAAGAGTTGACTCATTGGAAAAGACCCTAATGCTGGGTAGGATTGGGGGCAGGAGGAGAAGGGAATGACAGAGGATGAGATGGCTGGATGGCATCACCGACTCGATGGACATGAGTTTGGGTAAACTCTGGGAGTTGTTGATGGACAGGGAGGCCTGGCGTGCTGCGCTTCATGGGGTTGCAAAGAGTCAGGCACAACTGAGCGACTGAACTGATCTGAACTGAACTATCTAGAACACCAATCAAAACTTGGTATGGATTCTACTCTGCCATTTCCTCCTCTGTTATAATATATGAGTTTCTTACCATTATACATATAACTTAAAAAGTCAATGTAAACCTGAAAAGATTTAATCCCAGAGAAACCTGAATATAAACACACACAGGCAATTATATATAGTGGGCGTGTGTATGTGTATAGTCTCTGGCACAATGTATATCGTCTTTGGCACAAAGCAAGCACTTGACAATTGGTAGAAACTTTTATTTCTATTACTACATAAAAATGAATAGCAATGTTGTTGATTAGATAAGTATCCTTCCAACAATAATAATTTGCAAAATTTACCCCTTCCAGAGAACAAAATACTGCAATAGAATTAAACTATGAGAATCCTTAAGGGTAATTGCAAGACTTTCAAATAATTCTACAAGGGAGGTATGTTATTTAGGTTTGTATTAAGCTCTATTTACATTACACTGGAGCAATTGTGTCTATTCTACATCTAGTTAGTTCTGTGGTTCTATTAAATATAACATTTGAGTGTGGATGTTGTTTTTTTAAATGATGTAGACTTTTGCGTATCAGTGAATGTTCAATTTTCACTGTGGCAATAGGCAGCTATACTAAAGAGTGGAATTTCTTTCATGGTATTTTCTTTCTTTCTTCCTTGGTATTTTAAACTGATCCTTACTCATATAACATAAATTGACATTTTGCTGTGCATCAAAAAACTGTTATGGCTTTATTTGCAAGACTAGTATCCCTATTTCACTTTACATAATTTCAGTTTCATATGCACATGGTGTATAGTAATATCAAATGCCATCATTTCCAAAAAAATGATGCTCAGTTTTACTGAGAATTGTATTTTAATGTTTATATCTCAACATAATCTGACACAGTGAACTGCTATGAAATATGCTCCTAAAATGAACATCTCTATGGAAAGTTAAGGTGTAATTCAAACAGATATAAGCTGATAACTTTTTATATCTAGCACTCATATATTTCAAAGACTAAAAAGAAATTTGGAGGTTAATCTTAGGCTTCAAGATAATATGCATTCATGTTGAAGCTATCAAACAATTATAACTCTTTAAGACATTTTGTCTTTTGTGATTGTGGACCATTTGGTCAAACCAAGCTTCCTCCAGAAAACCTAGACAACACAGAGGAAAAAAATTATATATTTTTTTAATCTGCTTAAAAACATCAGAAGGTTTGAAAGGCTACAATACCAGAGAAAAGGAAAGTCTAGAAATGGCAGGCCAACATTGGGTGCCTACATTCTCCTTAACAAAATCACCATATCTAAACTTGGAGGAGAACTTGAGAAATTAAGTTTCTCTGAGCTAAGTACAAAAATTGAAGTTCTGGGCTGCAAAAATAAAGGGACTCTGGTAAAAACAAATTTAGTTGGTTTTGAGAGCCAGTTCCATAGGTACACAAAGAGTTAGCAACAGGACTCAAATCAAGTCACGCTGTCTTTGCATTAATATGACAAGCTCATAGCTTTACTGCTAGACATAAATGATACATTCTCTCATGAAGAAGAGGATTTTTTTGGAGGGCTGGGTCCAAGATGGTGGTATAAGAATAGCCTGAACTCACTTCTTCCTGGGAACATGGGGAATCTAACTTTTAAATAAACAGTTTCTCCTGAGGGAGAACTTAGGGTTGATTGAACTGCTTCTGTACAACAAATGATAGCAGAACCAGAGAGATGGATAGGAGAGACAGAGACCATATCAGGACCTGCAGTAGGGAGAAATATCACTGAGGGGCTTGCACACAGACTCACCTGCCATAAGTACAGTCAAAAACACAGCAATTTAAAAGGCACCTACACTATATGTGAGGAAACCTACTTATTAAGTCTAAAAATGTCTGCTAAATGAGCAGGAAACTGCTGGAACTCACTCCAGAGTTGGAGGCACGGGAGAGTACCATTTTTTGCCTGCCCCCTACCTTGATAGAATGGACAGAAAAAAAAATGTCTAGGCAATCTTATAGGTCTGCCAGGGCTATTCCAGCATACCCCAGGTCCCTGGCCCACACCAGCTCCAGCCATTCTGTCACTGTGGGCCAGGGACAGAGCTGAGGGACTCCTGGTCCATTACTTCTCTAGCTTCAGTCAGGCTGCCAGAGGCAACCAGCACATGAGTCTACATCAAGGACAATCCTACATAAGGCTGTGCCTTCAAGTAGTTTTGCCTAATTCATAGTAAATTAGGCACAGACACAGAAAATTTTTAAAAATGAGGAAAAAGAGGAATATGCTCCAAATGAATGAACAAGATAAAACTCCAAGCAGCAAGGGGGGAAAAAACTAAAAAAAACAGATGAGGTTACATCAAACTCAAACCCTTTTGCACAGCAAAGGAATCCAGCAATAAACAAAAAGGCAACCTACTGAATGGAAGAAGTTATTTGCAAATTATATGTCTGATAATGGGTTAATATCCAAAATATATAAAGAACACATATAACTCAATATCAGAAAACAAACAAACAACAACAGCAAAAAAAGCCCAACAATCTAATTAAAGATTTGGCAGAGGATCTGAACAGAAGACATACCAATGGCCAAGTGGCACATGAAAGATGCTCAACATAACTAATGATTAGGGAAATTCAAATAAAAATCACAATGAGATGACACCTCACACCTGTTCAGAATGTCTATCATTAAAAAGAACACAAATAACAAATGGTGGCAAAAATGTAGAGAAAAGAGAGCACTTGTACACTGTTGGTGGGAACTTACATTGTTGAAGCCATTATGGAAAACAATATGGGGGTTCCACAATCATTTAAAAATAGAGATACCATATAATCAAGCAATTCCCCTTCTGAGTATCTACATAAAGAGAACAAAAACACTAATTTGAAAAGATATATGCACCTTAGATTAATTGAAGCATTGTTTAAATAGCAATATATGGAAGCAACTTAAGAGTCCACTGGTAGATAAAAGGATAAAGAAAATATTTAAATCTATAATGGACTATTACTCAGCCATAAAGAAGAATGAAATCTTGCCATTTTCAATAACATGGACTCCTAGAGGGTATTATGCTTCATGAAATAAGTCAAACAGAAAGGTAAATGTCATATGATTTCACTTATATGAGAAATCTGAAAAACAAAGCAAATGAACAAAGGAAACAAAACAGAAGCAGCCTCATAAAAACAGATTATGAGCTGGGAATTGACAGATGAAAGGGGCATGGGAGGAGAGCCAAAATGTTCCAAGGAGATTAAAAGGTAAAAATTTCTAATTATAAAATAAATAAGTCAAAGGAATGTAATATACAGCATAGGAAATATAGTCAATAATATTTTAATAACTTTGGTGAAAGATGGTAATTAGGTGCTGCATTGTTTTGGTGATCATTTTTATATATGAAAATATTGAATAATTATGTGGTACACCTGAAACATATAATATTGCAAATCAATTCTATGTCAATAAAAATAAAACCAAGCTTTAAGAATTATCATTATAATTTTTCACCCAAAATGATAAAAATTTGATAAATAAAAGTTTTTAAATGTTTGATCTATAACTTGGAGAAAATTAGATTATAGATTAGGACAAGTATGTGTGATTGTTACAGCCAAAAAAAAATTTTAATGTATAAAATATGAGTAAAAGACTAGAAAAATAAACAACGATAATTTTGGAAATAAAGACAAAAATTACTAATTGAAATTAAAACTCAGAATTGAGATTTCCCTGACAGTCTAGTGGTTAAGACTCCACACTTCCACTACAGAGGGCACAGGTTAGGTCCCTGATCAGGAAACTAAAATTCTCACATGCTGCAGACTATGACCAAAAAAATCCCCACCCCACCCCCAAATCTTAATATTCATTTAAGCACATCTAAATAGATACTTTATATCACAGTTTTGAAAATATTTGGGAAGGAAAGTTTTTAAGATTTGTATATTAAACACTAAATTATTTTGTATTAATGGAGTTAGATGTATATACATTTTTCTCCAATAGATATTCCATTCCTATAGTTTAGATGTTTTCTAATGCAAACATTCCATTAAACAAAATGATCAGAAAAACCTGCATTAATCACATGCTTATGTGGTTTAAGCTCTTTACACTCTCTCCCCACCCCCCTTATTTTTCTCTATTATACACAAACAGAACTGTACTAATATAACTGTCTGCAAAACATACTCATATATTTTAATACTTAAGTTTGAGGCAGTCCATTGTGAATCCATTCCTCATCACATCATTATAATAACCAGATGATAAGAAATCCATTTCAGTTCTACAGCATTATTGGGTAAATAAAGATGGACCAAATGTGAAATTATGTGGATTTAACAAAGTCATAATTTTAAAGTGAAGTGAAGGATAGTGATATTCATTAAAGTAATCCATTATATAACTGTAAGACACCTAAAGCTTTTCCAATGAACATGGAGAAATTGGAACCCAGGATACTGGCTGAGATCTTTTGAAGTTAATTTAAAAACAACAAAACTAAGAAAATCTTTTGATTCAGGAAATTCCACCTGTTATTAATGAAGAGCTTCAGTTCTACTGGCCCATTATTTCTATATTTGTCTATAGGAGTTTGAAGTAAAAGATGATTTATATATTTGTGGATATAATTTGCCTATAGTCCTTTACTCAAAGCATTTTTATAGTTAGTTATGCTATATTTATAGGCATCTAGTTACCCATTTTATTTTTGAAAACATTAAAATGAACAATGAGTTCCTTTGCTGAAACAAGAATCCTAGGCCCAGTTGAACAATCTTTCTGTGTCCTTGAACAAGTAACTTAATAGATCTGAGCCAAAAATTTTTTTATCTGCAATATGAGAGACTTCTGTCTAGCTATAAAATTTTATCACCGTGAGGCAAGTCATGTGATGCTTTCTGCCTCCTCAGCAAGTTGCTTGATATTGTATTTTATATTCACTTATAATTCAGATGTTTACTGTGATGAAATTGAACATTTAATGCTTCAATTCAACTTCGCAAAATATGTTACAAAACGAAGTGAGCCACTTACTATAAAACAAGAAAAATAAATTATCCTTTTGATGACTATTTGTATCATCTATAGTTAGTCACATAAGTGATAGTGTAGTATCCATATAGTGCATTAACTGTGGATAAACTAAGTTTACCAAACTCAAAATTTGGTTTTGTATTCTGACAACTGCTACTGTGCTGAGATGTTGCCTGGGGACAAATTACAGCATTTGGAGTTTCATATTGTCTATAATATTGTCTAAAATGAAGGAATATTACATACCAAGCTTATCATTGCCGTGATGACTTCCTGCTTTCTGAATTAAATTAGGATTATAGCTGATATTGAAAGTAATAAAAGAGAAACCTCAATGCTTCCATAAAATAACTACTAATGTATACTCAACAGTAATGAAAATTTAAAAAAAAAGACTATTAAGATTTGTAAAATATAAGCTATCAATCAAAAAACCCAATAATTCCTGAAAGTTCCTACCTCTGACAAAGGAAAGGAAAAAGGAAAGCTAGAAGTCATTCATCTGTCAACTACTGTGACTTTGGATATCAAGCTCTGAGTAACACTGTTGCTTTTAAACACTATGTTGGAGAAAATTTTAGACTAGTTTTTAATTTGATAACAGCATTTATTTTGATCTGATGCCTCAAGATGAAACACCCACTTCTACTTTGATAAACTGGAGACTATTTAAAAGAGAATATCTATTATGTATTGATTATTCTGAAACACCACAGCTTTAGATGAAATTTAAGCCTGAGAAGGAAGGAAAAAGATAAACAACAGCAACAACAAGAATATTATAGCAATTTCAGAAGCATTATAGATATACCTGACTTTCCAATTTATAGACTTTTGTTTTAAATATTAGATGTGTGTCTTGAAAGTTAGCTACTTGTTTGTTTTCTCTGCTTACTCTTATCAGTGCCAGTTTAATACAGGTCAAGAATGGTTTCTAAAAGATTTAAGTCACAATGGTGATAGACTCTCCAAAAATAAAACAAGATGAAAATTTTGATATATGAAACTACACATAAAAGAACTGATCACTAAAATTATTGATCAATCATGAGTTTGTTTTATACACAGTAATCTATAAATAAATAATATTAACAATAGTTTAAAGGTAGAATGATAGGACTTAAAGTATCCTTGAGAATGATCCAAGTGCGTTTTATAATTCTGTGACAGATGCTTATTAACTACTTTTACAAAGCTGTGTGAGCACCTGGGATGTAGAGATAACTTGTAAAACAATGACTGTTAGATTAAATTGTCTAAAAAGGTTAGTGAGTCAATTATTTGGGAGATTATGTATTTATTGCAGTATTGTTTACAATATTATATTAGCTTCAGATATACAACATAATGATTCAATTTTTTTTAGTTTGCACTCCATTTAAAGTTATAAAATATTGCCTATATTCCCTATACAATTTACCCTTGTAACATTTATCTTAAAGATGATCATTTGTATAATTTAATAACAATTTTAAACAAAATTTCATATTGGAACTGAAATAGTTCAGTCGATTTTAAGAATATGGATGTCACATTGGGGGAAATGAGTTAATTATATTTGTAAATTTATTGTCATAAATACCATAATAGGAAGAGTCTTAGGTATTATCCTTTAGCAAGTATATCTGCTTATGTATGGGTCTAAAATGATTATAGCAGATATTGCTGATGGAATGATCTGTATCGTTTCATTCCACCTCTTACATTCAGCTACAGGTGTCATACCCATTCTGGAAGGCAGACAGCACAAGTTTCATTACCACATTCCTCTGATTTTCTTTTTGTGAGTTTTCTTTGGCCACAGAGCAGCTTGTAGGTAGGAAAGTATAACTTCAATAAAGTGTCAGGAAAGTGATGTTCAGGGGCAACTCTTAGCCCGTGAAAGATAAGAGGATACATCTTCTAATCCTCTCATCTTAAAAAGAGACTGTTCTGAAGTATGACCCACGTGATTTTCAGGATAACCCAAACAGGTCTGTGCCCAGTTACTCTCAATAGGAATTCATTCACTGACACACTTTACTGGTAACCAATGGAGTTTCTTTCTCAGCACTCCCTCCTTCTCCTGCCCTTCCTGAAAGCAAACTTTGTTGTTCAGTGCTACATTGTGTCCAACTCTTTGCTACCCCCAAGGATTGCTGCATGCCAGGTTTCCCTGTCCTTCACCTGGAGTTTGGTCAGATTCATGTCTGCTGGTTTGGTGATGTCGTCCAACCATCTCATTCTTGGTCACCACCTTCTCCTCCTGCTCTGTCTTTCCCAGCATCAGGATCCTTTCCAATGAATCGGCTCTTTGCCTCAGGCAGTCAAAATATTGGAGCTTCAGCTTCAGCATCAGTCCTTCCAATGAATATTCAGGGCTGGCTTCCTAAACAAACTACCTGCACACAAATCTTTGTCTTATGATTGCTTTTGGGAGAACCTAAACTAAAGAAGTAGGGTTTATATACTAAAGGAGAAGTTGTGTGTGTATGTGTTTCAGCTACACTATGTAACAAAATTTCTAAACTAGAAGTCTTAACAAATATTGTATATCTATTTTTTTGTCCTAACTTGCTATGCAATTTTTTCCAAGCCTTTTAAAGGTTTGGGTAATATACATCTTGAGCTTAAAAAAAAATAGAGTTCAGAAGTGGGGACAGTAGGAAAAGATGATCTCTAAAACTATCTGCAATTCAAAAGAATCACACACTCGAAAACCTCTTATCTGAAGAAATTAGGACATGTAGTGAAGAAGATAATTGAAACGTTTGGTTAAAACAGTGTATAAAAACAATACATTCACAACTTACACAGTTTGTTTTAAACCACATATATGTATTTTACTTCAAAATTCTTGTGTGTTTTAAAGAACTTTTGAGTGTGGGCTGCCTTATTTTCTTTATTTCATAAACCACACCTGCACTTTTGGAAATAATGTTAAAAGACAATTTAAAGACCCTGTTGATAGAGGTGCTAATTATTGCTTTAATGGCAATCATATTTTAATACATAATTTTATCATATAAACATGCTGTATACCTTTAAAAAAATGAAGACACTGATGAAGTAATTTCATGAAAGAATGCTTTCTGATTTTATATTTCCTCCAATATTTATCAAATGTATTTCCAATAATTAATTGAAAAGCATTTTGTGGCTTCTTGCTTATATCAGTCCTGTTGACATGGCTAAAATATAAATAAGGCAATTTATTTTTTGTATATTTCATTATTTTATATACTCAGATAATATAATTAATTTAACTGAGTAACAGATACGACTAAGAAAACACATCCATGCCTCTCTCTACTGACTCCTGATGAAGAGGCAGTGGGTGTGTGGGTAGTTGCAAGAGTTACCACCTAGATTAAAATTTCAATATACTATATTCTTTACTCCAAATAATTAAATCCAATAAATCTGTATTATTAGTGTTAGCTAAAGAGTTTGTGCTCTCTTAAGCTTCCACAACTTCAAGTGAGTTTCAAACCAAAAGTTAGCACGGCTTTAGCAGTCTTATGACCTAGAATCTTATAACCATCTAGATGCATAATTTCAATATATTGTGTTCTTTAGTCTGAATAATTTAATCCAATAAATCAGTTCTATGAGTTAATAGTATTTCTACTAACTTAAATTTCCAAATCTCCAAGTGTCAAAGCAAAAGTTAGCATGACTTTAGTAATCTTATAATTCAGGAAAATATATGAAGCATCCACATGAGGGGCCCTCAGTTGTATTTATGCTGATAAAAAGCCAAATATTCAACCGATATCTAACCTTCAAATGTTTTGAAATTTTGTGATAAATCACCCACTTTGGAAAATATCTAGTCACCCAAGATTCCAGGCGTATCATTAATGAACATTGAAACCCGGGCTTATACTTGAACAAGAAGATACTGAATAAGCAGTGCTCTGTGTTCTTTCCTATTTGCTCTGCTCAGTGAATCCAAAATGGTAACGGCAGATCTTAGCTGTTCTATCAACTGACTTTGAAGATTACAGTTTTGCACTACAGTCCATAAGAATAAGAATTTATAAGCTTAGTACTGAATGGTATGTAGCCATAAAATAGAATACATATGTAACTAATATAGCATGTCAAAACACAATACATGCTTTTGAAAAGATTGAGCAGAGTGATGAAAAGTCACAAGTATAAAGGAGTATATGTTTGTGTAAGTTGCAATTTGTGACATGGAGTCAGGATGAATGTCACTGAGAAAATGACATTTATCAAAGATTTGAAATTGCTGAAAAGGTATATTAGTAAAAATAGGTTAGACTATTCTTCAGTAACAATAAGGAGCCAAACCTCACAGGTTTAAGCCCAAAAGATTAAGGTCTCATTTGATACCCATTGCAGAATAACCTGCAGCTCTATTTTGCCTCAGTCTCGTCAGAACACAGCCTGACAACGCCTCTATAATATGGAACATAAAAATATGGATACATGGCAAATTGTGCACTGACTTGTAAAGTTTTCTAACAAAAGATGACATACAGTAATCTTGTTCCCATTTTATTGGCTGAAGCAAGTCATGTGTACAAGATAAACCTCAATGAAGCAGAAACATACAACCCTCCCATATGCTCTCAGGTGGGAAAAATCCATCTGTGCCCTGATGACCATCACTGAGAACAAGCAGTTCAGCCTCACACCCAGGGCCAGGACTCAGGTGAGGAGAGTTACACAATCACCTCAAGTGCAAAATGTGGGGAGGCACCGAAAATTCACTAATAATATTTTTAAAATATAATATTTTCAAAAAACTCAAAATTAATGCAAAAATCCATGATGAGCAAATACACACCTTTTAAATAAAGATGGGATAAATATACAGTTCTATGTAGAGTCATATTAGAGCCTGAGGCAAAAGAAGAGATAAACAATAGTTTCTATTTAAAATAGTGATAATTAGTTCATCATGAAAATTTTGTATTGATATCATTTATTTATAGTAATGAGTTAAATATTTTTAATTTTCATGATGGAGATTTGTGACACCACTGAAAATTTTGGAAAAAAAATAGATAACAAACATGTGCTTTGAAAAGACCCATATTCTAACAAAGGGCTTCCCAGGTGGCTCAGTGGAAAAGAACCTTCCTGTCAATGCAGGAGATGTAAGAGATGCAGGTTTGATCCCAGGGTTGGGAAGATCCAGGGCATGGGAACCTACTCCAGTATTTTTGCCTGGAGAATCCCATGGCCAGAGGAGCCCGGTGGGCTACAGGCCATGGGGTCACAGAGAGTCAGACACGACTGAGTGACTAAAACAACAACAACTGTATATTTTAGTCCTGAGACGTGAGGACTAAAATTTATTCACCTCATTCTAGACTTAGAGTGCATATTCCACAATAGTATTATCAAGGAAATTCTAAGTATAGTGCTTTAAAATATGTATTCAGGCTTCACATTTTCTAAACTTGAATCTTATTTTCATTTTTAAGGAGATTTTAAACAGTTGCTTAACTTTCTACTCTAGTTCAGCCTCACCTTATTTCTAAAACAAGGTTGCACATACTCATAAGGTCATTAAGAAGACATTTTGAAAAACATGCTTAGAACAATTTTAATAAATGGCTCCTACTGTGTAAGTATCCAATAAATACCATATGTTATTGATAGTTAAAAACAGAAAAAAGCATAATTTTTAATAAAGATAAAGTATATTAAAAGAAGCTTTGCAGGAGAGGAAACAAAACTGGATAGCATGAACATATATTTAATGAAACATTTGTATTGCTGTTTCTAAGATATTTGCGTTTGTATTTTAATGTATCTTCAGAGTACTCAAACATATAATTATTAAAATCCAGGCAAAAATAAGAATGCGATTCAATCAAAGCAAAATATGGAGAAGTCATTCAGACTCTTCAAATAGACATACAAATATTGACAGAGCAATTGAGCATAATTGGCATCACAGAATTCAAGGTAATAGGGCAAGTATAGAAAGTATAATAATAGAAGATTGTACCTTAATAATAATGCCAAAATTTGAATGTCCAATAAAAGGGATATTCAAAATAAAGAGGTACTAGATGCATTTTAGTTATGTGTGGTAGGAAGAATTACAGTAGTAAAGGAAAATCAGGTCACTGAGAAAATATTAGAACTATTGGTACAGGAAAAGGATCATATACAATACTTATATAGCTCAGTCTTAACAGTTCTGTATTTCTCAAAGGAAATGCCTTTGGCAGAGCAGTACAGAATAGTGAATGCCTTGTGCTTTATATTCAATTTTTCTATCAACAATGAATTATTTGGCTAAGTATCTGTCCAAAGGTTCTATACACTATCCTGCCATAGTCACACATGTTTAAACCAAAAGACCTTTCTATGCCACTTTGAATATGAATTCCTGTCAGAAAGTCAATAGGCCAGGCAGAAAGAGGATCAAATAAAATGAGGTGAGGGATAAAATGATAGTTTTCATTGGCAAAATAAAAAAAAAGCCCATCAAAATTCAATGAGGCTTGAGTCATTGTAAATGATTTGAAGGAAAGCTAACCCATCTGTTTCATTAAAAGTTGTTAATATAAAAGAAGGTCAGTTGAGTTTCCATTAGTGGCTACTTTGTGGATTACTTTATCCTTGAGAAAAATAAAGGGAAGAAAGGATCAGGTGGGAATGACTGTGGAGACTTGCCATGTCAGATAACTGAGAAAGTAAATTAGAAAAATATTTGAACCTAGTATGTAATTCATTAGTTAAAGTAACATTCAAAATGCTTTCAATTTACAACTTTGCTGGATACCTAAGTTGATAATATGGTCTAGACTCCAGGGTATTTTCTGTGTTTTCATTATTATTATTATTAATGATCATGTATGGAATACTTGGACTTCCTTGTTAGCTCAGATGGTAAAGAATCTGCTTGCAATGCAGGAGACTCAGGTTTGATCCCTGGGTCAGGAATATCCTCTGGAGAAGAGAATGGCTACCCACTCCAGTATTCTGGGCCTGGAGAATTTCATGGGAAGACCATGGAGTCATAAAGAGTCAGACATGACTGAGCAACTAACACTTTCACTTTCATAGAATATTTACAATTAGCAAGGTGTGCTAAATAATATATAAGCATTCATTTATTTGATGCTCAAAATTAGGGAAGAAATTTATGGCTTTCATCTTGCATTATAGAAATTTTAGCTTGAAGCATTGATAAGACTTTCACAAAGTTACACATTTAGTGAATGTGGAAGCACTGTTCTTATCACAGCTCTGAAGGGCATGTGTTATTTAAATGTTGTTACACATAATTTTCTGGAAAATATATCTATATTTCCTTCATGTCTTATGTATAATATGTGTATATGTTAATATACATGTATTATGTATCTATGTATATATCATCTATATGTGTGCTCAGTCGCTCAGCTGTATCCAACTCTCTGTGACCCCATGGACCACAGCCAGCCAGGCTACTCTGTCCATGGGATTTCCCAGGAAGGAATAATGCAGAGGGTTGCCATTCCCTTCTCCTGGGGATCTTCCCAACTCAGGGATTGAACCTGGGTCTCCTGCTTACTCAACAGCAAAGATCCTACACTACAACTCGTCTCTTCAAATATTCTTCTTTGGAGACCAAGAAAGTGTCATCCAAATAAATCTTCACACGGTAGATACTAACAAAGCAAGACAAACGCTGAGTGTTTTACTACTCACTAGAAGGATCTTCCAAATTAATCATATAGAACATTAGTACTCTGAGTTTAAGTGAGATCTTTAAAATTTTCTACAGTGGCTCACATATACTGTTGCAACCAGAAAGCTTTTGATTCTTAGTGGACCTGGAACTCTGCAAGGGGGAAATTGTTTCCAAAACTGGATCTCAAGCAGAGGGTGACATTTTCTAGAATTCTCCATCACTCAGAAAGTGCAGAATAAATGCCTTATTATGTTAGAGTAAATATACATTAAGAATATAACAGAATTGAAAGGATTTTACAGAATTACACAAGGAAAGCCAGAATTTCAGATAATATATTGAAGAAAATTGAAGTTGCCATGAACACTGGGATATTGTATGCCTGGACTATTATCAGTATTTAAGTCTCAAAGACAAAGTTTTGTTTTGTAATGCTTTTGTTATTATTGTTGATGCTAGTGATAACTACGGAGAAGGCCATGGCACCCCTACTCTCGCCTGGAAAATCCCATGGACGGAGGAGCCTGGTAGGCTACAGTCCATGAGGTCGCTAAGAGTCGGACACGACTGAGCAACTTCACTTTCACTTTTCACTTTCATGCACTGGAGAAGGAAATGGCAACCCACTCCAATATTCTTGCCTGGAGAATCCCGGGGACGGCGGAGCCTGGTGGGCTGCCGTCTATGGGGTCACACAGAGTCGGACACGACTGAAGCGACTCAGCAGCAGCAGTGATAACTAGTTAGGTTTTGTTTTGTTTTGTGTGTGTGTTTTTAGTTTATTATTTCAGCTTTTCCATATATCTTAGTTTTAGTTTTTGTCTTTGTAAATTCCCTAGCAAGTCTTGGTACAGATATATTTTTGACTTGTAAGGATCATGTCAGTGTAATGTATGTGTGTTTATGAAAACTCAGACTAACAGAATCTTTTGGAATAAGCTGATTTAACTATCTGTAGCCAGTGTAAATTTTAACTGATACACCCTTGAAACCTTGATATTCTATTGGATTCTTAAAAATAAAAAGATATTTTATGAATTGAAATCTCTGTATCATGCATGTACCATTGTATATTAATTATATGACCAACCTAGACAGCATATTAAAAAGCAGAGACATTACTTTGCCAACAAAGGTCTGTCTAGTCAAGGCTATGGTTTTTCCAGTGGTCATATATGTATGTGAGAGTTGGACTATAAAGAAAGCTGACCACCGAAGAATTGATGCTTTTGAACTGTGGTGTTGGAGAAGGCTCTTGAGAGTCCCTTGGACTGCAAGGAGATTCAACCAGTTGAATTGATTCAACCAATTCAATCAGATTCGCACCTGATGCGAAGAGCTGACTCACTGGAAATGACCCTGATGCTGGGAAAGATTGAGGGCAGGAGGAGAAGGGGATGACAGAGGATGAGATGGCTGGATGGCATCATCAACTCGATGGACATGGACAAGGAGTTGGTGATGGACTGGGAGGCCTGGCATGCTGCGGTTCATGGGGTCTCAAAGAGTCGGACACGACTGAGCAACTGAACTGAACTGAACTCACCACTGGACTATGAGTCCCCCAAATTTGGAGATCAAGTAATTAGTCATAAATAAATATCATTCTGACTTATAATATATATATTATTATATATCATATATTTATAATATTATAAGTATATAAAATTATATTTATAAATTAATTATAAAAATAAAATTATATAATATACATAAATGTAATGTATATAATTCATTACCTGAGTGATTGCATTAATTTCAACTTTGTTTTATAGAAAATGTTTAAGAGCATTAGGTATTTATGGATAAACCACTTAGCTTTTTATTAAACTATTAACACACAAACACAGAAAAAGGCAGCAATAATGATTATATATACTTGACAATTATGTATGCTCATTTTCTTATAAATTAGACATAAGATATGGTGAAGAAAGCTGAGCGCCGCAGAATTGATGCTTTTGAACTGTGGTGTTGGAGAAGACTTTTGAGAGTCCCTTGGACTGCAAGGAGATCCAATCAATCCATCCTAAAGGAGATCAGTCCTGTGTGTTCATTGGAAGGACTGATGTTGAAGCTGAAACTCCAATACTTTGGCCACCTCATGTGAAGAGTTGACTCACTGAAAAAGAGAGTAATGCTGGGAAGGATTGGGGGCAGGAGGAGAAGGGGACGACAGAGGATGAGATGGTTGGATGGCATCACTGACTCAATGGACATGGGTTTGGGTAAACTCTGGGAGCTGGTGATGGACAGGGAGGCCTGGCGTGCTGCAATTCATGGGGTTGCAATTCATGGGGTTGCAAAGAGTCAGACACGACTGAGCGACTGAACTGAACTGATTATGTTTTGAAACTATCCTGAATTTATAACTATGTTTATTAAATTTCTTATTATATAGATTGCTCAACTGGGCCACTTGATTTGGGGGAAGAAGGATATATATTAAATACTATGCATTTTAAGACATGTCGTATCTGACAGAAAATTTGCTCTATAGGATATGTGAACAAAGCACTGTTCTAATCGTGCGGTAGAGATTTTGAACCCATGCCCCCTTTTTGAAGTGTTGAAGCATCCAACACTTGTCAACATGCGGATGTTTATCAAGAGTGGCTTTGAATGGAAAAGCCATCATTCTCCCTTGCTTAAAATATGAAATCTATTGAAACTTATTCTTCCTAAACTTGGTCACTTGCTTGCCAAGTAAAATGTTCACATCAAAAAAGATAGAAAGTGAATACATTTATCAATATTAAAAGAAAAAAATAAAATTAAAATGTCCAAAATAAAGTTAAAAATTAGAAGGAATAAAATTCTAGAAATTAAATTGTATAAAAAAGAGAAAACTATATAATATCAATAGGAATGAGTTAAAAACAAAATAATCTTTTTCAGGAAGATGATTTTTTTAAAAAGCAGAGATTAATATTAGATATGATCTCTAGGACAGTACTCCATGGCAAAAGGAAAGCTGGGCTCTAGAATCAGATGAAATGGATCTGAAGATTCTGAACTGCCAATTTCTAACTCTTTTGACTAGAAAAGTGAGCTTTAATTTGATGAATGAGTTTTCTTCTCCATTTTTATATTGAATTTCTGGTAAGTTGAAGATGATAACCACTACAGTTTTATACCAAGTATCAGTCAAGAAGATCTTTGCATTTGCCTTGCAAAATCTCTTGAATTTTTCATCGGCAAAATATGGTAAATAAAGAACTGAACATTAATTTACTTGCTCCTTTCCAGTTCTAATTTGTAGACAACAAAATTAAAACCAGTTTGTTGATATAAGAAAACTCTATTTACATGTTCTTGTTGTTGTCATAATAATTACTGTTGTTTTTAACTTGGCCTGACAGGGAGTTGAAACTATAAAGAGAGTGATGAATAATTTGCAATGAATCAAAAACGTGAATGTTGAGTATTTTGTGGACAATTTTTAGTTTAAAAAGCTAGCATAATTTGCCATCACATCATTGTATTTATAATAGAAATATTATCACAGAAGCAGTTACATCTATTATATGTAATTATTTCCTTTGAACATTGATTTTACTAACTCTCCAAGGTAGCTGACATTTTGATTACTTCTTTTGTAGTGTTTTGTCATGTTCTTCATTTTGGTCAGCTATGATTATATGGGAAACAGTGTATACCTGAAACTAACATCTTTGATTTTCAAACAAAATGTATGCTGATACATTTTTTAAATACATAAAATATAATTTTTTCTTGAAATGAATAGCATTTTAACCCACAATGAATCTGCCCAAGATTTCTTCCATCATATAACATTATTTAAAATTTTAAAATCATTTTAAAATTTTGAAGCTCTATAATTATCAGTGAAATGGAATAATCAGACTATAATATTTACAAGGAAAACCTCCTTCCTCTTGTTTACAAATTAAATTGTATTGAATCCCCTTCTATAATTTTCTTTTTCCAAACAAAATCGGTTTAGGTTCTGCTTCTTAAATTGGAGATAAGGTCTTGTGAACATACAGAAACAAAGGATAAGGAGAAGTTAAAAATATGATAGAAAGCTCTAGGATGCTCAGTTCAGTCGCTCAGTCGTGTCCAACTCTTTGTGACCCCCATGAACTGCAGCACACCAGGCCTCCCTGTCCATCACCAACTCCCGGAGTTTACCCAAACTCATCCATCAAGTCGGTGATGCCATCCAGCCACCTCACCCCCTGCTGTCCCCTTCTCCTCCCGTCCCCAATCCTTCCCAGCATCAGGGTCTTTTCCAATGAGTCAACTCTTGGCATCAGGTGGCCAAAGTATTGGAGTTTCAGCTTCAACATCAGTCCTTCCAATGAACACCCAGGACTGATCTCCTTTAGGATGGACTGGTTGGATCTTCTTGCAGTTCAAGGGACTCTCAAGAGTCTTCTCCAACAGCACAGTTCAAAAGCATCAATTCTTTGGTGGTCAGCTTTCTTCACAGTCCAACTCTCACATCCAAACATGACTACTGGAAAAACCATAGCCTTGACTAGACAGACCTTTGTTGGCAATGTCTCTGTTTTTAAATATGCTATCTAGGTTGGTCATAACTTGCCATAATTAAAAGTAAGCGTCTTCTAATTTCACGGCTGCAATCACCATCTGCAGTGATTTTGGAGCCCAAAAAAATAGTCTGACACTGTTTCCACTGTTTCTCCATACCAAGCCAATTATGATTTATGATGTTAAAAATCAAGAAAAGACGGTCAGAGAGGTGAACCTGATATGAGCATCATACTGAAAGCAGTGTTAAAGAATCAGTAAAGCTGAGCAAAGCTGAACAGAATCACAGGGCTAAAGGTTGAAGTTGTTCAATCACTAAGCTGTGACAATGATAATTCCAGATCAGAGGTTCCCTAAAACTATATAAATCTGCTTTAGAGATCACTAATATTTAATCATCAGCTTTTAGAAAATATTATTATTAAATCCCAGGAAGGATTTAATTCTGAGAATTCACAATGTTTATCATATGAAGTTTTAATTCATTACAAATGTAATTTTCATATATTTTAAAATTTAATTACTACTTTAGCTATAGTTTTATTGTCTATGCTTTTCTCTGCAATATTACCACATGCACTCACTGTTTCATTTTTAATATTATTAAATAGAATATAGGTTATGTATGTATGAAATAAAAAATATGAATATGTTAGAATATTTTATAATCAAAAATAGTATATTTACTAAAATAATTGGGTTTAGGCAAACTATCAAGCCATTTATCTTATCACCTCTTTTTTGTTTTACTTTGTTTCTATTTTTTTTCCTTTACAATCATTTTTGGAAAATTCATAAAATAGATTTAATATTTTGTTTTCTCTATTGCTCGAATCTCAGATGCCAGAGCAATTGCTACAGATGCACTGAAATGCCTAGATCTTGCAAAGAAATAGAGGAAAACAATAGAATGGAAAAGGCTGGAGACCACTTCTAGAAAATTAGAGATCTCAATGGAATATTTTATGTAAAGATGGGCACAATAAACAACAGAAAAGATATGGACCCAACAGAAGCAGAAGATATTAATAAAAGGTGGCAAGAATACACAGAAGGAAAAAAGATCTTAATGAGCCAGATAAGCACTGTGCTGTGATCACTCACCTAGAGCCAGACATCCTGGAATGTGAATTCAAATGGGCCTTAAAAAGCATCACTACAAACAAAGCTAGTGGAGGTGATGGAATTCCAGTTGAGCTATTTCAAATCCTAAAAGATGATGCTATGATAGTGCTGCACTCAATATGCCAGCAAATTTGGAAAACTTAGCAGTGGCCATAGGACTGGAAAAGGTCAGTTTTCATTCCAGTCACAAAGGAAGGCAATGCCAAAGAATGTTCAAACTACCACACAACTGTTCTCATCTGACATGCTAGCAAAGCAATGCTCAAAATTCTCCAAGCAAGGCTTCAACAGTATGTGAACTATGAATGTCCAGATGTTCAAGCTGGATTTAGAAAAGGCAGAGGAACAAGACATCAAATTGCCAACATCACTGCATCATCAAAAAGCAAGAGAGTTCCAGAAAAACATCTACTTCTGCTCTATTGAATGTGCCAAAGCCTTTGATTGTGTAGATCACAACAAACTGTGGAAAATTCTTAAAGAGATGGGAATACCAGACCACTTGACCTGTCTCCTGAGAATTCTGTATGCAGCTCAAGAATCAACAGGCAGAACCGGACATAGAACTGGCTCCAAATTGGAAAAAGAGTACATCAAGGTTGTATATTGTCACCCTGCTTATTTAACTTACATGTCGAGTACATCATGCGAAATGCCAGGCTGGATGAAGCACAAGCTGGAATCAGGATTGCTGGGAAAAATATCAAAAAATCTCAGATATGCAGATGCTACCACCCTTATGGCAGAAAGTGAAAAGAAACTGAAGAGCCTCTTGAAGAAAGTGAAAGGGGAGAGTGAAAAAGCTGACTTAAAACTCAGCATTCAAAAATGCAGATTGTGGCATCTGATCCCATCCCTTCATGGCAAATAGAAAGGGAAACAATGGAAACATGATAGACTCTATTTTCTTGGACTCTAGGATCACTGTAGAAGGTGACTGCAGCCATGAAATTAAAAGACGCTTACTCCTTGGAAGAAAAGTTATGACTAACCTAGGCAGCATATTAAAAAGCAGAGGCATGATTTTGCTGACAAAGGTCAGTCTAGTCAAACTATGGTTTTTCCAGTAGTCATGTATGGATGTGAGATTTGGACCATAAAGAAAGCTGAGCGCCGAAGAATTGATGCTTTTGAACTGTGGTGTTGGAGCAGACTCTTGAGAATCCCTTGGACTGCAAGGAGATCAAACCAGTCAATCCTAAAAGAAATCAATCTTGAATATTCATTGGAGGGACTGATGCTGAAGCTCCAATATTTTGGCCCCATGATGAGATGAGCTGACTCATTAGAAAAGACCCTGATGCTGGGAAAGGCTTAAGGCAAGAGGGGAAGGTGACAACAGAGGATGAGATTATTGGATGGCATCACTGACTTGAACATGAGTTTGAGCAAGCTCCAGGCATTGGTGATGGATCAGGAAGCCTGGCGTGCTGCAATCCATGGGCTCGCAAAGAGTCAGACAGGACTGAGTGACTGAACTAAACTGAACTTCCTCTATTGCACATTGACACTTAGTTGTATGATTTGCTATTTAATAATTCTGGTGGTTATATATGTGCCATTATGTTATTATAGTCTACTTAGATGGATATCGTTCCGCTTTATATAAAATTTTATAATTTACAACAGTATAATTATCTTTTCATATCTTGTCGTATTTAAGCATTGTAATATTCCTATTATATTTTACTTCTACATATTTATAAGCTACATTTTAATTTTTGCTTACAGAGTTATGTTGAAGAAAATTGGGAGAAAACACAAAAATAGTCTTTTATACTAACCCATATATTTACCACTTCTATTATACTGGTCATCCCTTATGTAGATCGAAGCTTTTATCTGGCATCTTCTTCAACCTGAAGAACTTCCTTTAGCTTTTCTTATAGTGCAGGTCTGCTGGCAACACATTTTCTCAGCTAACCAACTGCTTGTGGTTAATTTTAATACATTTCCTTATTTTAAATAGCATGACCTTGATCATGTGTCTTCTCTATCTTTGGTTATGACTCTTTACCTATGAGTTGCCCAGGTATGTGTGTGTGTGTGTGTTTAGATTTGTATGCCAGAGATTCGTAAGCTTGATCTTATGAAATTAGGGAAATTTTGAAATAAGGATCTTCAAATATATTTTCTGTTAATTCCAACTACATAACCATGTGAGACTTCTTGTTGAGCCTTGCACATGATTGAGGCAGGCACTCATTTTTTCTGATCATGATAGCCCATGGTGGCTTTTTCATCATGTGCTGGAATTTAAGGTTTTCAGCTAATTTTTCTGTGTAAGGATTTCTTTAGGAGAAACCCTGAGTTTTTAGTTAAGGTTTTAGTTGCTTTAGAAGGTATTTCTGTTTGTACCTTCCTGGTGCCACAAGGCCTGACCACTCAGGGACAATTTGTTTTTAAATAATAATTGAGTGTCTTAACATTTACTAGACCCATCCAACGGAGAAGGCAATGGCAACCCACTCCAGTACTCTTGCCTGGAGAATCCCATGGACGGAGGTCTGGTGGGCTACAGTCCATGGGGTCGCGAAGAGTCAGACACGACTGAGCGACTTCATTTTCACTTTTCACTTTCATGCACTGGAGAAGGAAATAGCAACCCACTCCAGTATTCTTGCCTGGAGAATCCCAGGGATGGAGGATCCTGGTGGGCTGCCGTCTATGGGGTTGCACAGAGTCAGACACGACTGACGCGACTTAGCAGCAGCAGCAGCAGCAGACCCATCCAACAAAGAAAATTTGCCTTCCCTTTTCCATTTGAAGGCGGGCCACAGATTAGTAATTATTAATGGAGAATACTTGGCTGATTTCCCCAGTTGTCTGGCCCTAGGAGACAGTTATATATTTTTTTTCTAGTCCCTACCTTTACTGATGGTTTATTGCTTTGAGAATTCCATCTTCATGCTGATTTCAGAAGTCCAGCATTCAGACTGGCATTATTTCCCTGCATGTCAGTTAAAACCCCTGTCCTCACCAGTATCCAGTTTGACAAACTTTCCAAAAGCATACCACACTTCCGTTTAAAAATTATTGTTATGGTGCCTAGTGATTTTATTTATGATTTTGCAGGTTCAGCGGTGCATTTAAAATGATATTTATACCTGTCACACTTCACATGCAAGTCCTCTTTAGGAAGTGTTTTCTACTTTTGTCTGCCATATTCCCTGAAAAGAAGGCCCTCCCTTATCACACTACACAGTGTTATAACTTGTAGTGGAGCTATTAGAATAATTTGAGATTTAATTATATGATACCAGGCAAATAAATGCAGGAAACGGTATCATGAGTTTAGGACTGTCTCTCAGTTTCTGTCTGAATAAAATTTATTATTTATCAATTGTTGTGTTAACTCTGTAGTTTTTTTTAATATAATTTATGTTTAATGTAAATCAATTCCAGAGCATGAGAAGTTGCTATGAACCATAGCATAAGTACATAAATACAATATACAATCCAAAATAGATATACAACACTAAGGTATAAAACAAAAAGGAATGTTCATTCACAGACCCAGTAAGAATTTGCAAGGGTTTACTTTTGCTAAGATCTTTTTCTTTATTTTTCATGTCTATGAACATTTAGATGAACCTTATATTTTATACTTGGTTTTCCTTTATATTTGTTAAATTTCCCATTGTATTAAATTTTGACACCAACTGCAAAAAAAATCTTATTTTAAAGTAACAATACAAAGTAGCTGTGACATTTGTCTGTTTACTCATTATCCTTACGTATCACCTTCTGTGTACAAACATGGTGACAGTCAAACTTAGACTTTCATATCAATAAACTTAAAATATGCAGAAAATAGTAACTTTAGCAGCATACTTAATAAACATTTTAATATTATGACATATGTGCTTAGTCGCTCAGTTGTGTCCAACTCATTGCGACCCTATGGACTGTAGCTAGACAGGCTCCTCTGTCCATGAGGATTCTCTAGGCAAGAAGGCCAGAGAGGGTTGCTATGCTCTCCTCCAGGGGATTTTCCCAACCCAGGGATCAAACCCAGGTCTCCCACATTGCTGGCAATTGAATCATTGATTAAAGATGGGAAATTTTATTAAATATATTTATAATTTTAATGCAGTTTTTATTAAAATCTTTATTCACATACATTTTTTCACACCTATTTAAAAAACTGCAGAAAAGCTTTACAGAGTGTAATGATAAAATAGAAATGACACCCATGGAGCTTTTCAAAGAAGGTGGTATATGCGGCCCAAAGTAACATTGTATGTAACATAGCAAACTTTTCATGAGTTTGCTGCTCATTATCACCCCCAGAATCACCATGTTCCAGATATTTTTTTATTAAATTACCACTTTTCATAGATGCATCACTTTGCATTTTTCCAGTCTGAAATTATTTTTTATTGCATTTTTAAACTTTCGATCTCTATAGTTTTAGAAGTAACAGTTCCATTTACCAACCTCACAATTTAACATGGTCTAAAAATGATTTTGAATGTGCTATTTTCTTACGCCTCAGTGTTGTTAACAGGGTTCCTTACTCAGAACAGACATGACTTACACTGCAGCATTTTTTTAAAATTTATTATGTCAGAGTATAGTTGATTAACAATGTTGTGTTAGTTTCAAATGTACAGCAAAGTTTATATACACTGCAGCGTGTTCTTTGACCGTAAGACAAATGTGATTTATATGTATGCTATCTTAATTTACTCCATGTAAAATCACAGGATATCATTCTCATTTTTTTAAGTTATATAAATGGAAATTATACAATATTTGGAAGTGAGTGTATTTCCTTTGTTTCTTCTTCTTTCCTCTCTCCTCATTTAAACAATGTTAGGTGAAGCTTGAATCTTCTCTATAGCCTGAATATAGATAATTGCACTCTTTTTATTGTCTACACATTTCATTGTTGATGAAAAAATCTATGTAACGCTTGGACATGATATTACTTTTGGAAGTCTATTTTTTTCTTTAAAATTTATTTAATGTGTATCAACTAGGATTTGAGCATTTCTATTATTTATATCCAAAGATAAATAATCCCCAAAACAAGAGTAGTCTGTATTAACATGTACCCTGAAGGTTACTGACATTTTTGTTTAATAGCATCTCCTAAATATATAATATTGTTCTGTAGAAATAGTGGCATGTTCACATTTTACAAGAGAGTTATAACCACTAAATTTTATTTTCAGATGTGAATTACATGCAAACAATAAATTTGCCCTTTTAAATTAGAAACAGTTTGAAACCAGATGGCAATATTATTAGAACTGGGAAGTTTGGAAACCAGATTGCAATATTACTATAACTTGGAAAGTAACAGTTTTGTGGTTGTTGATTACTCAATAAATCCCTGCTAGATGCCTAATGGGAGGGCAAAAATAGTATCACCAAACCTAACTTGAGTCCAGTTGCCCATTCCCATTAAAGCCAGTCCACTGACACTGAGTTGTGGTGAAGGGAATTATTACATGTATTGCAAGCAGCAAGTAAGGAGTCCAGGGCAGCTAGTGCATAAAAGACCAGAACTCCCTGAAGGTTTTCAAAGACAGGTTTATAAAGATAGGATGGGGGGCGGGGGGGTTGTGGGATATATGATCAGTTTATGGACATTCTTTCAATTGGTTGGAGGTAAGGTAATTGGGAGTCAGCAATATCAACCTTCTAGTTCCAAGTCACATCCACAGTTGGGTATCGTTTTTGCTTTGGCTCCATCCCATCATTCTTTCTGGAGTTATTTCTCCACTGATCTCCATTAGCATAATGGGCACCTACTGACCTGGGGAGTTCATCTTTCCGTGTCCTATCCTTTTGCCTTTTCATACTGTTCATGGGGTTCTCAAGGCAAGAATACTGAAGTGGTTTGCCATGCCCTTCTCCAGTGGACCACAATCTGTCAGACCTCTCCACCATGACCCATCCGTCTTGGGTGGCCCCACAAGGCATGGCTTAGTTTCATTGAGATAGACAAGGCTGTGGTGCGTGTGATCAGATTAGCTAGTTTTCTGTAGTTTTAGTTTTAGTGTGTCTGCCCTCTGATGCCCTCTCGCAACACTTACCGTCTTACTTGGGTTTCTCTTACCTTGGGCCTTGGGTAATTCCTCTTGCCGCCGCCGCCGACCCCAGCCCCCGGCCTGGCCTAGCCCCTCTCGGCTGCTGCCCCCGGCCCCCGGCCCGGCCTAGGCCCTGTCAGCCGCCGCCCCCGGCCCCCGGACCAGCCTAGCCCCTGTCGGCCGCTGCCCCCGGCCCCCGGCCTGGCCTAGCCCCTGTCGGCCGCTGCCCCCGGCCCCCGGCCCGGCCTAACGCCTCTCGGCCGCCGCCCCCGGCCCCCGGCCCGGCCTAGCCCCTCTCGGCCGCCGCCCCCGGGCCCCGGCCCGGCCTAGCCCCTGTCGGCCGCAGCCCCCGGCCCCCGGCCCCCGGCCCCCGGCCCCCGGCCCGGCCTAGGCCCTCTCGGCCGCCGCCCCCGGCTCCCGGGCCCCGGCCCGGCCTAGCCCCTCTCGGTTGCCGCCCCCGGCTCCCGGCCCCCGGCCCGGCCTAGGCCCTCTCGGCCGCCACGCCCAGCTCCCGGCCCCCAGCCCAGCCTAGCCCCTCTCGGCCGCCGCCCCCGGCCCCCGGGCCCTGGCCCAGCCTGGCCTAGGCCCTGTCGGCCGCCGCCCCCGGCCTCCGGCCCGGCCTAGCCCCTCTCGGTTGCCGCCCCCGGCTCCCGGCCCCCGGCCCGGCCTAGGCCCTCTCGGCCGCCACCCCCAGCTCCCGGCCCCCAGCCCAGCCTAGCCCCTCTCGGCCGCCGCCCCCGGCCCCCGGGCCTCGGCCCAGCCTGGCCTAGGCCCTGTCGGCCGCCGCCCCCGGCCCCCGGCCCGGCCTAACGCCTCTCGGCCGCCGCCCCCGGCCCCCGGCCCGGCCTAGCCCCTGTCGGCCGCCGCCCCCGGGCCCCGGCCCGGCCTAGCCCCTGTCGGCCGCAACCCCCGGCCCCCGGCCCCTGGCCCGGCCTAGGCCCTCTCGGCCGCCGCCCCCGGCTCCCGGGCCCCGGCCCGGCCTAGCCCCTGTCGGCCGCTGCCCCCGGCCCCCGGCCCGGCCTAGCCCCTGTCGGCTGCCGCCCCCAGCCCCCGGCCTGGCCTAGCCCCTCTCGGTTGCCGCCCCCGGCCCCCGGCCCCCGGCCCGGCCTAGCCTCTCTCGGTTGCCGTCCCCGGCTCCCGGCCCCCGGCCCCCGGCCCGGCCTAGCTCCTCTCGGCCACGCTTCTGCGCCGAGCCGTCGCAGCCGCCTCGCTTCTGCGCCGAGCCGTCGCAGCCGCCTCGCTTCTGCGCCGAGCCGTCGCAGCCGCCTCGCTTCTGCGCCGAGCCGTCGCAGCCGCCTCGCTTCTGCGCCGAGCCGTCGCAGCCGCCTCGCTTCTGCGCCGAGCCGTCGCAGCCGCCTCGCTTCTGCGCCGAGCCGTCGCAGCCGCCTCGCTTCTGCGCCGAGCCGTCGCAGCCGCCTCGCTTCTGCGCCGAGCCGTCGCAGCCGCCTCGCTTCTGCGCCGAGCCGTCGCAGCCGCCTCGCTTCTGCGCGATCTCTGTTCGTTTCCAAGGCAAACCATTCAATATCACGGTAATCCAAGTATATGCCCCGACCAGTAACGCCGAAGAAGCTGAAGTTGAAGGGTTCTATGAAGACCTACAAGACCTTCTAGAACTAACACCCAAAAAAGATGTCCTTTTCATTATAGGGGACTGGAATGCAAAAGTAGGAAGTCAAGAAACACCTGGCGTAACAGGAAAGTTTGGCCTTGGAGTACAGAATGAAGCAGGGCAAAGGCTAATAGAGTTTTGCCACGAGAACGCACTGGTAATAGCAAACACCCTATTCCAACAACACAAGAGAAGACTCTACACGTGGACATCACCAGATGGTCAACACCGAAATCAGATTGATTATATTCTTTGCAGCCAAAGATGGAGAAGCTCTATACAGTCAGCAAAAACAAGACCGGGAGCAGACTGTGGCTCAGATCATGAACTGCTTATTGCCAAATTCAGACTTAAATTGAAGAAAGTAGGGAAAACCACTAGACCATTCAGGTATGACCTAGATCAAATCCCTTATTAGTATACAGTGGAAGTGACAAATAGATTTAAGGAACTAGACCTGATAGACAGAGTGCCTGATGAACTATGGACAGAGGTTCGTGACATTGTACAGGAGACAAGGATCAAGAAAATCCCCATGGAAAAGAAATGCAAAAAAGCAAAATGGCTGTCTGAGGAGGCCTTACAGATAGCTGGGAATAGAAGAGAAGCGAAAAGCAAAGGAGAAAAGGAAAGGTATTCTCATCTGAATGCAGAGTTCCAAAGAATAGCAAGGAGAGATAAGAAAGCCTTCCTCAGCGATCGGTGCAAACAAATAGAGGAAAACAACAAATTGGGAAAGACTAGAGACCTCTTCAAGAAAATTAGAGATACCAAGGGAACATTTCATGCAAAGATAGGCTCGATAAAGGACAGAAATGGTATGGACCTAACAGAAGCAGAAGATATTAAGAAGAGGTGGCAAGAATACACAGAAGAACTGTACAAAAAAGATCTTCACGACCCAGATAATCACAATGGTGTGATCACTCACCTAGAGCCAGACATCTTGGAATGTGAAGTCAAGTGGGCCTTAGAAAGCATCACTACAAACAAAGCTAGTGGAGGTGATGGAATTCCATTTGAGCTATTTCAAATCCTCAAAGGTGATGCTGTGAAAGTGCTGCACTCGATATGCCAGCAAATTTGGAAAACTCAGCAGTGGCCACAGGACTGGAAAAGGTCAGTTTTTGTTCCAATCCCAAAGAAAGGCAATGCCAAAGAATGCTCAAACTACCGCACAATTGCACTCATCTCACATGCTAGTAAAGTAATGCTCAAAATTCTCCAAGCCAGGCTTCAGCAATACGTGAACCGTGAACTTCCAGATGTTCAAGCTTGTTTTAGAAAAGGCAGAGGAACCAGAGATCAAATTGCCAATATCCGCTGGATCATCGAAAAAGCAAGAGAGTTCCAGAAAAACATCTATTTCTGCTTTATTGACTATGCAAAAGCCTTTGACTATGTGGATCACAATAAACTGTGGAAAATTCTGAAAGAGATGGGAATACCAGACCATCTGACCTGTCTCTTGAGAAACCTGTATGCAGGACAGGAAGCAACAGTTAGAACTGGACATGGAACAACAGACTGGTTCCAAATAGGAAAAGGAGTATGTCAAGGCTGTATATTGTCACCCTGCTTATTTAACTTATATGCAGAGTACATCATGAGAAACGCTGGGCTGGAGGAAACACAAGCTGGAATCAAGATTGCCGGGAGAAATATCAATAACCTCAGATATGCGGATGACACCACCCTTATGGCAGAAAGTGAAGAAGAACTAAAGAGCCTCTTGATGAAGGTGAAGGAGGAGAGTGAAAAAGTTGGCTTAAAGCTCAACGTTCAGAAAACTAAGATCATGGAATCTGGTCCCATCACTCCATGGGAAATAGATGGGGAAACAGTGGAAACAGTGTCAGACTTTACTTTTTTGGGCTCCAGAATCACTGCTGATGGTGACTGCAGCCATGAAATTAAAAGACGCTTACTCCTTGGAAGGAAGGTTATGGCCAACCTAGATAGCATGTTTAAAAGCAGAGACATTACTTTGCCAACAAAAGTCCGTCTAGTCAAGGCTATGGTTTTTCCAGTGGTCATGTATGGATGTGAGAGTTGGACGGTGAAGAAAGCTGAGCGCCGCAGAATTGATGCTTTTGAACTGTGGTGTTGGAGAAGACTCTTGAGATTCCCTTGGACTGCAAGGAGATCCAATCAATCCATCCTAAAAGAGATCAATCTTGGGTGTTCATTGGAAGGTCTGATGTTGAAGCTGAAACTCCAATACTTTGGCCACCTCATGCGAAGGGTTGACTCATTGGAAAAGACCCTAATGCTGGGTAGGATTTGGGGCGGGAGGAGAAGGGGACGACAGAGGATGAGATGGTTGGATGGCATCACCGACTCGATGAACATGGGTTTGGGTAGGCTCCGGGAGTTGGTGATGGACAGAGAGGCCTGGTGTGCTGCAATTCTTGGGGTCGCAGAGAGTCGGACACGACTGAGCGACTGAACTGAACTGAGTTCCAAGTGGTCTGTGGGCTAAGTGCTTGTGGGCAGCATATAGTTAACTTCTTCCACCTGGTGGGGGTTTCAGTGTCTGAAAAACTGTTCAAAGAACATGGCTGAGAAATAGGAAGAACAAAAGGTCTTTGCCTTTGTTTAATGGCTAAAGTATTGTTATTTTGTCTTGCTTAACTATTTTACTTCTGCATTTTATCACTTCTCAGATTAAATTTATTCTTTGACTTAAGTTTTTCTATAGACTAAAGGCAGGCAGAGGACATGAGTGGGGCTCTATTTTAGGAAGGCCTCATAGGGTCTTGCTCAGTTACAGGAGAACCCTATGTCAAACAATTTGTACCAGTATAAGAACTATGGGTGCAGTATAAACACACAGTATCTAAAGAGTGAGTTGTAGAGGAGAGGTTAACAAATCATTAAGGTTATTCAAGGAGTATTTCATGCAAAGATAAATAAATAAATAAACCTTTGTTCTGGGCCATGGTGTATAAAAACTACCTGTGGAACAGATCATGAAGAAGTAGTCATGACCCTTGATACTCTAACACTTTCTGACTTGATGTTAAGTACTTATGAAACCTGACCATAACTTGCAGTCCCTGTATTTTACCAATAGCAACTTTAACAGCTTCACTGTGCAATCTACAGATACAGGATAATAATTATGTAAATCAAATATATATATATATATTGAGAATAAGAATTTGTTGTATATATGCCAAATTTGAGGCTTATAGGAACTACATTGAAAAAGCTCTACCATCCTACGTAACTATGACCTTTGATTTTGCACAGCTGGTACAAATCAGGAAGCTGCATCCCTTGTACCAGGCTTCTAAATATTTCCGTTGAACAGGTTTTCTCTAAAATCTGAGGCAATAGGTGACCCAGTTCCAAAAATCCTGTAGCCAGAGTTTCTAAATCTGTCTAGGGTACTTAGACTTGATAGAGAAGATCTAGTATAGACCATTGTAGGCATAGCCATTATCTTATTTCTATCTGAGAATCAGCACACATAGATCATTTATTCATATCTGTGTACCAACAGACAAGCTTTTTATCTCTGAAACCAGAGGATCAGATAATGAAGCAGGTGAGACATTTCTCTTAAAATAATTAAACCCACGCTCTTAATCTCTTTAGATTTATTTATAATTTGAAGAAAAAAGTAAGGTGTTGGATACATGCACAAAATAACTTCATTCTAATGTTAACCCATCTAGAGGCAGTTTTGACCTGTGTAAAATGCTGAAATTTTATGATGGATAATTCAGCACAATATAAACACACAGTATCTAAAGAGTGACTTGTGGAGGGGAGGTTAATGAATTCTGATTAAGGTTATTCAAGGAGTATTTCATGCAAAAATAAACAAATAAACCTTTATCTGGGCCGTGGTGTATAAAAACTATGTGTGGAACAGAGCATGAAGAAGTAGTCATGACCCTTGATACCCTAACACTTTCTGACTTGATGTTAAGTACTTACGAAACCTGACCATAACTTGGAGTTCCTGTATTCTGTCAATAGCAACTTTGAACACAAACTACATTTGTGTTCACTGTTGTTGTGAAAATACACTTGTGTTCACTGCTGTTGTCGAGTCCCTAAGTCCTGTCCAACTCTGTGCAACCCCATGGACTGCAGCACACCAAGCTTCCCTCCCCCTCACTATCTCCCAGAGTTTGCTCAAGTTCATGTCCATTGTGCTGATGATGACATCCAGCCATACTCTGTTGTCTCTTTCTCCCCCTGCCCTCAATCTTTCCCATCATTACGGTCTTTTCCAGTAAATTGACTTTTTGCATCAGGTGGCCAAAGCATTGGAGCTTTAGCTTCAGCACCAGTCCTTCCAATGAATAGTCAGGGTTTATTTCATCTAGGATTGACTAATTTGATCTCCTTGCTGTCCAAGGGACTCTCAGGAGTCTTCTCCAGCATCAAAATAGAAAAGCAGCAATTCAGTGCTCAGCCTTCTTTATGGTCCAACTCACATCTGTACATGACTAAAGCATTCTAAACAATCTGTTGTGAATCATTAAAACATTAAAGAGATTTTCATTGGCTTTTGGTGGCTTTCTAGTCAACATACCATCACCTAGGAAACCAGAGGTCAAGGCAGGTTCTTTGTATTTTGCACCATTTACCATTAGTTGTGTCATAAAATAATAGTTAAATTTAAAATTATTTATTAAGTATCTTACTATTTGTAAAATATACATTGGTGAATAAACATTTCTAAATAATATAAAAATTAACTTTAAAAGCCATTAATTTTTCCAATTTTCTCCTCCTCTTAAAAATACTGTCTATCCAGTTACAATCTTCACATTTACTTACAATTCACTGTGTATCTTCAATAAACAATTCCTTTATTAATAACTTTGCATTTTCTCCCCAATATGTTTCTGAATACAATAAAATAATTTGTATGTTGTTGTTGTTAAGTCACTAAGTCATGTCCAACTCTTCTGTTAGCAGTTAATTAGTCCCAAGCAAGGGTCTGAGATGTTTTTTAAAATTTACAAGATGTAATATGTTGCATTCTTTTACAGACCAGGACCTGGGGACTGGAGTCAACGAAAAGAAAGAGAGAAAAAGAGAGAGAGAAGGACCAATATCCTTTTGGTTACGTGGAAAACCAATAAAGCCCATACACAGGACTTGTACTGCTCACGAAGGCACAGGGCGTCCTCTCGAGGTCTTGAAAGCCCGGGCGAGAAAGTGAGCTTGGTAGGCTTCCACACTCCAAAGAACTAGCTGGAGACAAAAGAAGGACGCGGGGGACCCAAGTCTCTAGTGGAACAAGGGTATTTTATTAGCAGAAATGCATGTTTATATATCTTCAGTAAAATGATTACTCAGCCATTAAAAAGGATGCAATTCCATCAGTTGTAACAAAATGGATAGTCTATTAAGTACAAAGTCGGTGAAGAGAGTTACTAAAGAGAGTCACTGAAGGGAATCCAGGCAGGTGCTCTTTCCCACGATCTCAGTCCTGAGAGCTGCGTGCAGCTCTGCTCGTTCCTGTATTCCAGGAACTGATAAGGAACAGAGAGTCCTTGAGAAACGGCACACGAAGAAAATGCAACATATTGGATCCCTTGAAATTAAACGTCCCCTGACAGTAATACTGGTGATTCTAAGCACAAGAAGTAAGCTGAACAGCACTATACCTGGAATAAATGTATCCTGGTAGTCATCATGGTCTGGCTCTTTTCTGGATGTGCCAGATACAGACATGCTAGAATCTGAAAGGTGATTACCTCTGACATTTGACCTTTGTGGGTTGGACGCTAGCATACTCTACCTTTGACCTTTGTGGGTGGTACACTAGCATACTCTACCTACCTATATTTCCCTGCTCTTACGTAAGCCTTTCTACCTGGGAATCAATAAGACTATCCTCAGCAAACTTGAATGAATAAGCATCTATCATCAAAGTGGTCTTCTTTGGAAGATATTTCCTCTTAAACAGATAACCTGATTATTCTTTGAGCTGAAGGTCTGTCTGTGTCTGTGCTCAGTTGTGTCCGATTATTTTCAATCTCATGACTGTAGCCCACCAGGCTCCTTGGCCCATGGGGTTTTCCAAGGAAGAATACTGGAGTGGGTTGTCATTTCCTACTCCAGGGAATTTTCCCAACCCAGGGATTGAAAATGTGTCTCTTGTGTCTCCTGCAATGGCAGGCTGGTTCCTTTACCGCTGTACCACCTAGGAAGTCTGAAAGTAGATAGGGAGAGCTGAATTGCTCTGAATAATACTGATGGGGGAAAGTTAGAGCTCCTTTGGCAAACTGCTAAAATCTCCTAAATGTACTTATTCTTTCTATGAGTGATTTTTATTTTTTGTTGAAATTGGAAATGGAGCTGAGATTTAAAGTTCGGGTCAATGACATGTATAATGGTGGATGGAACCAGCAACTCAGGAGACCCAGGAGGCAATGAAAATACCAGCCCATGTACTGGGAGTGTTTGTATAAATCCAGGTTTGCACTCCCACAGTAGCTTAAAGAATTCTTCAGGTCAGTGAATCTTAAGTAGATATCAAGAGGCAGGAATGCCTCCATTAAATTCTGGATTGTAATAAGCTGTAACAGTGCTTGGTCAAATTTCTGAAACTGTGAATTCTACCATTCAGAGTACAATTGCATGAAAGCATTTTGTAAAAAAGATGTACTTCTGTGTACTTCTATCTTCTGCCTGCAAAAGAGGAGGATGCAGAGCTCATACCAAATGGAAGTCAGGGTCTGTGCAGAAGTGATGTCTGGTATAATTTTGTAATTCGAAAATCAGCGAGAGCTACCATCTGTTTTTCTGCAATATCCCCTAGCTTTGTACCTTTCTACTTCTTTTTTATTTAAACTTTCCATACATTTTTTTCAATTACTTGGTCAACAGTATTCTTCAGATGCATGAATAAATTATCTTTTTTGTTTGTTTTTCGTTGTTGTTTGATTTTATTTCATTCTGTTCCAATATTTGCAAGGACAGTTGACAGCTAATCTCTGGCTATAATATGAATTTAAGATTGTTGATTTTTCTTCTAAACTATAGTTTATTGTGCTATAGCCTAGCTTTTCTACAATATAGGAAATCACACTACTTAAATATCAGTCTTGGCTAAAATTTGAAAATTAAAAATGTATCCCTAAAGCTGGATGCATGCTTACAAAATATATTTTAAATTTATTTCCTACTTTTCACTATGAAAATTGCATACTATGTCATCACTTTAAAAGTCAGAATTATTTTGTACCCTTTAGCAGGCATTGCCTGTTAATCTATTGCTTAAAAATTGCTTTAATAAAATGTCCCATTAAAACGTAGATGTTTTTAGTGTATATTAAATTAATAATCACCAATTCCACAGTTGCATTTTAATGAGAATTTTTTTGCACACTAGCCTAATCACTTTCTGTTTGTGTGGTCTTTTGCTGTTCTTTAACCCTTTGAGTTACATAAAGATCCTTCATCTGCAAAATGTTCATGAAATGATGACATTAAGATATAGTATCCTGAAGATGAAGTGAGGTAATAGTAACAGTGGAGGCAAGAGATAGTTACAAAATATGTTCAATATCACAAGTATGTACAGTGTGGCTTATTTTCCTGAAGACTAGATGAAGATTTACTACTAAATATTATATGTTATATGGGCTTCCCAGGTGGTGCTAGTGGTAAAGAATCTGCCTGCCAATGCAGGAGATGCAGGAGACAATAGAGATGTAGATTCGATCCCTGGATTGGGAAGATCCCCTGGAACAGCAAATGGCAACCCACTCCAGTATTCTTGCCTGGAAAATTCCACAGACAGATGAGCCTGGTGGGCTACAGTCCATGGGTCACAAAGAGTCGGACACAACTGAGCAACTGAGAATAGCACATTATATGTGAAATAAAACCCTTAATGAATTTTTCAGCTTCATTTTTATTGTTAAAACATTATTAGAAATGACATATCACTTCATATTATAAATAATAACAAAAATGCCCTTGGCTTTAAGATGTAGATAAGTGTTCTTCAAGCATCATTAAGACATTTCTCTTTATAGAACCTAAAGAGATCATTTTATGTTGGCTCTTCAACCCACGGCTGAGCGGCAGGTGCTGTTCCTACATCATTGCTTTGGCTACTTCCATACCCTGAAGTCATAAGCCTATGTCAATTAACTACACTCCTACACTGAAAATCTCTATTATTACAGAAGTTCTATTGGATTCACTCTGTTTCACATCATGTCTTTGCCATATCCTATAGTATTCTCCTGACGTTGATGCCTTTGCTCCCTGATTCCCTGGCCAAGTTATAGCTTAGCTTTTCAAATTTAAATGACAACAAATAATAGGTCATAAAAATAATAAAAATATGAAGAATGCTCAATGAATAATTACCCAGGCAAGAGAGAGAGAAGGAGTAGAAAGAGGAGAAGGATTCAATTACTTTGAAATAATATATGTACATGTGTAATTTTATGATATTTCTTGTAAGCACAGATTAAGAAAGAAATAGTTGGAATCTAGTATTCTGAAATATTGTGAGTTATGTGGACACTAGCAGAATAACCCCAAGTCTGAGGTTGTGAGAATTTTTTTTTTATTTTGATGCTGTATAAATTGCTGGCTGATACTTTATGCACACTTTTTCACAGTGTTTTCTATTTTCTCTTAGGCATAATTAATACCTCTGTATTTCAAGTTTCAATATGCTTAGATTTCACATGGACACATATTTGTAAGCCTCTTGAATTTAGATACTGAAGGCCATAGCCTCAAACACTTATCTTGACTGGCAAAGGGTTCTAATGCTTTCTTTAATAAAGAAATGATCCATTTGCAATAAATCAAGGGCATTCTACATTTGTGCTGAATTCATAGGAAGTGTTTTTAGTTTTTACATTTTAAAATAATTTGAAATTTTCTTAATGTGGTACTCAGAGGAAGGCCAGAGAATCAGATAAATTCCCTCAACTACTTTTTTCATTTTTTAAAAACATTTTTATACTCAAGATCACTTCTCCAAAAAAAAAAAAGAGAGAGAGAAAGAGAAAAGAAATATATACAATGAAACACAAAGAACAGTTTTCATCAAGTTGGAATTGAATATCTAGGCTTCAAAACTCATCCAAAATCTGCAGTAGCAATGGTTTTCTTGAAAGAAGAGAGGCAGTAAGGTAGACAAGCAGGAATGAAGGACAAAACAAGGAAATGAGAGAGAAGGAAGAAAGAAGCATCAGTTTCCTCCTTTACTCTTTCCTACATAAAATAAAGTTAAAAATCATAAAAGTTTAGGACAGATTTTTTGTTGTTGTTGTGTGTCCCAACCACAACATGCACAGGCCTTTTATTGTGCTTGCTTCTGATACAAATTTAGATACTTTATGTATGTGCAAATATTACATATGAAAATTGAATTTCATTTCCATTATGATATTTCTCTTATGTTTACTTTGTAAACTTAGAAAACAAAGTCTACATGAAACCTTTTGACAATTTCAATGTGAAATATCATTTTTGAGAAATCTTCACTCATTGATTGTTGGTCCATTGCTGGTCCATTGTTCCTTA
The DNA here is from genome assembly GCF_054371585.1 of Giraffa tippelskirchi. Lineage (NCBI taxonomy): Eukaryota > Metazoa > Chordata > Mammalia > Artiodactyla > Giraffidae > Giraffa > Giraffa tippelskirchi. The sequence continues at coordinate 40,206,898 of NC_137282.1, read as the reverse complement.
GGACCAAGTAAAGAATAAAATTAACTTTTCCTTGAAGGAAATCTTAAGACCATCAAAGTCTTCAAGTGCTTTTCAATTATCTAGGTATACAGTTACATGGTAACAATGTGCAAAAAAAGAAACATATAGCAATTAGAAATTTCAAAATTCCGCAAGTGACTTCAACTTGTGTACAAAATACTTTATAAGTATATTCATAACATATTTGAGGTTATACTTTCTTTACATATGGTATATGTGATGATATCAGGATAGTTTTACAAATAAAAAGATAAATTCATGTGATGAGAATGGAACAGTACTTCTGTGGTTCTATATCCAAAACATATAATCCCAGTGTATATATGAGAAAAATGCTAGATAATCCTAATGGAAGCGCATTCTACAAAATACCTGACCAATATTCCTCACAACTGTCAAGGTCACCAAAAACAAGTCTGAGGAGCTGTCACAACCAAGAGGAGCTTGTATTAAATGTAATATGACATCCTATGTAAGATCTGGGAATAGAAAAAGACTATTAGGTGAAAAATAAGGAAATCCAAATAACATATGGACTTCAGTTAATAGCAGTATTTCAATATTGGTTCACTAATTTTGACAAATGTATCACACTAAATGTAAGATGTCAATAATTGGGACAAATGATCCCGATTTGGGATCCCAATTTGGGATCTCCCTACTATCCTCATAAACTTGCTGCAAATCTAACACTATTACAAATTAAAACCTTTAATTTTTAAATGGATGAAAGGAGACAAAATTGGGGAAAAAAACAAGACAGGAGACTTTTAAGAGACTGTTAACATAATCAAGGAAACAAATGAGAGTATATGGGCTACAGTTACATCAAGATACACGGAAAGATGTAGGAGGAACAGAATCACATTTTGGAGATAAAATGGACTTGATGTGTGGGATGGTGAAGATCATTTGAATGTTTTCAATGTGAATAACTAACATGATGCTGATATAATTTACTCTGATTTAGCAAATACGCTAGAAAAGACGATTTGAGAAAATAACTTGGCAGTTCTGTTTTGAATACATTACTATATTGAAGGTCACATATATAAGTAATCTTCAAGAGCAAAAAAATTAGTTGTATATATAATTTTTGTGATGTAAGAATGCATTTGAGTCATTTTTAACAAGGTGGATGAACTTGGAACCTATTATACAATGTGAAGTAAGTCAGAAAGAGAAGAACAAATATGGTATATTAACACATATATATGTAATCTGGAAAGATGGTTCTGATGAACCTATTTGCAGGGCAGGAATGAAGACTCAGACATAGAGAACAGACTTGTGGACACAGTGGGGGAACGAGTTGTTGCTGTTGTTCACTCGCTAAGTCCTGTCTGACTTTTTGTGATCCCATGGACTGCAGTACACCAGGCTTTGCTGTCCTTCACTATCTCCCAGGGGAAGGAGACAATGGGTCAAATTGAGAGAGTAGCTTGAAAACATATACCATACCATATGTAAAATAGATAGCCAGTATGGATTTGTTCTATGACTTGGGGAGCTCAAACCGGTGTTCTGTGACAACTAGGAGGGGTGAGATGGGGAAGGAGGTGGGAGGAAGGTTTAAGGGGGAGGGACACATATACCTATGGTTGATTCATGTTGTTGTATGGCAGAAACCAACACAACATTGTAAAGCAATTATCCTCCAACTAAAAATAGTGATTTTTAAATGAAAAATATGTTATTTAAATCATGTTATTTAATCATATCATTTAAGGAAGTCATGTAGAGACAGAAAAGTAGAAAATCCACAATGAGTGTCTTTGGAAACAATGCATTAGTTATTTACTTGGGGAAGGGAAAGGAAATCAAAAAAAAAAAAAAAGGAATAACCCAGCATGTTGAAATATTACAAAAAAAGAAGTATCACAGAAGTTAAGTAGAAGACACACTGAAACCAGTTGTCTGCTACTGAGAAATTAAACAGTGCAATTGTTTTTTTCTGGTGGCTCAGATGATGAATAATCTGCCTGCAGTGCAACAGATGTGCATTCGATTTCTGGGTCAGAAGATCCCCTGGAGAAGGGAATGGCTACCCACTCCAGTATTCTTGCCTGGAGAATTCTATGGACAGAGGAGTCTGGCAGGTTACAGTCCATGGGATTGCAAAGAGTTGAACATGACTAAGTAACTTTCACTTTCACTTTTCACTTGGAAGAAGAGGGTCATCACTTAGTATTTCAAGTTATTTTAATTTTAATTTTTACTTAAGTATTTAATTGTGCAACATTGTGCTAGTTTCAGCTATATGGCAAAGTGAGTCAGTTAAACACACACATATACCCACGCTTTTTTAAGATTCTTTCCCCATGTAGGTCATACATAGTACTGAGTAGAGTTCCCTGTGCAATACAGTAAGTCTTTACTAGTTAGATATTTTACATACAATAGTATGCAAATGTCAATCCTAATTTCCCAATTTATCCCTCCCCCATGTCCTCCTCTGGTAACCATAAGTTTGTTTATTATATCTGTAACTCTGTTTTGCAAATAAGTTCATTTTTACAATTTTTAAATTCCACATATAAGCTATATCATATGATATTTATCTTTCTCTGTCTGACTTACTTCATTCAATATGACAATCTCTAGTTCCATCCAAGTTGCTGCAAATGGCATTATTTTGTTCTTTTTATGGCTGAGTAATATTCCATTGTATATATGTACCACATCTTCTTTATTCATTCCTCTGTCAATTGTTATTTAGGTTGCTTCCACATCCTGGCTATTATAAATAACAGAGACCGTTAGGGTGCAGACATACCCTCTAATTATAGTTTTCTCTGGATATATGTCCAGGAGTGGGATTTCTGGCTTTATTTTTATTTTTTGCAAAAACCTCCATATTGTTCTTCATAATGGTTGTCCCAGTTTACATTCCCACCAACAGTGTAAGAAGGCTCCATTTTCTCCACAGCCTCTCCAACATTTATTGTTTATAGATTTTTTTATTAATGGCCATTTTGGCCAGTGTGAGGTGAAACCTCATTGTAGTTTTGATTTGCATTTCTCTAATGATTAGTGATTTTGAGGATATTTTCATGTGCCTGTTGGCCATCTGTATGTCTCATTTAGAGATAAGGAGATAAAATTATTTTTAAATGAATTAATACTGATGTTGGGCTTCCCAGGTGGTCCTGGTGGTAAAGAACCCACCTGTTAATGCAGGAGACGTAGGATATGCAGGTTTGACCCCTGTGCCGGGAAGATCCCCTGGAGGAGGACATGGCAACCCACTCCAGTATTCTTGCGTGAAGAATCCCAAAGACAGAGAATTCCATGGACACTTCAGTCATGTCTGACTCTTTGTGACTCTATGGACTGTAGCCCACCAGGTTCCCGTATCCTTAGGGGTTCTTTACCACTGGCGCCACCTGGAAGAATAGATAGAGGGGAGGAAAACTGTCTTTTTCAAGAAAAGAAAATGAGACAGAAAATGAACAACAGAGGAATATGACTTTAGATTGTGAACACAAATCCATGTATAATCCTACAACAGCTGCTGACTCCATCATTTGGGGCGACACTCATAGGGTAGAAACAAGATTCATGATATTTGTGGAATGTAAATAGAAAAGTGAAGTTAGCATAGTGAAATTATAGGTAAACCCTTCTGTTTCATTAACAGGTAATGAAGCTAACAAAATAAAAGATTGTTGAGTCTGAGGTTGTTTTGGAAATTTGTATAGAAGAAAATTTCAGTTACAAGGTGGCCAAGAATACTTGGTCAAAAGTAGAATATAATGTCTAGACAAAAATGAATAGGTTAATGAATGGTTAATAAGGACAAGCGAGAGGATGAGGAATGAACCATAAACATAAATATAGGTATATATATTATATATATACACACATATATATCTGATAGTAGAACCTGGTGGTAAGAAAAAGTTAAAAGTGGAATCCTTAGTAAGCACTAATATCAAAGAATACTTTTTGGTTTTTTGTTAGCTTTCTTAATAAACAATGCAGTCTAGAAAATATTGAGAAGAATAAAAAAAATTCTGAACTTTATATCCATACAATTTCAACATTTGTATATGAGTATTTAAATATATATATATATACATTTTATATTTATATGTGTGCAAGTGTACAGAAAGATGCAATTTTATTGAAGCTTAAAAATAAAACCTACCTACACTTCAACAATGACATAATACTTGGCATGATATTTTTGGATAAAAAATTAAAACGTCATATAATATAACATATTTGATGGCATCAGTTTCATTCTATATTTTAGGTTTTACAATGTGTTAAATACTCTCCCTAAATAGGTGAGAAGTATGTAATCCAGTGGTGGTAGTATAAATTTGGATTAACAAAAAACAGTATTACTTGGAATTCTAAATACATTTGATATCCTTTATGAATTGAAATCAAATAATTTTATAATCAAAATTTAACATTTGGGTGGACATTTTTATTTTTCTTATGATTATTTGCATAATAATAACAAACACTTACATCATGTCAATATGTATTCTAAACACTTTCCATGTACTTCAATATTTAATTCTCAGCACAACCCTATGAGGTAAACACTATTTCAGCTGCATTTTACAGATGAAGAAAAGAAGACATAGAGAAGTTTAGTAAGGGGCTTCCCACGTGGCACAGTGAGAATCCACCTGCCAGTGCAGGAGATGCAAGAGATGTGGGCTCAATCCCTGGGCCAGGAAGATCTCCTGGAGTAGGAAGTGGCAACCCACTGAAGTATTCTTACCTGGAAAATTCCATGGACAAACAGAGCCATGAGATCACAAAAAGTCTGACACAACTGAGTGACTGAGCACACACTGAGGGAAGAACAATAACTGCCTAGGAGTTTGTAAATAATGCTATTAAATATGACATAACACTTCCTGAACCAGTGAAGAGCATTCATCTTACTCTCCATAGGATTGTGATAAAAAAATAAAAATAAACAAGATACTTCAGGTAAAATGTTTAATCCATTGTCTAGATTTAGTAATCTCTTTAAAATGTTAGTACAGTCACTCTTATTAACCAAAAATAGTAGCTTAAGTTGTTATTTAAAGTATGGAAATAATTTAGCCCTATTACAAGTGTTGGGGCAGGGCTTTTTGTCCGCATGCAACATCCACATGCTGATATTACTCAATTACATAAAACCAAAGCTTTTCAATGTCTTTTATGTTTCATAAGAGCTTATATAGAACTCAAATGATGTCTCTTTAAAATAATTCCTAAAGGTGGACGAATATGACCAGGTTACTGTAAATAAGAGTTATCGACTCTGCTTTCAGATGGAGTTTCTTAGAGATTTCTTTGCAAACACTTCCAGGGAAGGAATCATTGTCAGGAGAGTATCCTGAAGGAGAGCAAACAGGCAGAAATATTTGGGATTAGTTTAGAAAATAGTGTGAGTGGAAGGCCGTTAATTGCTTAATTATAGTAAGCTAAAGGAGAAGCTTTGGCCACCTCATGAGAAGAGTTGACTCATTGGAAAAGACCCTAATGCTGGGAAGGATTGGGGGCAGGAGGAGAAGGGGCTACAGAGGATGAGATGGTTGGATGGCATCACCGACTCGATGGACATGGGTTTGGGTAAACTCCGGGAGTTGGTGATGGACAGGGAGGCCTGGTGTGCTGCGATTCATGGGGTTGCAAAGAGTTGGACACGACTGAGCGACTGAACTGAAAGAGGAATATCTACCTAATGCTATCTTTGGACTTTCCATTCCATATTAGAATTGGTATATAAAAGCATTTAATTTAGTTTAAAGAAAACTAGCTATAACCTGAAACAATGATTAAAGGTAATTTTATATTTTTATATTAAAAGTAAAGAAATTGTATGATAAACGCCACATGATTAGCAATTTATTGAACTATGTTTTTAATCCATTATCTGCATCTTTCTTAGACTGTAAAATAAAATGAGATTAGATCAGCATAACCTTGCTTTGAAAAACTTTCAAGTATGAGACATTCAGTATTAGTGTGTGGTTACTGACATTAATTCACAATATATATAATTAGTAATGAAGTTTAGAAGAATTTCTTATTTTGAACTGAACTATGGACAATATTAGGAAATATACCTTATTTATTTACCTAGAATAATAATTTCAATGTATCTTTGTACATTAAATGGAAGCGAATTTTAAAAGACAAAATAAGTTATGACCTGTATACTATATAATCTGTATATGATACAATCACATAAATATAATGTCATATGCAGTTAATTTTTTACTTTGTAGATAGATTTTAAAAACACACAGAAACTCTTAACGTATTTCATCACCTACTTTTATTTCCAAATGGCACTAGACATTTTCTAGATTTTAACTGGAGAATTTCCTTTCTATGAAAGGCTATATGAATTTGCTTGTGAGTGTATATATATTTTATATATATACATTATATATATATAATATATATGTAATGGAATATAAGTTGCAAAAATCAAATAATCCTCAGCATAGTTACTATAAAATGGATAAAATCATTACAAAACTTTAATACTGTTATAAAGGATTCTCTTCTTAAATAAATAGTAATATTTTTGCTTTTTTAATCTGGAAAATGTTGAAATTTTGCAAATCTTTTGGAAAAATTTTGTATTAAAGTGTAAATGTCCTAAAAGCAAGAAACTGTATTTAGGAATTCCATTAAATAAGAAATGTGAACACCCATGAGGAATTAATATAAAATCAGCCATAGAGCAGTTGAAAATAGTGTTTCCATCTTCCCCATATATAATAAATGAGATATCTAAAGCATTATATGTGACTGTGTGGACGAGACATTGTGTTAGATTTGTGTTAGTGATAATTTCATGCAACTTATGGCACTACTCTGTGGAAGTTTTCTGATCTACTCTGAAACATGGGCTACTGTTTTATTCATGAAGAGATACATACATTTTTTGTCCTCCTTCTGTGGGATTTAAGATATTTGGAACTTTTATAGTTAATTAAAAGATATCTAGTTTCCAGTTTCATTTTTGATATTCAGTTGTTAAAAAAAAATCATGAGACCCTCTGAATGAATCCCAGTTGTATGAGTGTGCATTGTATTTCTTATACCAAACATCTTTTTAGATGATTGGCAAAGAATTTTCTCCAGAGAGGAAAGTTTTTCTTATTTTTCTTTCTTTAGTTGAGATGGACACAACTTTACTCCATTCTTTTGAGGTCAAAATTGAAATTACAAGCCCTTATATTTAAAAGAAAATATTGTTAATTCTAATGCATAAATATTTGAGGCTTGTTCAGTGCTCAGCTATTAATACATGAATATACTCTTACCAGACCTGAGACTTTCCTCCATGGGTAAAGACCGTTCAATGTCTAATGTTACCGTGTCTCTACGTGTATGTAACAGATAATGAGAAGTTTTTCTTCAAAAGAAGTAAGGTTATTGTGCCATATGTGATTTCCAACAAAAGAAAAATTGATAACTTAATTGATAATTTGAGTATAAGGTAGACAACATTTTCACATATGGGTCAGAATAGAATAGAAAGGGTAATAAAGGAGAACAGTCCATTCAGTCCTAAAGAAAATTGGCCTTGAATGTTCATTGGAATGACTGATGCTGAAGTTGAAGCTCCAATACTTTGGCCACCTGATGCAAAGAGCTGACTCATTGGAAAAGAGCCTGATGCTGGGAAAGTTTGAGGACAGGGGCTTGAAGCGGCAACAGAGGATGAGATGGTTGGATGGCATCACCAACTGGATGGACATGAGTTTAAGCAAAGTCCAAGAGATACTGAAGGACAAGGAAGTCTGGCATGCTGCAGTCCATGGGGTCACAAAGAGTAAGATGCAACTTATCTATTGAACAACAGCAACAATACAATAAGTAAGAGCTTGAATGACACTCTATATATTTCAGATGTTGATCGTGATAATTTATGAACATGGAGTCTTTTTTTTTTAAGTAGACTATTTTCTCCCTACATAGTATGATTTAGAATGCTGATGCCTAAAGTCTGAGTGAAAGGATTAAATAATCCATTTGGTATTACTTCATTTCTATGTCTTTGAAGAATGAATGTCCATGGCAAAATCTGCAATTTTATTTAAACATATCCTATGTTTATTTACTTGTTAGGTAATGTAGTGATTTTTAGTATTACAGACATTTATATTCTTATTTTTATAACAAAAAATTCATTTAGACCAAATATCATTAGTAAGTTTATTTTTGAAAAAGTATTATCTGTAAACTTCTATTAACATACTAATTAAATCTCATCAACAACATCTTCTAGATTTCTGGTTTCAATCACCATGTTCGTTTACAATTTTTATAAAACCATGGTATGAGTAAGAAAGACATATTAAATATATGTTCTTGCTTTCTTATTATTTACGCAGACTATTTAATTTAATATACATTTGTATATAGAAATAACTTTAAAACATCAATTCATGACATATTTATAGCTCTGTAAGTTTCTCAGTTTTACACGTATCCCTCAGTTTTATATTATCATATATGAAAACTTTAATTATTCTTCTCACTGGGCAAAACCACATGTATAGTTAAGGAAAATAAAAAAGACTATTGACTTCAATTTTTGAAACATTTAGTCATTTAGCTGATAAAGCAATTATGCAGTCAGCAAATACATGGAGAATATGAATTGTGTTTTATTTTTCCAATGGAGAATTAAAGTAAATTTCTTGTTAACTTATAGTTCTGACAAACTACCACTCCAGCTGAATATTTTAGGAAGCTACAGTTTGGCTTGTTAGGAGTCTCAAAGGAAAAATAAGATCAATACTTGTCACAGCAGGAGATACTTTACTGTCAGTGGAATGTTGTAATATAGCACTAAGGATGAAAAAATACACCAACACGTCTCAGCTCGGCCTTATGTAATGAGCAGGCTTCTGTTAAGAAAGCTAAATCACTTTTCCTGAGAATTTAATGCCCAGATGAAAAGGCTTAAGTGTTGCTTTGTAGTTGTATTTTCATGATTAGCCTATTAAAAAAAACTGGATATACAAAATATACCCAACATTTTGATGTGCATGTGACATAATGTCTACATTATACTATTCAGACAATTTTTAGTGATAGGAAAGAAATTCAGCAACCCTAAAATATCTTAAGCATCACTACACTCATTCCCTGAAAGCATATTATATTTGATGGTCTTTTTATTCTTTCCTGCTTTCCTTCTTCCTTCCTTGCTTTAAAGATAATTTTCTTAATTTCCCCACTTTTCTTAAATGCCTGAATAAAGTTTTAAATTCTAGCAAATATATGTATAAATATTTGAAGACCAATTATCTTAAATAACATGTTCTTTCTCATCTACATACATTTTAATTTTATGCAAAGATAACAACAATGATTAAAGCTTATGTCACATTCATAGCTAAGTGATCAATCAGAAGTAGACACTGAAGGTGAACAGACTCTAAGGATGAATGGTAGTAGAGGTGATGAATATCAATATAAGGCCCTAGGAACACCTACAGAAGCTAGGATCTTCAGTCATGCTACTAACTCTCATTTCTTAAGTTTTCTTAAGGAAGAGAAGCCTAGTGGAATCTTGAAGGAGCTGGTCCCAAATATAGGAAGTGAATCTTGTTGTTGTTGATCATTTGCTAAGTTGTGTCTGACTCCTTGCGAGCTCATGAACTGCAGCATGCCTGGCTTCACTGTCCTCCACTGTCTCCTGGAGTGTGCTCTAATTCACGTCTATTGAGTTGACGATGTCATCTAACTATCTCATCCTCTGCCACCTTCTTCTCCTTTTGCCTTCAATCTTCCCCAGCATCAGGGTCTTTTCCAGTGAATCAGCTCTTCACATCAGGTGGCCAAAATATTGGAGTTTCAGCTTCAGCATCAGTCCTTGCTGATGGACTGGTCCAATGAGTATTAAAGGCTGATTTCCTTTAGGATTGACTTGTTTGATTTCCTTGCAGAGTTATACCATCCAGTTCACTCTACAAGAAAGCAACACTTCCCAGTGTTTTAAGTGTGGTCAAGCAGACTGCCATTCACTCCTTTGATACTTGTGTCAGCTACAAATAACTGACTTTGTCAAGAGCACATACTTCCTGGGTGGTGATACCCAAAGATTCGTTGCAGTAAGACTGTAAATCCTCTCTGTGTTGGGCCAACATGGGAAAACTCTGAGGGACCATGTGTGCTGCAGAGATCTGGGTGGGCTAGACAAGACTTCTGGGGCTCACTGCACAATGTGACTTCTCTTGTTGCCTAATCTCTCTCTGTTCCCTCTCTGCCACATATGTTGATCCCCAGCAGTGCCCAGCACACGAGAATTCTTAACATATGCTCCTATTCAGCTGTTTTCCCCTATCAGAGGGACAAACTGTTTTTCACTTGGCTTTGAACCTAGCAGGTTTTATTCTCCAGCCAACCCACAAAATTACTCAGACAAGTCATCACATCCTTCTGCAGGGATCAGGGCCCGATTTACACCCTTGTTACCATAAAGCTTGCCCTTCACAGCTCCTGCTCGTTCACTCTATTCCCAAATGCAACCTCTGAGTAGCCCTGTAAGAAACAGTGTCCTTCTCCCCCAGGCTGTGAATACATGTGGCTAATTAACTGCTGGTGATCTCATCTGCCCAGTATTGATGAGAAAAAAAAAAAATATATATATATATATATATATATTCTGATTATCTCCTATTCACTGTATTTGTGTACTTATAATTATATAATAATAGCTATTTTTACAATTAATTGTTAGAAACAGACTTTAAGATGATGGCTGCCGTTGCTGCTAAGTCGCTTCAGTCATGTCCGACTCTGTGTGACCCCATAGACAGCAGCCCACCAGGCCCCTCTGTCCCTGGGATTCTCCAGGCAAGAATACTGGAGTGGGGTGCCATTTCCTTCTCCATTAATATGATGGAAAACTTACTAAATTGAACAATAATATATATTGAAAGTGAAGAGGAGCTCTTGATGATGGTGAAAGAGGAGAGTGAAAAAGCTGCCTTAAAATTCAACATTCAGAAAACTAAGATCATAGCATCCGGTCCCATCACTTCATGGCAAATAGACAGGGAAACAATGGAAACAGTGACAGATTTTATTTTCTTGGGCTCCAAAATCACTGCAGATGGTGACTACAGCCATGAAATTAAAAGATGCTTGCTCCTTGGAAGAAAAGCTATGACAAACCTAGACAGCATATTAAAAAGCAGAGGCATTACTTCGCTGACAAAGGTCCATATGGTCAAAGCTATGGTTTTTCCGGTAGTCATGTATTGATGTGAGACTGGACTATAAGGAAAGCTGAGCACCAAAGAATTGATGCTTTTGAACTGCAGTGTTGTAGAAGATTCTCGAGAGTCCTCTGGACAGGAAGGAGATCAAACCAGTCAATCCTAAAGAAATCAGCCCTAAATATTCATTAGAACTGATGCTAAAGCTGAAACTCCAATACTTTGTCACCTCATGCAAATAATTACTCATTAGAAAAGATCCTGATGCTGTGAAACATTGAAGGCAGGAGGAGAAGGGGATGACAGAGGATAAATTAGTTGGGTGGCATCACCAACTCGATGGACATGAGTTTGAGCAAGCTCCTGGTGTTGGTGAAGAACAGGGAAGTGTGGCATGCTGCAGTCCATGGGGTCGCAAAGAGTTGGACATGACTAAACAGTTGAACAACAATATACTCTTAGGGCCTGAAGGGATTTCAATACCAGAGTCTGGCTCTAAAGACCTAGCTCATAAACACGGCACTATTACTTACACAATTAAAATAAATTGTTAACTCCATAACTAGTGTGATTTAATTTATATCAGAAAATGTAGTTAGCCATGAAGGAAAAGCCAAGCTTCAGGTTTGTTTTTTAACATTAAAGAACACCTAAGATTTTATATTGTAAAAATTTGTGGACACACATTAACAGTGGTTACTCTGCTCTTCTTATTCTTGACTGCCAAGTTTCCTGTATGGTACATTTCCTGGGAGCCGAACATTTGTGTTTTATAGTTATGCATTAATAGATCTGTCCACTTATGAATGCTGTAAAAGGTAATATTGAAAAATAAAATATTGCACACATTTTCTGATACTAAGAATTAAAGGATGGTAAGAAGTTTTGAAGTGAAGAAACAAGAAAGTAAATAGCAGATGTTTTCTAAAAAAATTAAAAATAAAGCCTTTGTGTTTTGTTAGCTAAAATGTGGAAAAAGAAGAAGAAAGACAGAAAGAGAGAGAGAGAGAAAGAAAAAGAGGAAGAAAGGAAGGGAGGAAGAACAGGGGAAAGAAAGAAAAGAGGGTGAGGAGTAGGGAGAAAGAGGACAGAAAGAAGGCAGAAAAGGAAGAAAGAACAGAAAGAAAAGGAACAGATGTACAGTCCAATGAATGGACTGCTGTTGAACTCTAGTAATTCTAAATACATATCATACTCATATTTGGAGCAATTTTTAAGGCTTTAAGCAAAAAGTGTGTGAGGAACAAGCTAGAAGCTGTGAGCCCAGGATAGGGGTAAAATGCCATATGTCTCCAGTTGGCCAATATGCCGAGTGAGCCCTTGGAATTCAGCATGAGGTTCACAGACTGTTCTACATCAACCCACTGGAAACTCAATAAATGAAATTTGAAACTTAGACAAAGGTTTTCACACTTACAGAATGACAGCAAATGTAAGGCAGTAAGGATTGGACGGTGGGTGTTTTCACCCTTTAAACTAGTCCAAGGATTTCAAATGAGAGAGGACCGAGAGATGATGGAGAGTAAGAATCCAAAAATACTCATTTTATAAAAAATTACACGGTCTAGGTCTGAGAGAAAAATGTGACAGCCACAAGTCAGGGTAGGAAATTCATCTCCTTAGGTTTTTGAAACATTGTATTCCTGTTCCCTAGAGGTTCCTGCCACTTAATTCAAGACTTAAGTTTTATAAAAAAAAAAAAAAAAGTTATTTTAAAGAAAACATGAATAAATTATCAGGAAGACAAACATAGATAAGAGAGAAAATATGTGGACACCCTAAAGTGCAATTACTACCTTAATTTCTCATGATTCATTCCTTCAGAACTTGCAGTTAATACCATAATTTTTTCAGTGTAACTACTGTAATTTTGAATCATCAAACATGGGCTAGTCTCTCAAATCATCTATTTTGCCATGTATTTACAGAGATATAATTTTGAATACTCAGCTCAAAAATGTTAAAACTCTCACTGTGGATGAGTGGTTGAAATATGTGATTCTCAATTACCTTTTAAACACTCCAGTGTAGCCCTTTTTATAAAGCGTTGCTGGAAGAATGCAGTAGATTATGCATATAGCTAAGGCAGGTCTTACTGTTTCTGTAGAACTAAAAGAAGATTAGAGAGTACTTTCTTCAAATCTCATTATTTGTAAATGAGGCAATTGAAGCCCATGGTCAGTACAAATTACTTAGTGTCACATTCTAGACCATCTCAGTTTAACTGTACTATCATTTTGTTGTTGTTGTTGTTGTTGTTGTTCAGTTGCTCAGTCATGCCTGACTTTGCAACCCCATGGACTGCAGCATACCAGGCTTCTCTGTCCTTCACTATCTTCCCGAGTTTGCTCAGCCATGTCCTTTGAGTCAATGATGCAATCCAACCATCTCAATCCACTGTCTTCCCCTTCTCCTCCTGCCTTCAGTCTTTCCCAGAATCAGGGTCTTTTCCAGTGAGTCAGCTCTTCACATCAGGTAACCAAAGTATTGGAGCATCAGCTTCAGCGTCAGTCTTTCCAGTGAATAGTCAGTGTTGATTTCCTTTAGGCCGCATTTAAATATATACTTTACAATTATAGAGACATATTTTTTAAGAAAAAAATTATAGGAAAAATTTAGAGATAATGTATTCATTAGGATTGCCTGAATTTTGGGGGTGGGGAGGGTAACTGAAAAAAATGCAACAGACCCTTTATATGTAAAAATAAAACCATACAAGTTCTGTGGTCATATCACAAAGCTGTCTGATGGGGGCATGATATATTCAAATAGACATAATACACTATTTTAGCTCTTTTATATTTTATAGTCCAATTAATTAGTTCAAGTAATCAAGGTCACAATCCCTGTTAGTCCTTGTTGCCACAGAGATTAACCAAAGACAATTACTTTCTTTCCAACTTTATTGAGACATAATTAACATACAGAATCGTCTAAGATAAAATGATTTGACTTATCACAAGTTTAGTGAACATCCATCATCCCATATAGATACAAAATCTAAAATATAAAAAAAAAAACTATTTTTCTCCTTCTGATGAGAACTCTTAGGATTTACTCTTAACTTTTACACATAACACACAATGGTGTTAATTATATTTGTCATGTTGTTCGTTATATTTCTAGTACTTAATTATCTTATAACTGGAAGTTTGTACCTTTTGACTGCCTTCATTCAATTTCCTCTCACTCCCTCCCTCTACCTCTTCTGGTACCAAAAATAGTATCTTTTTTCTACAAGGCTGTTTATTTTTGAAGCATAATTGACCGGTAACACTATGTTAGTTCCTGGTACATAACATAATGATTCAATATTTCTATGCATTTCAAAATGATCACCATGATAAATTTAGCTACCGTCTGTCACCATACAAAGATATTATATAATTACTGACTATATTCCCCTACTATACATTTCATACCAGTAACTCATTTATTCTGCAACTGGAAGTTTGTGCATATTAATCTCCTTCACTTATTTCTCTCCACTCTCCCCCTACCCCATTTTATTTTCTTTAAAGTCTACTAAGAAGTATTGAAATATTTCCTTTCTGTCACAGGCATGCTTGCTATTATGCAAGTGTTTCTCTACTTCAAGCATTTCAAGCCTATTCTTAACATCATTTTACAATTATTCCCTGAGCCTGGACACTGTCTGCACAATTCTCCATATATTGACTCCTTGAAACCCTTCTGGTCTCAGCTTCAAGGTCATGTCCTTGGAAAAGCCCATCCAACTCTCAATCACAGTCTCCCCTCTAATGGTCATTCATATCATTTGACCATCTAACTGAGCATCACTATCTGAGATTATCATTTTCATTTATTTGGTAATTAGATCTTCTCAACAGGAATTTGTGAGAATTCTACCAAGGAAGAGATGTTTGGGCTGTTCATGGGCTTCCCCTATTGAACAGATATTCTAGTATAAAATATGCCCTCAGTAAATATTAGTGAATGAAATAGAAGAAGACATGTCAGAAATCTGGAAGAAAAGGAAGGACTGAATGGATAACTATAAGAGCTCACATCAATTAAACATTTTATACATTTAGAAAGTTTATGATATATCAGATACGGTGTTAGGTATCAAAGGGTACAGATATATGAAATGGATAGGTGATTACAGAACCACCTCTCAACATAAGATTTACTGATAAAAACAAGTATGCACATAATTGTTATATGAATACACAAGTATGTAATGCTGACAATTGAAATTGCAATGGAGTAATCACAGTTGGGGCTTCCCAGAACGCACAGTGGTAACGAATTCGACTGCCAATGCAAGAGACACAGGAGAGGTGGGTTCGATCCCTGGATCAGGAAGATTCCCTGGAGGAGAAAATGACAACCCACTACAATATTCTTGTCTGGAAAATTCCATGGACAGTAGAGCCTGGCAGGTTACTGTCCACAAGGTCACAAATGAGTTGAGAACGACTGAGTACGTGCACAATCACAGTTAAGGCAAAAAAAAAAAAAAAAAGGGGAGTCAGGTGGGCCATTGATGATCTTGTCTCAAATATATTTCTGCAACACTGAAACCTTGAATTTTCATTGATTGTACCAGATGCAAGGACATCACCAGAGGTATTCAGTACAACACCTGCAGCTGGAAACTTACAGTCTCAATGTCTCCCCTTGTATCTATGCAATCATTTCAAACACTTCCCAATCGTTATTTAATAACCACCCTCTTGCTGTTCAGCCTCTCAGTTGTGTCCGACTGTTTGCAACCCCATGGACTGCAGCACGCCAGGCCTCCCTGTCCTTCTCTACCTCTGGGAGTCTGCTTAAACTCATGTCTGTTGAATCGGGGATGCCATCTAACCATTTCATTCTCTGTTGTTGCTTCTCCTTCTGCCTTTAATCTTTCCCAGCATCAGGGTCTTTTCCAATGAGTTGGCTTTGCATCAGGTGGCCAAAGTATTGGAGCTTCAGCTTCAGCATCAGTCCTTCCAATAAATATTGAGGGTTGATTTCCTTTAGGATTGACTGGTTTGTTCAATTCATTCACTCAGTCATGTCCGACTCTTTGCGACCCCATGGACTGCAGTACCAGGCCTCCCTGTCCATCACCAATTCCTGGGGTTTACTCAAACTCATGTCCATTGAGTCAGTGATGCCATCCAACCATCTCATCCTCTGTCATCCCCTTCTCCTCCCACTTTCAATCTTTCCCAACATCAGGGTCTTTTCAAATGAGTCAGTTTTTCGCATCAGGTGGCCAAAGTATTGGAGTTTCAGCTTCAACATCAGTCCTTCCAATGAACACTCAGCACTGATTTCCTTCAAGATTTACTGGGTGGATCTCCTTGCAGTCCAAGGGACTCTCAAGAGTCTTCTCCAATACCATGGTTCAAAAGCATCGATTCTTCGGCGCTCAGCTTTCTTTATAGTCCAACTCTCACATCCGTATATGACTACTGGAAAAACCATAGCCTTGACTAGACAGATCTTTGTTGGCAAAGTAATGTCTCAATTCTTCAGGGCCCAGCACTCTTTCTGGTCCAACTCTCACATCCATACATGACTACCATAGCTTTGACCATATGGACCTTTATTGCCAAAGTGATGTCTCTGCTTTTTAATACACTGACTAGGTTTTTCATAGCTTTTCTTCTAAGGAGCAAGTATCTCTTAATTTCACCCTTACTTCTTTTAATAACCACCCTTAGCTTTTTAATAACCACCCTTACTTTTTGCCAACTCCAAATACAATTCTTGATAAACATGATGTAACCAACTGTAACCTTACATTTTTTAACTTTATAATACCCCCCTACATTCTGTAATGCTTCTTGAGTCTTTGTCTCCCAGGCTCCTAGCAAAACCGATTAAGCATCTTTCAATCATCTTGCTAAAATTTCAGTTAATGGTTATATAGGAATAATGATCCTCAGAATGGAAAGATCAAGTATTTGACAGTTGAATTGGACCATAGGAAAATGAATAATATTTTGGCAGGAAGATAGAGTGATAAAGAACAATTTAAGAAATGAGAGAAGATGCTGTATTAGTTTTCTATTGCTGCCTTGACAAGTTGCCATATACTTAGCACTTTGTTTTAAAACAAAACTAATTTGTCATTTCACAGAGGCTACATTTGTAGATCAAATAAATGTCTGGGTGACCTCAACTTGTTCTTTGCTTAGGGTCTCACAAAGCTGAAATCAAAATGTCAGAAGGTTTTTGTTCCTTGTGGAAACCCTGGGGAAAAGTCTGCTCCCAAATTCATGCAGATTATTGGTTGAGTTTAGATCCTCCTGGGTATAGAACTATTTCTTCCTGCTTTTCAGTAAGGGGGCCAGTCTTGGCTCCAAGACACTGACCTCATTCCTTCTCAAGCTTTCCCTGGGGCTGCCCTAAAGCAATGTTAGGTTAACTGCCTCTTAAACTTGGAATCTCTTTGACTTCCTCTTTTGTCACCTGCCAGAAAAAGCTGTTTTCAATACCTCAAGTGATTACACGGTGTTATGTAGTGGTTTGATAAGATTTCAAACACACTTGTCAGTGACAAAAAATTGAGTTGTTTTTAGGAGTGAAGTTGTTTTGATCTAAGAATGAAGTTGCTTTGACCTAAGAATGAAGTTGTCGTTTTGATATAAAAGTGTAATTGTGTCAGGATGTCATCTGGTTGCTGATAAGCTGCTAAGGGGCCACTGTTGAGGGTTTAACAATAAGAAATGATGAAGAAGCAACTATGGCCGAGTGACACTTATACACAGAGTCTGCGAGGATTATCAGTGTTTGGTCTCAGCAAAGCTACCCTTTGCTGATCTAAACAGCTCTCCAAAGAACTTGGGACCTTAGCTTCAGCAGTTGACAAGGTGACTCTTACAGGAGTGGTGAAAGACTTGCAGCCCCCTGGAAAGAAATAATCTTGCCCTCCAATACTAGTATCTTGGTTCCCTAGCAACCTGCTCTAGCAACAAGGAGCTTTTCTTTTCTCTGGCAGCTGGAAGTCAGCTCATGATTGGTTAAACGGTCTCTTCTGAGAAACTATTTGTAGAAAGGTACACCTCAAATAAATTTGAACTTTATTCTTTTTATCTCCCTCTACCTGGAACAATAGTGTAATTAATCTATCATTGGTTTGGAGTATGTGATTTCTTTATTGGCTTATTAAGAAACATTACCCTATAATGCTATAGGCTTGTGAAGTTATTATAATTCCCACAGTGAAGCATGTTAAATAAAATATTGTACAAAGAAGGTCTCAGTCTCTAAGTATAGTTTTCTATCAAATAAAACACATTAGGTGTACCTAGATAATCCAGGGTAATTTTTCTACTTTTAAGCTAATGGTTTAGAAACTTCAATTACATCTGCAATATTCCTTTTGCCAGGGGGCATCTTCATGAACAAATTCATGAACATAATACCAAGGACTGAAAATCACAAGAGGCAAAATTCTGGTTATGAGAACTGTGTTCCTAAAAACTCTAGAAAAATCTAAATTCCTGGTCATTTGCCATGTAATTGCCCTGCCTTCCTAGTGACATATTTGATGTATAAACAGTAGGAGACTAATGTACCACATAGTTCGGGCCATTTTATTCCTCAGAAATTTTACATAACTTCTAAAGTAAAACACAAAACTAAAATATGAGATTTTAAAAGAACAACTTGACATTTGAAAGCCATATATTACAATGTAGCAAATTATAATTCTCTATTATTAGATATCATCTATCTCTCAGGGTCCAATCAAGAAGAAAAAGTTGTAACTGAAAGTCTTCCTTACCAAACATTTTAAAATGAGAGGCAAAGCCATTATATAAGCTCAAGGGAATTCCTAAGTTATTTTGATTCATCTTGCCTAAGAAATTGTGAATCGACAGGACAAGCCTGCATTTCAAAGTTTTGAAAAAAGTCAAAGAAGAAGCTGAGACTCAGATGACAATAATAGAATATTCTTAATATTAATTTGAGAATAAAATACAGGAAATTCCATTGTAAACAATTTGGCAATATAGGCTTCCTGGATTTATGAAAGTGTTAGTTGCTCAGTCATGAACGACCCCATGGACTGTAGCCTGTCAGTTTCCTCTGTACATGGAATTCTCCAGGCAAGAATGTTGTGGTGGGTAGCCATTCTCTTCTTCAGGGGAATCTTCCCCACCCAGGGATGGAACCCGAGCGTCCTGCATTGCAGGCAGATTCTTAACCTTCTGAGCCATCAGGTATGAATATAATGCAATGACTTCTTGAAAAAAAAATTAAACCAAGCAAGTGAAATGTGTGTCACTGATATTTGTCCAAGAAAGCCTCTAAAAGAGAGGGCTGATTTTGTGGCTATAAATCAAAGATTTGGATCA
The DNA here is from genome assembly GCF_054371585.1 of Giraffa tippelskirchi. Lineage (NCBI taxonomy): Eukaryota > Metazoa > Chordata > Mammalia > Artiodactyla > Giraffidae > Giraffa > Giraffa tippelskirchi. Next base: position 40,187,346 of record NC_137282.1, on the reverse strand, counting down.
TTGTAATTATATGTAGCATTAAGAAGTCGACAGACATGATGAGACCAGAAAGGTTAAAAAGTGAAGGCAGTGAGTTAAAAAGAAACCATCTTAAGACTATGATAAAGAGTTTGAATTCAATTTGTAATAAACAGAATCCATCCAAGAAATTCAAGTAGTGACGATATGATCATATTTATACCGGAGGAGAAGGGAATGGTATAGGAGATGGAGAGAAAGAGACAATTCTTCCACTAATGTAATGTTTAGTTGAAGAAAGGAGTAACAGGGAGAGAAGTGCACAAATTACATTGTTAATCTAGATAAGAAATATTGAAGTCCACTGTAAAATTCACTTAAAAGGAAAAATTTAACCAGAGGTTGCAACTGACTGGGACTGAGAATGAACCATCAGTTAAATAAGGAATACAGGAAAATCTTGGAGTGATTTGGTGAGTAATGCCATTTAAAAGAAATGAACACTGTGTGGAAATTGATGGAAGGTAAAATAGTAAGTTTATTCTGGAAATGCCATGATTGAAGAGTAGGTGAAATAAAAGAATAACGTTAGTTCTGTGGACTGTTGTAAATTTTCATCAAGTATTAAGGGATGAGGTCAGACTAGATATTTTTTACAGTTTTAAAAGTGATATTAAAATAATAGATAAGATGACATTGCAATTTAGTTAGATTTTTAAACTGATTATAAAATCTCCAGTGTTAAGCTATGGAAATCTAACTTTCATCTTTAGCTGAATATCAATAGGAGTAAAGCCCAACAGAGTTATTTGGTTTCTAAGGACATTTGCTGTCAAAAATGAAAACCAACTGGAAAAAATGTAAGCTCAACAGGCGAAAAAAAACAAAACAAAAGATCTATTTTCTTGTGATTGTTTTTGGGGTAGTTGCGGTAGATATAATTGCCTATTTAAGTTCTGAGGAGGGAAGACAAAAGCACATTTTTTATCAGAGCAATAAAAATGGAAATTGCATTTAGTGGAAAGGCACAGGGAGAAAGTTGATCTCTAAAAGAATTTCATATTTAAAAAAATAGATTTCCTGCCTTAATATCCAAAGTCAAATGGAAATTAGGATTATGTGTATTTTATTTTTAATTGCCAGTCCAGGAAAGTGAAGCTAATTCAGGCCTGACTTTCAGCAACACACTGCTAAATTAAAGTCTTCTCCAGAATCAAAAAAGAAAATGTGACAAACCCAATTTTGTGCACAGTGGAAAAGACAACTTTTAAAAGTGGCAGGTTGACAAATTATGAGTGAGTCAATATTAAGTCACTGGGCAAAATTTTAATTAAAAAATATAGTCTCTGCTTTGCTTCTTCACCATACTTTTTCTAAAGACCAGTGCATGCTAACGTGAGTAAGAGTGAATTAGTACATCTTTCAGAAGAGTTATCTATGAGAGCTAGAAAAAAGCAAAAAGAAAAATTTAAATCCACAGTAACCAAATAAGCTATGTTTGCCTAAGAAATCAAGAGAATGTTATAGTAAAATTATAGGAAAAGTAATGATTCCTTTTATCCCAATATATTTCCCTTAAAAATGCGCTCAGGGAATGTTAGCTGGGCTATCATTTACCATATCTAAAGACCAAGTTAATAAATTATTGAGTTGTTTCACAGAGACTTCAGCTTCCAGTGCATTCTTAGATCAAGCTGCCAAATTCTCTGGGTAGTCATCATACTAAAAATATATTCTGCTATTTGGGGGAATTTTTCAGATTGTTATTATTTATTGGTGCAGTTTTGTTTTTGGCTAGATGAGCCATGATAAATTCTGGAAAAAAAATGAGAATACATGTGTAGGGTTTTGGGTATTTTAAGGCAATGTAGTCTATATTTCAGTAATAATTATTGGTTTATTTTTTGCATATTAACATATCAGGTATCTGCCCATCACACAGATCTAGCCATGTGTCAAGCTTGGTACCAAAAACTTTTTAGCAATTTTTGAGAAACTGGACTAAGCTGAAAGACACTGAACAGACCTTCTTTATAATGAAACCTAAGAAAAGCTGGACTGAACTTCTTGCAGGCCTAATTGAACTGAACTTTTGATGATGGACCTTGGTGGTGTTTTGGATTCATTGCTACAGTTTTGGAAAATGTTCTGATATTAATCTGTAGTAGAACCGTATTATTGGTACCATAAAGATCATAATTTGGGGTAGCATATTCTGTCCCCTTCAATGGTAACAAACAGTGTTAAGCTGCCTCTGCTTTTTTAAATGCAAGTGAGATTTAAAAGCGAAGTATCTTAAAAAGAAGCTGCAACAATTTTGTAAGTTCTGTGGTGATTTAAAATTACTTTTTATTGAACTTTGTTCCCTATCACTTTGTTCTTTATCATCTAGCCTAATCTTCATTTTGTTTCTTTGGAAAGAAATATCCCACAATTTGCTGTTTCTGTACCCAAATAAAAGATGCTTGCTCCTTGGAAGGAAAGCTATGATCAACCTAGACAGCCTATTAAAAAGCAGACATCACTTCGCCAACACAGGTCCATCTAGTCAAAGCTATGGTTTTTCCAGTGGTCATGTATGGATGTGAGAGTTGGACTATAAAGAAAGCTGAGCGCCGAAGAATTGATGCTTTTGAACCATGGTGTTGGAGAAGACTCTTGAGAGTCCCTTGGACTGCAAGGAGATCCAACCTGTCCATCCTAAAGGAAATCAGTCCTGAATATTCTTTGGAAAGACTGATGCTGAAGCTGAAACTCTGATAATAGTTTGGCCACCTGATGCAAAGAACTGACAACCCACTAGAAAAGACCCTGATGCTGGGAAAGATTGAAGGCAGGAGGAGACAGGGCTGACAGAGGATGAGATGGTTGGATGGCATCACTGACTCAATAGACATGAGTTTGAGTAAGGTCCAGGAGGTGGTGATGGACAGGGAAGCCTGGTGTGCTGCAATCCATAGGTTCGCAAAGAGTTGGACACGAATGAGTGACTAAACTGAACTCAACTGTACCCAATTCCACCTTGTAGATATAGGTATAGGTGTTTCCCTCACAGCACAAAGCAAGCAGCAGTTGGACATCCTACAATTTAATTCAGTTCTGACACCATCTACCCGGAGATAGCATCAGATTCCACAGGTTGAGGGGTTGAGGGTTCAGTCCGACAAGACTGCTCCCTCCACCTTGCAGACTTCAAATGTCAATTGCAAACCCAAGTTGTTACCTGAGCTTCTGACCAACTGACTATAAATCAGAGATTCCCATAGCCCTTGCCTTGGGTTCATTTAATTTGCTAGAGAGGCTCACAAAACTCAGGGAAACTATTTACTCATTAGACTCTTGGTAAAAGGATATCACTGATATATCCTATGAGATGCAAAGGGTAAGGTATGGAGAAGGGACAGGGAGCTTCCACGTCCCTCCAGGCATGCTGCTATCCCCAAATCTCCATATGTTCACCTACCTGGAAGCTCTCTAAACCCCATCCTTCTAGGGTTTTATGGAAACCTTGTTATATAGACATGATGGATTAAATATTTACCACCAGCAATTGACCCAACTTCCAGCCCCTCTTTTCTCCAGTGGTCAACAGGGGGTGGGAAAAGTTCCAACCCTCCAATCAGTAACTGGATCTTCAGGCAACAGACACCATCCTTAGGCAAGGTCCAAAAGTCATCTCATTAACATAACATAAGAGAAACTTCTATTGCTCTGTCACTTAGGAAATTCCAAGGGTTTCAGGAGTTCTGTGCCAGAAAAAGGGACACACATAAAGATGACAGATATTTTTCTCATTATAAATTGAATGATCATACCACATCTTATAACACACTGGCAAACAAAGATCAGTGTCTCCTTTCTCATGGGCATTTTGTGAGGTTGTCCTAAAGCATTTGTTTTAATGACAAAAGAGGCCACAGGCTGGTGGCTGAATAGAAGGCTCTAGTATATTATGATAAACATAGAAGATATGTTCCTATTAATATCCAAGAAATAGCTGAGGATATATGGGTCTAAATTTGCAACAATAAAGCCAGTCAAGACTCATTATTTTCAAGTATGAACACACTGGTCTGCTTATATATTATTCATTATTATTTAACAAAAAATATTTAAATAATACAAGTTTCACTCCACTTGATAGATTTAATGTAGTCTTTATTTGGAACAATATTGCAAGCTGATAAAAACGTTGTAAATTATTTTTCTAGGTTTTATGTTTTCCCATTAGCATTTTAATAAGCTTAATCTATGTAACATGGAGGTTTCTTAAATTGATATTCTTTGTATAATTTATTTCAATAGATTTTTATTTACAAACTCAACCTTTAATCATGAGGAGGCATTTATTTAACTTCCACACATTAAATTTCATATGTTATAAATTTAAAATGTTTAGAACCAACTTTCTCCTGTCACTTTTTTTTTTTCTTATTTTTGCAATTGGGTAAATATTATAGGGGTTCCCAGGTGGTTCAGTGGTAAAGAATCTGTCTGTCAATGCAGGAGACATAGATTCTATCCCAGCATCAGAAAGATCCCCTGAAAAACGAAAGGCAATCCACTCCAGTATTTCTGCCTGGGAAGATCCATGGACAGAGGAGCCTGGCGGGGCTACAGTCCACAGGGTCACAAAAGTGTTGGACACTACTCAGCAACTTAATGACAGCAGCAATGAATACTATATAAACACAAAAAATGCAGCTGCTTACCTGAATGGTCTCTTCTTAAAACATAACTTTCAGTTTAACTTATAGTGTGAAAACAAATCACATTAATTATCAAGACAAATAGAAAGTTTGCTCAGTTATTTGGTAGGTTAGAATGCTAATGGCACAATGAAGTACAATTTGTCACCCTCAAATGTGTCAGGCATGTGGGTTATTTCAAACTGAAAACAATCAAGGCCTAGAAGTGAGAATCTTTGACCTTCCCCCTAACTGCTTAAAAGAATTTAGACAGAGGACCTCCTCCAGGAAGGAAGCTATCATCTTAAATAACTATTATATATTGATAATATGAACTTGGTATGTAGACAGGGAGGAGCCTAGCAAAGTGTGTTTGCTAAAATTCCCCTCTCTGTCCATTATTTTTGTACGGCCCAAGAAACATTGGTTACCCAAACTTTTGTCCTTTATTAAAATTTTCCTATGAATTGCCTTTCTTCCCTCTAAAGTCCTAAACCCCTAACCAGTCTCTTCTCAGATGGCATATAAGCCTCAATTGACTAATTTCGTGGTGGAGTCTCATATTCTCTGGAGCCCCCGTATGTATGTAACTAAATTTTATTTTTTCCTGTTAATCTGACTCATGTCAGTTTAACTCTAAGACCAGCCAGGTAGAAGAGTTTTTTTCCTCCCCTACGGTGGCCACAGGAATGGGTACTAAATGGTTAAAGAGCAATTTCTTCCTGGTTTAGAGAGGAATCCTGGCTACACAATAAGAGCTCCATTTTCAGATATAACCTCAATAGGGAAGTGCTTCTCTGTCAGAGGTAATGTGATTTAGTCTTTCTCTTGACTACAGTGTGACAGAGAAATATCACTACATAACACGGAGACACACAGAGAACACTCAAGTTGGAGAGATACACTTTTCTAAGGTTAAATGTAAAAACATCCAGTCAGCATTTAGCAAAGCATACAGAATGAAAGCCAGCTCACCATAAAAATGAATTTATACAGCAAGACATAAAACAAACATCGAACTCTTTCATTATCAAAGACAGAGTACAGGGTCTATGCATGACTTTCACAAACCTCAAATTCAGATTGCAAACATGTAACATTATTTCCAGATAACTGGGCTTAATTTGTATCACAAGCCTTCATTTCTACATGATAATAGAAACTTTAATTTAATCACTTCCATGTAGACTCTGTCAAATTCAATTAGTCTAAAGTATTAAACACAGCACATTTGAGGATCTTGTATTTTCTCTCTATCTCTCACACTTTCTCAAATTGATCCCTATTCTAGGATGTTTAATTAATTCAGCCTGAGCTTTGATACGCTGGCAGAAGAGATGTCTGTCAAGTGGGCATATTGGGTGCAATGCTCATTTCACTGAAATTCACAATTCTTTGTGTCCATACCAGCGGTTTCCTTCAACCCTACAATTCACTGAGTTCTGGCCCACACTGCTGTCTTGAGGTTCAGCATTTCATGTTCTGCCTTATTTTGCTATATGTTCCCTCTGCAAAATTTGGCAGTATTTGTGTCTAGTAGTTGTAACCTGTGAAATCACTATTCCACAAATCCCATCAATGAATTCAGATATTTTGTCGCTCATAATACCAGAACCTTATTCAGACTCAGCCAATATCACTATCTCTTATTCGGCAAGGTCAGAGATGTCTCCTGGGTTGGCTGTTTTATAAAACATCTCAGTATGAACCACCTTCGACAACAAATTCACATTTTTCTTTGGATTCCGTCAGCTTGTCCCTCCTCTATGAAGGTGTCCTGTGGTAGATACAGGATTTCAATGTGTGTTGGAATTATCTAAAGATAATTCTCATCAAACCTTATGCTTCTACTTCATAATGTCTCTCTTTTTTCCTCTCAATCTGAAGGATCTTATCTAATATGGGATTGAAGGAGTAGTACACAAAAACGAAATGACTTTCTCAACAGTAAACTGTTGACAAATCTTTCTCTATTTCTTCTAGAATGAGTCTTTTTACCTAAAAACTCAGAATTATATATATATATAATTTGTATATAATATATGTTTGTATATTATTGAGCAGCAGCCGCTTGCTCCATCGTGTCTGACTCTGCAACCCCAGGCTCCTCTGTCCATGGAATTTTCCAGGCAAGAATACTGGAGTGGATAACCATTTCCTGTTCCATGGGATCTTCCCAACCCAGGAAGTGAACCCTGGTGTCCTGCATTGCAGGCAGATTCTTTGCCATCTGAACCACAAGGGAAACCCATATTATATATATTTGTATATTATGTATGTATATTATGAACTTCCCCGGTGGCTAAGCTGGTAAAGAATCCTCCTGCAATGCAGAAGACCCAGGTTCGATTTCTGGGTTAGGAAGATCCCCTGGAGAAGGGAACGGCTAACCACTCTAGTATTCTGGCCTGGAGAATTCCATGGACTGTATAGTCCATGGGGTCACAAAGACTCGGACGCTACTGAGCAACTTTCCCTTTCAGTTTATGTGTATTATATCATATATTTGTATATTATGTTATATATATATATATTTGTATATTATTTATGACTTTATGTTTGTATGTATATATTTTTTCTTTTATGTTTATTGTCTCCTTCCTTTTGTATCACCATAATTCCCTCTGAAAGAGTGAGGAAGGGGAGTTTGATAGTAACAAATTATTGAGGATAATAGGAAAAGGCACAAAACAGTTTACACACAAAATGTTTAGCTTCTCCTCCATGATAGTAACAACATAACAGCACATATATTTCTCTGTTCTGTCCGCTGAGAGGGCCTAGAAACATTGCCATTCAAATAGCAACAAGCATAACCAGTGCCCAGAGCTTGATATCTAATACTGTGTGTTTGTGTATGTGCTCAGTCATCTCTGATTCTTTGCAACCCGCCCGGCTCCTCAGTCTATGGGAGTCTCCGGGCAAGAATGTTGGAGTGGGTTGCTATTTTCTTCTGGTTTCTGGAGAAATGACTGATTCTGTGAATGGAGCAGAAAATATACAAGATGAGGCTTCAATCTGTTGCAGTGTCACACATTAAGAAAATTCAAAATAAAAGAGAAAAATTGTTTATGTACATGAAAGAGTCACGGAAGTCACCCACTGAAAGAGTTCTCAATGGCAAAAAAGGAAACAAATTGAACCAAGTAAAGAAACTGGTATTGAAATATGACTTTAAGTAAATATCCATGAGCTTATACTGATATAAATAAATAACTGAATGAAGCCGTACATGGGAGAGAATCGAAAAATTTTTCATGCATAAGAATTCCAATTAAATTGTGTAGGTGCCCTCACCTCTAGGAGATGGGGCCTGACTCCCCACTCCTTAACTGTGGGCTGTGCATAGTCATTTCCTTCTGAAGAATATAATGAGAAAGGAGAAATAGGAGTAACTACCATGGAGAAAGCTGACACACACTATTTCAGTTAGATAACTAATGTTATCAGTGATGTAACATTGACATTTGTATCTCTCACATGGGCTGTCCAGGCGACTCAGTGGTAAAGAATATGCCTGTCAAGGAGGAGACTCGGGTTCAATTTCTGGGTTAGGAAGATCACCTAGAGATGGAAATGGCAACCCACTCCAGTATTCTTGCCTGGGAATTTCCATGGATGGAGGATCCTGGCAGGCTCCAGTCCATGGGGACACAAAGAGCTGGACATGACATAGTGACTAAACAGTTAAAAACAACAACAATATTCCTTATATGATGGATACAATGGCATTTTACCTCTGTGGTTTTCCTTCAAAACCTCTATGTCCCTATCTAATCATGAAAACACAAACATACACGCATAAATTCCAGTAGAGGAACATCTTATCTACCCAGTACTCCTTACAAGTGTCTAGGTCATCAAAAACAGTGAAAGTCTGAAACAGTCTCACAGCCAAGAGTTTAAGTAGGCATGGTAAATAAATGTGATGTGGCATTCTGGATGGGAACCTGGAATAGAAAAAGAACATTTGGTTGCAAACAAAGAAACTCTGGGGAAAAAAAAAAAAAAAAAACTATAGCTTTAGTTAATAATAATACTTCAGTATTGTTTCATTAATTGTACCAAAGGTACCATAATGTAAGACATCAATAGGGGAAACTGTGTATGGGGCACATGGTAGTTCTCAATACAATCTTCACAAAATTTTAGTAAGTTGAAAATTGTTCTATAGTTTTTGTTTTTTTTTTTTAAGAAAGTAAAAGAAATAAGAGAGGAAGACAGGAAGACAGAGAGGAAGCAAAGAAAATTCTGATTGCTTTTAAACCAAATTTATTTGTTTGCTAACACTGTAGATGACATATTGTAGCTGGGGATTTGTCACAATCTGATCACCTTATGGGTCCTCAGGAATTTCTTGTTGCTCAGCTTTGCTGATCTTATTATCCATGGACATCTTCTATTTTTCTGTGGTTCTGTGCTTGTGTGGCTCTGTGCTGCTGCCTTCCCTGTCTTTCCAGAATCAGTAGTATTCTTTTAATTATTCTTTGAAACATACAGTACATGCTCAGTCACAGAGTCATTTCTGACTCTTTGAGATCCCGTGGACCCACCCGGCTCCTCTGTCCATGGGATTATCTAGGCAAGAACACTGGAGTGGATTGCCATTTCCTCTTCCAGGGGATCTTGCAGACCCAGGGATGGAACCTGCATCTCCTGAGGTTCCTGCATTGACAGGCAGTTCTTTATCACTGAGGTACCTGAGAAGTCTGAAACATACAATAGCTACATTTTATTAAAAGTTTCTAAAGCTATAGTGTGATGTGGCTCTACTCTGTACCTGGTTTTTATCAAATGTCATAGACAATTATTCTCGTGATGTTAAAGATCAGATTGTTTTATATTTTCATACAGTACCACACCTCCTTGCTCATCACTAAAAATTTTTGCAACTTGATGAAATAAAATAATACACTACATTTTAGTAACACTATTCTAAAATGTTCTAATTGTTCACATATTATGTTTTTTTAATTACTGTATAAAACTTAAAACATGTTCATCACAATTGAACACTGTCTTGTAACCTTCTGTGTTTTTAATTTGATAAATTGTTCCATTAATACAATTGACAAATTCTTGATATGGAGATTTCCTGATATTCAGTAAAATGGAAAATCTAATCCAAATGTAAATAATGGCAGGATGAAATTTGAAACTTGAAAGAGAAGCTGCTGAGGTTTTGGATATTAGTTTTTACATTATTTTTACTTTGTTATGGTTGGGTTTGCTTGAGCTGCAGCCTTTCTATATTTTCTATAGACTAGTATGGTACTTGATGGCCACAAGTTGTTGATAGAAAAAGAGTCCTATTGTGCTTCATAGTTCACTACATCTAAGTAAGCATAGGACACATTTTAGAATATATGCTTCAAAAAAGCCAGAACACCCAAACCACACTAATCTTTATGAATATTTTAGCATTCATGCAAGATAAAATGCATATTTGACATCCTATGTTCATTGAATTACAGGTTCCTACTGCCATGACTAGAAAAATGAATACTAACTAATTGCATTTTAAAAGGTAGAACACCTTACACATATATTAGAACTTTACACTGCGTGTTCAAACTAATCGGGGGACTTTCAGAGCAGGCAGAGCTTCTTTCTGCTATGAACAACAGAAACAGATTCTCAAAAAATATTTTAGCCCGAGCAGGCAGAGCTTCTTTCTGCTATGAACAACAGAAACAGATTCTCAAAAAATATTTTAGCCCCATACATCCTGCAGCGTGCCACATGAGCTACTGTCCTTTGTTTCAGCTGAAATGGGAACAGCACCACTCCAAATTGCTGTGGATACTCTCCCATCACATAGGAGAGTCAGCCTTACAGCTATACATCATTGTGTCCAAAGAGAGCTTGTGAAATAGAAACACTGGAATACACATGCAAGACAAGTGCACTAAAATCAGTGGCCCTTTACCACTCTGAATCAAATTTGTAAGACTGATGAGACTTAAGAATGTTCATAAGAAATGTGATGTAATTGTAGGTTTCAATAAAGCCAATGTCAGTGAAGTGTATAAGGGAAATGAAATCATCATGTTTCTTCAGCGTTATTCACCGAAAAATTTCTGTAAGTGAAGTAAGGCTGTTCTCTAAATAAATAAATCATCTGTTATAGAATTAACAAGTTTCAAGTTTTTCATTATGTTTTTCTTGAAAATGAAATTTGAGATCTACATAGATTACTTTTTCCCTTCACATCCTTCAGGATGACAATCAGGGATATATAGGTATTTATAGTTTCCCACATATAAACAGGACATATATCAAATATTCACTGAATAGATCTTTCTTTTTCTTCCTTCCATCTTGAATGATGCCCATGCAGTCAGAATTATATCTCTTACAGCACAGTATCTTAGTCTACCAGTCTTCTGAGTTATTTTTGAGAAATACTTACATTTATTTCCCTTCAGTTGTGAGCCTAAAAGCTAAAAATGTCTGGATGTTGCCCGGCAGGTGGTCATAGCCAAGTCCTTGAGTAATCAGGGGCTGGCATGCCTTTGTTGCCTGAACTACGTCCAGGTTCAAAATACTAACCAGAGAGCACTACAAAAAGGCAAACTGAGCAGCCACATCCAGACTGAAGGTCCCCCAGGAATACTTTAAATACTCTGGTGTACCCTCACCAGTCCTTGACTGTTGATAGCTCATCATGTGGGTTTATCAGTACACTGAAACAATGACATGCTACCAGGGGATGGGAGCTATACAAATTCTGAAGCCACAATACCATCACCTTTGCAAAACACCCAGGGGGAAGAAAAAAACAAAAACATATTTTGAGCCTTTTCCATTTTCCACTAAATTGGATTATCTTTTAATATCAAGGTATAACAACGCTTTTGATAATTAATGTTAACAGTTTTCTTCTCAAAAGCATTTATTTAACAGAGAGTTTTTGGCAGAATTTTTAGTAAGCATGAACAGCATTTTTGAAACCTAGAAAACTGACAGATTGTACATAATTTCTTCACCACCCACAGCCACTCGAAGCACAGCCAGTTTCAGTGCACTGTTATTACATACACAATATTATCTGAACCGCACAAGTAGCAGTGTCAGTAGCATTCAAGGACTTCAAGATGGGCTCCAAAAAGTGAGCAGAGAGGCACTGTTTGGTCACCAGAAGAGTAGCTGGGCTTTCAATTAACTTTACTTAACAAAAGGTAAATGAGATTCTTTAACAAGGCATGGAGGAAATAAACGCTTCAAGGGCCAATACAATCTGCAATATTATGAGCGATTTTCTACTGCTACAAAGAATAATTACAGCATGTAAAGCAATGTTTCTTACTAAAATAAATATATATGTACACTGCGTGCATATGCTCATATATATCATATATATATATATATATATATATATATATATATATATATCAGTCAGTTCAGTTCAGTCGCTCAGTCGGGTCCGACTCTTTGCAACTCCAGGGATTGCAGCGCGCCAGGCCTCCCTGTCCATCGCCAGCTCTCAGACTTTACTCAAACACGTCCATTGAGTTGGTGATGCCATCCAAACGTCTTGTCCTCTGTCATCCCCTTCTCCTCCTGCCTTCAGTCTTTCCCAGCCTCAGGGTCTTTTCAAATGAGTCAGTTCTTCACATCAGGTGGCCAAAGTATTGGAGTATCAGCTTCATCATCAGTCCTTACAATGAATATTCAGAACTGAATTCCTGTCAGAAGGACTGATTGGGTCTCCTTGCTGTCCAAGGGACTCTCAAGAGTCTTCTCCAACACCACAGTTCAAAAGCATCAATTCTTCAGCCCTCAGCTTTCTTTATAGTCCAACGCTCACATCCATACATGACTACTGGAAAAACCATAGTTCTGATTAGACAGACCTTTGCTGGTAAAGTAATATCTCTTCTTTTTAATATGCTGTCTAGGTTGGTTGTAATTTTTCTTCCAAGGAGCAAGTGTCTTTTAATTTCATGGCTATAGTCACCATTTGCAGTGATTTTGGAGCCCCCCAAAATAAAGTCTGTCACTGTTTCCACTGTTTCCCTATCTATCTATCTATCTATCTATCTACCTATCTATCTATATGTGTGCATATATATATATTCTATTTTTATACATGTGTTTGTGCATGTGTGTGTGTGCTAAGTTGCTTTACTCATGTCTGACTCTTTGTGACCCCATGGACTGTAGCCCATCAGGCTCCTCTGTCCAGAGGATTCTAGAGGTAAGAATACTGGAGTGGGTTGCCATGCCCTCCTCCAGGGGACTTTTCTGACCCAAGGATCGAATTCATATCTCTTCATCTCCTGCATTGGTAGGCAGGTTCTTTACCACTAGTGCCACCTGGGAAGCCCCATACATATATTAATACATATATAAATAGTGATTATTTGTGTCCTGGATGTCAGCAGCAAAATCATTTGATGATTTTTTCATTCACATGCTTGTATCACCTAGAGATAATTTACTAATTTGAAGGAAATGGCAACCCACTCCAGTGTTCTTGCCTGGGATATCCCATGGACAGAGGAGCCTGGTGGGCTACAGTCCATGGGGTCACAAGAGTCTGACATGACTTAATGACTAAACCACAACAAAACAGCTTTACTTCTCAAATATATGAAAAAAACTTACATGAGTTTAAAAGATAAAATTTAGCCTTAATACCAACAATGGCTTCATATCTATAAATGGATATAAATGGATATAAATGGATATGTTGCCTTTACAATGCTTACTTGATCTTTAAGCATTTTTTCCCTTTAAACATCATTAGTACAGTTGGTAACAATGGCACAAACAAGATCAAACCTTTGAGTTTCTGTACAATTCTGACTACTCTGATCTGTTCACAAGAATTTCCTTAGCATTATACTCCAAACTGATGATTTCTGAGATTGACTACAGTCTAAGCAAATAGATAATTCATTTATTTTTGGAACAAGGCACGATGGTACAGTTTTATGGGGTTTTGCTTTGGTTTTTTCAAGGCAATTTGGCATGATATTAAAATGTTTAACCCAACAAATACTTGAATTCCACTTCTTATGATGTCTCAAACAAATATAATCGCAAATAAGTACCAAAAGTAAAGATAAGTCTCTCCAGCACAATTTTGGTATTAGCAGAAACTGGAAACCACCATCCAGAGAATTGTGGTTAAATAAACATGAACACCTTATTGTCAAATTCAGACTTAAATTGAACAAAGTAGGGAAAACTACTAGACCATTCAGGTATGACCTAAATCAAATCCCTTATGATTATACAGTGGAAGTGACAAATAGATTTAAGGCGCTAGATCTGATAGACAGAGGGCCTGATGAACTATGGATGGAGGTTCATGACATTGTACAGGAGACAGGGATCAAGACCATCCCCATGGAAAAGAAATGCAAAAAAGCAAAATGGCTGTCTGAGGAGGCCTTACAAATAGCTGGGAAAAGAAGAGAAGTGAAAAGCAAAAGAGAAAAGGAAAGATTCCCATCTGAATGCAGAGTTCCAAAGAATAGCAAGGAGAGATAAGAAAGCCTTCCTCAGTGATCAATGCAAAGAAATAGAGGAAAACAATAGAATGGGAAAGACTAGAGATCTTTTCAAGAAAGCTAGAGATACCAAGGGAACATTTCAGGCAAAGATGGGCTCAATAAAGGACAGAAATTGTATGGACCTAACAGAAGCAGAAGATATTAAGAAGAGGTGGTAAGAATACACAGAAGAACTGTACAAAAAAGATCTTCATGCCCCAGATAATTACAATGGTGTGATCACTCACCTAGAGCCAGACATCCTGGAATGTGAAGTCAAGCGGGCCTTAGAAAGCATCACTACGAACAAAGCTAGCGGAGGTGATGGAATTCCAGTTGAGCTATTTCAAATCCTCAAAGGTGATGCTGTGAAAGTGCTGCACTCAATATGCCAGCAAATTTGGAAAACTCAGCAGTGGCCACAGGACTGGAAAAGGTCAGTTTTCATTCCAATCCCAAAGAAAGGCAATGCCAAAGAATGCTCAAACTACTGCACAATTGCACTCATTTCACATGCTAGTAAAGTAATGCTCAAAATTCTCCAAGCCAGGCTTCAGCAATACGTGAACCGTGAACTTGCAGATGTTCAAGTTGGTTTTAGAAAAGGCAGAGGAACCAGAGATCAAATTGCCAACATTCGCTGGATCATCAAAAAAGTAAGAGAGTTCCAGAAAAACATCTATTTCTGCTTTATTGATTATGCCAAAGCCTTTGACTGTGTGGATCACAATAAACTGTGGAAAATTCTGAAAGAGATGGGAATACCAGACCATCTGACCTGTCTTTTGAGAAACCTGTATGCAGGTCAGGAAGCAACAGTTAGAACTGGACATGGAACAACAGACTGGTTCCAAATAGGAAAAGGAGTACGTCAAGGCTGTATATTGTCAACTTATTTATTTAACTTCTATGCAGAGTACATCATGAGAAACGCTGGGCTGGAAGAAACACAAGCTGGAATCAAGATTTCCAGGAGAAATATCAATAACCTCAGATATGCAGATGACACCACCCTTATGGCAGAGAGTGAAGAAGAAGTAAAGAGCCTCTTGATGAAAGTGAAAGAGGAGAGTGAAAAAGTTGGCTTAAAACTCAATGTTCATAAAACTAAGATCATGGCATCTGGTCCCATCACTTCATGGGCAGTAGATGGGGAAACAGCGGAAACAGTGTCAGACTTTATTTTTTTGGGCTCCAAAATCACTGCTGATGGTGATTGCAGCCATGAAGTTAAAAGATGCTTACTCCTTGGAAGGAAGGTTATGACCAACCTAGATAGCATATTAAAAAGCAGAGACATTACTTTGCCAACAAAGGTTCATCTGGAGAAGGCAATGGCAACCCACTCCAGTACTCTTGCCTGGAAAATCCCATGGATGAAGGAGTCTGGTAGGCTGCAGTCCATGGGGTTGCTAGGAGTAGGACCTGACTGAGGAACTTCACTTTCACTTTTCACTTTAATGCATTGGAGAAGGAAATGGCAACCCACTCCAGTATTCTTGCCTGGAGAATCCCAGGAACAGGGGAGCCTGATGGGCTGCCGTCTATGGGGTCGCACAGAGTCGAACACGACTGAAGCGACTTAGCAGCAACAGCAGCAGTCAAGGCTATGGTTTTCCCAGTGGTCATGTATGGATGTGAGAGTTGGACGGTGAAGAAAGCTGAGCACTGAAGAATTGATGCTTTTGAATTGTGGTGTTGGAGAAGACTCTTGAGATTCCCTTGGACTGCAAGAATATCCAACCAGTCCATCCTAAAGGAGATCAGTCCTGATTGTTCATTGGAAGGACTGATGTTGAAGCTGAAACTCCAATACTTTGACCACCTGATGTGAAGAGTTGACTCATTGGAAAAGACCCTAACTCTGGGAAGGATTGGGGGCAGGAGGAGAAGGGGACGACAGAGGATGAGGTGGTTGGATGGCATCACCAACTCGATGGATATGGATTTGGGTAAACTCCGGGAGTTGTTGATGGACAGGGAGGCCTGGCATGCTGTGATTCATAGGGTCGCAAAGAGTCGGACACGACTGAGGGACTGAACTGAACTGAAACATGGAAGCTTTATTCTATTAAGTACCTGTTAATAATAGGTAAGATAGCTCTATGAGTATTTGTCAGGAAAGTGCTGGAATATATTAGTAGGTATTGCAAAGTAAAATGATTGGATAATACTGAATTTCATGCCATTCACCTCCAAATACTGCATAGTTTAACTTATGGAAGAATTTCCCCATGCAAAACCACCTTTTAACAATAACTAAGGTTGAAATGTGAGTGATTTGTGAATGAAGTAGTTAAAGGTGTTTTTCAGTTTTACTGAATATCCCATACATAATTTTTTAAGAAGAAAGTCTTTAAAAATCAGAATTCAAGTTGTTATTCGTTATGCTACCATGGATAATGATGTTAAGTACATTTAAACTTGTCTTCTTCATCATATTGTCATTGGATATTATGGAAGCCAGCATTTTTTTAATTAAATGAAGGAAACATAATCTCTATGCACATATATATTTTGTCAAGTGTCATATTCCTTCTATCTGAAAAAAACATTTATGTGCTGTGGGTGTTGAGGATTAATTGTTTTCATTTTTAATTTTCTGAGAAGGTTTCAATATTTTTTCCACTTTTTAAAGTCATTTTCACTGTGTATAGATATTTTGTCTTGAAATAGTGTTTGTTAATTCTTTCATCAGATTAAGTATATTATTCCATTGTCTAATATATTACATGATAATATATCTTATAGGGTTTCTGATGAAACTCTTATGTGATTATTTTATTTGTTTGTATATATATACATATATAATGTTTATTTTTCCTTCTGGCTGTCTTCATATTAAAAAAAAACACTTTGTTTTCAGCACTTTCAATATGATATATGTATGTGCATGTGTATACATATGTGTATTTTTTTCTGTTGTTCTCTGAACTTTTGAGAATAATGCATGTCATTAATTTTGGATAATCTTTATTCTTTTAAGTATTGATTTTGTTCTCACTCTGTCTTCTTCTGGGATTCCAATTATATGCATATTATGAGAAATAATACATAAATATATAGTAAATCAGTTTGCTATTCATGCCATAACCTCTACCTGCTGCTAAGCTCATGGGTGCTTTGTTCTATTTTTTTTAACATTAAAAAAAAATTCCTTCAAATGGAGCATTTTCTATTACTTTATTTTAAAGTTTACTCATTGTAAAGTTTGCTGATTGTAATTATTTTCTTGGGCTCGAAATCACTGCAGATGGTGACTGTAATCATGATATTAAAAATACTTGCTCCTTGGAAAAAAAGCTATGACAAATCTAGACAGCATATTAAAAAGCAGAGACAAAACAGCTGACAAAGGTTCAGATAGTCAAAGCTATAGTTTTTTCCAATAGTCATGTACAGATATGAGAGCTGGACTGTAAAGAAGGCTGAGTGGTGAAGAACTGATGCCTTTGAATTGTTGTGCTAGAGAAGACTCTTGAGAGCCCCTTGAACATCAAGGAGATGAAACCAGTCAACCCTAAAAGAAATCAACACTGAATATTCATTGGGGAACTGATAATGAAGCTGAAGTCCAATACTTTGGCCACCTAAAATGAAGAGCTGACTCATTGGAAAGACCCTCAGAGAGATTGAGGGCAGCAGGAGATTGGGGGGGGGGGTGTGTGTGAAAAAGAATGAGATGATTGGATACTGTCACCAATACTGTTTCGGGTCTTTTTTTGTACTAAAACCTAACAGGGTTTTTCTCAGTGGTCCTCTAATTGTCTCAGCAGTGTTTTGCTGGTGCTTGACCTTGAAGATTATTAGCCCACTGATGAGGGAGCAATGCTATTTTCCTATGTTTATATGCCAAGTGGAAACTAGAAGTGGCAGCAGTTTATTTTAAACTGGTTTCATCTATCGTACTGATTCTGCTATAAATCAAGTTTTGTCTTCTTTTAGAAAATGCTGTGAGTCCCTAAATGTGGATTGAGGCAGAGAGAGTTTTGCAAAATAGGTAAACAATATGAAATTACCTGAAGCAAGTATTCATGATTTTTTTCATGTCTTCTGGACCTATTCACACCTACCCTGAATGTAATACTTCCATTACAAAATGGTCAGTGTTGCATAAGCCTTACCATTTGACTTAGGGAGCTCAAATGTCACATAGTCACATCATATGAGGAGCATTCACAAATATCTGTCTTTACCAAGTCTCAATAAAAAGCCAGCATTTTTTTTTTCTCTTTCCTTACACAGAGTAAATTTCTCTGATACCAGTGTCATGGTTTTGAATTGGAACCCTAGGGGGTCTTTGCTCCAATTTGGCTTGTTAGAGACTCCACACACATCTTTATCTGTCACTGTTACCTCTCCCTCATCTTTTCCAGTGGGTCACATGACCCAGTGGCAGAGCGTATCCACTTCAGGCTTCCCCTGATGCAGAGCATTCACACATTGTGAGGTATACCGAGCTGTCAGCCTATCAGGATATATGATATTTAGTAGTGAAGTCATTTTCCTAAGTGTTCTATGATCTGCTTCTAAAATTCATGTAGCACAAAGAACATGTTAACACTTTTTACAAGCGGAAGAAGTCTTACATGCACCAAATATGCCCTTTACCTAACAGTGAGATGCTCTCAGAATGCTTCAGATCAGTGGACCTTTAAAATCTTCACTTATATAACAGAACCCAAAAGGTTCACGGAGGTTATCTCTCACCCTCTGGTACGCCTTTGCTTTATGAAGACATTTAGATCACTTGCCATAGACTGATTATTAGGTCTAATCCGCATGTGTCTAGGTACTATCCTACCCTGTGAACTCATGACAGAGCCCAGGAAAGTTTACCAAGTGATCAGGCAAAACAGAAAATATGTTTAACTATGACTGACTTTCTCACAGAAAGAAGATATGCTTTTGGTCTTCTTTATCGACAAAGGTTGAGAAGAGTATCTGCGTTATCCTTGGTATGTACCAAGTACCCAAGACCAGGTTAATCTAATCCTAGAAAGATTATATTGAGAACAGTGGCTGAAATTGGGGCAAAGATATGGTTAATATATATGTCAGTGCATTTAGTCATGTCCCTTCTGGTTTCTGCAGAGGACTGACATGGTGAGTTGAAAGCATATGAAGGAAGACCACCCCCACTATGTTCTTCAAATGTATAATAGTGGTGCTCACCTCCGCATTCTGCATAGATGCACTAGTGCTTCTGATTCTGATTTCCTTTCTTGACTAGAAGTGAGGAAGAAGCTTCAGGGGCTCCCACTTAACCTTCACTATCACAATAGTCATACTCTAGGTTTCTGGAAACCACTTTGAGGCTTCTGTCTGATTCTAAGTACATGTAATCCATCCAAAATTGCCATAGAGACATGATTTTATTAGAAAAAAAACCCAGGATCCTCTATTCAAAGCTTTATGGATCCACTGAATGTTACAATCTGTTACACACTCTTTGACATCCATTGGAAACCCTCACACATGATGACCAAGTTATTACTCATAGTGAAGCTTGAATGAGTTAGGAAAAAAAAAAAATCCTTTGTTCCAAGGCCTGCTAAAAACATTAAGTCTTATAAAGGGATCAGAGCAGCACAGCCACATCTGCTATGTTTTCCTAATTATCTGAAGATGCTCATGTAACATTTCACATTTTTCTTACAAGGAGTGATGGCAAGATACAACAGCATGGCCTTTATTTTGCAGAGGGTATATTGATATATCTCAAAACCTATGCCTCACCAGAAACTTCATAAGGAATAAAGTGCTTGTTTTTGTGAAGACTTTATCTCTCATCCCAAGGTACAGATATCTGTCACAAGATCATGTGGGTTGATTGCTACGTCCTGATCCCCAGTACTCATCAGCTTATTGATACCAACATGCCGGAGCAGTGTGATGTCCCATAGGATGGTAGAGAGCCAAGCTCACTGCAGACTGACTTGTAGCATAGAACTGGAGAGGACAATGAGCCTTGCACAAGACTCCTTTTCATTTTGGGTTCACAATTTTTATGAGACAGAGAAAAGAAATATTTGACAAATCAACGATTACACAAGAGAGTAGGAGATCTCTGTTTGCTAGAGGAAAGAGACCATGTATACAGTGGCACTGATGGAAATAATAGACTGTAATTCTTCAAAATCATTTTATCTTTACAAGCGGGTTAGTTAAGCATGTACGCTATAGGATTCACCATAATATTCTTTCAAATCAGAGGATGGCACTGATCTCTATCATTCTCCTTGATGACACAATTTCCTTTTTATTACCATTTTTAGAGTGCTATGTGGCTCCAGAGTGTTTACCTTGCCTTCCTACCATGATAGTGTTTAAAAAAAAATTTTTATGAGGATATAATGCTAGGATTTTTTGTGTGTGCTGTGAATATCTGTTAAAACTATATACTGGGCCTAAATTAATTAGACTGAAAGCAATAATCGCATAGATCATTCAAACACCGTAAGTTTCTCCTCTGACCAGAGGGCTATGGTGATACTTTCCCTCAGGTATTAACTTCAGTTCAAGGTCAGTGTATGCTAATTCTCCCCAATGCATAGGATATTGGTACTTTCTACTATTTAGGTTCCATGCTAAACACCAGTATGGTGCTCAAAGTACTCAAATATAGATTGACTAAAGTTTCAGGTGTAGGACTACTACTTCCTGTAATCCAGCTCAATCTGGCATCTACTTAATTTTTGCTTTTGATAATGCTATTACACATGAGAAGTAGAGCTTTAACCTGTTGTCTATATATTTTTATTCTAGAGACCTACATGACTAACCCCAGCCACTCTTTATTTCAAACCAAGTTGATACTTCTATTGCTGTACTGCCTATGGGGAAACCATACCCTTAGAACCACCTAGAATTCATACTGCTACACGGCCTCTGCTGGGGAGTAGTCTGACCCATTCATTCTACAGTAAAAATAGATTTGCTCTTGGGCTGGACACTTGGAATGGAGTGGCAGTCCAGAAGAAATTTAGCTTGTTTTAATTATCCTTCAGGTAGAATGCATCAATATGCCTTTTGCTAGTTAAAAAAAACACAAAAAACAGTGAATAGATAATCATATGGTATGCTGTTGTCAGTGGCTAAAATCAAGCCTGACTCTTTGTGACCCCATGACTGTAGCCTGCCAGTCTCCTGTGTTCTTCACTATCTCCTGAAGTTTGCTCAAGTTCATGTCCATTGAGTCAGTGGATGCTATCTAACCATCCCTCCTCTGCTACCCTCTTCTCCTTTTCCCTTCAGTCTTTCCCAGCATCAGGGTCTTTTACAATGAGTCGGCTCTTGCGATCGGGTGGCCAAAGTATAGGACCTTCAGCTTCAACATCAGTCCTTCCAATGAATATTCACAGTTGATTTCTTTTAGGATTGACTGGTTTGATCTCCTTGCTTGGAGTCCAAGGGACTCTCAAGAGTCTTCTCTAGCAGCACAATACAAAGACATCAATTCTTCGTTGCTCAGCCTTCTTTATGATCCAACCCTCACATCCATACATGACAACTAGAAAAACCATAGCGTTGACTGTGACTACACACCGTGTGCTATAAGCACTAGGTTTTACATGTGATGAATAGTTGATGCACATATGCTTGTCAACTCTTTATTATGATCGTTCTTTAATTCAGTTAAATTACTGAGTATTGTTTAAGAATGCAGGATAATTAATGATTTCTAATTCTCAAATATACCCAATTCCCCTTTTCTTTCAGGTACTTGAGAGTCCATATGCAAGCCTTTGATTTGGGAGAAGATTCTAGGTTTGGTGTTTGGGCTCTGAGTGACACACATTTCCTGAAGCACTTTGTTATGGGAGAATTCTTGCTCTACTGGGACAGCCCTTGAAAGTTCATGTTAAATGGTGACATTTTAAGAAAGTAGAGTTACCCTCCAATTAGGGTTCTCTGTCATGAGCAGAAGTCTCGCACTGATCTGGACATGAAATATGAGCCAGCAATCAATTTTTTGACATTTTTTAGTACATTTTGGGCTTCCCTGGTGGCTCAGATGGTAAAGAATCCACCTGCAATTCAGGAGACCTGGGTTTGATCCCTGGGTTGGGCAGATCCCCTGGAGGAAGGCATGGCAACCCACTCCAGAATTCTTGCCTGGAGAATCCCCATGGATGGAGGAGCCTAGCAGGACACTCCATGGGGTCACAAAGAGTCGGACATGACTGAGTGTCTAAGCACAGCCCAGCACCATACATTTTATCATCGTATAGCTTAGACCACCCTAGTTAGTTGAGGTCAACTGCCAAACATGTATAGAAAATCATGCTAGCTAAATTAAGTAAAATCAAATTTATAGAAAGAATGTTAGGGGTTAAATGGTTTGTTGGGAGGCTGGAAAACACACCTTCAAAGGAGTTTGAGGAGATTCTAGGGGATCCAATGTGAAGATGAAAAACCCTATGATAACAACAGCAATCTGGGTGTATGTTATAAGAAAGAGACAACTGTTTCTTTACTTCTTGAATTATTACTTCACAATACTTTTCCAAGATCTGGAATGAAATAGCATGTTACACGTTTTTCCTTCGCTTATTGAAGATATTGGGGTTTACTTTCCCAACAAGATTAAAGAATTAGGATGAGGTAGTGATTCTCCAAAAGGAAATAAGATGTCATTAGGAAGAAAATGCTGACAGATGCTTGGAAAGGGGTTAAATCTAACAGAAATTCACAACATACAGTTTTTATTTGAAAGCTGGACATAGATGACTCTAGAGCCATCAGAACAGGATGGTACGAATATGGCATTAAACATGAACTTGTTAAATGCAATGTAAAGAGCCTTTCTTGTATAATCTTTTTTCCCCCCAGTGGAAAACATTGTTAAAATGCTTATGGCATTTATTAAATGTTAATTATTAGATTAGGAGAAAAAAAGGCATTTTAAGGTGATTTGTTTTTAAAAAAGATTCTATTTTTGTGTTTGTTTTTTATCCCCAAGAATTCTTATGGTTGTAAACATTTATATTCTTTATTGGTGGGAAACAATATAATTTAAATATTTCTCTCAGAATTTATTAGCCCAAGAATATCACAGTGATATATTTTGGTAAAGCTCAAGTATTGAATGCCAAAATTATTAAATTCTTAGTTGCTTTCATAATATTATGTTCCATAGGGACAGAACTCTTGTGTGAGCATTAGCTAATGGGGTTATCGATCATTTACCTACGTGTTTCTTATTATTTTTATATGCTCTGATTTTATCAAAGACTTAAATTAGAAAAAACTGAAACACTGAAAATGGATATAATTAATTTCTAAAAAACCTACTTTATATTGGATTGGCAATTTGCAATGTAAAAAATATAATACAAAACAACTTCATAAAACTGACTACATTACATGAGAAAAATAACAATTTATTTGAGTGGATTAAAGCTGATTTAAAGTTATCTGAATGGATAAGTCAGTTTTTTTTTACAGGGCATGTAGAATTTCATTTTGTACCCTGGAGTAAGTGAGCCTATCATTACCTCTATTCTGATAATTTCTAAAATAATTTGGTCCTGACCAAAATTTGTATAAATAGAAAATTTACAGATAAATCCTAATATTTTTTATTTTCTTTTTATGATTTAGTGTTAAAGGTATCATTCCTTTATAGTGAATATGATTAACATAAACCATTGTGCAGAAAGATGGCAAATAATTAGAAAAATTATAGATCATTATAGATCAATTTTTGGAGACAGACAATAAATAAAATGCAAAAAAAAGTGAGATTGAATTAATCAATCTTTGGACTTATGGAGGAAAGTGTATCCAATGTATCTTTTCAATTTTCTTGCCGCATGTTGCTCTGGCACGTAGAACTCACTACCCAAAAGTACGCTACTAAGAATCTAGTGAAAACTAGTGATACTTGAAAGGAAATGTAAATGCAAAATCCTTGGAAAGACATGATACTTCAGAGAAATGCATCTTAGACTTACAACATTCATTAAGCAAATCATGTGTATAATCCTCTTTTACCAAAGCATTTAGTATCAGATTCCTTTATTTATGGTAGACAAATATACACTACTCCAATTCTATAAGGGTGTGCTTATTTTTAAAACCATCATTTAGTTTTATTTTGCATTCTATTAAGCATATTTCTTAAAAATATAAAATTTTGCACCATTGTTATTTTCTAGTTATAACTTTGTTCCAATTGTCCCTATTATGGTCTTATCCATAATACTACAATGAGAATAATTTGTAACTGATACTCTTTTGCCCATATAGTAAGTTACCAAATGAAAAGTGCTGTTTTCATGTCTGAAATACTAGAAATGTCCAGAATTATGTTTATTGAAGGTATATAGTGTGCTGTTACCCTATCCATTAGCTAATTTTAATAGCATCACTCCCTTAAAATTTCACTTTTACATGTTTTTGATCAGGTTTAAATTATACCTCTAATATATTCTTGGATGTGTTAAATTCATTTCATGAAATTTTCCATTTTTTATTTTCCAAATCTCTTATTTGCCATTCTTCATATACACATTTTATTTTTATACTTACACACAAGTATGCATATGTATATGTAAGCACACACTTAGACACACTCATATACACTAAACACACATATACACTAACATGGTGTAAGTTTCTACATTTCTTACATAAATATTCATTCTCTAAAGTTGAACATTCAGGTCCTTTGAACTGAATTATTTTTTCCCAGATATACTAAGCAACACTGGGTAATAGCCAGTGACTGAAATGGTTTTCTAAACCAGTCTTAGTAAATTTTCAGAAAACATAACATCTTTCAAACAAAAGTACTCAAATTATATTGCATTTTACACTTTATGAAAGATTATCACTAACCATCTTCAATGTGATTTATTTTATTTTTGCTGGATATAGTAATAAGGTAATATGATTTTTAAGAAAGTTCCTTTATAATTTTACTATTCCTACATTAATTAAATTTTCTTTATTCCTCAAATACATCTATACTTATTCCCACTACTATGACCACTCAGTTTCACGTCCTATCTGTTGAAATAATTCAACAAATATTGATAGAGTGGATACTCTCAGAGATGTGGTCTTCTAGATGAAGTAAGATGAACAGATAATTATATATATATAAGCATATGTTGAAAGGAGACATGTGCTGTGAAAATAATAGAGTAGATTAGGGGTATTAGAAAGTCAACATCTGAGGAACACAAACTTAATTT
Organism: Giraffa tippelskirchi; assembly: GCF_054371585.1. Lineage (NCBI taxonomy): Eukaryota > Metazoa > Chordata > Mammalia > Artiodactyla > Giraffidae > Giraffa > Giraffa tippelskirchi. The sequence goes on along the minus strand of NC_137282.1, from coordinate 40,161,993 downwards.
AGATGGATGGTGTTGAACTTATTGAGAAGGTAAAATCTGAGCAACAATTTGAAGTGAGAGAGTAAGTCCTGAAGCTGCATGGAGTCTTGTAGGCAGAGGAAAGAGAAACTATAAAGATTTTGAGACAGACAGTTTTAGCAGGTTTCAGTTCAGTTGGGGTCGCTAAGAGTCGGACGACTGAGCGACTTCACTTTCACTTTTCCCTTTCATGCACTGGAGAAGGAAATGGCAACCCACTCCAGTATTCTTGCCTGGAGAATCCCAGGGATGGCGGAGCCTGGTGGGCTGCCGTCTGTAGGGTCACACAGAGTCGGACATGACTGAAGTGACTTAGCAGCAGCAGTTCAGTTCAGTCACTCAGTTGTGTACAACTCTTTGGGACCCCGTGGACTACAACACACCAGGCCCCCTGTCCATCACCAACTCCCTGAGTCCACCCAAACTCATGTCCATTGAGTCGGTGATGCCATCCAACCATCTCATCCTCTGTCGGCCCCTTCTCCTCCTGCCTTCAATCTTTCCCAGCATCAGGGTTTTTTTTTTCAAATGAGTCAGCTCTTCACATCAGGTGGCCAAAGTATTGGAGTTTTAGCTTCAACATGAGTCTTTCCAATGAACACTCAGGACTAATCTCCTTTAGGATGGACTGGTTGGATCTCCTTGCAGTCCAAGGGACTCTCAAGAGTCTTCCCCAACACCACACTTCAAAAGCTTCAATTCTTTGGCGCTCAGCTTTCTTTATAGTCCAACTCTCACATCCATACATGACTACTGGAAAAACCATAGCCTTGACTAGACGGACCTGTGTTGGCAAAGTAATGTCTCTGCTTTTTAATATGTTGTCTAGTTTGGTCATTACTTTCCTTCCAAGGAGTAAGCATCTTTTAATTTCATGGCTGCAATCACCATCTGCAGTGATTTTTGAGCCCCCCAAAAAACCAAAACCAGCCACTATTTCCCCATCTATTTCCTATGAAGAGATGGGACCGGAAGCCATGATCTTAGTTTTCTGAATGTTGAGCTTTAAGCCAACTTTTGCACTCTCCTCTTCCGCTTTCATCAAGAGGCTCTTTAGTTCTTCACTTTCTGCCAGTAAGGGTGGTGTCATCTGCACATCTGAGGTTATTGATATTTCTCCAGCAATCTTGATTCCAGCTTGTGCTTCATCCAGCCCAGTGTTTTTCATGATGTACTCTGCATAGAAGTTAAATAAGCAGGGTGACAATATACAGCCTTGACGTACTCCTTTTCCTATTTGGAACCAGTCTGTTGTTCCATGTCCAGTTCTAACTGTTACTTCCAGACCTGCATACAGGTTTCTCAAGAGACAGATCAGATGGTCTGGTATTCCCATCTCTTTCAGAATTTTCCACAGTTTATTGTGATCCACACAGTCAAAGGCTTTGGCATAGTCAATAAAGCAGAAATAGATATTTTTCTGGAACTCTCTTGCTTTTGAGATGATCCAGCAGATGTTGGCAATTTGATCTCTGGTTCCTCTGCCTTTTCTAAAACCAGCTTGAACATCTGGACGTTCATGGTTCACATATTGCTGAAGCCTGGCTTGGAGAATTTTGAGCATTATTTTACTAGTGTGTGAGATGAGTGCATTTGTGCAGTAGTTTGAGCATTCTTTGGCATTGCCTTTCTTTGAGGAAGATCAAAGAACTCAGTGTGGCTGGAAAAGTATAAGTGATGGGCAGAGTAGCTGAAAAGTGAACGTGTTAGCTGCTCAGTCATGTCCACTCTTTGTGTCCCCATGGACTGTAGCCTGCCAGGCTTCTCTGTCCATGGGATTCTCCAGGCAAGAATACTAGTGTGGGTAGCCATTACCTTCCCCAGAGGATCTTCCAGACCCAGGGATCAAGCCCAGGTTTCTTGATTGTAAACAGATTCTTTACTGTCTGAGCCACAAGTGAAACCCAGAGTGGTTGATGATGACATCAAAAATGTCATTAAAGATCCTTTGATTTTTACTGCAAATGGAGGGAGATATGGTATTAAGAGGTTTTGAATAGTTGACTATCTTGATGCAATTCGTATTTTAAAAACGTACACCTAGCTTTCCTGTAGAAAGCAAATGATAAAGGGCAGTACTCCAATTATTTCTTGACTTTTCATTTTTCCACTCTGATCAACATTGTTGTTAAATTTTTTATCAACATTCTCAAGGATTACTTCAACAATTTACTACACTATCTCCTGCTCTTGCCCTTTAAAATTCATTCTGCAACCTCGACTAAAGTAGTGCTTTTTCCAGTTACAAATGTGGTGATATTATTTACGTTCATTCCACAAACCTTTCATGATAAATTTCAAATTGTTTGACTGGCACAAAAATCTTTCATGACTAGACTTGTATATATATAAAGCACATTTTTTGCCATTTTCTGTACATACCAGTATTGACTGTTATCTAGATATCAAATGCTATTGTAAACTTCTGTACCTGGCCATGTGTTTTCCCATTTATCAGGAATATTCCCTACTCTTAACAATTTTATATTGGGAGATTTTTTGCTATATATCATGAATGTTATCAGATCACTGTCAAATCATTCCACATCCAGCAGTTTATATTTGCTTGTAAACTCTCACATGAATCTATTCAAGTCTCCATCATAGCATGTATTACATGTCATAATAATTAAAATCTTTTATTTTATCATTTCTCCCCCTCACTGAACTGTGAAGCACTTCATCTCAATATTCTAAATATATTTTCATATCTTTCACATTTAAGCCCAATTAAGTCCTTTTGAAGGCAGGAGGAGAAGGGGACAAAAGAGGATGAGATGGTTGGATGGCATCACTGACTCTATGGACATGAGTTTGAGAAAGCTCCGGGAATTGGTGATGGATAGGGAAGCCTGGCATACTGCAGCCCATGGAGTTGCAAAGAGTCAGACACGACTGAGAGACTGAACTTAAGTCCGTTTGTATCTTTTCCACATCCAAAAATTTTAACGTTTCCATCATGAGATATTTTATCTCCTTCATATGGTTTGCCAATTACCCTGGACACAGTACGTGATAATACACTCCTAGTGGAGGCACTATGACTCCAAGCTTTTTGCCCTATACTCACATACTGTTAAATTATTTTGATTTTTATCGACCATTATAAAAATGTCATTTCCACTCCAATATTTTGAATCACTCATTTGAATTAAACCACGTGGTCATAATTCTTACACTTTGTGAAATTATGCATGCCAATTAATAACTTGATAATCCACATTCAGATTATCATTCTTGTTGGATGCCCTATATACTACTTTTCTCCACTCTGCTTTCTTCAGATGTTTTGCCTTTTGAATTCTCTCTACTATATGACAAAAATTTCACTACATCTTTTCCAGAAATCTTTTTTTCAGGTCTTCCTGAAAGATTTTATTCTCCATAAGAAAGCTAAAGCGGTAGTAAATATATTTCCAACAAAATCATTTTCTCATTTTGTAGAAACTTTACTTTGCATCATCAGGATATGCAATTTGCTTATATCAGTAAATAGTTAATTTAGTAAATAGTTAATTAACAAACTTCTCGAGTCATCAGCTAAATCCTATGTGGTTCTTGCAGTAATTACAGTTATAAGCACAGTCCATGTTTTTATTTTCAATTCTTCTAAAAATTATTGATTTTAATAAGTACTTAGATTTGAGTTTTGCCTGCAATATGGGAGTGCCAAGTTCAGTCCCTGGGCCCAGGAAGATCCCCTGGAGAAGGAATGGTTACCCACCCCAGTATTCTTGCTTGGAGAATTCCCTGCACAGAGGAGCCTGGTGGGTTACAGTCCACGGGTCACAAACAGTCAGACATGACTGAGCAACTAACACTTTCACTTTTTAACACTTAGATTTGAGTTTACTCTGTTATTCTACCTTCCTTCTCTAGTGCATTTAACACACAAAAGATATTTAGAAGAATCATTGCTCATTGACATGCAAATTATTTCCTAAGGCTAAACTAGAAATTTAATTCTCTCTGGCTTTCCTACTTCTTTCCTGTCAAAATACCAGTTTTTACTTTGGTTATAGCTATAGTTAAAATTCACATGGACTATGCCTGGATGACACTTTAATATGTGGCATTGTACTAATTAAAACTACTTTCATAATTAACATAGCAACGTGATACTGGACTTCTTTCTTTGTTCTTTTTGTAAAAGCCCATTTTGAAGAGAGTTATAGTTTTGTACTGGAAGTAAATTTATTTTCATAGATACAAGAGTTCTGCTGCCGCATTGACAGTAAATACAGATGACTCTCATCCAACATACTAACCAAATGCAAGCTTGCTTATGTGTCATAAATGACATTACTGTTCAAAGGCAAAAGCCAAATTGATGGTTGGGAACTAAGTGACGAGGTGCAGAATCCACTTACCAAGAAAGATATTTAAATTTGAAAAACATTAAATGGATTTTACTTCAAAAGCCATTCATTGGGCATATATTAATTCCATTTTTTGGAGCATTACTTCTGAAACTAACAGTTATTTTTTTTTTCAAAATGTTAGGTAGTTAGAATAGGAAAAAGGAGTCCAGAATAGAGATGGCTAAAAGACAAACAAGGGAAAACTCCACAAAAATAGAACAAAGGAAGGTCCGAGGACCTGAGTGAGGACCTCAGGTAAAACAAACAGCCCTCCTGGCTAGCTCAATTTACACAGGGCAGGCTCAGGGGGAGGAGAAAAAAAAAACATATAAAAAGAGGAGCCAAAATTGAGCTGGGGGGCCTCTCTTCTCTTCACGTCTTTTGGGTCGAACTGCTCTCATGCCTTAAGGATGTATTTTCCTTTGCTTGCCAAATAGAACTGAGCTGTAACACTGGTCCACCTGTCACTTCAAATTTTTGCTACAGCGAGACAGAAGCAAGGAAATCACACACTCCCCCAAACAAAAACAATAAGCTTCAACACATTGTTTAAATAGGCAACAGTGGGTTATTAAAGTTTCATGAAGAGTTTTTAATACTGACAATACAAAGAGAATAATTATAATTCCATAAAAAGGTGTTATAAATAGCCTTAGCTTTTAAATGTATAATCTATATGAAAATCAGTTACTCTACTATACTACAATATCAGTATAAAGTGCTGCTTTATTTATCTGTTAAGGTTTGTAGAATATCTGTGTGCTCCATGTACATGTGTGCTAAAGTTGTTTCAGTTATGTCCTACTCTTTTTGAACTTATTGGGCTGTAGCCAACTAGGCTTCTCTGTCCATGGTTTTACTGGAATAGGTAAAGAATACTGGAGTGGGTTGCCATGCCTCCTCCAGGGATTGATCTCACATCTTGTATGTCTCCTGCATTGGCAGGCAGATTCTTTACCACTGGTGCCATTTGGTAAACCCAGAATATCTTTACCTAACTAACTGTGACAGTCCAGCTGATATCAGCAAGCTAGTTGATTGGCTGGGTAGTCTAGGCTGATTTTGTTTGCAGAGGCCAGATCTTGACTATACTACAGGTAGACTCTGAAATTTAGCAGGCTAGCTGAGACCTGTCTTTGTAGTAAAAAGCATAGTGAGAAAAGATTGGTCCTGTTATCATAAGCATAAAAATGCTGATGTGTATGACGAAACATGATTGTTCAAATTTTGGAACATATAGGATTTATTCATGATGTGAACTGAGATGTGTGGGAAAGGGAAATCAAAGTTGAATCCCAAGTTTTGACTTGAACAAGTGGATAATGTTGTCATTTACCAACTTGTGGAAGAGTGGGAGAGGAGCGGGCTCAGTGATAAAGGGGAGCAGAATTCGCCCCCCCCAAAGATGTCTCTTTGACATAAGGATTGTCAGCTAGCTATTTTTAGAAAACAGAGATACAAGGGAAGCTCTGAAATCTGAGTAGAAGTTACCCATTTGTAAGAGACATTTACATTTATAAGGGAAATCTCCATTTGTAAGGACGTGTTACTCTGTGCCAGGAAGAGGAACCTGATAAATCTCTAGAAATTCTTATCAAGGGAGAAGGTATTGACTTAATTCTGCATCATAATTTTGCCCTTTTTTATTGTGCTTTTCATGGTCACCTCCCATAACTGGCCTCCCTCCCTCAACAATATCTTTTGTCTTTAGATGGAGATAGTACTTAAGGCGGAGAAAGCAATGGCACCCCACTCCAGTACTCTTGCCTGGAAAATCCCATGGACGGAGGAGCCTGGTAGGCTACAGCCCATGGGGTCTCTAAGAGTCAGACACGACTGAGCAACTTCACTTTCACTTTTCCCTTTCATGCACTGGAGAAGGAAATGGCAACCCACTCCAGTATTCTTGCCTGGAGAATCCCAGGAACGGCAGAGCCTGGTGGGGTCGCACAGAGTCGGACACGACTGAAGCGACTTAGCAGCAGCAGCAGCAGCAGCAGCAGCAGCAGCAGCAGCAGTACTTAAGGTGATGGCTTGGCCCAATTCAAAAAGTTGCTAAGTTTTCCTTGGTATCTTCCTTGTATACAAGAGGTATACGTATTATTAAAATCCTGTTTTTTACTCCTGTGATTGTCTTTTCTCACAGGGGAGTCTGTCAAGAATTTTGAAGACTAAAGGGAAAATTATTCATACTCCCCTAGGATGATAAGGTTGTAAACAGTGTTGCCCATCATTCTAGTCCTACAAGGGTAAAGCCATTAGCCACACAAACCAACAGTACAACTGAAAGAGATAAGAATACAGAATTCTGTGTTTGGATATATGAGCCTCTAGATCTTTTCACTTTCATGCATTGGAGAAGGAAATGACAACCCACTCCAGTGCTGTTGCCTGGAGAATCCCAGGGATGACGGAGCCTGGTGGGCTGCCATCTACAGGGTCACACAGAGTCGGACACGACTGAAGCGACTTAGCAGCAGCAGCAGCAGATAGTTAAGATGCGTATCCAAGGAAGGAGATCAATGACCTCAGATTGTTGCATTTTCCTATATATAAATGAGATCTAAAATCATTATCTTGAGATATCTAGGTATGTGTGTGAATGTGTGACTAGCAACAATCTTTTAATAGGATGAGACTTTTGACTACATGTATTTCCTAGTAAAAAAAAATTCATACATATATACAGACTTTTCCCCCAACTCCTTCAGAGTAGTCCCTCAAAGCTACCTGAGAGGCTGGTGTCTGCACTTTAGTCCTCAGTAAGACACTGAATAAAATTCAACTCACAGCTCTTACACTGCACATTTTTTTCATAGCTAACAAGGTGGTAACATTTTTACACATGTTTAGTAGAAAATGCATTGTAGACACATCAGTATCAATTAGCCAGTTCATTATGAGTTGGAAATCAGACAAGGTCACACATGGAGGAATTTATTTGGGAATTATTAGTGCCTATTTAAATTAAATAGAAACTAACCTGATGTGAAGAGCTGAGTGATTGGAAAAGACCCTGATGCTGGGGAAGGTTGAAGACAAAAGACAGAGAATAAGATGTTGGATGGCATCACTGATTCAATGGACATGGGTTTGAACAAACTCCGGGAGGTACTGGAGAACAGGGCAGCCTGGTGTGCTGCATTCCGTGGGGCTGCAGAGAGTCAGACAGGGCTTAGCAACTGAGCAACAGCCACAAAAAGGAAAGAGGCAATTCAATGTTTTGATAAATTACTTTGGATTTGAAAAATGAGAAATTTACAAAAATCCAATAGATAAGAGAGTCAGATGTCATTAAGCCCCAATCAACGCAAATATTTGGGGAACAAATGTAATTACAGTAACCTTCAGATTAGAAGATGAGTAGCAAATGACTATAAAGCTCTATGTTAAATTAACACAAATGTCATTTTCTGATTGAATAATATTGGATTTATACAAAGTTAATATAGAGAGTTTATGTTTACTGAAACTTTGGAGCATACGGAATCTTACCAAAAAACAAGAGTTGATTTTAAAGACAGCCTAAGTGTAAAGCTAGCCCCAAACTAATAGAATCACTACAAATAATACAAAGTTCAAAATAGTTAATGCATAATAACATTAAATGACATCAGTAGACTACTTAGGAAAAGATTCTGGAACATATTAACTTTTGTCAGCAAATAGATAAAATCTGTCTTAGGGGCATGTGTGCGCGCTAAGTCCCTTTAGTCGTGTCCGACTCTTTGCGACCCTATGGACTGTAGCCTGCCAGGTTCCTCTATCCATGGGGATTCTCCAGGCAAGAATACTGGAGTAGGTTGCCATGCCCTCCTCCAGAGGATCTTCCCAACCTGGGGATCGTGGTGCATTGGGAAAATTATGGAACAAAGACAAGTAAATGTATTTTCTAGCTCAGACACAGCAATCTTGAACATATTACTGAAACTTCTTATGTAAAAAAAAAATAATCAAGAAAGAGACCTCAATTAAATAGAGTCTGGAGGCCAGAAGTGGAAGAGATGATGATAGCAGAACCCAAAATAAAGGAGAAAGACTCCTCTTCTTTCCTGGCAAGGACTCAGTCAGTGAAAACCCTGGACTCTCTCTTTACTGTAGCCCTCCCAGCTTCTTTTGCCCTCCATGAAAGAGCTCTCCTTCCCTTGCTGTGTAGGGGTGCACATGTGGCTCACCATGACTATAGTCCATGTTATAATTCTCAGCTGATCCCCCCCACACACACACACACACAAAGCTCTGCTGTAGAATAGTCTGAGAGTCTAATTGTTTTCAGTCAACATTTCAGCGGCACATACAAGGACCCTGATGCTGGGAATGATTGAAGGCAGGAGGAGAAGGGAATGACAGAAGATAAGATAGTTGGATGGCATCACCGACTTGATGGACATGAGTTTGAGCAAGTTCTGGGAGTTGGTCTTGGACAGGGAAGCCTGGCATGCTGCAGTCTGTGGGGTCGCAAAAAGTCAGACATGACTGAGTGACTAAACAGTGACCAGCGAAGACCCCCCAAAAGTTCCAGGGCTGGTGAGAAAGCAGGAGAAGGACCCACAGTTGAGCCCATTGTTACTCTATGGCTTTTTTCTCCAACTCTAGTGTTTGAAGAGTAGTCTTTCTCCTGGATCTGAATGCAGGCCCTACTTGTGTTTGAAGTGATCTGGGCTTTATTTAGCATCTATTTTAAGATTTTATCTTTCTGTTTAAGGCCTTGTTCTGTATGTGAATACTTGTTTGTCTGATTTTGAGATCAGACTCTTACAAATGAAACTTTCTGAAAATGCCTTCAGCCCAGTTCCTCTGGGAATTAAGCCTACTTCTCTGAAATTCTGTAGGTTTTTCAGTCTTTGGCCTACTTGTTAAGAAGGGGCTGTTCTCTGAAACCTGGCTGAAAAAGCCTTCATCCTGGCTCTTCTGCAACCAAGCTGTCTCCTTAGAACTGTCTGGTGTTAAGCCTGCAGGCTGTTTGAATGAGCTGTTTGAGCTGTAAGCTGTTTGAGCAGTTTAAAAATTGTTCTTTTACTCTAGAGAAAAACTTCTGAAACATGAGATCCCAATTATCTAAATATTTTGAGGGCACCACCCCTACAGAAAATCCAGCCTATTTTATGTTTTAAAACTACATTTCTTTCTTATTCCCATTTCTAACTAAACAGGCTGACTTAACCAAAGGCGATTTAGAATATCAATGAGGAACTTTTGAAATCCCCAAATATAACTGCCTTAAAACTGAATTGGACTATCATAACTCAAAAATTTCCAAAACTGAGTGGAGTGCTTATTTTGATTGCTATTCCAGCATGATCAGTCTAAAATTGCCTCTCTGCAAAATAAGATTTTTAAGATTCGCTGAGGCAAACAATTATAAAAAAGATTAAATGGCTCCTTAAGCCCCAAGCTCTTCTTCTTTGTCTTCTTTGTCTCAGGCTTTCCCTGTGGTCCCATTTTTTTCTGCTTCCCTTATATGCCCCCTATGCCTTGTCTATACGCTCAGTTCCCACATATTAATTCTTTCTCCAAACTTCCCCTTTTCCTGAAACTTTCACTACTCCTTTTCCTTCAGAACCTGTTCCTTTTTAAAACTAGGCCTTCTGAGGATCCAGAAGCTAAACTCTTAATTTCTTATACTCCTTGGACTAAAGTTGAACTGCGAGTCATAACCAAAGATTTCCCCATAGTAATCAGAAATCCTCCCATATTTGCTGAGGAATTTAATATAGCCATTCAAACTTATCAACCTGGTTTCTCTGGCTTATATAAGCCAGTTCATATGCTTGTCGGCAAAGGTCAGGCTGAGTGTTAGATTTAAAAACTACTGGGAAAATCCTGAAAGATCTCTATAATTAGAACCAGGAGACTAGCCTGCTAACTTATTATATGGTCAGGCTTAATCACTAGGTGACTTCACTGAGTAATTCCTAGGGCTTTTTTGAGCCTATTGATTGAAACAAAATTCAAGCTTGCACACAAAAATCTGATGCATCTGTTCATGACTATTATGATCAACTTTTTCTTGTTTTTAAAGAAAATTCTAGTTTTCCCTCAGATGTTGATATCACCCAGGTAACTTGTAACTGTATATTTATCAATAGACTCAAACCAGGACCTCTTCCTCTATTGAATAAGACCAGGATGAAATGGGAAAAAATGTACACTCTTTGTTACTTGAATGAGACCTCAATATGTTTCCAGTCTGTGCACCTTCCACCCACATCTTGATCAAAGGAAGAAATGTAAAAGCTAAAGAGAAATAAACAGAGTTGGAAGACCAGAAGGGTCTTCTCACAGTCTGCAATGACAGCAGAGTCCAATAGGAAGAAAAGTATTCTTCTTTCCTCTCAAGGACTCATCCATGGAAAGCTATGAACTCTGTTCGCTCTAGCCCTTCCAGCTTCTGTTTTCTCTCTGTAAAAGCATTCTCTTTCCCTTTGTGTGTGGGGACTCACACGTGGCTTGCCATGGTAGCAGACTCTAAGTTTCAATTCTCTGGTAATCTCAAATAAACCCATCTTTTCTGGAGAACTACCTTGTCACTATTTGTTTTAAGTCAACACTGAACTTCAATTTATGTATGCACATTTTCTAATATTAGGTAAAGCAATAGCTATTAAACCAACTAGTTATTTTCAAATAAGCAAGTTATATCATTCCTCTAAATGTCAAACACAAAAACACTCCATGGGGGAATATCTAGAAAACATGAATTTGTGTGTAGTTAGAATTAGAATGCAGCAATATCTTGGAGACAGCCAGAGAGAGAACACCTTGTCCACGTGTTTGGCTAATTCACTGCAAAAAGATGTTCATGTGGTCTTGATGCTGTCTACCTCTTGAAATTTGACTCTGTGCATGGTTCTTTTGCAAGATGAGGGAGAATACTAGCTAGAATAAACACTATGGGAAAAAAAAAAAACTTAAAAAAATATTTTGCAACTTTATCCAAAAAGATATAGTAACCTGGCTCACAAGATTTATAAAGGTAACACTAAAGCAATGAAAGCCGTAATCAAGAAAACATTGCCAGGTTATGGAGCTAGAAAGAGAGACACAATGATATTTTCTGCCATATTTATATAAGTAAATATAATTATCATCAGTGGGAAGTCAAAAACAATTTGAGGGAGGAGATGAACAGAATTAAAGAAACACATGGGCATGTTTTTTTTTACTGATTTATTGCCATCATGCAGATGGTTCAGGATGAATCACAACAAAACATTTGTAGTGTACCCTTGAAGCCATAGAGGGTTTTCCCCCATACTTTGATAATTAATTGTTCATTTCCTTCATGGAAAATAAATTGATACGAATATTCATATAATAGTTCCACTGACAACATTAATATGTATAGTTTTCCACCTAACTTGACACGAACTGAGAATAGTGTATTAGGGTTTGGGAGAGGAGTTGTTTTGTGTTCTTGGTATAATAATGCAGATACTATAATTGAGATTTTCTTTCCAAGAAAAGAAAATCTAGAAATAATGTAAAATCCCAAGCAAGAGAGAAGCTTAACTCTTTATTATTAAATTTTTTCTTCTAAAATCACTTAAGAAAAATGCTACTGTGTTTTCTCCAAAACATAGAGTATATCAAGGGTAACAGTCTGCTTGTATACATAAATTGGTATTTATGTATAAAGAGATATTCTGTGGCAATAGTATGGCACTAGTACATAGATTTGCATTTCAGTGATTCTTTTGCAGAGCAATGACTCAATTCTGACGGCATTCTCATATTTCTGGGAGAAAAAAAATTAACTGGATATAATTTAAAAGATTTTCCTGAATGCTTTCTGTTTCATATTGCTTTGTATGATTCTGTCATAGATTGAGATCTAGAATATTTTCTGAGTTGCTTGTTTTTCTTTTCTTGTACTGCATAATAATCCTATATCTGTGACAGATGGTGACAAAGTGGTCACTACCACAATTCTACTTACCATCCATCACCACACTGCTGACCTCTTTCAATCATTTCAGCCACATCCCCAACCCACTTTTCACCTGATAACCACCAACTTGGTCTCTTTATCAATAAATTTGCTTTTGTTTATTTCATATTTTGTTTTTATTACCTTTCATATATGAGTCAAATAATATGTTATTTGTCTTTTTCTATCTGACTTATTTTACATAACATAATACTTCAAGATCTATCCATATTGTTGCAAGTGGCAGAATTTCATTTTTTTTGTGGTCTATTAGTGTTCCCTTGTGTTTATATATATATGTGTGTGTGTGTGTATATATATATATATATATATATATATATATATATACATTATATATATAGAAAGAGTACTAAATTTTTGTTTGGAATCTTATTCTTTCAGGTAAATATGCATTTGTTTATATTGTAAATATATGGTTTATAAATCAGATTTGAAAACTGCTTGTAAAACGTTGTCTTGAATGTTCTAATTTAAGGAGTAACTAATTTATTCTAAATCTTTAATGGAGGATTAATTTAAAAAAAGAAGTAGAAACTTTACAATGTGTAAAATAGCCAAGACACCAGTTTCTCTGTGAAAAAGACAATCAAGGAATGCAATGAAGATTGTGCTAGTGCAGAAACACCTAACTAACCACTCTATTTTTCATCCAGCCACAGTAAGGAACACCACAAATCAGGGAACCAGAAAAAGTAAATAATGTCTAAGCTTAAACTAATGAAGCACACAATTAAGCCTTTATCACCAAGAGGAGGTTAAACTTATTGGTTACACACTTAACATATATGCATGGGGGGAAAATCGAATTTTTTAAGTTAATCAATGATAACACTTTAGAATATTCTGAAATGTAACTATAAAAACTACTCCTTATCAAGTTTTCCTGCAGTTTATAATTTTTCCCTCTGTACATGTTTTCTTATTTACATAACACAATATAGCATCAATGCTGAATAGCATGATTATGTGCAATACATAAATATGAACTTTTTGTACACATGTGCAGATCTAACTCAGAAATATAAGGTACATAAAATTGAAAGCAAAACTGAGTGCTCTAAGAATAGAAGTAAAAAAAAAATGAGATGGAACACAGCAACAAATCAGAAATTGTGCCTCATGTACATGCTTAACTATTTACAGATGAAAACAGGCATTACCGCAACACTAATCTATTTATTGTTTAGTCACCAAACCATGTCCCACTCCTTCATAACCCCATGGACTGTAGCCCACTAGTCTCCTCTGTCCATGGAATTTCCCAAGCAAGGATACTGGAGTGGGTTGCCATTTCCTTCTCCAAGGGATCTTCCTGACCCAGGAATCAAACCTGTCTCCTCCATTGGCAGGCAGACTCTTTACCACTGAGCCCCCTGGGAAGCTCTAATCTAACTACACTCATTTACATATAAAAAACACAAGTTTTGTACATCACAAAAAACTTGCACTATAAACCAGAAGTGATATTACCAGACAAGCATCAGTGAAGTACATTGTCTCTTCTAGCTGTTATTGTACAACACTGCAGGTAATGCAGCCCATGCAATGCACCTGAGAATGCTAGAATTCTGCACCAAGTTCAGATTCAGTATTGTTAATATATACAGTGAAGCTGTGTGCACACATTCCTACGCACATATAAGCATCTGTTGTCTACCTGCATCTCTCTTCTAATTTCCCATATTCAATTCACCATGATACATTCAATCAGACTTTGTTTTCCATACTGCTTGTCTTTTACATGTTTTTTTTATCTTGGAGTAGGGCATCAACACCTGATAGTTCTCAGAATTATCATGCTTGAAGTGATCTGAGCTTCATACATGTCATGGGCTGCCTTATATCCTCCAAAATTCATACATTGAAACCCTAACCTCCGGAACTCCAGACTGTGACTGTATTTGAAGATGAGCCCTTTTAAGAGGTGATGATGGACAGGGGGGCCTGGCGTGCTGCAGTCCGTGGGGTCGCAAAGAGTTGGACACGACTGAGTGACTGAACTGAACTGAACATTAAGATGAGGCCCTTTTGTTGGGCTTTAATCTAATTTCACTGGCTTCCTTATAAGAAGAGGAACCTTGGACTCACAAAGAGACACTGGACTTACGCACCTAAAGGCCATGTGAGAACACCATAAGAAGATGGCTGCTTATAAGCCATGGAAAGAAGCCTCAGGAGAAACCAAACTTGCTGACACCTTCATCTTGGACTCTAACCTCCAGGACTGATTTTTGTTAAGTCACACAGTCTGTGGTATTTTGTTTTGGCAGCCTGTGCAAACAAAACAGATTACTCTCATCTCTGATATTTAGTCAGCAAGTGGGTTAAGACGACTTCCTCTTATCTTTTATAATCATCCTTTCCTTTCTAAGTGCCCCACAGTCGTGTCTTCCTCACTGGACATCTCGGTCACAAATGTCACTTATTGTCCTTCTTGCCTTGACCACCATTTATCGCATGCTGTCAGAGTTTTCTTTCCATGGTACACGGCTTCTCATTCATTCATAATCAAAATATTCAATAATTCCTCATCTGCTGTGAAAACTAAGTGTCTTAACACAAAATGACGACTCCCACTACTTATTATTATCAGCCATGTGGTACATCTAGTCTTGAACTTCAGTTTCAAATGTAATCATCAGAGAATACACATCATTTGAGACACTTATTAAAAACATAATTCCCATGCCCCTTCTCTGGAGAATCCGCTTCATTAAGTCTGGATTGTGTCTTGGGAACCTGTATTATTAACAAAGCTCCCAGGTGATTCTTATTAGCAGCCAAGTTTATAAGCCATAAAGTATAATATATTCTTGAAGTCCTTTCCCCAAGACATGTACTTCTCTGAGACTTATGGTTCTTTACATTTCCTGAATTTAATTGGTCCTTATTGAAGAGTAAAGTAGTTTCTTATTTCAAAGCAAAGAGAGCTTGATACAGTTACTTAGATGTTACAGGGCCATCCTTATTATGGCAGTAGCAAAACTTCATTAAAATTGCTAAACATTATAATTGCTGTGCATAGGTCCTCATAATTTGATTTGGAGGAATGTGGTCAGCAAAGAAGATCAGTTAGCAAGGACACTGCATAGAGATAAGAGGAGGAAAAAAAAATGGAAAGAATCTAATTACAACAGCAAAATATTCCCAACAATTCAAATACTGGCCCAAAACTTTTGAGTATGAGTAATACTTTCTCCAGTTAAAACTGAAGTATGGCCACAGGGAACATATGTTTGTGTGTGTGTGTGTGTATGCGTGCATGTGCACAGGCGCAAATGTTCACCTGCATGCCAGCATGTGCCCTGCATAAACTTAGAACTGAGATGTTTCTCTCAGTTCTATAATTCAACAGAATTGTGTAAAATCAAATTATTACATTTTAATTAGACAACTGTCATGGTTGTTATTTTGTGAAACTTTAAATCTATTGGTAAATAACAGACTGTCATTTATTTGAGTGTTACTTTAGCTTAATTTTAAAAAATTCATATTAAAGAGCACAGTGGAGACAAGATTTCTCTCCTAAACATTATCCTCCTATAGAGGAAAAAAAAATCTGTTGCATCTTGCCTCCAAATATTAAATCTTGAAAACTCATTCCCAAAACCAAAAATGTTAGAAAATTATAAGAAAAGGCAAAATCATATTAACTTCTAAAAAAGAAATCCAAACGTATTATTCAAGTTAAACTGGAATATAGATTGTTACCACCAGGTGGCGCTAATAGTAAAGAACCCGCCCCGTGATACAGGAGACATGAGACACAGGTTTGATCCCTGAGTAGGGAAGATCCCCTGGAGGAGGAAAGGGCAACCCACTCCAGTATTCTTGCCTGGAGAATCCCATGGACAGAGGAACCTGGTGCGTGGGTTACGGTCCATAAGGTTGCAAAGAGTCGGACACGACTGAAGTGACTTCGTATGCAGTAAATAACAAGAAAACTATGAAGTTATGTTGGCAGGGTTGCACTTGCTGAATTATATTTTAGTGACTTGCCATGAGGACATTTCTCAGCCCCAGTCTCAAATTAAGATATGTGGAGATGATTTTGTGGTTGTCGTGCTCCCTGCAGCTGCTGCTGGTCCAAGAAGTAAATAGGAAGTCAGTCTGTAGCCTGGAACCCAGAGGCTGAAAGCCCAGAGGTTAGAGGCTGGACACTGGCCAACCTGCTAGCCACAGAGTGATTAATATCACTCTCCTTGATTTAAGTCACTGAATCTAGGGCTGTAAATTTTGCCACAGCTCTTACTGTGGAACTAACTCACTAATTCTCTTGCTCTCTCTCTCTCTTGCTGTTTCTACCAAATGTTTAGTTCAGTTTCTTTAGACTTGACTTGGTGTCATTTTTTCCTCTGAGGGTGTAAGTACCTGTGCTGCTGGAAAGATTATTTACAAACCATGCACAGCTGAATTTAGAAAAATTCTCTGGGGGAAAAAATAATCTAGTGAATGTTGGTGGTTTAGTCGCTAAGTCGTGTCTGACTCTTGGGACCCCCATGGACTGTAGCCTGGCAGGCTCCTCTGTCCATGGGATTCTCCAGGCAAGAATACTGGAGTGGGTTGTCATTTCTTTCTCCAGGGGACCTTCCCAACCCTGAAATCGAATCCAGTTCTCCTGCATTGCAGGCAGTTTCTTTACCAACTGATCACAAAGGAAGCCACAAGGGAAGTGAATGTTGGGAAGTGCATATTGCAAATACACACATGTGTGTTTGTGTTTATATGTCTGGGATTGTATATAAGACATATAAACATATTTTAAAATGCATACAAAATATATTGGAGTGAAGTTTTATGTTTCTTTGGGGAAAAAGGAAACACTAAACCCACATTTAAGTTTGTTTTAATGTAGAATAGTTAAAAAAGCAAATTAGAGGTTTTGTATTTGCTTGCTGTTTGATTTTGTTTTGGCAGATATTAACATATAGCTAAAAAAAGGTATGATGTGTAGGCTTACCATTTTGTTTTTTAATGAAAAAGTCAGTCATGCCAGTAATAACCAAATTCTACAGTTTCTGAGAGAGTCTTATGAAAATACAGAAATTCATTTTTACATTATCAACTAGTGAGAAGCAGATTTCCCTTTAAATGGGCTTGCCCACTAGAAGAAAATAAAGTTTCACTGCTCTGGTGCATATCAAGCTTGCTGATATAATATAATATCCATGCCTCTGATATCCTTAATTAAACAGTGATGCACTGCAGTCAAATATGATCATTTGCATCACCTCTGTTGCAGGCCCTGTACTTCCCAAGAGAAAACTCATGAACCTGTAAATATTCTCTGAGTTTCAGAGACTATAGAGAATTAGGGCTGATTTGGGGCTAGTGTTACTGTTTTCTTTTCTTTCTTAGCTCATTTTATATAACAAATAGGCCTGGTGTTAAAGGGAACTGAGTGACATAGAACATTTGTATCCTGGCACAGGAGACAAACAAAGTTGATGGTGGTGGATATGGTCCACCATTTAGTAGAGGTAAAAGGTAAAGGAGTAATTCCTGCCAGTAGAGGTGGTGCTGGTTGAACTTACGACAGGTGTGGCCCTTCGCCTGTCGGTGGATACAGTGGAGGAGATCCTGGAATTTATGAGCAAACAATGAGTTTGTGACCCTGGGTTTGAGGATGTAATTTTGTTCCAAGATCCTTGGAAATTTATTCCTATTTTTGTAGCTTGTCTTAGGTCTGCTAAGGATTTGGTTATATCATGCCGATTACCTTAGCTAACACAGTAGATGTCTGCAAGCTAAAGTAACTCTTGAAACATTTCGTTGTACCTGATTTTCTCAGAAAAGTTTTATCTGTTTGTTTTTCACTTTTTACCCAGCTGTATTGAAAGATGAGTGACAAATAAAAATTACATATATATATTTAGCTTGGACAACATGATTTTTTAAGGTGTATAATGTGATGATTAATATACGTATACATTGTGAAATGATGACCACTGTCATGTTAATTAACATATTCATCTCCTTACATAGTTATCTTTTATATGTGTGTGTGTGTGTACACAACATCTACTCTCTTAAAATTTTTCAAGTATAATATGATATTATAACTAAAATCACCATTTTGAACATTAGGTCCCCAGAACTTATTCATCTCAAAACTGGAAGGTGTTATCCTTTGACCTATATCTCCTCATTTCTCCCACCCACCAGATCCTGGCAACTATCTGCATTTAATAATGTGTTTATGCATGTATGTGAAAGTAAAAGATAAAATGTAAATTTTCTCTTTGTACACTTAAAAATGTCATTTTATTTTTCAAATATTTTATACATGTGCCTTATATATTAAGAAATCCACAATTAGGTGGAAAATTACACATACAGGTATATAATGGATATTCTTCAATCAAAACTGTATCTGGAAAAAATGTAAAGTAATAAATATAGTATCTACACATAAGCATACACACATCCATTTGTACAGCTGGAACTCTCCAAGCACCATCACCTGACTGATGGCTCTAAAGTGTAACTAAAACAAATTATTTTGAAGCTTTCTAGCCATTCTTAAAAAATGATGCTTAATTTTTTTCATTTTATGGTGAATCTGATAACATTTAGCCAATAAATTATAAAGTAATATAAATCACTTTTTACCTGAGGTTGATGCGAAGACAGTGCATTTTTCAGTTTGTAGAATTTCTATACTCTTTGAGCCAAAAAAAAGAAGAATAAGAATTTGGTTATGTGAGTAGGCTTTTATAAAAAAAAAAATATATATTTTTTTTATATTCTGTCTAAATAGATGCCAAGACAGATTTTCCTCCCTTCTTTTGCACTTAATTTTGTAGATATTTGTACTACAAACTAAGAGACAGTAGTAGAGACACCCAAGGCTTCATAACTCATTGCATTATTTTAAGAATGGTGTACAACATGACCTCTAAGACACTTTCCAATCTCAAACTTTACTAAGATTTTGACAAACAGAAATTTGTATAACTTCATCAAAATTACAAATCTGGAAGAATAATTCTAGGAATCTACTTCAAAATAGATGCATTAAAATAACTGTTATTCATTTGATTTACATTAAGAACTAAAATATGTAAGCTCGTTCAAATCCCGTTACTAAACATTTGCACACAATTTTAACAAATAGCCATCTTGATTGTTATGCCAGATTTAACAATATTTAGCACTGTTTTCTGTTTACCAAAGATTTTGTCAAGTATGTACAACATGGAGAGAAAGACATGTGCTTTGGTGAATAAGATTCTATTTTAGGAGACTAGGTAATAAAAAATAACATTCATTGACCAAATGGATGGATATATTAATATTATTTTCTGTTTCTAAATATCACTGATTTGGAGAATGATTTCTTTTTTTATTAGCTGACTATATATTAGCTAGTATAATTTTTTTCTAGCAAGTTTGCCTTCATCACTCAAAATACTATGCATAAAGTTCCTGAATTCATTTTCTCTTGCACTGCTTGATATATTATTTTGTTTCTTGGACTGTTTCTAACACCTAAAAAATGAAAGCAACCAATCACATGTAGACAACTTTCATCAAAATGTCACATTTACAGACTCTGATGAGTAATGACACTGGGAAAGCAAATCAGGATTGCTCATGAATGCAAAACTGTCATTACTTTCAGTCGTAATACTTTCTACTCTTAATTTATTTCCTTATTTAATGTTAACATTTGTTTGTGTGATTCTTTTCACTATATATGCCAATATTTAATCCTGCCATGGTGGTGTGTGATTGTATTCATAACTTATATAAAACCAGGTTAAATGTGTTATGAACTTAGTGGTCTAATAGTATCCCTACAATATTTGACATGGTTGCATTTTCCCTGCTTACAGGATGTTAACATAGTCTTGCTTGCAGAAATACTAGAATGAATGAGCATTCTGAGGAAAGAAAGTGTAATTTAGGAAAAATATGAAGTGCCAATCTCTATGTGCTTCAAGCAATAGGAAGAGCTTTAGAAGATTAAAACATGAAAGAACAAAGTGAATTTTTTGGTGATAGTATAAATAAAGCATTTGAACATAAGGATGTGATGAAGTATGTGTAGAAACAGTGTTCATTTTGTCTCCACTTCCTCTGCCAATGTTTATTTCCTCATTTCTGGCTATTAAACTTCTCACTATAATCAAGATTTAATAATTTATGATTTGGGTCATAAATGAAATCATTCAAAATTACATATATTTTTTACAATCTTACAAACATACTGATCATAATTAATGAAACTGTCTCAACCACTTTGAGACAATAATGACTTCCTTTAAATGTCTGATATTTAGGTAAATTTTGATAAAAATTGCTAGAAACTGATATCTGAGTCTTAGAAATATCTCCAAATTTATCTATATTGACTATTCAAACATACATAAAATATAAATACATTCAGTTTATCTCTTTTTTCCAAATTTTGCTTACCAATTAGATTATGAAAAGGTACATTTATATCAATTTTAGTTTAAATAGTTTTCATTTGGGATTTAGTGTTAGCTCATGACTTTTAAGGGGCTTTCCAGGTGACGCTAGTGGTAAAGAACCTGCCTGCCAATGCAGGAGACATAAGAGAGATGGGTTCAATCCCTGGGTCAGGAAGATCCCCTGGAGGAGGGCATGGCAACCCACTCCAGTTGCCTGGAGAATCCCATGGACAGAGGATCCAGCTGGGCTACGGTCCACAGGGTCACAAAGTGTCGGACACAACTGAAGTGATTTAGCATTCATGTACGCGTGATTTTGAATGGAACAGAATTTGCCATCCCCAAGCATTCTTCTTTGGTATAAGGATTATCTTGAATTGGTTATATTTAAGAAATAACAGGTGCAGAAGAAGCTCTAAAATCAAAGTAAAAGTTATTCTTTTATATTGGACGTTCACTTTTATAAGGGACATTGCAGTTTGGAAGGGTGACTCCCTGTCTGTACCAGGGAGAGGAGGGTAACTAAATCTATAGACAGTCATCGGTGGAGAAGAACTTGAATCTGTGTAACAGCCTTACCCTTTTTACTGTGTTTCCCGCCTTAACTGGCTCTTCACTATCCCGCAATCCCCAACCTCTCTTGTCTTCAGATGGAGCTGATATTTAAGGTGATGATGTGTGTCATTCTGAAGTTACTCAGTTTTCCTGGATATCTTACTGTATATAGAGGTACAGATGCTATTAAACTTACATTTGCTTTACCCTGTTAATCTGTCTTTTATTACAAGGGGTACTTAGTGAGGAACCTAGAATGGTGGAAGGAAAATTATACCTCCTCCCACCACTACATTTTCAGTAGTCAGTTTATTAGTTTTAACAGAAATGTGAGCACTTCACCTTATATTTTGAGGAGAGCAAAAGGAGTGTTATGAAAAAGAAATGTTGAAGGAAAACAATAGTATATTATCAACAAAGCAGGATCTAGAGTGAGAAAACCTGGACTGCTGGCTGAATGGCCACTTGATAATGCTGTGGTTTTATCTCTTTGAACCAAAAGTTTTTATCGGTAAAATGTGAACAATTATAAAATCTTCCCTGACTATACATATGTATCAAATATATAATACGTTAAGTCTATTCTATTGACTAAATTTTTCAAAGGTAATATGTGTCAGGGATAAATATTTCTGAAGTGATTTTAAAATATTATCTTGGTAATTTTTATTTCATTTATGTGTATTTCATTATACAGTCTCTGAACATATTCATGTCTTATTAAATTTCAAATAAGATCTTCATCTCTAATTCCATTTTACAAGAAAGGATGTAAAATTTCTATTCAATTAATTATGTCAACTTAATCTCAATAAGCCTTTATTCAGCTCAAGCAGCCAAACTGTGTCTGAAGTCTTTTTCTTACAAATGAGCACATTTACTATTTCCTCCATTTTTCCCCTGCTGTTTCTTTTCAATAAAGTTAAATGTCCCCAGTCAATCACAGTTAAATAATTTCCTCCTAAAGTAGTCAGTATCAATCAATTATGATAAATTAAGACTGACAAGGGATAAACCAAGGATTCATGTATGGGCAAATTGAAACAAAAGGTTTAAATGGAAAGGAAGTAGTTACAAAGAGTGGAAAGTAACCCTTTATAAATTAAAAAATAAAATATTTTATTATAAAAAATCATTGTAATTATATATGCACATGTGTGTATGTATATATACACACATGCACACATATACAAACAGTTATTTTTCAATCTTCAAAATATTTCCAGCCTGCTACACTGGTATAGGTTGAAAATCACTAGGATATAAGCTTTGCTTTTTTTCCATTTCCTATAAAATATATCCACTTACTGCAATTACTTTCACCTGTTCTTTTGTAGATGAAAAATTAATCAGCTGCTCTAAGAAAGAAGTAGAAAATTTTCTTTGAGCCAAATCGAGGATTATAACTTAGGAACAGCCTGAGAACTCTTATAGCCATTAGAAGTTGAAGCATAACTATATAAGTTTTTTTAGGGGGCTGCACATTAAATGACATTTTATTGGTAGTTTGAGCCTAGCATGCTGCAGTCCATAGGGCTGCAGAGTCAGACACAACTTAACAACTGAACAACAACAACACAATCAGATCTAAGCCTACAAAGCTAGTAAGTGGGCCATGGTCATAATGGCCCCTTACAAGATTAAGAAGGAACATTATCTTCAAGGAGTGGTCTTGTTGGTGCTAGAATAAAGGTTGAGCAGGTATTTCTATGAGAAAGTCTGGTTGATGCAAAATGCAGATACACAATGCACAGTAAAGTCTGGAGAGAAGGCCAAAGGGCAGGGAAAATTGTTTATGTTTAAATTTTTCTTGTCTTGCCATTAAAATAAGAATTTTATTTCACACTCTGGTCATCTTCTTACATACCTTACAAATAACCTTACTACTTGGACTAATTTCTTGTCTTTTTTCATACGATTTCTTCTCAACAAGAAATCAATTTTCAAAAGATATTGTAGTTTTATGTAAAGAATCTTAACTTCAGCAGTCAAATAAAAGCTATCATCTTTTCTTTCTCCAACATGAGAGAAAAGTTATCAAATGAGGTCAAAATTAGTTGCATATATGGTGTGTTTTCAAAGATGCATTTTACAAATTATATTACTTCCTTGTACAAATAATAGAGAAATTTAATTGAATTATATAAAAGTATGGCACCCCACTCCAGTACTCTTGCCTGGAAAATCCCATGGACAGAGGAGCCTGGTAGGCTACAGTCCATGGGGTCGCTAAGAGTCGGACACGACTGAGCGACTTCACTTTCACTTTTCCCTTTCATGCACTGGAGAAAGAAATGGCAACCCACTCCAGTATTCTTGCCTGGAGAATCCTAGGGACAGCGGAGCCTGGTGAGCTGCCGTCTATGGGGTCGCACAGAGTCGAACACGACTGAAGCGACTTAGCATAGCATAGCATAGAATATAATCAAAACTGATGGATTTTGCATTATGAGTAGTGATAAAGCATGGATGTTAATATGGCGGAGTAGTTTCTGAAAGTTTATAATTTGTCTTTGTCTTAAATTTGGTCCAGCAATTGTATAAGTTTATGAGTTACAGAATAGATAATGACAACCTACACCTGTACAAAGGTAATCTGTAAAACATGATACTGACACCAAATATTACTGCTAAGGAAATAAAGAAAATGGTGTTTTTTTTAAAGAAACAATTTTGTAAGTAGAGAATGTATTAGCTGTGATTTAAGGAAATGGCAACCCACTCCAGTGTTCTTGCCTGGAGAATCCCAGGGACGGGGGAGCCTGGTGGGCTGCCGTTTATGGGGTTGCACAGAGTCAGACACGACTGAGGTGACTTAGCAGCAGCAGCAATGGGCTTAGAAAGGTTGAAAGTTTCAAAGGACTGTGAGTACATAAATATGATTTCTATTCCTTTTAGTATTAGCCAAATGCATTTTAATAATGGCAATAGTTTATATGTTAATGTTTATATTTTCAAAAGACTAAATTTTATGTGTAGTTTCTGAAATAATCTTCCTCAAAATTCCTTGAGAAATCGATAACACCCTTTTAAGAATGAATGAACTACATCTCAGTAAATTTATGTGTCTTCCTCTTGATCTTACTGCTAATAATCTTTTCCCCTCTGTGCAATTTATGTCATATACAATGACAGAGGGGGCTTGCCAAGTTGGCTCAGTGGTAAAGAATCCACCTGCAATGCAGGAGACATAGGAGACACAAGTTTGATCCCTGGGTCGGGATGATCCTCTGGAGGAGGGCATGGCAGCCCACTCCAGTATTCTTGCCTGGAGAATCCCACGGACAGAGGAGCCTGGCAGGATACAGTTCATAGGGTCACAAAGAGTTGGACACAACTGAGCACACATATATGCCAATGGCACATAGCTGCATTTAATTCTTCATGCCATGATTTAGAAGGGTCACAGAGAACTGGAGGCATTTAGAGCAGAGTGACTGGGAGATCAGGAAGGTGAGAGCACAGTCATCCCTCAGTATCCACGGGTGGTTGGTTCCAGAGTCCCCATCAATGCCGAAACTTGCAGATGTTCAGTTTTCTCATGTAAAATTGTGTAGTATAGTCTGCCGTCCTTCTCTGCAGATCGAAACAACTGTCCATCTTCCAGGGTTAGGTGGAACTGTGAGTCCAAAACTCAGCTCCAGAAGACGATTTCTTTCAAGTAGAAAAGAGAGTATGCTGGGCAGGGAGTTGGCTTTAAAAAAATGTTTATTTAAGTATCTACTTGCATTTTCTGCCTCCCTTTATTATTTTCTTCATGGATTTTGTTGTTGTTGTTTTATTTTGGTTGTTGTTTTTGATCAGTTGCTCAGTCCTGTCCGACTTTTTGCAACCCCATGGACTGCAACACACCAGGCTTCCCTGTCCTTCACCATCTCCCAGAGTTTGCTCAAATTCATGTCCATTGAGTCAATAATGCCATCCAACTGTCTCATTCTCTGTTGCCCCCTTCTGTGCCTTGTGGTAATGGGATTCCTGTTCTCCAGCCAGGGATCGCACCTGTTCCCCCTGCATTGGGAGTGTGGTGCCCCAACCACTGGTCCACCGGGAAAGTCCCAAGGGAGTTCTTTTTTTTTTTTTTTAATTGGAGGAAAATTGCATTACAATGCTGTGCTGGCTTCTGCTGCACCCTATGGGAGTTCTTAACTTACTCGCTTGCCACTTACTTGCCTCCATGCTGCAGTGCAACTTCATTGTTCACTCTCTCACTTGATTCCTGTTTTTGTCCTGGCTTATCAAATTCTCCTGACTCTGCCAATGTCTTTATGGACTTTTTCCTCTTTCACATTAAGTCTTCGTGTTCTGCTGCACATATGGATGGGTCCCTATGGTAAGATTATAAGGAGTCCTAAACCTTAGACCCTAAATTTTCTAAAGGCTTCTTTATCAATAGAGCAGTCTTTCTTCTTGTATGAAGACATTGATCTCCTTTTTCCTGAAGAATCTGTAATAGTCTCCCCTGAGATAGTTGCCTTGCAAAGAACTGCTGACACTTCTGAGGACCTAGTCCTTATACCTCTCATTGTTTCTAGACCCTGTAACTGGATTCTACACACATAGGGAATAACTGCAAGGTTTTGCCAACTTTCGTTGACCCAAATCTGGAGAAAACACATACAGGAATAGAGTCTAAAGGTCCTGAATCAGAATGCTGTGTTTAGTTGCTCAGTCGTGTCCAACTCTTTGCAACCCCATGGATGGTAGCCCGCGAGGCTCCTCTGTCCATGGGGGTTCCCCAGGCAAGAATACTGGAGTGGGTTGTCATGCCATCCTCCAGGGGATCTGCCCAACCCAGGGATCAAACCCAGGGATCAAACCCAGGTCTCCTGCATTGTAGGTGGATTCGTTACCATCTGAGCCACCAGCGAAGCCCAAAATGTACTAGAAAATGTCAAAAAATTGATTGCTAGCTCATATTTCATGTCCAAGTCAGTGAGAGACTTCTGCTCATGACAGAGAAAACTAATTGAACCGGGGTCTCCTGCATAGCAGGCAGATTCTTTACTAGTTAATCTGAATGGAAGAACATAATATTGTTTCAGACCAACTTTATTGATAGGGGTTCACTAATCAGATTCTAGGATCTGTTAACTCGAAAGACTTTAGAGTAATTGATTAATTGAAAGTTGGATCCAAACAGTAACTTAAACAAAGTTGAAATGTCAGAACTTCCTTGATATATCCTAGAGAAAGTATTCATTGGTCCCTTTCTGTGCAAGGGGATCTTCTCCTTGGCTGTATGACAAAGCAGATGAGATTGATGCTTGAAGTGTCTATGGCAAATAGGGAAGTTTATGGAGATTTTGACAGGTCCCTGTTGAAGAATCACAGTCAAACATTTAGGATTTTGGAGCAATTACTCTTAGAAACTCAAATTTCAATGGAGACTGAATGCTTGAACATATTCCTATAAGTTATCATGTGACCTAAGTACCTAAGATTTGGGGCTTTCCTGGTGGCTCAGATGGTAAAGAATCCACCTGCAATGCAGGAGACCTGGGTTTGATCCCTGGCTTGGGAAGATTCCCTGGAGGAGGAAATGGTAACCCACTTCAGTATTCTTGTCTAGAGAATCCCCATGGACAGAGGAGCCTGGAGGGCTACAGTCCATGGGGTCGCAAAGAGTCAGACACGACTGAGCAAGTAAGCACACAACACATCTAAGATTTAGCAGCTTTGGCCTCATGGAGAATTTACTAGTTAACTGAAGCAATATCCTGGGAGATGAGAGGTGTTATCAACGGTATTGAGACAATTAGATAACCATGAACAAAGAAATTAATTTAGACTCATATTTCACACCATATGAAAGTGTTAGTCATTCAGTTGTGTCCGACTCTTTGTGACCCCATGGACTGCAGCCTGCCAGGCTCCTCTGTCCACGGTATTCTCCAGGCAAGAAAAGTGGAGTGGGTTGCCATTCCCCTCTCCAGGGGATCTTTCCAACCCAGGGATTGAACCAGGGTCTTCTGCATTGCAGGAAGATTCTTTACTATTTGAGCCACCAGGGAAGCTGTATTTCACACCATAATTTCAAAATGCATCATACAAATAAAAACATAAAACCTTTAGAAGAAAAACTGAGATATTCCTGACCCTGGATTAAGAGTTTTTAGATACAGCATCAAATGCACAATGCATAAAGGAAAAAAAAATAATACATTAGATTTGATCAAAATTAAAAACTTGGTTTGTTCAAAGGACACCAATAAGAACCTAAAAAGTAAGCCACACCCTGGGAAGAATTATTTGTAAAGTCTTTACTTAGTCAGATTGGGCTGGTGTAACAAAATACCCTAGAGTGGGTGGTTTATAATCAACAGAAATTTATTTCTTACTCTTCTGAAGGCTAGAAATCTAGACATAAGCAGATTTGGTATACAGTGAGCGATGACTAACTGATTGTTATCCCAGAATATACGATCAATAATTAGCACAGATATAAGGTTTTTTTTTCTTCTTCAGGCAGCCTTACATTATCACATGACATTTTCACATTTATGATCTATCCACTACACGAGAAAGGAAATATACACATACATGTATTTGGTATACAGTGAGAAACTTCCTGGGTTGCTTTCTTTTTCACTGTGTCTTCACTTATTGGAAAGGGTAAAAATGCACTCTGACTTCTCTTTTATAAGGATACTAATTTCATTCATGAAGCCCCACCCTCACAACCTAAACACCCTTAAAAGGCCCCACTTCCAAATGCCATCAGATTGGGCACTAGCATTTAGCATATGAATTTCAGGGATTGACATAAATATTTAGTCTAAAGCAGAGGTATCCTAGGTTCCTGGAGTCATTCTGTCCGTAAAGTTGACAGCAGAATGTCACAAGGAATAGAATATTAGCAACGTCTTCCACAATCATGACAGCAGATACTTAAGAAACACAAATTACATTATTTTTTTGAAATAGCAGAACTTCCCAAATAACTTCCAAGTTCATGTGCAAAGGAAATAACTTTTTGTTTTTATTCTTATAGGATCCAGATGCAATCTCAATCTGAAACAAACGTCAATAAAATTTGTTCACTCTTTTATGGGCTTATTAAAAACTCAATGACTGCTTCATAAAATCACACACAATAAATAACCCTTTGTCAGACAGAATCTGGAATTAACTTGGCATGATGTATCAATAACTAAACTGATTAAGTGAATACTGATGATTATATCAGAATATAAGATCAATAATTAGTACAGATACAAGTTTTTCTTTTTTTTTTTAATCATGCAGCCTTACATTATTACATGGCATTCTCACATATATGATCTATCCACTGTATTATATGAGAAAGGTGAAATATTGTAATGGTTCAAGAAAGACCCTCTAATTAAAAATATTTTAAGGTAATCTTTTATCTTTTTTCTTGGCAAACTAATCTCAAAGATTTCAGATATTTCCATTGTGGCTCTTTGCTCCAACTGACAAAAAACATGCTATTTCTTATGACCCTTTCCACCTTTTCAAGGAGAAAAGCTTAGTGGACATTGGACTCATTTCAGGCCCAGTGTCCGTTTTAGAAGTGAGACAATTTAACGATCGCTCCTGATTGGCTTCTCTGTGACAGACTCAGAGTGAAATCAATGCTGAATGACCAGAGAACTTAAGCCCAAGCTGGCAGCAGCAATCTAGTGGGCTGAGATGAGGACAGCATGTGTTCTTTCAGACTTTCCTTGCCAGCTGTGTGGAAGCATACTTCCTGTGGTTTGCTGTTATCCCCAAAGCCTTTTAGAAGTGTGAATATAGGACTACAATGAGTTGAAACCTTCTATTGGAACCGATGTCTTGGAAACTTGTCTATACCAAATTTAGGTCATATTTTTTTCCAGCTTTCAAAAGGCACAAATTAGCTGAAGATGTTTTATTTTATTTATATTGTTAATGCTTAAGGAGGTTTGAATTCTCTATACTGGTCATGTTTAAGCATCGTGCACTCTATGCTTAGTGAACTCACTTTTATAGAAGATAAACCATGTTGGGAATATTAAGAGAATCTCATTTCATGATATACTTACTTGAAACTCGAAAATATCTCCTCCATGACTCATGCCCAACAGAGGTTTATAACCACAAAATGAAAAAGAGGAAACAGAACTGCTACACTGATGAACTGCTATACATTATAGCTTCATTTGCCTATCAGAGTATAGAAATATGCCCTAATTGACATATGATATTCCTGGACCATATATAGCATACATTTTAAAACTTATTATAATAAAAAGACTGACAGTGAATTATAGAAAGGAGGTAATTTGAATAATACATATTTTGTGTATTTGGACCATCCTAATTATTATAATAAAAAGACTGACAGTGAATTATAGAAAGGAGGTAATTTGAATAATACATATTTTGTGTATTATGACCATCCTAATATATTTATAAATAATTGCATACAGCTATCATTAATAAATGCACTTCTTTGCACATCTTTCAATGGGCAAATACAGAAAGTTAGAAAATCAATGCAAGCATGATTTGCCTTAAGAAATGTTTGTAAAAATGAAAAACCTTTTAGAATACATATATTGATTACAATAATTTTCACAATCAAGTGAGGTTTCTAGTAACAGACTTAGCATTTGAATGATGTAGTTTATTTTTATGGAAATGATACTGAGGTAAAGATTCAGATATACATCATTGCTAAAAACCAAACAAACAAACAAATAAAAAACAAAATAAAACATAGGGTAAAATAACTCTATAATTATCCATAAAACAAATTCATTATTTGCTTTTTTGGGAAATCTGAATTATACTATTGCTGTAACAGAGTCATAGTTAAAGATGAGAATGGCACAAAATCCTTCTCAAAAATAGTTTGTTCTCTGCGTCTGTGTCTATTTCTGCTTTGCAAATAGAGTCATCTGGACCATTTTTAGAGATCTGACATATATGCATTAATATACGATATTTGCTTTTCTCTTTCTGACAAATGGACACCAAAGGGGGACAAAAGGGTGGGATGAATTGGGAGATTAGGATTGACATATATACTGTGCTGTGAGTAGTCGCTCAGTCACGTCCAACGCTTTGCGACCCCATGGACTGTAGCCCTCCAGGCTCCTGTGTCCATGGAATTCTCCAGGCAAGAATACTGGAGTGGGTTGCCCTGCCCTCCTTCAGGGGATCTTCCCAACCCAGAGATCAAACCCAGGCCTTCCGCACTGCAGGTGGATTCTTTACTGTCTGAGCCACCAAGGAAGCCCATATATATACTACTATGTATAAAACAGATAATGAATGAGAACCTGCTGTACCGCACAGCACAGGGAGATTCTACTCAGTGCTTTACGGTAACCTAAATGGAAAGGACATTTTAAACAGAGAGGATAGACGCATACATAGCTGATTCACTTTGCTGTACAGCAGACACTAACACAACATTGTAAAGGAGCTATATTCTGATAAAAATGTTACAAGAATTGTTCTAGGTTTTAATTTTTTAAATATTGCAACCATCGGTCTCTTAGAGTTCTACCTAGGGAATAACTTGATGACAATTAACAGAATTCGAACTTTCTTTGTAACTTCTCTTTCCCCATGAAACCAACAAAAGTAGTTGTGTATGGTTTCACCTAAATAGAGTGAAAAAGATAGGATGTAGGTGTCGCAAAGAGTCAGACACAGCTGAGCGGCTAAGCACAGCACAGCGTACAGGGAGCTAAAGAGAGCAGCAGCATGATCCCTCTTTAGGATATTCTGATACTGACTCAGAGGAAATGCCTAGTCCCGTCATATCTCCACCAGGCCATGTCCTGCCCACTCACATCCCAAGGGCCATGACAGTTGATACCATTTCCTGAAGGAAATCATGACTGACAATACACTTTTTAAGAATAGTTCAAGAAAAAACATGATCATGTTGTAAAGTGAAAAGCTTTCAACAATCTTGTTTACTATGCTATGATCATAGTATATCAGACACACTGAACTCACCCTTAAAAATAATTGCAAAAAGAATTATAAGGAAATGATTTGTATATATTAATTACATATAGTATATATTGAGTAACATTTTATACACATATGCATGTGTATGTGTGTTAAAAAGTAAAATGGAACTGAGTAAATCTGAAGACTTAACAAGTTTAACAAATGATTCATGAATTTGGCAGGACCCTCTCCCTCAGTCGTGCCTAACACTTTGCAACCCCAGGCTCCTCTGTCCATGGAATTTTCCATTCATGAATACTGGAGTGGGTTGCCATTTCCTGCTCCAGGGAATCTTCCCAACCTGGGGATCTGACCCAGGTCTCCATTATTGCATGCAGATTTTTTATCATCTGAGCCACCTCATGTGAAGAGTTGACTCATTGGAAAAGACCCTAATGCTGGGTAGGATTGGGGGCAGGAGGAGAAGAGGACGACAGAGGATGAGATGGTTGGATGGCATCACCGACCTGATGGACATGGGTTTGGGTAGACTCCGGGAGTTGGTGATGGACAGAGGCCTGGCGTGATGCAATTCATGGGATTGCAAAGAGTCGGACACAACTGAGTGACTGAACTGAACTGAACTGAGCCACAAGGGAAACCCATAGTAAATAGAAAAGAGCTCCAAAGAACTATAGGGAAGGAAAGGGGTTTAAGGACAGAGAGGAGCTGGGACAAGGAAGTCATAAATGAAAAGAGGATTATTTCAGTCTAGGTCACCTTCCTTTGGAGGACAAAGGTGCGTTATTCCTCTGGTGCTGACCAGGAACTTCCAGACTGACTTGCTAAGAGTACATTCTTGGGGAAGATTGAAACTGCAGTTAGGTAGTATTCTTGCCTGGAGAATCCTAGGGATGGCGGAGCCTGGTGGGCTGCTGTCTGTGGGGTCGCACAGAGTCGGACACGACTGAAGTGACTTAGCAGCAGCAGCAGCAGGTATTTGTTTGGTAATGTGTATTTAGCTCAGTCACTTCAGTCATGTCTGACTCTTTTGTGACCCCATCGACTGTAACCCAGCAGTCTCCTTTGTCCATGGAATTTTTCAGGCAAAATACTGGGAATGGGCTGCCATGCCTTCCTCCAGGGGATATTCCTGACCCAGGGATTGAACCCATGTGTCTATGTCTCCTGCACTGGCAGGCAAGTTCTTGATTACTAGCACCGCCTTGGAAGCCTATATTTAGCACAAATGACTCCATTTTGGCCTGCTGTTTCCTTTTTTAACAATCCTCTGCTTTGCATCAAAATCTTTGCTGAGAGATGTGGTCAACATTTAAGGCATTATTGCCACTCTCAGCTACCAGTTGAAGATTTTTTTTTTTGGATCCTTTATGTCTTATCCATTGGTCAAGATTTTTTTGCTTAATCCCTGAGGCATTCTGACATTCCACTCTTACAGAGATCAACAGCTTGGCAGTTAGTAGATGTGAATGCACATGCATTTAAGGATTTTGAGAGACTAAACACAACAGGGATATTATTGCGATTATATTAAAAATAAGCAGGATAGTTCTCAGTTTGGCGTGACATTGCCTAAGACCCAAACCAATCAAAATCAAGTGAGTCAAAGCAAAACTTCATTCAAGGAGTTACCCTTTTAAATCAAGTGGCTTGTCTGATGATTTTATGTAATTGAGTTTCAATACACTGGAAGGGTTACTAGGTAATGTTGCCTATAGCCTGGACACCTCACTGCTTTGCTTACATATAAGCAAGGTATATCTTATTATTATGAACAACTTTGCCAGAGAGTTTAAGGATTTTCATCTTAGCAGAAGATTCTGAAATATTAAGAGCTGAGGAAAGATTTCGTATCATATTTTCATTTACATTTACTTCTAACCAGCCTAACCAGTATGACCCTGCCAAAGGAAGCAAATCTTGTATCATGAAGATCTCCTGGTAGGTCCTTTCTAACTCAATAATCTAAATCAAGATGTCTTAGTTCATTGGTTTATTGATGACTATTGCATGTGGAGGACTTCCCTGATGGTTCAGTGATAATGAATCAGCCAGGCAACCAGGTGTGCAGCTAAGTTGCTTCAGTCTAGTCTGACTCTGTGTGATTCTATGGACTGTAGCCTGCCAGGCTCCTCTGGCCATGGAATTCTTCAGGCAAAAATACTGGAGTGGGTTGCCATGCCCTCCTTCAGGGGATCTTTCTGACCCATGAATGGAACCAGCATCTTTTATGTCTACCTGCATAGGCAGGCAGGTTCTTTAGATGTAGATTCTATCCCTGGGTTGAAAATTTCCTCTGGAGAAGGAAAGAACAACTCACTCCATTATTCTTGCCTGGGCAATCCCATGGACAGAGGAGCCTGGTGGGTTAGACCAGAGTGTCACAAAGAGTTGGACATGACTGAGCAACTAAGCATGAGCTGAAACAAGATGATTTCATGTGGAATAAACTTATGTTTCCCAAAGAGGGTACTTTAAATAGTCAGCAAGGCTAGAAGCAATTCTTTAGGCCAAGAGAGTCCAGTAGTCTCAGCAAGTTTAGAGATTTTAAGTTTGTGGATCCCCTTAGTTCTCTTGACCTTGCCTAATGGTTGAGGGTGATAGGATAATGGCAATTGTAAGAATTTTGCAAAGTTTTTGTTAAGGCTTGTACAATTTGCCCAGTTAAGTGGTTACCTTGCTCATTGGAGACTGCGGAAGGAATATCAAAGTGAGAAACACGTTTTCTAACAGTTTCTATGGCATTAGCCTGAAGCCAGGGAAGGCTTCACTCCATGCTGAAAACATATACACAGTAACAAGAACATATTGATAATCCATCCTAAGTGCTTAGCTGAATGAGGCCAACTGCAGATGTGCAAAGGGTCCAGTAGGGAGAGGTTTGAGACCTCTGGGAATAGCTTTTCCAGGATTATGGACCTTGGTAGGTCAGACTTTAGTGGTGAATTGTTTTTATAGTTTTACAGGTATTCCCACTATTATTTATTAATAATTTGAATAGTCAACTTAAATGTACCATGGTGAGTAAAGGAAGGCAAAACCTAACAATGGGATTTGCTAGGGAGCCAGAAAGACACAAACAGCCATCATGGCTTCCTAATTACTTAATTTATGACTATTGTTTGTTCATGTAAATATTTCTGATTCAGAAGCAGACTGCTGGCATGTTGCAAGGACATCAAGATGGCAAAAGTCTGGCAACAAGGGATCATTCTTTTGTAGAAGCAGAATGAACTTCATCCACATGTGCCACCTTCTGTACAGATCCTGTTTCTGCTACCTATGGATGAAAGGCAGTCAAGGTATTTCCCTGGTACTCAGAGTCAGTCTTTTAAAGCAAGCCTCAATGTTGATGACAGCAATTTCAGAAGGTGAGAAAATAGCAATAAGTATATTGTTTACCTGTCCATTTATGGTTGAGCCTCCAGAGGATATAAGAAAACCCTTTTATTTCCATAACATTCCCAAATCATGCACAACCTCAAAGGCATATAGGCTATCAGTTTACATATTAGCAGTCGGTCTTGACAACTGGGCTTCCCATGTGGCTCAATGGTAAAGAATCTACCTGCCAATGCAAGAGATGTAGGTTGGGTCCTTGAGTCAGGAAGATCCCCTGGAGTAGGACATGGCAACACATTCCAGTATTCTGGCCTGGAAAATTCCATGGACAGAAGACACTGGTGGGCTACAGTCTATGGGTCATGAAGAGTCGAACATGACTGAGCACCCCTGAGCACCGGACAACTAGTGTCCTCTGGTAAGGGCATGGAAACCTACTCATTGGGCTGATTTAGCTTGTGGGGTTTCCTTTTTCAAGTAGTTTATATTGGGTAGTAACAACAAAACATCATACTATTCACGGGGTTCTCAAGGCAAGAATACTGAAGTGATTTGCCATTCCCTTCTTTCAGACAGCATATTAAAAAGCAGAGAAATCACTTTGCAGACAAAGAACCATATAGTCAAAACGATGTTTTTTTCAGTAGTTAGGTACAGATGTGAGAGTTGTACCATAAAGAAGGCTGAGCACCCAAGAAGTGATGCTTGCAAACTGTGGTGCCAGAGAAGACTCTTGGACTGCAAGGAGATCAAACCGGTTAATCCTATAGGAAATCAACCCTAAATGTTCATTGGAAGGATTGATGCTGAGGCTGAAGCTCCAATACTTTGATCACCTGATGCGAAGAACTGACTCACTGGAAAATACCCTGCTGCTGGGAAAAATTGAGGGCAGGTGGAGAAGGGGGTGACAGAGGATAAGATGTTTGGATGGCATCACTGACACAGTGCACAAAATGAGTTAAATTCTGGGAGATAGTGAAGGACAGGGAAGCCTGGCATGCTACAGTCCATGGTGGAGTTGTAACACGACTTAGCAACTAAACAGCAACAGCATAACCATCTTGGAATTTCCCATTTTCATTTCTATAGTATGAACCAACAACGTACAACATTAGATAAGAATTAAAGGGGTATCTTGTAAACAAGAACAGTGTGTCACAAAATGGGACATTATTACCTCAAAGTCATGGGGCTCACCTTCATCAGGGAGAGATAGTAAAATAGCAGGATTAAGAACATTGTCACTTTAACCTGTAAATTAGATGGTCAAGGAAGAAGGATCTCACAGAAGGTTAGCTTGCTTGCAGAGAAATGTAAGAGAGTTAAGAAAACTTTGAACAGCATTTGTAGTTTGCAAATAAATATTATTTCCTATGGTTGAATCTACTGAGGCTTCTACCAGTGGCTGTAATCTTAAGACCGCTATGATCAGCCTGAACAACAAAATTCATTTGTTTGCTGTGATAGGCAATAGGCCTGAGTTTATTAGCATGTACTTGTGAGAACATTCTCAGAATTTGGTTATCTGTTTCATGCACAAATAAGGTGAAAGGTTGTGAATAGTTGGGTAACCCTTGGGCAGGTGCTTCTTACAGTTCTTGCTTTAGTTTCAGGTTTCTCTTTAAATTTTTACTGAAGTATATTTGGTTTACAATGTTGTATTAATTTCTGGCGTACAACTAAGGGATTCAGTTAAACGTATACATATATTCAGATTCTTTTTCAGACTCTTTTCCATTTAGGTTGTTACAAGATACTAAATATAGCTCCCTGTGCTATACAGTAAGACCTGGCTGCTTATCTGTTTTATAAATAGTAGTGTGTATCTGTTAATCCCAAACTCCTAATTTATCCCTCTCCCCTGAATTCCCCTGTGGTAATCATGAGTTTGTTTTCTATGTCTGTGAGTTGTTTCTGTTCTGTAAATAAGTACATTTGTATCATTTTTTAGATTCCATGTGTAAGTAATATGAAATTTGTCTTTGTCTGACTTACTTCATGTAGTATGATAATCTCTAGGTCCATCCACGTGGCTTCAGATGGCATTATTTCACTCTTTTCTATGGCTGAACAATATTCCAGTATGTGTGTATATGTGTTTATGTCACATCTTCTTTATCCACTCATCTGTCAATGAACATTTAGGTTGCTTCCGTGTCTTGTCTATTGTAAATAGTGCTGCTATAAACATTGGCGTGAGTGAATTTTTTCAAACTATAGAGTTTTTTTGGATATATGTCCAGGAGTGAGATTACTGGATCATATGGTGACTCTATTTTTTGTTTTTAAGGAAATTTCATCCTGTTTTCCATAGTGAGTGACTAGACCAACTTACATTCGCACCAACAGTTGAGGAGGGTTCGCTTTACTCCAAACCCTCTCTGGCATTTGTTATTTGTAAACCTTATGGGTGATGGCTACTCTAACTGGTATGAGCTGATAGCTTGTTGTAGTTTTGATTTGCAATTCTCCAATAATTAGGTACGTTAAGCACTTTTTCATGTGCCTGTTAGCAATCTGTACGTCTTCTTTGAAGAAATGTCTATTTAGATCTTCTGCTTTTTCATTATTAGGTTGCTTTTTTTTTTTTTTTAATATTGAGTTGTATGAGCTGTTTGTATATTTTGGAAATTAATACCTGTTGGTCACACTGTTTGAAAATATTTTCTCCCATTCTGTAGGTTGTCTTTTTGTTTATAGTTTCCTTGGAGTGCAAAAGCATATACATTTGATTAGGTCACACTTGTTTATTTTTGCTTTCATTTCCTTTGCCTTAGGAAATGTATTTTAGATTTTTAAAAGCCTGTTCAGGTTAATCTTCCCAAGGAAGGCGTTCAAGGAGTGAAATTCTGGTAAGTTCATAGAATGAGGAACACAATAGACATAAAATAGAAATCCATAGTCTGTATTAATCAGTTAGCCCTACAAATCCATGAAGCTATAGGCCTAGGAAATTCTTGAATTAGCTTAATTCATTTTTGAGATGGGCTTCCCTTGTTGCTCAGCTGGTAAAGAATCTTCCCACAATGTGGGAGACCTGAGTTCGATTCCTGGGTTAGGAAGATCCCTTAGAGAAGGAAAAGGCTACCCACTCTAGTATTCTGGCCTGGAGAATTCCATGGACTGGAATTCCTTAATTCCATATAGTCCATGGAGTCACAAAGAGTCAGACACAATTGAGTGCCTTTCACTCTATTTTTGAGATAGCTGGATTCCTTTGGCAATTAGATTATGGTCTAGTTAATGAACAGTACTTAGAGATAATTGTAATTTTTCTTTAAACATTTTATGCCCCTTTTTAGGTTAATGCTTCAACAAATAAATGGAATTTTAATGGACGCCTCTTTGGTAACTGAGCACAAGAGGTTGTCTACGTATTTCAAATAGTTAAATTCTCTGAGGAATTGGAGGGCACTTAAATCTTGGTGGAATACTTGGAACAGATAAGATAGAGCCTCAGAAACTCTTAAGGAATGATTGCTCAGGCCTACTGTTGATTGTTCCTAATAAAGGCAAATAGATATTAGCTTTTAGGATCTATAGAGATGCTGTAAAAGACTGAACAAAAGTCCACATCATTGAACCATTTTGAATATCTTGTAATAAAAGGGCATAATGGTTTAGAAAAAAACTGAGAAGTAAAGAATAACTATCTTGTTAATTCCTCTCAAGTCTTGGACAAATTGCCATCCCCTCCCATTAAGTTTCCAGCCTGACCAAATAAGCCTGATTTAGGGATTGGCATAGGGAGTGATCACCCCTGCACTAATGGGGCTTCCCTGGTGGCTCAGACAGTAAAGAATTCACCTGCAACATGGGAGACCTGGGTTCAGTCCCTGGGTCAGGAAGATCCCCTGGAGAAGGGCATGGCCAACCACTCCAGTATTCTAGCCTGGAAAATCCCCATGGACAGAGGAGCCTGGTGGGCTACAGTCCATAGAGTGGAAAAGAGTCAGACACAACTGAGCGACTAAGCATGAACAACACACAGACGCTCCCGCACTATTAGATCTTCCACTTTTGATGACTATGAGCGTGTATGGCCTCAGGCTTCAGTGAATATTGAGGCAATTTAGAAAGATTGTACAGGTTCAATACTTTCTATCCTCCCAATATCAGTGTTAGAATTAGCCCACAGATTTTTGAACAGTATGATTAGTTAGAGGTTGCCTGTTGAAGTTTTCCTCTTCTATATAGAGGCT
This sequence comes from Giraffa tippelskirchi, assembly GCF_054371585.1. NCBI lineage: Eukaryota > Metazoa > Chordata > Mammalia > Artiodactyla > Giraffidae > Giraffa > Giraffa tippelskirchi. Next base: position 40,123,226 of record NC_137282.1, on the reverse strand, counting down.
AAATTACAGAGACCATACAAGATCTGGTTCAAGTTGATCAGATGATTTGAAGGCAAGGTCTCCATTCAAAGTAAAGTTATTAGCCCTTTTAAATTAGAATGGAGACCTCTGCCTGATAGATTGGGACCATATGCCATAACAAAAACAAATGGTTTTCAGTGAAAGGTCCCAGAGTCATTTGAACTGGTTAAGAAAGGAGTTCTATTTTAACTTTATTAAATACCCCTACCACAGAAACCTTTTTTCACTCCAAGGGATTATTGTCTTATGAGAGTAGCTTTAAAGTAAAAAGTGTTAACTCCAGCATCACCTAGAATTTGGCAAGGTTTCCCATTAATTTTAACGTTAGTTTCTGCTTGACACTTTAAGGGAATTATGGTAACAGTTTACTGAAGAACACCTTTGAGTCCCACATGGAAGTCCTCAACTTGAATAATTTGCTTAGGACCTTTGAAGACATTCTTCTTTCTAGGTTCCCAGTTGATTACAGATGAATCAGTCTTTGGACCATGATTTTGATGAATGACTTCTAGACAGATGCCATGGGGCAGGGGTTTCAGGTGTTATTTCAGGCTCTGGCCTTGGAGCCATTGTAGCTGTAAGGCCAACAGCTTGGAAGATTTTTGCCTGCAATCTATTTCCAAACTCTTTTCAAAGGGCTCAGCTATTGTCATAAATTCACATTGGCGACCTCCAATTCTATTTTCTGCCTTTTTTCAGTTCAGTCGCTCAGGCGTGTCCGACTCTTTGCGAAACCATGAACCACAGCATGCCAAGTCTCCCTGTCCATTACTAAATCCCTAAGTCCACCCAAAACCATGTCCATCGAGTCAGTGATGCCATCCAGCCATCTCATCCTCCACCTTCCCCTTCTCTTCCTGCCATCAATCTTTCCCAGCATCAGGGTATTTTCCAATGAGTCAGCTCTTCGCATCAGGTAGCCAAAGTATTGGAGTTTCAACTTCAACATCAGTCCTTCCAATGAATTCCCAGGACTGATCTCCTTTAGGATGGACTGGTTGGATTTCCTTGCAGTCCAAGGGACTCTCAAGAGTCTTCTCCAGCACCACAATTCAAAAGCATCAATTCTTCAGAACTCAGCTTTCTTTATAGTCCAAATCTCACATCCATACATGACCACTGGAAAAACCACAGCCTTGGCTAGACGGACCTTTGTTGGCAAAGTGATGTCTCTGCTTTTTAATATGCTATCTAGGTTGGTCATAACTTTCCTTCCAAGGAGTAAGTGTCTCTTAATTTCATGGTTGCAGTCACCATCTGCAATGCTTTTGGAGCCCAGAAAAATAAAGTCTGACACTGTTTCCACTGTTTCTCCATATATCTGCCATGAAGTGATGGGACCGGATGCCATGATCTTAGTTGAATGTTGAGCTTTAAGCCAACTTTTTCTCTCTCCTCTTTCACTTTCATCAAGAGGCTCTTTAGTTCTTCTTCACTTTCTCCCATAAGGTTGGTGTTATCTGCATATCTGAGGTTATTGATATTTCTCCCTGCAATCTTGATTACAGCTTGTGCTTCTTCCAGCCCAGTGTTTCTCATGATGTACTCTGCATAGAAGTTAAATAAGCAGGGTGACAATATACAGCCTTGACGGACTCCTTTTCCTATTTGGAACCAGTCTGTTGTTCCATGTCCAGTTCTAATTGCTGCTTCCTGACCTGCATGCAGGTTTCTCAAGAGGCAGGTCAGGTGGTCTGGTATTCTCAGCTCTTTCAGAATTTTCCACAGTTTATTGTGATCCACACAGTCAAAGGCTTTGGCATAGTCAATGAAGCAGAAATAGATGTTTTTCTGGAACTCTCTTGCTTTTTCGATGATCCATCGGATGTTGGCAATTCGATCTCTGGTTCCTCCGCCTGTTCTAAAACCAGCTTGAGCATCTGGAAGTTCACGGTTCACGTATTGCTGAAGCCTGGCTTGGAGAATTTTAAGCATTACTTTACTAGTGTGTGAGATGAGTGCAATTGTGCGGTAATTTGAGCATTCTTTGGCATTGCCTTTCTTTGGTATTGGAATGAAAACTGACCTTTTCCAGTCCTGTGGCCACTGCTGAGTTGTCCATATTTGTTGGCATATTGAGTACAACACTTTCACAGCATCATCTTTTAGCATTTGAAATAGCTCAACTGGAATTCCATCACCTCCACTAGCTTTGTTCGTATGATGCTTCCTAAAGCCCACTTGACTTCACATTCCAGGATGTCTGCCTCTAGGTGAGTGATCACACCATTATGATTTTCTGGGTTGTGAAGAACTTTTTTGTACAATTCTTCTGTGTATTCTTGCCACTTCTTCTTAATATCTTCTGCTTCTTTCCTTTATTGAGCCCATCTTTGCATGAAATATTCCCTTGGTATCTCTAATTTTCTTGAAGAGTTCTCTAGTCTTTCTCATTTTATTGTTTTCCTCTATTTCTTTGCATTGATCGCTGAGGAAGGCTTTCTTATCTCTCCTTGCTATTCTTTGGAACTCTGCATTCAAATGGGTATATCTTTCCTTTTCTCCTTTGCTTTTTGCTTCCGTCTTTTCACAGCTATTTGTATGGCCTCCTCAGACAGCCATTTTGCTCTTTGGCATTTCTTTTTCTTGGGGATGGTCTTGATTCCTGTCTCCTGTACAATGTCACGAACCTCCATCCATAGGTCATCAGGTATTCTGTGTATCAGATCTAGTCCTTTAAATCTATTTCTCACTTCTACTGTATAGTCATAAGGGATTTGATTTAGGTTAAATGATTTAGGTCTGCCTTTTTATCAATCCACTAATCTCAGGAGATAATCCATTTACACACAGGGCAGCTGGAGATTAGGGCTCCCCTTCCCAGGTGGTGCTAGAGGCAAAGAACCAGCTTGCCAGTGCAGGAGAAGTAAGAGACACAGGTCTAACCCCTGGGTAGGGAAGATCCCCTGGAGAAGGGCAAGGCAACCCACTCCAGTATTCTTGCCTGGAGAATCTAATGGATAGAGGAGCCTGGCAGGCTACAGTCCATGGGGTCACAAAGAGTGCGACACAACTGGAGCAACTTAGCAAGTATGTAGAGGAGATTAGGGTTCCCCTTGACTCAGCAGTAAAGAATCTGCCTGCAAAGCATGAGACACAGGAGATGCAGGTTTGATCCTCAGGTCAGAAAGATACCCTGGAGGTAAACATGGCAACCCACTCCAGTATTCTTGCCTGGAGAATCCCATGGACAGAGGAGCCTGGCGGGCTATAGTCTATATGGTTGCAAAAAGTTGGACACCACTGAACACAAGCACGTAACAGGGCAGATTGATTGACCTGATTTATTGTATGAAACCTTGAATGCTGTAAGAAGCGGGTTCTGAGCAATCTTTAAAATCTACCACAGATTCATCTCTTTTGGTTTGCATGTTTGAATAATTGACCTATTATTATAGGCAGGGAAGACCCTAGGAATGACTTATAAAAATTCAGTTGCTATTTTGCAATATTTTTCTGGTCCATTAAGGGAACATATTTGGAGAAGGCAATGGCACCCCACTCCAGTACTCTTGCCTGGAAAATCCCATGGACGGAGGAGCCTGGTAGGCTGCAGTCCATGGAGTCGCTAAGAGTTGGATAGGACTGAGCGACTCCACTTTCACTTTTCAATTTCATGCATCTATGGGGTCACACAGAGTCAGACACAACCTAAGTGACTTAGCAGAAGCAGCAGCAGCAAGGGAATGTATTGAAGATTTAAAATTTCCAATATCATCTTGGATTTTTTCCTGTTTCCTGCTTCCATTTGTGGGTTTCATTGGGTGGATAAGCTGGTAAAGATTTGGAAGCCTTGGGTCATATAGTCCTTGACAGTGACTCTAAATTCTTCAAAAAACCTTTGGGTTTCCTCCTTAGGTTTAGAAAATCATTAAACTATGGCCCATAGTTTGGTCTTTGATCAAGAGGTGAAAGATATCCATGGAGGTTTCCTCTACCATTTAGGAGTTTTATTAAAAAATATATATATATAATGTCTTCAGAGTGAAAAGACAGCTCAGACAAAGAGTTAATAAAATGTGAGTTTGCAAGTGAAGAGGGAAAGAGAGGAACAATAGGAGTCAGATTAGTCCTATTGTCTTTTGTATTAAGTACTTTTTGTGTCTTTAATTTTCATTAGCCTTCTATACTAAATCTTTTAATGAGATATTTTGGACTCCTGAAGTCTTTTGGAAGCTTCTGCATGCCAATTAAAATAGGTATCCCATTGTTTGTTTAATTTGGGAACCATTACTATCAAGTGAATTTCTTACATGAATAATCTTGTCTAAATGGAACATTTTCCATAACGTAATTCTAGTTTGTTTTTAGTAAGATTTTGCCATTTTTGTAGATATCTACAGCTTCTGCGCTATATTCCTGGGACATAAAATAAGAAAGTGTGCCAGGAGGTGACACACCTGACTTTGGATTTAAGATTTCATTTTACTATTATATATTTATTTGAGCTAAGCCTTTTTTTTTTTTTGGTTTCTCAGAGCCAAACTAAGACCTGATGTGGGAGATGGTGTAGTGTTTTATCTGTACCTCTTGCATGGAAATATTCTTGAGATTGTGTTGACCTAGTGTAATCTAATCTGTTCCACGACCATTTTCTCCTAGCACAGGAGTCTTTGAGTTAGGTGGTAAAAGCTCTATTAGCTCTTAAATGTTCAACGAAACCCACCATTTTTGTGGCTTCTTTGACTTCCAAGAGTCCCACTAACTGTTATCCTTCTAACAGTTTCTGTCTCTAGAAAACAAGACAAATATACATGGGAACCTTAATATATTGGCTATCACCAAGAGATATTACTTCATCCTAGCCAAGAAAAGACTCTGCACTCACCAACACAATTTCCCACCAAAGGACTTTGAACTGGAATGGGATTGAATCAGCAGATCTCAACTAACGGGAACTGTGGCCTGGGGACTCCACACAGTCACTAACAGGTCCCATTGGGATTTGAGGACAGAACTACAGGCTACGGGCTTCAATTCAAAAATCCAAGAATTGCAGTCCAAAATAAAGGCTAAGAAATTGGACTCTGGGTGGAACCATTTACCAGCTCAAACTGACTGCCTCGTAAAGAAAAACCAGTTTGATAGGGAGTTTGACATAAAGAGAGTGGAGTTCAGAACTAAGAACATATCCACAGCCCATGGAAATGGTGACAATAATGACAGTGAACACAAAAAGGGGTTTAAATTAAAAGATATGTTAAAATATCAAATATAAGAGAGGGAGCTCTCTTTGTTTTCTAGGGCTCTCATAGCAAATGTTCATAACCATGGCTTAAAACAGCATAAATTTATTTTCTAACAATTCTGAAGTTCAGAGGTTGGTAATCGAGGGATTGGTTGTGTCTTTCCAGAAGCTCTTAGGAAGAATCTGTGCCATGCCTCCCTCCTAGTTTCTGGTGGCTTATAGACACATGACTTCAATCTCTGCCTCTGTCTTCACATCATCTTCCTCTGTGTGTCCCGTATGTCTTCCTTTCTGTCTCTTACAAGGACATTACCCATTACCATTGGATTTAGGATCTAGAGACACCTAATTAGTGAGCATCATATCTTTAAGTAAGGTTCCATATATATTCCATATAGGTACCAAGGATTAGAACTTGGAAATATTGTAGTGGTTTTTGCCATACATTGACATGAATCAGCCATGGGTTTACATGTGTTCCCCATCCTGAACCCCCCTTCCTCCTCCCTCCCCATCCCATCCCAATATTGTCAAGTAATTAACCTCCAATTAAAATAAATAACTTTTTTTAAAAAAGAACTTTGAAATGCAAATTTGGGGCCACTTTTCAATCCACTGTAGTAGTATACAGGGCAAAAGTAGTTTTTATAACAAAAAGAAAAAGAAATTGGCAGAATGGACTCACAACGCTGGATGTTCATATCTGAATTCCTTATTCCCAGAAAAATGCTTGCATAATTTTAGAAATGTAGCAAAGCAGGTTTTTGGTTCTTTATGATCCTGAATTCATTTCCAGAATTTCATATGATTTATTTCATTAACATTATTACTGTTGTTTCTCTTATTGTTCATTATTGCTTTGTCATTAGACAAAACTGTAATATGAAATCAGTATTCATATAGTGTCCATTACATGCCTGGAACCATGCTAAATGAAATAATCCTATAAAGTAGATATTATTTTAAATGCCTTTGTTCCAGACATTGGTGTTTAAGAATAGACAGGAACAGTGACTTGTTCAAGGCTGGGCAGTTATTATCCATAAACCAGGATTTAATTCAAGGTCTGATCTGAGTCTGAATGTAATCACTATGCCATATTATGAACACCTGGTATTCACCATTTCAGCAGCATTAATCTTGTTTCATCTAGATTCTATGCTCTGGGAGAATAAGAAATACATTAAACATATTTTAAAAATATTTCATTCTGTCCCTAAAGGGAGAAAAGTATTAGGCATAATTAAGACCATCAAATAAGACTGTTTATTTTCATAAAGCAGTCTACCTGAACAATCTTCTTTAGTTCTCAAAACCATTATGGATGCCAGTGGCAAACAATGTCTAGAGAGAAATTTATTATATAATGTGTGGAGGAATTGTTGTGACTATGCCTACAAAAATGGTAGGGTTTGGGGAAAGAACAAATATAATAGACAGAATTTTAGTCTTGGATCTGATCCTCACTGCCATAACTTCTCTAAGACCTTTGGGATTCACTGAACCCTCATAAAGTTAGCTGCTCTGAACTCACTGCTATTGTTGGCTTTGTTAAGTGGGAATTGGAAAAAATAATATAGCCACAGTTCTTTTTCATAGTTCGATATTTTATGATCAATGAGCAAATCTGAAATGTATCAGTTACTAAAAAGAGAATTATAATATTCACTGTAAGAATGCTGCTATATACATCATTCACTGTATTTCAATGCATCTCATTTTGGCAGAACCAAAAGAAAAAAAAAAACTTAGTCTTATTATCCCTTTGTTCTGCTCTCCCCCCCAAAAATGTTTATATCCATTGAACAATAAATAATGCATAGCATATATTTTCTTGCTTTCTTAGAGTGTTAATGGCAAATTTCTAAGTTTTGTCAGTAATGTTACCACTGGCTTAATTTTCTACCTTTATGTGTGTGTTTACGCTATTTATACTGATTTTTTCAGACACATTTTTTTCTTTGCATTATTTTCAGTATCAGCCAGCAAGACACATTTTTTTCTTTGCATTATTTTCAGTATCACCCAGCAAGAGAGGCATGTGCCCTGGGTCCTGAACTTCAAAGGGCCCTAATTTCCATCCTCCCTTTTCATGGGTGAGATCCTCAGAGCAAAGGGGATATGAACATGCATGACTCACATTTCCCTTTTAATCCACATTCCATGTACCTGGAAGTACGGGATTTCCTTCCCAAATGATCTCAAATCCATTCCCAGGGCCTATGCAGAAGAATTCTTTCCTGAGCCCATCATATGGAAAGCACAATCTAAATCTACAACCAGTGTGTTCATCATTAGCCCCAAGGGGCTGATGAGAAGTAGCTTCTTGCAGAGAGTTGGACAAAGACTGACATTAGGCTTTGTGTGTTCATCCATGTTGTGTGAGGCTCCGAGTGGTTCAGGATAAAGCCAGGAGTGTTGGCCAAGGGTCTGTTATCTGTCTCTCTTTGTGCAGCCATATTTAAGGGTGGAACACTGAGCAGCCCAAGTGTGCCAACTGAATGTGTTCTTTGTTTAGTTTTTAACTTTTAAATATGTATAAGCTCCCATTTGTTCTTTTGTCCTAGTTTCCAAAAATAAAGAGAAGTATGCTTATAGTTGTGTGTATATTTTTGTACATTTCTTTACTCCTCTATAGCATAAGTAAATTTATAAAGAACCAAGATCACATTTAGGAACGGTTTTCTCTCTTCTGGGAATAAAGTCTTGTAATGGATTGCTTATCATTGATATTTCATAAGCCAATTTTATTTTTCAATCATTCATTTCTCAATGATAACCTAGGTGACACTAGTGGTAAAGAATCCACTTGCCAATGCAGGAGACATAAGGAATGCAGGTTCGATCCCTGGGTTGGGATGATCTCCTGGAGGAGGAATGACAACCCACTCCAGTACTCTCGCTTGGAGAATCCCTTGGACAGAGGAGTCTGGCAGGCTATGGTCCATAGCGTCACAAAGAGTCGGACACAACTGAAGTGACTTAGCACTATTACTAGCATCCTCAAGAACAAAATGCTGTTAAGTCTATTTATTTTTGCATCTTTCTAATTATGAATTTATCATATTTTTACCACAAATTTATCAATACATTCATTAGTTAATGAACGACAACAAAGTATCTTATTTATCCTCCTTATGTTTGTATAAGTCTAAATGTTGTTTTATTAATATTTTCCTTTATAAAAGTATGAGTCACACATTTTTAACTCAATACAATGAAGAGGGGGGCTTCTCTTTTCATTGGCTCAGTGGTAAAATGTCTGCCTGCCAATGCAGGAGACACGGGTTCAGTCCCTGGTCTGGGAGGGTCCCACACGCTGCAGAGCAACTAAGCCCATGCACCACAGAGCCTGTGTTCCACAACAAGAGAAGCCTGTGCATTGCAACTAGAGAGTAGCCCTCATTGGCCACAACTAGAGAAAACAGCCCGCACAGCAAGGAGAAAACCCAGCACACCACAAAAATAAGTAAATAAAAACAAATAACGATGAAGGACTTAACATGTAAAATTAATAGGACTTGATGGTGCTAAGATCCACCTGCTCCTTTTCCCTGGAGCAGTGCTCTGAAATGCTCAGATGTTAGGATAAATTCCATTTCTTTCCTTGCCTCTGGAAGGAAATGTGTTAAGACTGTGTCTCTTCTCCCAATTCCAGAGAGGGTTGCACTAGTAGTTGAGATCCACATTTTATTCTGAAGAAAGACATTGACGGTTAATTTTAAACCTGTCTCTAACTCAGTAGGAAACAGAGTGGCCAAACCTGAAAATTTAGTAGTAAAACGACCTCTTGTCATTACCAAAGGGTGACACTTGGAGAGTGGTGTTTCTACAGCTTTCATATTGAAATCGTTGGGAATCTCACACCACAAGGTCATTGTTTTCTTTGCTTCCAAGTGGGTTTCCAGCCTTGTAGAGGAGACATTTTCAGAGCTGTTGCTTATTTCTAACCTGAAAATAGGATTTATATTATAAAAGGTGGTGATTCTTACACGTTATTTCCTCATGTTTATATCTAAATGGTTAACCTGAACCAGATAGTTTCATAAAATACTTTTATAATATTTCCAAGTTGATATACAAAATATATTTTACAGATCAGACATTGTCTTGAACATTCCTGGTTTTGCTTGACATTTAATAATCTACCTGAAATAAGGAGTTTTCAAGACAAGAAATGGTATGAAAAACTGATAATCCTGGATTAGTGAAAGACTTTAAACTTTTATTTGGAAAAGGATACTAGTTTAAAATTTTTGTTCTCCAAGAGTTCTTTGCAAACAAAGAATAGAGCAAAATTTACATATACTATGCCTTATTCCATCATTAATTAGTAAGTCATGCCAGAAAACATACAGTATATAACCATGTAGTAAAAATCAAGTATAAAATGAATCATGAGTACAATATATAAATCAGAAAAGTCACTAATGATTTTCTAATACACTAAATTATTTAGCCTTCATTTCTCTGCTATAAGGTTGCAAGTCTATACCATGCCAGACCAGATAAATCTTACTGATTTAAGCACTAGTATATTTAAATCAAACATCATCTAATGTAAGATTTTAAAGTAGAAATTAAGAAGGAAACTGGTGTGTTAATCTTAAAAGAATGCATATTTAAAATAATTTGGAAGTCTATATATATGTATATCAGTTCAGTTCAGTCACTCAGTTGTGTCTGACTCTTTGCGACCCCATGAATTGCAGCACACCAGGCCTCCCTGTCCATCACCAACTCCTGGAGTCTACCCAAACCCATGACCATAGAGTCAGTGATGCCATCCAACCATCTCATCCTCTGTCGTCCCCTTCTCTTCCTGCCCCCAATCCTACCCAGCATTACGGTCTTTTCCAATGAGTCAATTCTTCGCATGAGGTGGCCAAAGTATTGGAGTTTCAGCTTCAACATCAGTCCTTCCAATGAACACCCAGGATTGATCTCCTTTAGGATGGATTGATTGGATCTCCTAGCTGTCCAAGGGACTCTCAGGAGTCTTCTCCAACACCACAGTTCAAAAGCATCAATTCTGCGGCGCTCAGCTTTCTTCACCGTCCAATTCTCACATCCATACATCACCACTGGAAAAACCATAGCCTTGACTAGACGGACTTTTGTTGGCAAAGTAATGTCTCTGCTTTTAAATATGCTATCTAGGTTGGCCACACACACAAATTTACTATTATGTAAAGTAATTGGGTCTCACTGTTGTAAAAAAATGCTGTGAAAGTAAGGTAATGTTATTTGTCATTTAGTATTTAAACACTACTCTCATGAGTTCTGGTCATTTTTCAGATATTTTATACCATATCAGTTATATTATCTATTTATGCATATAAAAGATATGCATCCTGGAAAAGGAAATGGCAACTCACTCCAGGATCCTTGCCTGGGAAATCCCATGGACAGGGGAGCCTACCAGGCTACAGTTCAAGGGTCACAAAGAGTAGGACATGACTGAGCACACATACATGATATATGTATATATATTTTTGGTATATGTATTAAATTTTAAAACTATATTTGAAGTCACATATAAATACACCTAACAAAGATGGAAATAATGCTTAGATAAGACTTGTAAAGAAATGTGGCAAAATTCTTAGATAAAACTCTTAATTTTAGAGGTAATTAAAATTTCCTTGTTGAATATTATTGCTTGTATTTTTGTAATATTCAAATGGCACATTCACTAAACTGACCAACTCAGGATATAATAGCTTACATAAATTTTTTTCTCTTAAGTAATAAGGGAATATAAGATCTATTATGTAATGAGTTATGCCTCAGTAAACTTCAAACTGGGCTTCCCTGGAGGCTCTGTGGTAAAAAATCCATTGGGTAATGCAAGAGATTCAGGAGACATGGGTTCAATCCCTGGGTTGGGAAGATCCCCTGGAGAAGGGAATGGCAACCCACTCCATCATTCTTGACTGTGAAATCCCATGGACAGAGAAGCCTGGTGGGCTACAGTCCATGGGGTTGCAAAAGAATCAGATACGAATTAGTGACTAAACAACAACTTCAAAATAGAATTATTGTCAAACAAATGTAACACTTAAGGATATGTTTATAGTCATAGATATAATTAAATGTTGCATTTACAAAATAAATTTCTTCAGAGTAGTGTCCATTCTCCTATTGGAATCTGGGGAAAATTTTTTGGTTCAAATTTCTGTTTATCTGAGATAATTTATCTCAGATTAGTGGATCCTGAGAAGAAAAATCAAATGAGTTTTGAAACAAAGACTTTTCAGTATTATGAATCACTCTTCTGCTAAGATTTAGTTTTGATACAATAAAATATTTTTAAGATGCAAATATTGACCAAAATCTCTTACAAATATTACTTGCACAATTGATTGCATTAAGAAAATAAATCTAGAGATTTAAATTTACTTTAATTCCCAGTTTTAATTTAATTTAATTCCCAGATTTAATTTTAATTTAATTCCCAGTTTTAGCTGGGAATTATCATTTATTATAATATAACTTTTTTGACTTATTTTATGAACTTGTTTATGCCCACTCTTTCCCAGAAATAATTTAAGACAACGTTTGGTGATACATAATATAAATTTGAATAAGTTGGAAAAAAAGAGTAAAATATGGAAGCATGTTAAATGATTCGAAGAATAAAATAATGTAATAAAATGCATATGTAGGGAGATTACACACTTGCCAGGGATGTGCTTTGATGTAGTTCTTAGCATTCTAGTAGCAAAACAGAGATGAGAAACCTTGTCTGTGTAACAATATGCAGAGTCTAAAAGATCAAAGCAAATCTACTTGCTCAGGAGAAATACAAGCAATCCTAAAAGCAAACAGAAAACAAAACCAGAAAGAAGGCTCATCAAAGGAAGCATCTCCAATTGTGTCCTAACTATAAATAACATGACTCTTTATTTCTCTTAATGGCAATAGATTTATACAAGTGCATAATTCAACAGCAGTGATTACTGGAGAAAGAATCAGAAAATAAATATAATATGATGAAATTACTCAGTTTTGTGACTGCCTGAACTATTGCAGTAGATTTCAGATTATGTGGAAGAACTGATAAATAGAACAGCCTTGAAGAAATGCTCCACAAATAGACTTCTCTCAGAAGAACCTTTGATAGATAGATATTGGGCAGGAGGGAATTTGAGATTGTATTCCCCGGCAAGAAATTGGAATAAAGCAATTCTATGTTGCCAGATAAATATTGACCTATATGCGCTAACAGACAGTCAACCTCGGAATAGAGTTGACCTTCTCTTGTGGAAATTGAATAGTCTAGCCAGGATGTGTGCCTGAATGAAAGGCTATCTGACATTGGCTCAGTGTGTACTTAAATGAGTGCCTGAAGCCAGGGTAGAGATCTTTTGAACATAGCTTCTAATTCACCACAATGTATAGATGAATAGGGAACTGAGTATTCAAAACTTTTTTACATATAGCATACTCAAAATTCTTTTAACTTAAAATGTTTTAAGGCAACTGTAATTGTATAGCTACCTCGGACACTGATAATAAAACAGTGTCCACAGAGCTCTGAGCAATGAAAAATCATCCTTCTTATAATAACACTGTTTTATCTAATATAAAAAATTATACATGTTTTATCAAGGAATAGGTACAAATGTAATTGCCAAATGGAACAATTATATGAAAATAGTTTAACACTGGTAGCAATCTAAAAAGTTCAGTAGAAACTTCATATTTATAGCAGTTTATCTGATGTCCTACTGAAGAGTAATGATAAAATAAGTATGCTACATGTCTGTTGAATCTAATTCTTGGGCCATTAAAATATATCATATGAATATCAGATATTTATATGTTTTCTCTATAGTTTTAATGTACACAGACAATACATGTTAAAAATAATGTTATAAAATCACTTAAGACTTCTCTTTTAAACCTGAGATTAAAAGAGATCTTCCTGTTACCCCAGAGTTCATCCATTATTCTTGTCAAAAGCAGATTCAACTGATCAAACTGTTCCCACAGTGATAGGATAAAGAGTTGGAATAAGAATCAATTGAAAAAAATGTAATCCTTGATGGAGCCACTGTTGAAATTTTCCCAGGTATTTAAAGAATTATACAAATCTTACACAAATACTTCCACCAAAAATTAGGGCAATTTTCCCAACTTATATGTGAGTCCAACATAACTTGATATCAAAAATTGAAGAGCATATTCCATGAAACTAAAATCTGAAACAAAGTACTCTTCCAAAAAATATCAGAAATTCAAATAATACATAAAAAGCATAATACTGAAAGACTACTTAACATTTGTTTCTGAAAATCAATGAGGGTTTACAGTTTTAAAATTACTACATTAACAACCATCAAAGCAGGAGTGAGAGTACAACACAATCGTATCAATCAGTGAAGAAAAATCATTTGATAAAGCAATAACAATATATTCATGATTTGAACAGAACCTGTAAGTAAATAAAGAATATAGGAATAGGCAGGTAAAGAACCTGCCTGCCAATGCAAGAATGTAAGAGAAGCAGGTTTGATCCCTGGGTCAGGAAGATCCCCTGGATGAGACCAGAGCAACCTACTCCAATATTCTCGCCTGGAAAATCCCATGGACTGAGAAGAGTCAGACATGACTGAAGTGATGTAGCATGCAGGCAGGATCGTCCTGATCAGCTAAAGGGTTGTCTAACAAGTAGCATTGGAGAAGGCAATGGCACCCCACTCCGTACTCTTGCCTGGAAAATCCCATGGACAGAGGAGCCTGGTAGACTGCAGTCCATGGGGTCGCTAAGCGTCAGACACGACTGAGCGACTTCACTTTCACTTTTCACTTTCATGCATTGGAGAAGGAAATGGCAACCCACTCCAGTGTTCTTGCCTGGAGAATCCCAGGGACGGGGCAGCCTAGTGGGCTGCCGTCTATGGGGTCGCACAGAGTCAGACACGACCGAAGCGACTTAGAAGCAGCAGCAGCAACAAGTAGCATATAGTGAACATAATAAGTAATGGTAAAATATTGAAGCCTTTCTCCCGAAAGGGTCCAGACAGAAGAGCAGTGAGAAGATGGGCAAGGAAGCTCTGAATGTCAGGAGAAGCTCAGAGAATGGTGGAGTTAGACAGGGTCCGGTGGCAGTAGCCCCTGGCCTCCATCCTAGTAGAAATCCCATCTCTAGATCTCGGGAGTTCTGCAGGTCCGATAAGGGTGTCAAGATGAGTAGACACCTGGATCCCCAGGGTGCCAGAGGTCCCTCTTCTTCAGGAGTCTGGGACACTGTCTTCTATTAGGCAAACCACCTGCCACTTGCCCCACCTCCCACACAGCTCCCCCAAACCAATGTAGGTTAATTCCAGGAAATTGAGGTGGGTTTACAGCTTTTAAATCAACATATTAACAATGATAACAACAACACAGAGCACTGAGAAGTCAACTGAACTTGACTATCTAAAGGAAGCAATAAATATGTATGTGTTGTATATTTTTTTAAATCATAGAAAATCCACTTGTATACAATTTTTTTTTTAATTTGAGGAAACAGAAATATTAAATAGCTGGGTAACAAGACAGAAACTACATCTCCCTTTAAGTAGAGACAAGTTTAAGTTATCACATTTATTTTTTAATGTTGAAAGAATCTGTAACAGGTCGCTGACTTTTCTCATAATTAGACTCGAGGAATAGCATCTCTTATAATCCCAAATTCTCTGTAAGGATGTGTTTCATTGCTTAAATCAACCAAATGTTTTACAGATGGTTAACTTAAGGTTTTAATACAATTTCTTTTTATCTACCACATGTTTTTGGAGTACTGTAAGGGCTGATTGATTAAGCTTTCTTTCCACAACAGCAGATGTATAAACAGTATGGAATAAATTATAGGATAAGTTAAATATTAAGTTATATGGCATAAAAATAATGTCCTACTATTCTTCCTACAAGGTAAATTTAAAAGTTCATCCTAATCTTATGCATTTATAAAAGGGTGAAGACTAAGGGACCCAGTGACTCTGCACAATCATCCTCAAACCTATGTTCTCACTCCAGAATGAGAAAAGGGTACACTCAATTACTATATAGCATTGTCTCTTCACAATTATACTGGAGAACTTAGCCAAGGTAATAAAGACATAATAAGAAATATAAGTTGTAAGAAATGGAATGAGGAAATAAAATTGTCATTATTTGCAGAGAAGATGAATATGCAGTTAGAAAACCCAACGATCTTCAGATAAACTCTTACAACTGATGAAAGAATTCAGCATCCTGCAAAGTCAACATACAGACACCAACTGTTTGTCCATATGAAAGCAGCAAACATTCAGAAAATAAAAATTTTTTTAAATGATACCATTTACAATGTTATGTGTGTTAGTTGCTCAGTCATGTCTGACTCCTTGCAATCCCATGGACTGTAGCTTTCCAGGCTTCTCTGTCCATGGGATTTCCCAGACAAGAATATTGGAATGGGTTGCCATTCCCTATTCCATGGGATCTTCCCAACCCAAGCATCAAACCCATGTCTCTCGCATTGCAGGCAGATTTTTTTTTTACCATCTGAGCCACAGGAAAGCCCTTACAATGCTATACACAAAAGTAAATAAATGTAACATTGTAAGATATCTATATGCATATACATACACAAAATTGTTGGGAGAAATTTAAGAGCTATATAAATATAGAAATATACTGTGCACATGTAATGGAAGACTCATTCATCTTAGCATGTTAATTATTGCTATATTTATGGTAGGTAGAAATTAAATACAACCACCACTATAGCAAATCTGTGTATGTGTATGTTTTAATTGATAACTTGATTTTAAAGTATTATATGTAAAAGAGCTAAGAATAAGAAAACTATTCAAGGATGAGCAAATTTGAAAGACTAGCACAACCTGATATCATGAAGTGTTATGAAACTAATGTAAATTTGACAACATCATATATGCACAAGGATAAAACCAATGAAACAACATACAGATCAGAAATCTCATATGTTCACTTAATTTGTGACAGGTAACATCATAACATATTCAGGGAAGAATAGCTTTTTCAATAAATGGTGTGAGATCAAGTGACTACATAAATTGGAAAAAAATGAAACTTGACCTCTACTTCAAACCACATGCAAAAATGAATTCAACGTATACTGTATATCTAAATGTGAAAAGTGAAACACTGAAGCTTTCTGAAGTTAATATAGAAAAATACCGTTATAATTTTGGTGTAAGTCAACATTTTGTAAAACATTACACAAAATTCCCTTAATCATAATACAAAAGACTGCCAGATTATATTACATTAAATTAATAACATTTGTTAATCTAAAGGAATCAGATCGATATTGGAGAAGATTTTTGATGTACATACAATCAACAAGATTCTAATAGACTGAATACATATAGGGCTTCTTCAAATCACAACAAACAACAAGTCAGTGGGAAAATGTGAGAAAAAAACAAAAGGAAAGATCTGAACATTTCACAATGATATTCAAATAATCAATAAAGAAATTACAAATTACTCACCTTAGATACAGAGTAAAGCAAATTAAAGTCAGTTGAAATGCTCACAATGGAATATTTAAATTTTTAAAAGGGACAGTCACAATTGTTGCTGAAAAAGTAGAATTACAAGTATTACACACAGGAGATGAGAGCCTATATTGGTAAAAATACTTCAGAAAACTCAGGCAATACATACTAAGGTTGAGCGCATGACACTCTAAAACCTAGCATGCTCACTTTTGTTTTATATGCATTTAAAGACATACATGTTAATAGCCCTGACACCATTTTTAATACAATTGCTAAAGCAACCAAATGCCTATCATTAGACGCATGAAAAAATTGTGTAGCCAAATAATTGATCTTCAGCAATAAAAATGGGCTAATGAAAAAGAATTTCACATCATTAAATTGTGTTAAAACTGCTAGGTATGTAAAAGTATATACTGTGTAACAACATTTATATAAAGTAAAAATGGCAAAAGTAATTTGTTATAATAGAAATCAGAAGAGTTATTTTAGGGAGTTTAGGTATTATATAAAAATATTTTTGGGGGGTTCTGGTAATATTCTTATTTTTTTATCTAAGTATTAGTAGCACAGGTGTGTACATTTTGTGAAAACTCACTAACCTCTACATATAATATTTATACATTTCTTAATGTATATTTTAGCTTAGTTAAAAGTTTAATACAAATAAAATGAAGAAACATAATTGAATACAACATATTTCCTACAAAACTAATTCTTGCTATGTATCATGCTTAGTCACTCAGTCCTGTCGGTCTCTGCGACCCTATGGATATTATCCTGCCAGGTTCCTCTGTCCATGGGATTTTTCAGGCAAGAATTCTGGAGTAGGTGGCCATTTTCTCCTCCAGCAAATCTTTCTGACCCAGGTATCAAACCTGTTTCTCCTGTGTTTCCTGCATTGGCAGACAGATTATTTTACCACTGAGCCACCTGGGAAACCCTGGTGGCAGGTATGCCCCTTCCATGGCTCACTGGCTCACCTTGAAGGGCTACAATCACTGACTCCATTTCTCAGGTATCATTGGAATACTATCTGTGACTCCTCTATAGTACCTAAAATAGTTGGAAAATACAAAAAAAATCATAATTAAATTGAACAACAATAACAATTTTAAATTGTCCCAATCTGTGATATCCCCATTACATAATAAAAATTGAAATATTAGAATAAAAGTTCAGTAAAATTAGGCACATAAGATTTCCAATGTATGGTTAATCATATCATATGGGTATATGAAAAGACAGGTACTAATAGTTTATTCAATTTCACCTTTAAATTAAAACTGATGTTAATGAAGTGAAACAACTCTTATTAAAATGCCTTTAAAATTGTCAGAAATACATATTGCTTTATCCTCAACTGCAGATATACTCACATTCTCATAAATGAAATCATCCATCTTTAAGCAAACCAAAATTACCTTTGCTTTAATTATTGTATATGTAACCAAACTTTGTGGGTCTCTCTTTGTTCATTTTAACGGGAATGGACATTTTATAGATAAGTAAATTTCTTGGACAATTGAATATATTTTGAAATGGAAATTTTCAGTCATCCATGAAATTAAACAGTGCTTTACAAAGAAAAGAAAAGCTTTTCAGTGATGAATTCTGCCCTCCTATCTTAGATTTTCTGTTTAAATTTCCATGTCAAAGTAAATAGTGTCTTATTTCAAAACAAATTCCTAGGAAGTTCTTATCTCATGCAAATATCCTTTTTACTCTAACAGTCTCTACATGCAGTGCTTGTGGTTTGACTTTCTGGTGGGACTTCCATGCTGTGCAATTCTGCTTGCTTGCTTGTTTTTACAATATCTTGTTATCTTGTTGACCTCCTAACACTTTGTTCCATTTTATAGTTCAGTTTTGTTTTTCTAATTCAACATTCAGCAGGTGTGTAACTTTGTGGAAGGAAGGAAGAAAAGAAGGAAGGGAAGGAAGGAGGGAGGAATTAGGAGGATCACTTTCGTCTTTGTCAGGAGTGATATGTAGTGGTATTTAGCCAAATTCTTGTCCTCCAAGTTGCCCCTCAGATCAATATACTGTTCATTTGCCATTTTCTGAGGTTTAGATTTTGTTGCTGGTGTTGTTTGTGGTTTTTTTTTTTTATTTAAATATTTCTTTAATATTATGGAGAAATCACGGGGGCTAAAATAAACAGAGTAGAAAATCTGGATAGAACTAGTTTGCAAGTTTCAGTGAAAAAAACTCTGATTGTAACAGAATAAAAATGGAACTAGGTCTAATCCTCCCTAGCTACTCATTATATTTCTTTGAATCTTGTCTAGTAAGGATAAATCCACCCAATTCTTTCATTCATCTTTTAAGCCTGTGTCTTGTGCTCCAAGATCCCGCAAGAATTTTCTTGTACTGTAGAACATATTAGGAAAGTTGTAAGTACAGATAATGTTGCTTTAGTAATATAAAGTAGTCAGATAAAATATATATATCTTAGAAAGTTTTACATGGTCTGATCTCGATTCTAATATATGGTTCTTTGACTGGAAAAATGTGTCTAATGTATTTGCCTGTCAGGGTAGGACATAAATTTCTGAAATTTTCTTTAAATTAGAACTTTAAGTATTCAAAGCATTAATGCCCTATCTGTAAACACTCTTCTATAAACTATTTGTGAAATAAAATTTATTGTGCATTTCAGATAAATCAAATGGATATGTTCTTTTCAATCCAAAATGTTCAGAGATATAAATTAAGGTAATGCTTCTATATGATCAGATACAAGGAACGCAACACTGAAATTAAGGATTGCATTCCCAGGAGCAAGATTAAGATCTCCTATCAGATGTAAGACAGAATTAGAAAAATTAGTAGATTTTAATGTCCCCAAACATAAAGATATAGGAGAAAATAGAATTATGAGTACTCTGCCAGTGATAATTTGATCTAAGTTCAGATTTAAAAAAATATGTGTAATTATTTAGTAGATAAAGTGAAGAGCATATACAGAGAGCAGGAGGTGAGAGAGGACATCACACATTGGGGATCCCCTCAGTTGTTCATGTGACTGAAGTGCAGAGACAGATAAAAGCTTCAAGGAAGAGGTAAATGAGTGTTAATTAGGGGGCTTACATTTTGCTCATAATAGTTTCGAAAGTACTGGAATGAAATTTTTTCATGTGTTTGCTTGTCTAATTAATATATGAGAGGACAGAATCAAACTTAAGAAATCATTTATGTAGGAAATATTTTATTTTAGAATTTGAGGCTACATCTTAATATGTTTTGTTTGGTTTGCTTTACAAAATCACATATAGCAAAGAAGCTCTGTTTTCAATTGATGTTGCTTAGTAACAATAGAATAGTTACAGCAATAATAATTAAAACTTTTGTTAAAGATGAACATACAGACCAGATTTTGTGCTTTGTTCAAGATACATTTATTTTAAAAATCCTGTAACTAGTAGAATAAGAATTTTATGACATAAAGGATAAAGTTTCTGGAAAAAATTCTTTTTAAATTATGGAGCATTGTTTCCATTTAGTTATTTTTATTTTAATCATTATTGTCATGGTGTAATGAATTGGATATGCCTCTAATGTACTAATATATTTATACTGCTATTATAGAACCACATGAACAGAGGAGAAAAATTCTCCATTATAATGCAAATACATAGTATTGTTTTCCACCACTTTGTGTTTCCAGGCTGAATGGACCTATAATCATGTACTGTTTCTTTCATTCATATACTTTTTTCAGTTATTACAAATTTGATTATGTACTAAAAATTTTGGTAATGGACAAAATGTCTCATTTAGGTTACACACACATGCATGCCCACAGATGTACACACCATGATGAAAATGAAAATTGAATAATATTGTCTCAATAATTTAGCAAAAATTCATATCAGTTTTAGTAATAAGATATGGTAATTTGGGACACATAATAAAGAGGAAATTAACCCCATTAAAATAACTCTGTAGGTTTTTATTTAATTTTCAAAAAAGATATGTGATTTTAAATAAGTAAATATTAATTATTCACTTATCCAGAAATATACTAAAGTGAAAGTATAAAATTTTTAAACCAAGTCTTTTTTCCACTTACACTAAACACAATTGCATCCTGCAATATTAGCCAGTTACACGTTATTTTAATGAGCTTTGCATATTAGGAGAAATTAGGAACACAAGGCCACATATTACAATTTACCATGTCTTTCATTGACCTTCACTGACATTTTTTCTGTGTCTTGAATACTTAATGGTCTTAGAAAGCACTTAAATGCTATCAGTGGTCCCTGTATGTGATTTTACGTATTATGCATGAATGTTATTTAGTTAATCTCCTATTGCTGCTGTAAAAATCTACAACTAACCTCGTGGCTTAAAACAGCCTATATTGATTATCTTAAAGTTCTGGAGATCAGAAGCCTGAGATAAGTCTAACTGGGGTAAATTCTAAGTTTAGAGAGGGCTGTACTCCCTCTGAAGGCTGTAGGGGGAAATCCCTTTTATTCATTTTCCAGATAGATAAGGGGCCAAGGGCACTTAGTGGTTTGTGGTCCCATCGCTCTTCAAAGCCAAGGCTGCTGCTGCTAAGTCGCTTCAGTCGTGTCCGACTCTGTGCGACCCCAGAGACGGCCGCCCACCAGGCTCCCCCGTCCCTGGGATTCTCCAGGCAAGAGTACTGGAGTGGGTTGCCATTTCCTTCTCCAAGGCATGAAAGTGAAAAGTGAAAGTGAAGTCGCTCAGTCGTGTCCGACTCCTAGCAACCCCATGGACTGCAGCCCACCAGGCTCCTCCGTCCATGGGATTTTCCAGGCATGAGGACTGGAGTGCCAAGGAAGTCAGACTAAATCCTCATGCTGCTATCTCTGACTCTTTTTTTCCTCCCTTGTTCTTGCATAAGGATATCTGTCATTACATTAGAACTACCTGGATAATCCCAGATAACCTCACTGTTTTAATTCACCTAATTAGCAACCTTAATCCCCTTTGCAGTCTTTATTCTCCTTGTCAGGTAACCTAACACATTCATTGGTTCCAGAGATTAAACTGTGGATACCTGGCGCTAGTGGTAAAGAATCTGCCTGCCAATGCACTTAAGGAATGAAGATCCCCTGGAGAAGGAGAGGGCAGTCCACTTCAGTACTCTTGCCTGGAGAATCTCCAGGACAGAGGAGCATGGCAGGCTATAGTCCATAGGGTTGCACAGAGTTGGACACAACTGAAGCAACTTAGTAAGTAAAGTAAAGTAGCTCAGTCGTGTCCGACTCTTTGTGACCCCATGAACTGTAGTCTACCAGGCTCCTCTGTCCATGGGATTTTCCAGGCAAGAGTACCAGAGTGGGTTTCCATTTCCTTCTCCAGGGGATCTTCTGACCCAGGGATTGAAGCAACTTAGCATGCACACATTACTAAAGAAGGGAAGGGGAAGTATTTTGCTTAATAAGCCTAACTGTGTGTGGAGAATCCTTGGTAGAAGAGTAAGTGTGAATAACTAAGCATCCAACAAATAGTTATAATGACAGTAAAACTGAAATGCCCACAATATAAAACTTCATGGAGTACCAAAAGAATAAACTTTATTATACTCTGTAGTATACTACTTACTATAAGTTTATGATAAATGAAAAGAGTTTTTATTAGATTCATGATAAATTACAGAGTTGCAATGTCCAAGCCAGAAATGACAATTTTTAAGTCACATTACTTGTGTGATTTATCAATGTTTCAATTTACTTATGGATTGAAATAATTCTAATTATTTTTGATTATTCTGTCAGAAAGTAAACTTTTAAAAATTATTTGGATCTACTATACTCTATCCATCTACATACACATGCATACATCTCTTAAAATTCTTACCATCTCTGTATTAACCACACATTTTCTTATAAGCTTGGCAAATTAACAAGAGTTCTGCCATAAAGTGAAAGAAAATGAGAATGTTTATATACGTGTTCTGTGTGAGAGTGCACAATGGTATAAATTAGAGAAAACATTTTAGAAGTATTTTGAAGCATTGAAATTTTATATCATTTCCCATTTACTTATTAAATTACACCTGTAGAAATTTATAATAGTAAAAGTGTTAATAACAGTCATCACTTATTATTGAGTATTTACTTCGGGCCAAAACTAATCTAAGGCATTTACTTGTACAAATTGTTTAATCCTCAAAATGATACCATGAAATAATTTATATCACTGCCTCATTTTATGAATGAGAAAGCAGGAGCACAGAGAGGTTAGGGCAGTTTACTTAGGTACAAAGAGCTAATCAGTAGCACACATTTTTGATTCCAGACTCTGAATTCCAGAATCCTTATCACTTACATACACTGTCCCTTTTAATGTAAGAAAGGGACATGCCTAGGATGACATACATGCAAAGATCACCTTTTCATATCTTTTCATGAAAAACTGCAAAAATTTTGTGTCAATTAATGTGAAAAGAGTTAATTATTAATTTTAAATCCAGAAGACAATGGAATTATTTTATAGCTAGATGAAAGAAAACAGAAGACTCTACACATGGCATTGTCAGATGGTCAACATTGAAATCAGACTGATTATATTCTTTGTAGCCAAAGATGGAGAAGCTCTATACAGTCAGCAAGAACAAGACAGGGAGCTGAATTTGGCTCAGATCATGAACTTCTTAATGCCAAATTGAGACTTAAATTGAAGAAAATAGGGAAAACCACTAGACCATTCAGATATGACCTAAATCAGGTCCCTTATGATTATACAGTGGAAGAGACAAATAGATTCAAGGGATTAGGTCTGATAGAGTGCCTGAAGAACTATGGATGGAGGTTCGTGACATTGTAAAGGAGGCAGTGATCAAGACCATCCCCAAGAAAAAGAAATGCAAAAAGGAAAATGGTTGTCTGAGGAGGCCTTACAAATAGCTGAGAAAAGAGAAGCTAAAGGCAAAGGAGAAAAGGAAAGATATACCCATTTGAATGCAGAGTTCCAAAGAATAGCAAGGAGAGATAAGAAAGCCTTCCTCAGTTATCAATGCGAAGAAATAGAGGAAAACAATACAATGGGAAAGACTAGTGATCTCTTCAAGAAAATTAGAGATACCTACGGAGAAGGCAATGGCACCCCACTCCAGTACTCTTGCCTGGAAAATCCCATGGACGGAGGAGCCTGGTAGGCTACAGTCCATGGGGTCGCTAAGAGTCGGACACGACTGAGCGACTTCACTTTCACTTTTCCCTTTTATGCACTGGAGAAGGAAATGGCGACCCACTCCAGTATTCTTGCCTGGAGAATCCCAGGGACGGCGAAGCCTGATGGGCTTCCGTCTATGGGGTCGCACAGAGTCGGACACGAGTGAAGCGACTTAGCAGCAGCAGCAGGGAACATTTCATGCATTCAATCAATAAACAATAAAAGACAGAAATGGTATGGACCTAACAAAAGCAGAAGATATGAAGAAGAGGTGGCAAGGATACACAGAAGAACTATACAAAAAAGATCTTCATGACCCATATAACCATGATGGTGTGATCACTCACCTAGAGCCAGACATCCTGGAAGACAAAGTCAAGTGGGCCTTAGGAAGCATCGCTATGAACAAAGCTAGTGGAGGTGATGGAATTCCAGTTGAGCTATTTCAAATCCTAAAAGATGATGCTGTGAAAGTGCTGCACTCAATATGCCAGCAAATTTGGAAAACTCAGCAGTGGCCACAGGACTGGAAAAGGTCAGTTTTCATTCTAAATCCAAAGAAAAGCAATGCCAAAGAATGTTCAAACAACCACACGATTTCACTTATCTCAGAGACTCTTGCAAAGTAATGCTCAAAATCCTCCAAGCCAGGCTTCAACAGTATGTGAAGCGTGAACTTCCAGATGTTCAAGCTAGATCTGGAAAAGGCAGAGGAACCAAAGATCAAATTGCCAACATCCGTTGGACTATAGAAAAAGCAAAAGAGTTCCAGAAAAAGATCTACTTCTGCTTTATTGACTATGGTAAAGCCTTTGACTGTGTGGATAACAACAAACTCTATAAAATTGTTAAAGAGATGTGAATACCAGACCACCTGACCTGCCTCTTGAGAAATCTGAATGCAGGTCAGGAAGCAACAGTTAGAACTGGACATGGAACAACAGACTGATTCCAAATCAGGAAACAATTTCGTCAAGACTATATATTGTCACCCTGCTTATTTAACTTATATGCAGAGTAAATCATGCAAAATGCCAGGCTGGATGAAGCACAAGCTGGAATCAAGATTGCTGGGAGAACTATCAATAATCTCAGATATGCAGATGATAGCACCTGTATGGCAGAAAGTGAAGAGGAACTAAAGAGCCTCTTGATGAAAATGAAAGAGGAGAGTGAAAAAGTTGGCTTAAAACTCAACATTCAAAAACCTAAGATCATGACATTCTGCCCCATCACTTCATGGCAAATAGATGGGGAAATAATGGAAACAGTGAGAGACTATATTTTCTGGGGGCTCCAAAATCACTGCAGATGGTGACTGCAGCCATGAAATTAAAAGACGTTTGCTCCTTGGATGAAAACTATGACCAACCTAGACAGCATATTAAAAAGCAGAGACGTTACTTTGCCAACCAAGGTCCGTCTAGTCAAAGCTATAGTTTTTCTGGTAGTCATGTATGAATGTAAGAGTTGGACTATAAAGAAAGCTGAGTGCTGAGGAATTGATGCTTTTTGACCAGTGGTGTTGGAGAAGACTCTTGAGAGTCCCTTGGACTGCAAGGAGATCCAACCAGTCCATCCTAGAGGAGATCAGTCCTGGGTGTTCATTGGAAGGACTGATGTTCAAGCTGAAACTCCAGTACTTTGGCCACCTGATGGGAAGAGCTGACTCATTTGAAAAGATCCTGATGCTGGGAAAGATTGAAGGCAGGAGGAGAAGGGTACAACAGAAGATGAGGTGGTTGGATGGCATCACCGACTCGATGGACAAGAGTTTGAATAAACTCCAGGAGTTGGTGATGGACAGGGAGGCCTGGGGTGTTGTAGTCCATGGGGTTGCAAAGAGTTGGACACAACTGAGTGACTGAACTGAACTAAACTGAAGGCTAGGCGCTGGTTGCTATGCAACCCAAAAGCTTGTTTAGAGGTTTGGAGTCTCCCCATCCCCCACCCCTGGGCTCTGGGGGACAGAGAAGGGCTAGAAGTTAAACCAATCACCAATGGCCATTGATTTGATAGATTATGACTAGCATTAAACCCTAGAAGGATAAGGTATAAGTTGGTAAACACATGGAGATTTGGGAAGAAACCAGTGTCTGGAATGTGCATGGAAGACCAACACCTCTTCCCATATATTTTGCCCATGCATTTTTTCCGTCTGACTGATGTGCAGTTACAGGCTTTTTATAACAAACCAGTAAAATGTTTCTCTTGAGTTCTGTGAGCCATTCTAGCAAAGGAATGAAATCCAAGGAGGTTTGTGGGAATCCCTGATCTACAGCCAGTTCATAAGAAGTGGCTAACAACCTGGATCTGCGATTGGTATCCTGAGTTGGAGGAGTTATTGGAACTTCCAAATTGTAACCAGTCTGTCAAAAGCACAGTGAACAACCTGAACTTGTAAATGAACACTAAATTTGTGGAAACGGGCAGTCCCTTGGGACTCAACCCTTGGCCTGTTGAATCTAATATAGTTTCTAAGTAGATAATGCCAGAAATGAGTTGAATTATCAGACATAAGCAGGGTGTCCAAGAATTGCTTGGTGGTGTGGGGAAACCCTCCACATCCACGCAAACATCCTGGAATTGGGTCTAGAAACCCCAAAGAGTATCACAGCACAAATACTAAAAATACAGACAAAAACACATCTGAACAAAGAAAAGGAAGTCACAAAACATTAAAAGCAATTTCCTTTAGGGAAAAATTTCATGTTTTGCTTATTATAATTCTGTACTTTAATGAAAAACTAATAGGGATGTATGATTATAGTGTTTTTAGTTATAAGGTTAACTAACCACTAGAAGATACTGAAATACAAACTCTTAAATACAATGAAAATGTGGAGTAGGACTAATATGTGTGAAGGGAAAACAGTAGTGGAGGTGGTCTGATGGTTACTTTTCATTTTATAATTATATTATTTTGTTTTAAGCAATCATGTGCATTGTATCTTATACTATTAAAAATAACACTTTCATGGCAGTGTGAATGTACTTAATGCAATTGAACTATGCATATAAAATAATTAAAATGATATGTTTCATGTTATGCATATATTACAACAATAAAAAGGCAGATATTAACAAAATAGGAAATACATGAATATTTACCAAAATGAAAAGCTAGCTTAGAAAACAAATAAAATGAACTTTGATGAAATCTAATGAAGAAAATAGCCCATGAAGTTTGTAGATGCTAAAGTGAATGTGTTTTTATAATTTGCAATGTTTATATCTGTTGTTCAACCTTTTCTCATTTCTAATCTTATAGAGAGCCTGTGAAAATCTCAAAAGAACTGGAAGATTATATATATATACATGAAGAAATGTTATATATATGTCTATATATATCTATATGAAAGTGAAAGTGAAGTCGCTCAGTTGTGTCCAACTCTTTGGGACCCCATGGACTGTAGCCTACCAGGCTCCTCCCTCCACGGGATTTTCCAGACAAGAATACTGGAGTGGGTTGCCATTTCCTTCTCCAGGAGATCTTCCCTACCCAGGGTTTGAACCCAGGCCTCCCACACTGTAGGCAGACGCTTTACCATCTGAGCCACCAGGGAAGTCCATATGGGTTCTTTACCACTAGCACCACCTGGGATATGGTGGTGCTAGTGGTAAAGAACCCTGCCAGTGCAGGAGAGTTAAAGAAATGTGGGTTCAATTCCCGGGTTTGGTAGATCTGGAGGAGGGCATGGCAACCCAATCCAGTATTCTTGACTGGAGAATCCCATGGTCAGAGGAGCCTAGTGGGCTACCATCCATAGGGTCACACAGAGTTGGACTTGACTAAAGTGACTAAACACACGTGCACACATAAATATCACATAATACCCACTAGAAAGGCTACTATAAAAAAGACATAAAATAAGTGTTGGCAAGGATGTGGAGAAATCAGAATCCCATCACACTGTTGGTGGGAATGTAAAATGGTGCAGCTGCTAGGGAAAACAGTACACTGGTTTCCTCCAAAATTAAAAATTGAATAACCATATGTTCCAGAAGCTCTACTTCTTTGTGTATACCCAAAAGAACTGAAAGTATGATCTTCAAAAGCTATGTGTACACTCTTATTCACAACAGCATTATTTATGATAGTCAAAAGCAACCCAAATGTTCATCTACAAAGAAACAAACAAACAAAATATGCATTAGTCGCTCAGTCGTGTCCAGCTCTTTGCGACCCCATGGACTGTAGCCCGCCAGGCACCTCAGTCCTTGGGATTGGTTTTTAGCATACCTTGAAAAGGAAGGAAATTTCTATTCATGTCATGACATGGATGAAACTTGAAGATATTATGTCAAATTAAATAAAATAGTCATGAAAGAACAAATGCTGTATGCTTCCACTTATATGAGATTCCTTAAAGGATTCCCTGGTGGCTCAGACAGTAAAGTGTCTGCCTACAATGTGGGAGACCCGGGTTCGATCCCTAGGTTGGGAAGATCCCCTGCAGAAGGAAATGGCAACCCACTCCAGTACTCTTGCCTAGAAAATTCCATGGATGGAGGAGCCTGGTGGGCTACAGTCCATGGGGTTGCAAAGATTCGGACACGACTGAGCGACTTCACTTCACCTCAAAGTAGTCAAATTCATAGAAACAGAATGTAAAATAGTGGTTTCCAGAAATTGGGAGGAGGGACAATGGGGAGCTATTGTTTAACGTACATAAGTTTCAGTTTTTCAAAATGAAGAGTTCTGAGATGATGTTGGTAATGTGAACAATGTGAATGTATTTGATATCACTTAACCATACACTTAAAAATTAATGGTCAATATTATATTATGTATATTTTATCACAATTAAAAAAATAAAAGCAATCAATTAAAAAAAAACATGGAAAACATAAACTTTTTTCAATAAAATTATTTCTCTGCATCCACCCACCTATCCATCCATCCATCTATTCAAGTACATGTATCAAAAGCAGTCTAGAAAATGTAATCTAATATTACAAGCTCTATACAGACAATGTGAGTTTAGGTATTACTTTCATATTTTTTGTTTAGTTTTGCTTTTCCTTCTTCCTTATAAGCAAATATAATTAAAAAATAAACTATACAAATGTTTAAACAAAGCAGGAAGTTATCCCAATAGGTAACATAAAAAATAGATCAATAACCATATATGGAAATTAGAGAATGCTCAAGAAAACAATACTGGTGACATATTTTATTGCTTTTGTTGTTGTTGTTATTCATCTGATCATTATTTCTAAACCTGTGATTTTTTTTTTTTCTCTCTGCCCAAGATAACTGAAGATGAAAAAAGCCAAATTCTTGAAGCCTCAGATATAGGAGTAAAATGTTCAAATATATTTTCAATTTAATTCTTGAACACATTAAATTGGATCAAATGTTTTGTATACTTTCATCATATAGTATTTTGTTTTATTATTTTTCCTCTTTATGTTTTGATCCAGGATAGGTATTTATTGCTTCCTTACTAGTCCAACCAGAATCTAAGTATCTTCCATTAGAAAAATAAATAAATAAATAAAAGTCTCTGATGAAAATTAATGGCACTTTCATTACCCTTGAAATCTAAAGTGTTCTTCTTTTTCATAAAGACTCAATATAATATGGCTCTTTTAGATTTGTAAAAATATTTTTTGATTCATCTCAAAATGTCCGTTTAACTCCAGCTGATATTGTTTGTAAACAATGCTTCAGACATAATGCTAATTTACTCTTTTTTGTCCCCAAGCTACAATTCACCTCTCTCCCACCTTCCATTCTTTTTGTTTTGAACTTGAATGCTAGAGTGGAGATTTGAATTTAAATAAGAACTTCTCTGTCTATTGTGAAAAGAAGTTCTTCCAACTTTATTTGTTCCCTGATTATATATTTTTTTACTAGGGTAGCATTTAAAACAAGGTCTGCTTAATATTTATCTTCTATTTACTTATCTGTCTTTAATTTTGATCCTCTCAATAGATTTCAAACTAATTGAAAGCAATCATTGTGAGGTAGTCATCATTTTTTATAATAGTGCAGTCTTAATACAAAAAAGGAATTTGTTATTTGATAAACTAATCTGAAAATATTTATTTTAAGGGCAAATGATTTTCTCTAATTTATGTTTGTTATAAATCAATTCTGTCTATCTCAGGAACCAAATACAAGTGAGCTTTTACCATTAAAATATCTGTGGCACTTTAAGTCTTGGAGGTTTTACTAGAAGAAAAAAAATATCTCTAGTTCTATTTTGAATTTAAATGACAAAAATTAAGTGCTATTAAATCAAATAGGCAAGTTGATTATTATTCAGGCTGAAACTACAGTCACGGACAACTAGCCAATCTGATCACATGGACCACAGCCTTGTCTAACTCCATAAAACTAAGCCATGCCATGTGGGGCCACCCAAGCGGACAGGTCATGGTGGAGAGGTCTGACAGAATGTGGTCCACTGGAGAAGGGAATGGCAAACCACTTCAGTATTCTTGCCTTGAGAACCCTATGAACAGTATGAAAAGGACACTGAAAGATGAACTCCCAAGGTCAGTAGGTGCCCAATATGCTACTGGAGATCAGTGGAGAAATAACTACAGAAAGAATGAAGGGATGGAGCCAAAGCAAAAACAACACCCAGTTGTGAATGGGACTGGTGATAGAAGAAAGATTCAATGCTTTAAAAAGCAATATTGCATAGGAACCTGGAATGTTAGGTCCATGAATCAAGGCAAATTGGAAGTGATCAAACAGGAGATGACAAGAGTGAACATGGACATTGTAGGAATCAGTGAACCAAGATGGACTGGAATGGGTGAATTAAACTCAGATGACCCTTGTATCTACTACTGTGGGTAGGAATCCCTTAGAAGAAATGGAGTAGCCATCATGGTCAACAAAAGATTCCGAAAGGCAGTACTTGGATGCAATCTCAAAAACGACAGAATGATCTCTGTTCATTTCCAAGGCAAACCATTCAATATCATGGTAATTCAAGTCTATGTCCCGACCAGTAATGCTGAAGAACCTGAAGTTGAACGGTTCTATGAAGACCTACAAGACGTTCTAGAACTAACACCCAAAAAAGATGTCCTTTTCATTACAGGGGACTAGAATGCAAAAGTAGGAAGTCAAGAAACACCTGGAGTAACATGCAAATTTGGCCTTGGAGTACAGAATGAAGCAGGGCAAAGGCAAAGAGTTCTGCCAAGAGAACGCACTGGTCATAGAAAACACCCTCTTTCAACAACACAAGAGAAGACTCTACACATGGACATCACCAGATGGTCAACATCGAAATCAGATTGATTATATTATTTGCAGCCCAAGATGGAGAAGCTCTATACAGTCAGCAAAAACAAGACTGGAAGATGACTGTGGATCAGATCATGAACTCCTTATTGCCAAATTCAGACTTAAATTGAAGAAAGTAGGGAAAACCACTAGACCATTCAGGTATGGCCTAAATCAAATCCCTTATGACTATACAGCAGAAGTAAGAAATAGATTTAAAGGACTAGATCTGATAGAGTGCCTAATGAACTATGGATGGAGGTTCGTGACATTGTACAAGAGACAGGAATCAAGATCATCCCCAAGAAAAAGAAATGCAAAAAAGCAAAATGGCTGTCTGAGGAGGCCTTACAAATATCTGTGAAAAGACGGGAAGCGAAAAGCAAAGGAGAAAAGGAAAGATATACCCATTTGAATGCAGAGTTCCAAAGAATAGCAAGGAGAGATAAGAAAGCCCTCCTCAGTGACCAATGCAAATAAATAGAGGAAAACAATAGAATGGGAAAGACTAGAGATCTTTTCAAGAAAGCTAGAGATACCAAGGGAACATTTCATGCAAAGATGGGCTCAATAAAGGACAGAAATGGTAAGGACGTAACAGAAGCAGCAGATATTAAGAAGAGGTGGCAAGAATACACAGAAGAACTGTACAAAAAAGTTCTTCATGACCGAGACAATAACGATGGTGGGATCACTCACCTAGAGCCAGACATCCTGGAATGTGAAGTCAAGTGGGCCTTAGGAAGCATCATATGAACAAAGCTAGTGGAGGTGATGGAATTCCAGTTGAGCTATTTCAAATCCTAAAAGATGATGGTGTGAAAGTGCTTCACTCAAGATGCCAGCAAATTTGGAAAACTCAGCAGTGGCCACAGTACTGGAAATGGTCAGTTTTCATCCCAATCCCAAAGAAAAGCAATGCCAAAGAATGTTCAAACTACCGCACAATTTCTCTCATCTCACACGCTAGTAAAGTAATGCTCAAAATTCTCCAAGCCAGGCTTCAGCAATACATGAACCGTTTTAGAATAGGCAGAGGAACCAGAGATCAAATTGCCAGCATCCGATGGATCATCTAAAAAGCAAGAGAGTACCAGAAAAACATCTATTTCTGCTTTATTGACTATGCCAAAGCCTTTGACTGTGTGGATCACAATAGACTGTGGAAAATTCTGAAAGAGATCGGCATACCAGACCACCTGACCTGCCTCTTGAGAAACCTGCATGCAGATCAGGAAGCAACAGTTAGAACTGGACATGCAACAACAGACTGGTTCCAAAGAGGAAAAGGAGTACGTCAAGGCTGTGTATTGTCACCCTGCTTATTAAACTTATATGCAGAGTACATCATGAGAAATGCTGGGCTGGAGGGAGCACAAGCTGGAATCAAGATTGCCGGGAGAAATATCAGTAACCTCAGATATATGGATGACATCACCCTTATTGCAGAAAGTGAAGAAGAACTAAAGAGTCTCTTAATGAAAGGGAAAGAGGAGAGTGAAAAAGTTGGCTTAAAGCTCAACATTCAGAAAACTAAGATCATGGCATCCAGTCCCATCATTTCATGGCAGATAGATGGAGAAACAGTGGAAACAGTTTCAGACTTTATTTTTCTGGGCTCCAAAGTCACTGCAGATGGTGACTGCAGCCATGAAATTAAAAGACGCTTACTCCTTGGAAGGAAAGCTATGACCAACCTAGACAGCATATTAAAAAGCAGAGACATTATTTTGCCAACAAGGTCTGTCTAGTCAAAGCTACGGTTTTCCCAGTAGTCATGTATGGATGTGAGAGTTGGACTATAAAGAAATTTGAGCTCTGAAGAATTGATGCTTTTGAACTGTGGTGTTGGAGAAGGCCCTTGAGAATCCCTTGCACTGCAAGGAGATCCACCCAGTCCATCCTAAAGGATATCAGTCCTGGGTGTTCATTGGAAGGACTGATGTTGAAGCTGAAACTCCAATACTTTGGCCACTTGATGCGAAGAGCTGACTCACTGGAAAAGTCCCTGATGCTAGGAAAGATTGAGGGCAAAAGGAGAAGGGGACGACAGAGGATGAGATGGCTGGATGGCATCACTAACTCGATGGACATGGGTTTGGGTGGACTCACGGAATTGGTGATGGACAGGGAGACTTGGCGTGCTGCGGTTTATGGGGTCGCAAAGAGCCGGACACGTCTGAGAGACTGAACTGAGCTGAAGAAAGTAAAGGAGAGTAAAGGTATTAAAAGATAATACCGTTCAACAAATATCCATTGAATATCTTCTATATGCTAGGAAATCTATTAGGTGCTACAGATGTCAGGTAGAGATAGGCCTGGTGACTGATCCACCATATAGATCTTCCTATGAAGCAGAAGGGTCTACAGGCAATTGCAATGAAGTATAATTAGCAATATAACAAGTCCTTCCCAGAGGAAGTATAGTCTAAGTGGATAGCTTTGTGTCTAAGTAGAGAGGAAATATAGAAAGTGAAGGGCGAACACATTTTAGAACTGAGACAAAATAATACATACCCGAAGGATAAATTGTTGGTTCGAGAGTGAGGAGATGATAAGGAATCAGACTATCCTGTCAAAAATATGTATTGAATATATCTGCTACTACTACAGTCCATGATACATTAGCTCTTCCTTTAAATACTATAGTAACTTCCCACCCAGCCTCCTATCTTCTCTTCTTTCTCCCATACAGTAGAAGGTATGAGCTTTTAAAAATTATACACTGTGTATAAAATACTTGGTATTAGTTATCTTTTTAAAGCCATTCAATATTTTTATCAAGGGCTTCCCTGATGGCTCAGCAGGTAAGGAATCTGCCTGCAATGCAGGAGACACAGGAGGCATAGGTTCAATCCCTGGGTGGAGAATATTCCCTGGAGAAGGAAATGGCAACCCACTCCAGTATCCTTGCCTGGAAAATCCCATCAACAGAGGAACCTGGCGGGTTACAGTCCATGGAGTCATAAAGAGTCAGACATGACTGAGCACAAGGCACATGACATGACTTTTATCAATATGAAAGGCAATTTGGATCTTGTCTCTCAAGCAAGTGACATCACTTTCCACCACTCATTGAATTTCAACCACAGTGATCGTTCAATTTTTCAAAATCAGCAAGATCTTTCTTGTATGCTGCTAAGTCACTTCAGTCGTGTCCGACTCTGTGAGACCGCATAGACAGCAGCCCACCAGGCTCCACCATCCCTGGGATTCTCCAGGCAAGAATACTGGAGTGGGGTGCCATTGCCTTCTCTGCTTTCTTGTATAAACAAGTTCAAATTTACTTTTCCTATAACCTAAATCCTCTCTTCTATCGCATGTATTTGCTTGCTTGCTGACATATATTTATCTTTTAATTATCAGTTTCAATATTTTAATTTTAACACGTTCTTGCCTGGAAGCCCAGTGTAACTTATCATCTTTATTTAGCTCAATACCACCTGATCAGTACATAGGATTATGACTGACACATAGTAGGAGCTCAGTAAATATTTGTTGAAGTGAATGATTGGAGGAAAGACAAACAATGCCTAAATAAGTAATGCAGAGTTAGAATGCTTGTTTGAAAACAAACAAAAATATAATTAGGAGACAGAGTAATCCCATTATCCCATGTATTGAGGAAGAGATAATGGTGGAAAAGTTTAGGAAGATGAACCATGATGGGGAAATACATGGTTTGAAGAGGTGTTATGTTGTGCTATGCTTAGTCCCTCAGTCATGTCTGACTCTGTGACCTCATGGACTGTAGCCTGCCAGGCTCCTCTGTCCATGGGGATTCTCTAAGTAAGAATACTGGAGTGAGTTGCCATGCTCTCCTTCAGAGGATCTTTCCAACCCAGGGATTAGATCCAGGTCTCCCACATTGCAGGTGGATTCTTTACCATCTGAGCCACCAGGGAAACCCAAGAATACTGGAGTGGGTAGCTAGCTCTTCTCCAGGTGATCTTCTGACCAAGAATGGAACTGGGGTCTCCTACAATGTAGGTGGATTCTTTACCAGCTGAACTACCAGGGAAGCCTGAAGAGGTGTTATAGACATGTAATTAATAGCACTTTTTAACTGATTGGATGTGGTTAATAAGTGAGACATAGATAACAGAATCATGGAAGATACCTGATTTTCTCCCTTAAAAACAGAGTGAATTGTGTCATTTTATTTTTTATTTGAGAAAAGAAACAAAGAAACAAATCTAATTCTTTGTGACCTCCTGGACTGCAGTATGCCAGGCTTCTCTGTCCTTCACTATCTCTTGGAGTTTGCTCAAATTCAAGTCCTTTGAGTCAGTGATGCCATCCAACCATCTCCTGCTTTGTTGTCCCATTCTCTTGCCCTTGTTTCCCACCATCAGGGTCTTTTCCAACCAGTTGGCTCTTTGCATCAGGTGACCAAAGTATTGGAGCTTCAGCTTTAGCATTAGTCCTTTCGATGAATATTAAAGGTTAATTTCCTTTAGGATTGACTGGTTTGATCTCCTTGCTGTCCAAGAGACTCTCAAGAGTCTTCTCTAGCATGAGAGTTCAAAAGCATCAATTCTTCGGTGCTCAGCCTTCTTAATGGTCCAGCTCTCATATCTGTAAATGACTACCAAAAAACCATAACTTTAACTATACGAATCTTTGTCAGCAAAATGATGTCTCTGCTTTTTAATATGCTGTCTAGGTTTATCATAACTTTCCTTCCAAAGAGTGAGTGTCTTTTAATTTCATGACTGCAGTCACCATCCACAGTGATTTTGGAGCCCAAGAAAATAAAATCTGTCACTGCTTCTACTTTTTCAACTTCTACTTGCCATGGACTTTTCGGACTGGATGCCATGTTCTTAGTTTTTTGAATGTTGAGTATTAAGCCACCTTTTTCACTCTCGTCAAGAGACTCTTTAGTTCCTCTTTGTTTTCTGTCTTTAGTTTAATGTCATCTACATATCTGAGAAGGGCTATCTCAGAAGAGCGATATAAATAGGAGATGTGATGATGCCGTCTTTTCTGTTATGACGGATAACTGGAAGCATGCTATTAGAATGAGCTACTTGGACAAAGTGTTGGGGAGAAAGAAAATAAGATTTTTAAGACATTTAAGTGTTAAAAGAAGAAGAGGAAGAAGTAGAGACTGCAAAGGAAACCAAAAGAAATGGCTTTGGACAAAACTAGGGGAATTTGTATCATAAATACAAAGGATGAAAATGCTTGATGTATGAGGATATGATCAACAGACTCAATGCAAAGTGCCCTTCAGTTGAACAGTTCATTGCATTGAAAAGAGAATTTTTTAAATTAATTTTTATTGGAGTATAGTTGCTTTACAATGTTGTGTTAGTTTCTACTAAATAGCAAAATGAATCGGCCACACACACACACACACACACACACACACACACACACATGTATTTATATATATATCCCCTCCGTTTTGAAATTCCTTCCCATTCAGGTTACCCAGAGAACTAAGTAGAGATCCCTGTGCTATACACTAGGTTCTCATTAGTCATCTTTTTATACATAATATCAATAGTGTTTATTTGTAAATCCCAGTTTCCCAATTCCTCCCACCCTGAACTATCCCTCCTTAGTATCCATCCATACATTTGTCTGCTTTGCTTTGCAAATAAGATCATCTATACCATTTTGACAGGTTTATTTCATTCTAGTTCAGTTCAGTTCTGTTGCTCAGTCATGTCTGACTCTTTGTGACGCTATGAACTGCAGCACGCCAGGCCTTCCTGTCCATCACCAACTCCCAGAGTTTACCCAAACTCATGTCCATTGAGTCGGTGATGCCATCCAAACATCTCATCCTCTGTCGTCCCCTTCTCCTCCTGCCTTCATTCTAGGGAAGTAGCTAAAATGTAGAGTTTAAGGCTGAATGGGATTAAAAACAATAGGATGAAAACAATTTTTTCAATAACTCTACCTATGAAAGAGAAGAGAACAACAATACTAGAGAGAGAGGGTACAAAGTATTTTTTGATTCTGAAGAGGCAAATGCCTCATTAACTCTCTCTGGGAAGGATTTAATTTGGAAGGAGTAGCAGTAGAAAGTCGATAATTAAAAAAGGGACATCCCACTCCTGAGAAGGCAAGAATATTTGAGAATCTTATGATTATTAAGATTAATAATGGATTAATTAGGTTCAGGAAGTAGGACAGACAGTAGGGATTGATGAAAATGTAAAAGTTTAGTGGCAAGAAAATAGTTCCATTCCTATCTAGAGCCTTCAATTTTCTGTGAAAAGTGCAATTAATGTCACTTAGAGTGAGACAAATTGTGCTCATCAATGGTGAAAGAAGACTAAAGTTTTGAAATAGCTACATGACACTGCACTAGATGATGAAAATTATTACACTGATGTTCTTTATCTGCTCTGTATTTAACTAAATCTTACTTTATATCCCCACCAGTTTCAAAATATTTAAAATGCTTCTATTGTGTAAATTTCCATGAACTAGAATAATTGAATATTGCAGAATAAAGAGATAATAATATCACACACATATCTTATTCTTTCCTCCATATCCATTTGAAAAATCTAGGCAGTGGGACTGCCTAAAACTGCATTCCTCAAATGGGAGGGAGTCATAGGAAGGGGCAAGTCATGAGGAGTTTGAAAGGAGCAGACTTTTGCTTTGGGATGAAGCTGACCTGTACACTTGAATAAACACATTCAGCTGAAATTGATAGGCCTTCCTTCTCTCGATGCAACTAATTATTTAATGCAAAATCAAGCATTAAAATAGTCATATTAAATAGTTGCAGATTGCATTGGTACTCTAGTTTTATTGTTACAACAGCCTTAAAAATGAAGTCAATACGTCTAATTTTGAAACACACTAAAAAGCTTTGAAAACATTTTCAACTTTATAATGCTGCCTAAAGTGGCAACCCACTCCAGTATTCTTGCCTGGTTAACCCTATGGACAAAGGATTCTGGGGGGGCTGCAGTCCAGGGGGTCATAAAGAGTCAGATATGAGTTAGCTAATAAACAATAAACAAAGAGATAGCTTAGGCCCTGCTATGTCAAGATAGCCAGAGATCTATTAATACTAGAGTTTGATCTATTTATCTAAATGTATAAATGAGTGCTGTTTGTATTCAAGAAAGTAACTGCATTATAGAATACAAAAATAAGCAAATAAAACCCCAATTCTTACATATCAACGTTTTTATAGTGAGTGCATGAAACTCTAATGAGAAAAAAATATATCAAAATATGTTGTATTGCTTTTGTTATTATGTTTCTATATGAATCTCTTGAGAAAGTATTATTATTAATAGTAGTTATTGCTCTTGAAACCGTATTGCCTTTCCAATAAAATATAATCCACAAGTCTTGAACTTTATAAAAGTAGTCTGGAAACACATGCAATAATAGCAAAGGTATCTCTGGTTTTCCTCTCCTAAAATCACAAAAGTAATTACAAGAGTTTCTGCCTGTGTAAAATCCCCCTGATAATTTTACTAAATATTTTTTTCTTTCTTAAACTATTGAGTGATTTTACTTTTGGTAATTTAAGGAGTTGTGAACTAGCTTTTGGTTTTAATAGAACAGGAACAATTTTCAGAAACATTTTAAGAGTGGGAGTCTCTGTATGCACAGATAGTAGCTTGCAGTGTATATTTTCATGATTATTTAAAAAATGCATATTTTCATCATTATTTTAAAATATGCACTCCAGATTTTCTGTTATTCAGTTATGCTCAAATAACATTGAAAATCAGACAAAGCATTTTATTCAATTCTATGAGTTATTGACATGCAGCTTAAATAAATATATATTAGCTTCATGAAGCAAGACTTTTGTAAAGTTGATAATTTTTCATTTCTTGACTAGATTGTCTACTGTAATAATCAGTTAAGATCTATTTAGGATTGGAATGATGCATCTTGGGAGTATTGGAAAAAATATAGGTGTTTGAAATCACTTGGTGATGTAAGAAATATTTACATCTTTATACATTTATATAAAATATAATTATAAATAATATATGGTAAAACTACTTTTAAATGTTTATGTTTTCTATATAGAGAGAACAGTAGAAGAACCAAGCAACGTAATGTAGACAGTTTTTATTTTAGCCCATGATGGATTCCATTATTTCTTTCAAAATTTGACCATCTATTTTGCTGTCATAGACCATCCTGCACACCACTGTATTGCATACAGCAATAGCTATGCCCTTGAATCAGAAAGTATGCTATTCTTTTTAGAATACCCAAGTCACTACTGCAAATTATCCCAGTAAAATCTTGTCAGTGGCTTCTGTGGAGGTAGGTAGACCTCTTTTCTATATGTCCTGAGAAATGCTATTTGTTTACTTATTTCATATAATTTCCTGTTATCTAGGCTGAATCTATCTCTTTGTCTGTTTCTTCTTTACTAGTATGTGCTGTGAGGGCAGAGCAAGAATTCTCTTCTTTGCCCAGAGAGAATCTTTTACTAATTAAAGTTGAAGATATCAAGGATTCCTGAGACAGAAGTGGAAATATAATACTTCATAAATTAGTGAATTTTTCTTCACCTTAGCAGCTAATGAAACACTTTTTGTTTTACTAAAGGGAACCAAGAAGCTGAAAGACAGCTTAGGAAGAAATACTTGCGTGTGAGTGATTTAAATCATGAGAAAACAGCCTTCTTTTAATTCACAATTTTGTTTGACCAATCCTTTGCATTTTTCCCAATATTTACAATTATCTCAGAAATGTAGAACAAATTTATAATTAAACTGTAAATTTAACACCTGCAAAAATTAAGCCAAAAAATAAGCTAAAATGATTCATTCAGCAAAGGGCAGGGGCAGGGTGTTGAGTAGCATTTGAATTCTTTTATAGTTGCTGAGGCTAAAAAGGACAGTAAATTATACTTTGGCAGTTGTGAATATTAGCAGAACTATTGCATTCTGTGTGGAAAATATATTTTTTTTAGAATTAGCACATAAAATAATTCAGTTTACTTGATTTCAAGCCCTTTTAGCCAATATTTTATATATAATCAGTTTACAATGTATTTATGATGGATGGGCTGGTATACTTTTTTTAAGGTTTTACTCATTGTTTAAGAGCTGTTTACTCTTTCCAGGCTGTTGACTATGTACTGAATTTAAAATTGTGATTATATCTATATCTACGGGTACGTGTATGTGTGCTCAGTCACTTCAGTCATGTTTGAATCTTTGCGACCGCATGGACTGTAGCCCACCAGTCTCCTCTGTCCATGGGATTCTCCAGGCAAGAATACTGGAATGGGTTGCCATGCCCTTTTCAAGGGGATCTTCCTGATCCAGGAATCAAACCCCTGTCTCCTGCATCCTCTGCAGTGCAGGCAGATTCTTTACTGCTGAGCCACTGGGGAAGCCCATTGATATCTATATCTATATATCTATATCTATCTATATATCTCACCTCACAGAGCTTTAAATTTAGCAGGAGAAAAGAGGGAAAGATAATTATATAAAATCTTCTACGTGTTACAG
Organism: Giraffa tippelskirchi; assembly: GCF_054371585.1. Classification (NCBI taxonomy): domain Eukaryota; kingdom Metazoa; phylum Chordata; class Mammalia; order Artiodactyla; family Giraffidae; genus Giraffa; species Giraffa tippelskirchi. The sequence continues at coordinate 40,082,618 of NC_137282.1, read as the reverse complement.
CTACCTAAGAGAACAACTAGGATTAAACATGAAGGAATATTATAATATAGTATAATTTAGATGGAGGTTATAAACTAAGAAAGAGACCAAAATTTATTTAAAATTTGAACAAATTCTCAATATTTAAAATTGATATTAGAGAGGAAATTCTGTTTTAGTGGTCTCTTTTAAAAAGCTGTAAGATGTGACAGTACTGGGCAAATAAATACCCATGTAGTAATGGTCCAATGGGTCTAAAAGGAGGCACCCCTTTTAAACAAGTGACCCCTCAGCCAGATCTATGTATCCACCATCCCATATTTATAGATTTAGACTCAGATGGATAACTGGCATTTTCATTTGCTATCCAGCCAGTTAAAATATAGTTTGCATATAAAGGGCTTTCCTGGTGGCTCAGATGGTAAATAATCTGCCTGCAATGCAGGAGACCTGGGTTTGATCCCTGGGTTGGGAAGATCCCCTGGAGGAGGGCATGGCAACCCACTAGAGTATTCTAGCCTGAAGAAACCCATGGACAGAAGAGCCTAGCAGGCTACAGTCCATGGGGTCACAAAAATCGGACACAACTAACTAACATCTTCACTTCACTTTTGTGTGTAAAAAATAAAAACTATACAAAGAAAGAAAACAACAAAAAAACTTGGTCTTCTTGAATACCAGGCCTTTGTAGTTATGTATAATTCTTCTAGGGCAAGTTATTTAAAGCTTTCTGAAGGAAATGATATATAATCTGAAATCTGAAAGATGAACAGAGAAATAACGAGGGAGAATTTAGCTGTTAGGTGTTTACTCTCTCAAATAATAAATTCAAGTACTCAGTATGTGGGAGGAATTTTGGTGTATTGGTTTGGACGTATACTTAGTTTCTGTTCTAACGGAGATCACAGTCCACCAAGGGAAAAGTATGTACCAGGCTTACAACTTGGACGAGCATGAAATATGGAATTTGAATAAGTTCACTATGGTTGAAGATAGAGCCTGAGGTTGAAAATGCTGATACATTACTTTGAAGAGAAAGACAGGCTCTATATTGAAGGCCTTATGAGTCATGTTAAGAAAATCTGACTTTATTCTAAAGACAGATAAATGAGAAGGCATGGCACAATTTTAGGGAACTAACATAATTGTGTGTGTGTGTTTGTGTTACACTTGATAAGGGTGTCATTAACTGCAGATTGGAGAGTTATTCAGAGAGGTGGACCGTGGAAGAATATGGTCTGGTTAATTCACTGTATCAGTAACATAGTGGGAGTAACTGTGGGTTGGGTTGAAGTAGTTCAGATGTAGATGATCAGGAATGAATTAAATAAAGAGCTACATGATTCAGAATAAGAATGAATGTAGAGATACCCACCTCACTTTTCTCAGTAGCTAATACACTTCCTGGTACATAGGAGATATCAGAAATTTTTTTATAAATTATTTTTTTATATATTGTCTTATTTGTTATAAATGTGATAGAGGAGGAAAGGTATTGAAATGGTGGTGAGCATAAACTCTGGATTCAGACTGACTGAATTCAGAATTCAGACTCTGTTGCTTATTTCAAGATTCTGCCTTCCATTAACTGTGTGACATAAGGCACATTGCTTAACTTTATTGTGCCTCGGTTTCCTCAATTGTAAAATGGGGCTTGTATTGCTGCAAGGATTCAGTGTGATCCTGCATGCAAATGGCTCCGAGCAGTGCTAACCAAACACAGAGAGATCAAAAGTCCTGGGTCTGTCCTAATCAGCAAGATGGGCCATTGTTTCTCTAACCTTTGATCCAAGTGAGTACAACCTAAGAGAAATTTCAGACACCAAAAAATGGCTGGATGTGAAAATACAAAGGGGGACAATAAAAGCACAATAGAATATGGAAGGTGTAGTTACTATGAGCAAGTCTTGCAGTTCTAAGCCTCTTAGAAACAGAAAAAAAATGATTAAATACATCAGCTAAACTGCATTTCTCATGAATTGTAATGTTCAGAGTAAGAGAGAAATGTAGCAAGACTAGAAAGTAGGATTATTTTAAATTACAATTGCAATTATTTTAAATTACCTTAAAGCACAATTACAAAGGAGAAAAACTACCAGAGAGGAGAAATAAGAAAAGAGTACTCACATTGCTTTGTTCGTTCCCTGATAGCTCAGTTGGTAAAGAATCTGTCTGCATGCAGGAGATCCCAGTTCAATTCCTGGGTCTGGAAGACCCTCCGGAGAAGGGATGGACTACCCACTCCAGTATTCTTGGGCTTCCTTTGTGGCTCAGCTGGTAAAGAATCTGCCTGCAATGCGGGAGACCTGGATTTTATCCCTGGGTTGCAAAGATCCCCTAGAGAAGGAAAAGGCTACCCCCTCCAGTATACTGGCCTGGAGAATTCCATGTACTGTATAGTCCATGGGGTCACAAAGAGTTGGACACCACCGAGCGACTTTCACTTCAAGTTAGATTCAAAAGATCATCCAACTGATAAGCCAGTGAACTAAAATGCAACTCATTTTGTTTGTAGTTAATCTTTGGTCTAGATAGATGTGGCCTTATGTAATAATGAGTGAAATTTATTGAGATGTAGCAAAGTAATCGATGATGGTGGTAAAGGAGCCTCCAGTAAGATCGAAAAGAAACAATCATAAAATTGTTGTTGGTGGTGTTGTTGCTTAATCACTAAATCACATTCAACTCTTTGCCACTGCATGGACTGCAGCATACCAGTCTTCTCTGTTCTCTACTCTTTCCTGGTATTTGCTCAAATTTATGTCCATTGAGTTTGTAATGTTATATAACCGTCTCATCCTTTGTTGCCCCCTCCTCCTCTGGCCCTCAGTCTTTCCCAGCATGAGTGTGTGTGTGTGTGTTAGTCGCTCTCAGTCATGTCCAAGTCTTTGTGACCGCATGCACTGTAGCCCGCCAGGCTTCTCTGTCCATGAGATTCTCCAGGCAAGAATACTAGAGTGGATTGCCATTCCCCTTTCCAAAGGATCTTCTTGACCCAGGGATCGAACCCTGGTCTCCTGCATTGCAGGCAGATTCTTTACTGTTTGAGCTACAGGGAAGTACTAGCATCAAGGTCTTTTCCAATGAGTCAGCTCTTCACATCAAATGACCAAAGTACTTACTGGAGGTTCAGCTTCAGTATATAAGTGGCAAAAATATTTCTGAGTGGAAAAATTTTTATTTTTCAGATGAAGAGTTCTTCTAAAGTAAGACTTTATCGTGACTAATGACAGCTCCTCCTTCCCCCAAGGCAGAACTTGAATCAGAAATGTGCAAATAGTTAGCTTATTTCCAAAGCAGTATTAAGGAGTGAGTGATATAGAGAGGAAAAATAAAAAGACCAATTCAAGAATTAGTTAAGGAGGATGGTTTATGAAGTTGGTCACTGATTTGACAACTGATGTTTAATCCTGTGTGACATTCTGGGGAGTCTTTGTAAAAGAATATTGCAACTGTGTACATGGATTGGGTTTTTAAAGAGAAACGCTTATTCACGGTCCAGCATCCATCGTTGGTCAAGCATGGGTTCACCTGTGAATGGCAGTTGTGTCACTTGGAAAGTTCTAAGACTGGATGCAAGAGTCACTGTGGCCATGTGCTGGTAGGGTGAACCTGTGAGGTAGGTAAAATCTGCTCTGAATCAATCAATTTGACATTGGCAGCTGGGGCTAGAAGGATTTAAGTGATCTACGTGCATGCGTGCTAAGTCGCTTCAGTCATATCCGACTCTTTCAGACCTCATGTACTGTGTAGCCTGGCAGTCTCCTCTGTCCATGGAATTCTCCAGGCAAGAATACTGGAGTGAGTTGCATGCTCTCTTCTAGGGGATTTTCCTGACCCAGGGATTGAACCCACATCTCTTATGTCCCCTGCATTGGCAGGCAGTTTCTACAGAAGGAGACTAATACAATTCCTATCATTATTAGGGGAAAGTGTCAAACTGTAAGAATGAGGAATATATCCTATAAGTCTTCAGTGAAGGAGGAGATTTTCTTCAGTCAATTCAAAATTTGTTTCCATCAGATTCTTAAACGTAATAAATATTACAAGAATGGGAAGAGTTTTATTTTGCTTTATTTGTAAACCATATTACCCAGTGATTTTATTCTTAGTAAATGAGTAAAGATTGTTTTTGTTATAGTTGATGTTTTTGTCATTGTCCGTAAAATGATGATAGAAAGACATACTTATACATGAAAGGGCTCAGGTATCATTAGAGTTCTATACTCCTGGAACAAGTAATTATATAAAGTTACTTCCCAGGCAAGAAGGGTAGAACACAAAACGGCTCTAAAACAATGTTGAAGACAAGATATGAAAGAACAGGAAGTAAACACTAAAAGGAGACAGCAAACTCTATATAGTATCATCTACTCATTTTATCTACATAGAGTACACATTCCCTCTCCTTATTTTCTATCACAGCCAAATCATTCATTTCCTTCCTAAAGCTTACTATTTAAAAATGTTTATGTGTATAATAGATGCATTCTTCTTAATCTCCCCTATATCGCAAGGGCCAGAGCACCAAAAATATATCTTTCTTCACCATTATACAGTCAAGAGCATGTTCATTGTGTAAAATCATACACTTTTACTGAATTAATTAGTGTATTAATTTCTAGTTAATGGCAGGGGAGAGTGAAATTGTCCTCCCAAAGAGCATAAATAAATGTTCCATAAGCTCAAAGAGTCTTTGAAGTTGCTTGATTTGTTTTAGAAATTCAAGCACATTTTGAATTTTATTACCCACTCTATTCATGTTTCTACTGATTAATCAAAATAATGGTTTAATTTGCTTATCTGGAATAACATTCTTGCTTTGGTGAGATTGTGAATGTTTACTAATTAACAGTTCAGTCCCTCCAGTGCTGCATGTCTCTGTTTAGAAAAAAATAATAAAAATCTAATGTAATATAAAATTAATATTTTACTAGATAAATTCACACTTTTGAATAACAGACATGTTTTTAGCTTTTGAACAACTTTTTGAAATTTGATAAATCAGGATTTAAAGGTTCCTCTTCTCTTTTCCTGCAGAGTGTCATAAGGTCTGCACTCTCATACTTGAGTATCATGAACTCCAAATCACTTGCTTGACCATAAAGCAATTTAAAATATATGTTTCAGATATTGTCAATATGTAAAAGAGCCTTGCCATTTTGAATTTTTATATTCAGGACATGGAGTATGACAGTCACTTAGCTTCTGGCTGGAAGCATTTTTCTCATTCTTTCCTGGGCATCATAAGTGAGTAGCCTTAGTAAAATCTGATTTAAATTCTGAATCTTAGCATACTTCCACATTCTGCTCTTCAAAGTGTGCAGCAATTAAAACACACACACATACTTATGAAATACTCAATTATCCAAATTATAAGTTAATAATTATAGTGCAGAGAACCGAACAGCTTTAACTATAGATATACCTTGCCATTCTTATTTAACATACTCTCCCTTCCTAACACACATATGCGTTGATAAAGGAATTTAAGCAAGGAACCTCTTTCTCACTAGACACCCTCCATGATAACAAGAGCTTAGTCATATTAATCTGCTTTTCTAATTTATTTTATCTCCTTACTCCCCTAAAAAAAAGGGGGATTCTTATTCTCTTGGATTCTGTTCTCAGTGGTTCTAAGCTTAAGACCTTACCTTCAAATCCAAAATGGGAAAAGTCACTTAAAGTAGTTCTCTTATTTAAGTGGATTTTCATAATAATATTTTGACAAAACGAAAACAAAACCCCCAGGGGACTCTTTCCATTTTTTCCTAATGAAGGTCAGTTTATCAGGACTTGCTTTTCATTGACTTATTTCAATTCTATGAATTTTTTAAGAACATACTTATCTAATATTTAAATCAAGGCCATCACCTTTGTCAAGAAGAAAATAATATTTTGTTATAATAATTAACATGCTTTATTATATCTTGCTGAATAATAAAAATTTTTTCTTGTAATTCAGTTATCAAAATAATATAATAAAATTATATTTCACTTTCATTATCTCACTGTAAAACATTAAAGGGTAGTATCATTTGTACATATAGTATTATGCATTGTATGTAATATTTTCTTCTTGGTATAAACAGTTTATCATAATTTGCAGTTTTACTTTTTTCTCTATTTTTCTACAACTTGTGTGACACGACTTTTAACATCAATAAATTAACATATCTCAAAACATATAAAACTGTTTCTTTAAAAGTTAAATACAATCACTAAATATTTCTAAGTATTCCTCTGTGTGTGTGTTTCTTACTTCGCATCCGTGTAAAAATAATCTTTTTTGAGAAATATTCTCAGATACTAAACAAATATATAGATAATTCCTTGATGATTGATAATTGAAAGTCTACTAGAAAAATACTTAAAGGATATTTAGAATCTTCGAAAGTAGTTTTGTCTAGTAATTCAATTTGTAATCTTACTCCATATGCATATGGTAAGTGGTATCTTATGAGAAGATCTTGTCTTGAATCTATTTATAATTTTATTATATAACTTTATAATTTATGTATTCTGTGTCTTCAAGTAATTTATATAGAGGAAAAAAACTGGTTCTCTCCAAACTAATTACAAACTAATCACCATACAAACAAAACCCTAAACCCAGTGGTGTAAAACCATCCTAAATTATACCATTAGATAGTGTTCACATAATGGGCCTTCATCTTAGTTATCTGAAAGCAAATATTATCCTTTGACAATTTAAATATTGGAATTCAATGGCAGGATACAATATTATTTAAAGATAGATACATATGGTTCTAGCAGACCATTGTGTAATGATTATTAACTTTAGGTAACCTAAGTACAAATAGGTGTAAAAAGACCCAGTAACTGATCTACCTGCACAGGTGTAGTCAGTGACAAAACAGAACTGAGATAGATGTAGTTCTGACTCCATAGCCCATTTCTCTATTTAGACATGATGAGTGTTTCAGCAACTGTATGACATCATCAGTTGTCTAAATGAGTACTATCCTGCATGCAAAATGGCTGACAACTATACATTTTCAATAATAGCTTCCAAAATGAGAAAAAACACAAATGTGGATTTAGTAAAATTAGAGCAAGTATTTTAAATACTCAAAAAATATACATTTGAGGGGAAAGTTACATGTCTTGTGGGGAGATAATATTTTGTATGCAACAAAAAATAGATTGAGGCATTTTATGTCCAGATTTTCAGTTCTACTACCAGTGCAAAGATAAAGGCAAAAAATCAACAATATAGAAAGTAACTTACTGAAGGTAGTAACTCCACTTTGAAAATGTGGAAAATCATGTTTTAATTTGTTATTTAATTAATTTCTACACTGTAGGAGGTCCAGGAGAACCTCATTAATTATGACTCCTCACTAACAAATTCTAATTAATTAGAGTTTCATTTATAGTCATATTCTTCAAATGGGAATAAAAATATCATCTTGTTTTTTTTTTCTTTTGCTATTGCTAGACTGGAGAACTTATTTCCTAAGTAAGGATGAAAACTACATTAAAAAATTCCATAATGAAGTAAAATAATCTCTTCACTCTCCTCCATCTCTTATATGAATATTTATTTGGAGAATATGCCCCAGTGGTGTGTGGATACGTGGTGGGAGTGAGTAAACAAGGGATAGAGGATTCCTGCTTCATAACCTGAAGTATCCCTGGTGGCTCAGAAGTTAAAGCGTCTGGCTCCAATGCAGAAGACCTAGGTTCGATCCCTGGGTCGGGAAGATCCCCTGGAGAAGGAAATGGCAACCCACTCCAGTATTCTTGCCTGGAGAATCCCACGGACGGAGGAGCCTGGTAGGCTACAGTCCAAAGGGGTCACAACGAGTCGGACACGACTGAGCGACTTTACTTACTTTGTATCCACCCAGATGTTCACTATAAACTTGGTAACAATAACTAGAGCTGTACACTTTCAAAATGCATGTTACCAGATCTCATGAAATAGGTGCCTCAGAGGAGAATTGTTTCAAATGGTAAGCTGAGGGGCCTGACTTAGGAAATGTGTCCAATGTAACCAAATTTATTGCTGAAAATTCGGTAAACATCAACTGAATTCACACAATAACCTGAAGAAGAAATTTTTAGGTTTGATTGGTCATAGAATTAGGAACTTCAATTTTATCAATCATTTGCCTTTTTTAATTAATAAAAAACACAGCAAGCACTTGACTGCTACTAAGCAAAGGACAAAATTTATACCAGCTCTATAAGCTAGGTTTTACTAGGCTCATCTGGCTCTTGATTGGAAATCAAAATTTTGGAGCCATTAAATTACTTGTTCAAATTCTTTAGAGTAATTTAGATAAATGAAGCTTTTATTATAACCGAAGCCTACTAAATTTAAGAATCATGATTTTTATCATCATGTAATATTCTTGTATTTGCAATCATACTTAAATACCTTGAGAGTTTTCTTCAAATGCATTATTTAAAATAATAAGGTAGAGTTTCATACATACTCAATTTCATGCTAAAAATCTAAAGGATATAGCATTACAATTTTTCTAAGTCCTGAACTAAGTGTCAGCAGAATATCCCATAAGACTAAGTTGCTTAAATTATTAACACTTCAGAGGACCATTTCATTAAAATATGATACTCAAAATAGAGTATCATTATGTTTTTCACCTGCTGTTAGGAGCTATAGAGTTCCTTGCCTGTGAATTTGTATCACACTACCATTAGTTTTACTAAAGTCGGAAAGAAAATTTAAGTCCTATTTTAGTTTTAATATCCCAACTCTTTATCACATGACTATAACATAGCACTAGTAAGAGTTTGTAGAAGTAATGTATGCTTCCAGGATGAATGACTTATAATTATAATATTGTTAATTATAATTAATTATGAGTAACCAACGTAGAAATCAATTTAAGAAACATTATGTATATGGATGATCATATTTTGAAACATTATGTGAACATATTTTGCACGTAATTCCAAAATGACAAATTAGATTTTAACAGACAATTATGAAACAGAACTTGAGTATCTAAAATGGTCAGTTTTAAAAAAGTACACAAAAGGATATATATAAATATAGTTAGTATATTACAAGCTGAGTCATAGCATTTTATATTCTCACATTATGAATTTTATCATATGTCTTATTATATTACAAGTGAAAAGTGAAGTGGAAATGTTAGTCATTCAGTTATGTCCAACTCTTTGTGTCCCATGGACTGTAGCCCACCAGGCTCCTCTGTCCATGGAATTCTCCAGGGCAGAATACTGGAGTGGGTAGTCATTCCCTTCTCCAAGGGATCTTCCTGACCCAGGGATCGAACCTGGGTCTCTTGCATTACAAGCAGATTTTTTACCATCTGAGTCACCAGGAAAGCCCAAGGACTGGCATAATTATTAATTCTGTCCATTTACTCTCTAAAGTATTAAAGAAACTTTTTAAAAAAGAATTTATTCCAATGCTACTTAACCTACTACAGAGCACAGAAAATAAAGAAAAACTTCCAAATTAGTCTTATAATGAAATCATAACATCCTTTAAGAAAACTGTCAAGAACTACACCAAAAAGAAAGCCATATATCATGTTTATTTATGAATATAAATTCAGAAATATTAAATGAAAAATAGCAAACAGAATTCAATAGAATATTGAAAAAGTAAAAAAAAAAATTAAAACATGACTAAATGGAGTTTTCACTACCCCAGAAATCCAAGCATTTCACTAGTACAAACTGTTTTAATATAATCAATCATAATAATATAAGCAAAATCACATGATAATAATTTATAATTTTATAAATTATAAAAATGAAAAAAATTATATTTGTGGTAAAGAACACTAAATCAAATAATAATTGATAGGATGATATGCATTCACCTACAGACCTTTATCCAATGAAGAAACATGAAAATGTTTCCTGCTAAAATTAAGCATATACGGTTTCCTGTTTCACTACTATTTAAAATAATGTAAGAAACATTTGGTCAATGCCATCAGAGAAGAGAAAAAATAGAATTTGAGAGGAAGAAATTAAACATATAGATGATATGATAGCTTAAATAAGCCAATGAAAAACAGGAAAACTTACTAAAATAATAAGGAAATGTACATAAAAGCAATAGGTTTTATTTGCCTATTAACAAATAGGCAAACGATGCCTATCATAAAAGATAAAAATATAGATAAAACCCTCATTTACAGTAAAAAACAGCAATTTAAAAAGCTGACTGGAAGTAAAATTAGAAAAATCAATTTAAAGTAGACATTAACATTTGTAAAATTTCCCTGAACCAAAAAAGATTTGAAAAAAATGAAAAAAAATTCTATTTGAATAGGAGAGATCAATATAATAGGTTTTATATTTGTATAGGTTAATTTATAAATTTAATACAATTTCAGATATACTGCTGCCATTTCCATTTTTATAGTTATTAAAATCAATTATAAAGTTTATTTAGAACAACAAATATGCCTCATGAACAATGAGAGGGAATTACTTCTTTAAGGTATCAAACGTACTATTTAGCCTCTATAATTTAAAAAACAGAATAGGAAATCCCAGAAAGAACAAGATTGTTTTATATAACAGTTTGTAAGTATGTACTGGTTCATAAATAATGTAAAGTGACACAACAGTGGTTTCTGCTCTAACATATGAAGACCCTCGTTATGAGGGTTCTTACCCTCATAACGAGAAAAAACTTTAAAAAAATCTCTGAAAAACTAAAAAAATCAGCAACTCAGATCTATCAGAGAATTGAGGTCACAAAGCAAACTGTCACTCAGGAAACTAGGGGAAAAGCCAAATACAGAGAATCATGATTTACCAGGAGCAGAAGCCACTGAAGACAGTGACTGGCAGAAACCCTAACAGTTGCTGATGAGCTGCTGTAGACCAAGTGTGGAACAGACTGAAAATAGGCCCAGTATAAGGGCAGCCGCCACAGGTTCGTTAGTTTTACTTTTGGGAACACTACCAGGTTGTCACTGCAAAGATTAGAACATCCCCTTTCCTCAATACTTATTCCTCAAATATTCAAGCAAATAAAGGGGGAAAGCAATTTGAAAATTGCTTTTGAAAATTCATTTTGAAAATTCTCAGGGAAAAGTAATTATTTTGAAATTCATCATACCCAACTATACAAAAGACACTTAAAAATAAGCAATAAAGAAATAAACAATCCACATGAAAAGGACAAAATATCTGAACAGAAAGACCACTAAAGAATACATACAGATGGCAAGTACCCTTATGAAGTGATGGTAAACATTTGTAATTAAGAAAGCGCACAACCGCCAATTTCCAGCCCTGCATGTTGAGGGCTTTAAAGTCTGTCCTAATAACAAATATAAGGCTGAACAATGTGAAAAATCAACTCTTCTTAGATGTCAGAGAAGTGAGGTCACAGAGCAAACTGCTTCCCTAGAAGGTAGAGAGGCAAACATGTAGACACAGTGAATCATAGCTTTCCAGAGTGGAAATAAGAAGCAGAGGTCTCTGCAAGAATCAATATTGGGCAGGAAAGTCTGAACTGTGGGCATCAGTGAGAAAAAGTCTGTGAGTTTAAAACTCCAACAGGAGCCCCACACTTTAGTGAACTTTATTTCCTGGAGCTCTGCCAGATTTCTATGGTGAATATTGGAGAGATATTCTCTTTGGCATCCTACAGGAAGAGGGGGAAAATAACAACTATGAAATACGTTGGAGCATTCCATTCTTCTTAGCAAGGCCTACCCTCAAATGGAACTATTTCACCACAGCCTGTTGGAGTTTAGTTAGAGCCTCACTGACTAGGGCAAGGGATACACCCAAAACCAGCACTTCATGTTCAACTTTCAACAAAATATTGCAAAGCATAATAAAGGACAAAAACATTTTAAAGATTCAAAACAAGAATGAGGACTAGACTCAGGCATAGCAGGAATATTGGAATTATAAGACTGTGAATTTAAAACAATTTTGGTTAAAATGTTAAGGGCTCTAATAGAAAAAAATAGACAATATGCAAGAACATAAAGATAATCTAAACAAGGAGATGGAAAGAATCAAAAAGAAATTGGTAGAGATCAAAAACAATAAACACTCTTGTCTTGTTCCTGATTTTAGAAGAAATGCATTCAGTTTTTCCCCATTGAAAATAATGCTTGCTGTCGGTTTGATGTATATAGTCTTTATTATGTTGAGGTAAGTTCCTTCTATGTCAATTTTCTGGAGAGTTTTTTATCATAAATGGATGTTGAATTTTATTGAAGGCTTTCTCTGCATCTATTGAGATGATCATATGGTTTTTATCATTCAATTTGTTAATATGGTATAGTATATCATATTGATTGTTTTGTGTATACTGAAGAATCCTTGCATCCCTTTGATAAACCCCACTTAAGCATGGTGTATGATTCTTGCAAAGTGTTGCTGGATTCTATTTGTTGGAATTTTGTTGAGGATTTTTGCATCCATGTTCATCATTGATATGGGCCTGTAGCTTTCTTTTTTTTGTGATACCATTGTATGGTTTCGGTGTCAGGGTGAGGGAAGCCTTGCAGAATGAGTTAGGGAGTTTTCTTCCCTCTACCATTTTTGGAACAGTTTGGGCAAGATAGCTGTTAGCTCTTCTCTGAACTTTAGATAGAATTCTGTGAAGTCATCTGGTCCTGCACTTTTGTTTGTTGGAAGATTTTTTTTTATCACAGTTTCAATTTCAGTGCTGTGATTAGTCTGTCCATACTTTCTACTTCTTCCTGGTTCAGTCTTGGAAGGTTGTACTTTTCTAAGAATTTGTCCATTTCTTCCAGGTTGTCCATTTTATCAGCATAGTTGCTCATTATTGTTCAGTTGCTCGATTGTGTCCAACTCTTTGCGACCCCATGGATTGCAGCATGCCAAGCTTCCCTGTTCTTCACCATCTCCAAGAACTTGCTCAAACTCATGTCCATTGAATTGGTGATGCCAACCATCTCATCCTCTCTTGTTTCTTTCTCTCCTGCCTCAATGTTTCCCAGCATCAGGGTCTTTTTTAATGAGTCAGCTCTTCACATGAGGTGGCCAAAGTATTGAAGCTTCAGCTTCAGCATCAGTCCTTCCAATGAATATTCAGGATTGATTTTCTTTAGGATTGACTGGTTTGATCTCCTTATAGTCCAAGGGACTCTCAAGCGTCTTCTCCAACACCACAGTTCAAAGGCATCAATTCTTCGGCACTCAGCCTTCTTTATGGTCCAACTCACACATCCATATATAAGTGTCATATATTAATGTATATATGGAATCTAGAAGTATGGTACTGATGAAGATAGTATAGAACAGACTTATGGACACAGTAGGAGAAGGTGAGTGTGTGACAAATTGAGAAAGTAGCTCTGAAATTTATACCTGATCATGTGTAAAATATACAGTTAGCGGGAAGCTGCTGAATAACACCAGGAACCCAGCCTGTTATGGGTTCCTAGAGGGGTGGGATGTGGGGAGGCTCAGGAGACTCAGGATGGAAGGGGTATATATACACACACACAACACACATATAATTATGACTAGTTTGTGTTGTTTTGTGGAAGAAACCAACACAAAACTGTAAAACAATTTTCTACCAATTAAAAGATAAATAAAATTAAAAAAAATACTAAACAGAAATGGGAAATGTCTGTGATGCACTTACTAGTAGATTGGGCACAGCTGAGGAAAGAGTCTCTGAGCCTGAAGATGTATCAAGAGAAACTTCCAAAACTGACAGCGAAGATAAGAGAGACTGAAAAAAAATGGAATAAAATATCTAAGAAATGTGGAGTAACAATAAAAACTGTAACATAACATATAATGTAACATATATATAATGCAGATATCAGACAGGAAAGGAAGAGAGAAAGGAACAGAAGCAGTATTTGAAGCAATAATGATGGAGAGTTTCCCTAAATTAATATCAGGCACCAAACCACAGATGCATGAAGCTCAAGAACATCAGGCAAAGATAAATGCTAAGACAAAATAAATTGAAACAACTCCAAAATATAACAAAAACAACTGCACCTAAACATATCATATTTAAACTGCAAAAAATCAGGGAAATAGGCTTGAGAGAAACTGAAAATTCAACAATTTGTTTCTGCTACCTATTAAAACCCAAAAAACCCTGACAATACCAGATTCTAGCAAGAATGTAAAAACAACAGGAACTTTCATTAACTGCTGGTAGGAATGCTAAGTAGAGCAGCCACTTTGCAAGACTTTTTGATATTTTATTATAAAGCTAAACACAGTCTTGCCAAGTATGATCTAGTTAAGCTCCCCAGTATTTACTGAAGTGAATTGAAAACTAATATTCACACAAAAATCTGCATGTGAATATTGACAATAGTTTTACACATAGTTGCCAAAATGATAGCAGTCAACAAGTCTCTCAATTGATGCATGGATAAACAAAATGCTGTGTTTATATCCATGCAATGAAATATTATTCAGTAATGAAAAGAAATGAACTAGCCAGCCATGACAAGATATGAAGTACATATCTAAGTGAAAGAAGCTATTATACATTGCTAAGTGAATGAAGCAATTTTAAAAAGGTCACTTACTGCATACTTTTAACTATGCCACATATATGAGAAGACAAAACTATGAGGATGATAAAAATACCGTGATTTCCAGGGTTTGAGTAAGTGGAAGAGCTCAGTAAAGCACAAGGAAATTTTGGAACAGTGAAACTATTCTATATTTAGAGAAATCAGAAATGTGGTTTGTGATTGCTTCTGGGGGAAAAGAAAATTGCCCCCTAAAAGGTACGTAAAGAAATGCTTTTAGCTACTGCTGAAGTGGTAATCATATTGCAATATATAAGTACATTGAATCAATATTATACAATATTATACAACTTAAGCTTACACAATTTTATGTATCAATTATATCTAAATTCAGTTCACTCACTCACTCCTTGTGTCTGACTCTGTGACCCCATGGACTGCAGCACGCCAGGTTTACCTGTTCAAAACAAACAAATAAAAAATTACTTAAATCCATCTAGTATACTATTGAAAATAAAAAGAAATTCTCTGGAGTAAATAAAATCTTGTAAGTTTTAACTGATAGATAAGCAGACTTAGAAATTATATATATGTAAAAACTCTTCAAATGTACACATAAGAAATTTACTACATGTAAATTATATTACAAATTTTAAAAAATGAGAAAGAAAAAGAAAAAAGAGACTTGAGGGTCGTATCATCCTCAGGTATCACTTAGTTTTGCTGATATAAAAGAAATTAAAAATAGATTTATAAAGTGTACTTGTGAACAATGTCTCTATATTTACTGATATTGAAAAGGTTTTTTTTTGATGTGATAATTTTATTGAGAGTACATTTCATGTTTTTTAAAGAAACTATGTTTTATAAATACATACGCTGGTATATTTAAACTAAAATGATTCTCTAATTTGTATCTATTTCACATTAATTTACACTAGATAGAGAAGGGAAATTGGGTGGGGATGTGTGTAAAAGTAGGCTGATCATGCATTGAAAATTGTTGATAGAGGATTATAATATCCTTTCTACATTGTATTTACTTAAAGCTTTATCTGAAAAATTTAAAGTGTTTCTCAGTTTGGAATGTTAATTATATTATAAATATAAACTTAATAGTTTATATTTAACCATCCTACATTCAACAAGTGTTAATAGTTGAGAAAATTTAGCTCACTACCTATATCCTTTGTTTTGAATACTTCTGATCACTACAGTTAGACTTATGATCCTTGATACTCTCACTCCTATTGAATCGAAGGCCAATACTAGCCCTACTTAAGGACAACAAATCTTTATCCTCATAGATATTTTGCAAGGTAAATATGGACATCACTATTTACCAGTGAAGGAATTGCAGTTTAAATCCCTCCCAAGTTTCTGCAGTTATCAATTTGTATTGGATCTTTAATTACAATATGCAGACAACTGACTACAAAGGCAGTTCAACTTCAAAATAACAATGTATTGTGGCTCTTTGTATTGTGGCCTCTTATGTTTTAACTGCATTCCTTCAATTCTCCAGTAACTAATGCATGTGTGCTGAGTGACATCTGACTCTGCAACCTAATAAATGTGTTACTTAATATCTTAGATTTCATCCTTACATGCTAATTTACTGTACTTTGTTGTTCAACTAATCTTCCTTTAACTTGTGCTTTTTTCTCAATAGTACTTTTAGTGATCTTATTTCTCAATCGTACACCAACTTGGAATTCCATATATCAGTAGGCCATGACTTTCTTTTCATGTTTGAATTTTTAACAGTTGTTTGACTCTGTTTTTCCCATTTAGTACTTTTCTGGGTGATCTCTTTTGAAATCTATAAATCTATGATTCTGACAAGTGGGTGCTTAATAAAGGACTATTAATAATATACACACAAATACTACTGTGAATATCTTAACAGATGTTGTTTACATCCACCATTTTATTTTTAGGAAAACCAAGAAATCACCATTTTAATTTTAATGCTAAAATAAATCCAAACCACATATCTTCTGGGAGATATAAATATAACTGCTTTGCTTTAATTAGATATGGCAAAAAACTTTAGTATGAAGTATCTATATTTAGAAGGTTAATTATCAATTTATAAAATGACCTTGAAAAAGATGGCCTGACTCTAGACTACAGACAGATGGACTTTTATGGATTTTAAAGAGCAGCTTAATTGTGCTAATAAAATCTAATATGAAACAAAATGGGTTAGGTGAAATTCTTTAGTATCACTAATTATGCATATGCTAGAGATATTAAAATTGCCATCAGACCAAGACAGTTTCATTCATTTTCTCAAATTTCTGATAATGCTTATATGCTATTTTACACCATTGCTTCCATTTAGAATTAGCTACAATACTTATAATCTATTAATGTCAAATTCAAAGATACATACTGAACTTCAGGAGGCAATAGATAAGACTCATTAACAGCTGAAAGTTTGGAGTAAGGGAGATTAGATTGATGGTTCTTAGTTCAGTTCAGTTCAGTCTCTCAGTTGTGTCCGACTCTTTGGGACCGCATGAACCACAGCATGCCAGGCCTCCCTGTCCATCACCAACTCCTGGAGTCTCAAAATGGGGCAAATCTTTTCCCCTGGGGGGCTTTTGCAATATCTGGAGATATTTTTGGTTGTCACAACTGAGCGGGAAGGTAGTTGCTACTGGCATCTAATAAGTAGTGCTCAGGGATCCTGTAATGCATAGCACAATTTCCCCTAGGAATTATCTCACCTCCCCCCACCCCCGGTGGCTCAATGGTAAAGAATCTGCCTGCAATGTGGGAGACCCAGATTTGATCCCCAAGTTGGGAAGAAACCCTAGAGAAGGGAATGGCTACCCACTGCAGTATTCTTGCCTGAAGAATTTCATGGACAGAGGAACCTGGTGAGTACAGTTCATGGGATCACAAAGATTCGGACGACTGAGTGACTAACACTTTCACTTTCAAAATGTCATTAGTGTCAAGGGTTACAAATCTTGGCAAGTGTTATTGCGTGTTCTCTATTCTGTCATGTAGTATCATTGCTACTCAATTCCCTTAAAACTGAGTTTCCTAATCTGTGAAATGTGATCAAAGTAATAAATACTTAAGTCTTTCCTGGTGACTCAATGGTAAAGAATCCAGCTGCCAATGCAGAAGACTCGGGTTTAATCCTCCATCCAGGAAGATCCCAAATGCTGTGGAGCAACTAAGTCAGTGCGTCACAGCTATTGAGCTTGTGCTTAGAGCCCGGGAGGTGCAACTACTGAGTCCATGTGCCACAACTATTGAATCCCATGCACCCTAGAGTCTGTGCTCTGCAGAAAGAGAAGCTACCATAATGAGAAGCCTGTGCATAACAACTAGAAAGTGGCCCCTGCTTGCCACAACTAGACAAAAGTCATATAGCAATGAAGACCCAGCACAGCCAAAAATAAAAAAATTAAAATTAAAAAAAATAAAGGGTAATTGCAAAGATTAAAGAATACCTCTGGAAAGCAGCAGCTTAGTTCATATACACAAAAAAGAGCTCAGATAATGTCTACTATTTGTCTTCTTCCCCCAATTTTTTACTTCACTCGTATAACTTGCTTTAAGTAAGACTTCCACACTCTCCACAGTCACACAAAGAAAAAAACATGGCTATTATTTTCATCATTTACTTCTTAAGTATCTCATAAATAAATGTCATTAAATTAATTCTCTTCTGCTTTTCGAATCCACCATTTCTTTTCATCCATATTCCTACTTTCCTCATTAAGAGTCTGAACTTTTTCTTATTCAGGATCATTGCAAATTTACCTATTTCTATTCCCTTGTTTCTCAATACCAACGTCGTTACTGGTCTTACAAGGAGTCTGGGAAAAACTTAGCTCAAATAAGATATGTGTTGGGTGGAGATTTTTACCATTCCACTAAACCAGATGGAAGGAAACTAATCTGAATTTTGGAAACATATGCCATCAATGCTGAAAACTCTTCAAAATCTAGCTGAATGACTATGTAACTTTTGACTTCAGTTTAGAATGTAAAAAGCTTGAAACAGCATTATTCTTACTCTTAATAACAACAAAAGCAAACCAACACACAAAAAAACACTAGACAATCAGCAAATTAATTTCCTCCTCCAGGGGATCTTCTAGACCTAGGAATTCAACTCACATCTCCTGTGTCTCCTGCACTGCAGGCAGATTCTTTACCACTGATCCACTGGGGAAGCCCTAATCAGCCGATTCAAATTTTCTTGTTTCCATAAAAAAAACAATGTCAAAGGGTGACCAACTAACCAGAAACCTAAGAAAAGATGGGCACTTCTAAACAGAAATGATGCTAGTTCTAGCTTAGCTGGGATAGCTACTGTTAGCCACTAGCAAAAAGAATTCTGAAAATGTTTAATCAGTACGAGCGACTGGGGAAATATTATAGAACCCTTTAAAGCCATATACACTGAAGAAATTTCCAACCTCTCCCAGGCTCTTTTCCAAGGACAATAGCAGACATTCACTCAAAATCTGTGAATGGAGAAATTCTCACTCTTGCTGCAGGCTTTGAGTGAGGGTTGGGGAGACAGAGTGAACAGTGGCCACTGTGGAACTGAGATTCTTTCTCCCCATCTCTCCTTTAGAACAAAAGCCTAAAGCTTCTGGAAATGACAGTGAATTACGATAGCCAAAGAGATACTGAAAAAGAACAGAATTGGAAGTTTCACAATGTTAGCTATCTAATGCCCAGACCTACAGTAATGTTTCATTAATCACAATAATGTAGTTGTAGTAGGTATAGTCAAATACATCAATAAAAGAGAACAGAGAATCCAGAAATAGTACTATTTATACTTGTTGATTGAGATTCAATGGAATCAAATCCAATGGGAAAAAAGTTAATCTCTTCAATAGTGCTGGAAAATTCTCAAAGACACATTAAGAAAAAAAATACAACATATACACGACTTCAAAAAGGTTAACTAAAAATAGATCACTGACATAAATTTAAAACCTAAAATCACAAATTTTCTAGAATATAGGAAAAAAACATTTGTGCCTTGAAGTTAGTTGAAAATATTTTCTACATGACACTGAAAACACCATTTAAAAACTCATAGCAAATTAGAATTTATTGATATTACCATAGTTTGTTCTTCAAAAAGCACTAGTACGAAAATGAAAAAGAGTCAAAGGATTGGAGAATAAAATTGAAAATTGCATTCGTGCCTATGGATTATATTCAAAATCTAAAAAAAACTCAAATATAAGAAAATAAATAATTTAAAATTAGGCTGTGCTATAAAGCCAAAAAGTACTATAAAGAAACTGACTTGTCTTGAGATTTAAGTAGCACTGAAAAGATCAATTCCCTCCATGTTTCTTGTTTATCCCTGTGGTCTATATTTTTTAATTTTAATTAGGCACGAATTGGGGATGGAAGAATCAACAACCTGGAGGCAACAAAATGGAAGGGTGGATCAGATATCATTGCCTAGATACTTGTACCCCAAAGGCAACACCTTCAGTGGATAGTACAATAATATATAATTTCAGAAAGGAAGCGGGAATTTCCATTATAACTACTGTTCTCCAGTTCATGACCTGTACTCTTCAATAGTGAAAAATACAAACAAAAAAAAAGGAGATAAAACATAAGAATTTGAAGATCTAGGGGATCTTCCCAAGCCAGGATCAAACCCAGGTTTCCCACATTGTAGGCAGATTCTTTATGGTATGGGCCACCTAGGAAGTCCTTATATTTGGGTAAGAATTAGAAACAAAACACACATTTATAATTAGGAGCTAAAAGATCCCCTGGAGAAGGGAAAGGCTACCCACTCCAGTATTCTGGCCTGGAGAATTCCGTGGACTGTATAGTCCATGGGGTCGCAAAGAGTCAGACATGACTGAGCGACTTTCACTTTCAGTTTCTTTTTTTTCAATGTATTATGTATACAGTGCATCACAAAGATGATACGAAATGAAAAACTCAATAATTAAAAAAACCCTAGATATACAGAAATGAAGATAATATTTAAATTAATAAACAAAAATATTTTAAAAAGCAAAAAAAAAAAAAATTTCTTTTGGCCACATTACACAGCTTGTGATCTTAGTTCCTCAACCAAGAATTGAACTTGGCATTCAGCATTGAAAGTGCTGAGTCCTAACCACTGGACTGCCAGGGAATTCTCTAAAATCACTTTCAATAATAATAATAATACATACAAAATTTGTATTAAAGCAGAAAAAGAGATATTCTCCTGTTCTGAATTTCCTAGTCCATAGTAAAAGTTCTGGTGAATGAAATACAGGCAGAAATGTTTTTCAAATCCAAGAGTCAGAGAAATCTTGATCTTTTCTTTCTTATCGATCATTTCTTATTGATCAATTTCTTATTGATTTCTTATTGATCATTAACTACTCCCCTTTCTCTACTGCTATGATGGAGGAGGTTGTCCCATGTGATACATTTAAAAGCTAGTAAACTCTCCAACATCCAGTGATCCAGAATTATTGATTTGCCAGAGTCCCTTGCCAACCTACATGTGACATGGGGTATGAATAGAAAATAAATTTTTTGTTATATAAATCCACTGAGAATATTGTTATTGTTGTTATTCCTACAGCATGATGTTCCTGCTTACTAACTTAGAATATTGGTATCAGGAACTGAGTGTTACAATTGCAAAACATCTAAATATGTGGCAATGGCTTAGAAAGTAAGATTCAAAAATGAGGAGGCTAATTTCAGAAGCTAAAAAGATGGTGTCACATATTATGCAGTGGTAAACTGGCTTTTAAAAAATGGATGACATTTTTTTAAAAAGAAAACATTGTAGGTTCTAGGTGAATAGGTTGGAAAGCCAAATGGAATAGTGAGTGTTCAGAGTCACTGCAAATTTTTATCAAGGTTAGACAAAAAGAGTTCAGAAAAATTACTATCTTATTTCAAGAAAATTGAAAGGAGTAAAAAGGGTTCAAAAATTCAGGCAGTGTTGGATAAACCAATTGTTTTAGTTTCTTTTTAAGAACAAGAAAACCCTCCTAAAATTTTCGTAGCTAATTCCAAATATGATTAGTCAATATTGTAATCCAGGCTAATGCCTAAAACATTACAAAGTTTCTTGGAGAGTCCCTTGGAGAGCAAGGAGATCAAACCAGTCAAACCTAAAGGAAACCAGTCCTGAATATTCATTGGAAGGACTGATGTTGAAACTGAAGTTCCAATACCTTGGCCACCTGATGTGAAGTACTGACTCATTGGAAAAGACCCTGATGCTGGGAAACATTGAAGGCAGGATGAGAATGGGGTGACAGAGGACAAAATGGTTGGATGATGTCACCAATTTGATGGACATGAATTTGAGCAAGCTCTGGGAGTTGGTGCTGGACAGGGAAGCCTGGCGTGCTGCAGTCTGTGGGGGTCGCAAAGAATCAGGCACGACTGAGCAACTGAACTGAACTGAACACATTCTTATTTATGTACAGGGAAGGAACCAACTATCCCTGTGGTCCATGATTTTATTGTTTGCTGACTGAAGAAATTTGCTTCCAGGACGAACAATAGGACAGCATGAATAGATAGCTTTAAAAAAAAAAGTGTTTTCTAAATATAACATATAAAAATCTTACCGGTGCCTATTGATTGCTTGTGATGAATGGTGCCGCCAGATTCATGGTCTCTGAAAAAGGTTTAACTCCAGGACCAAAGACAGGTCTCAGTCACTCAGAGCTTTGTGTGCAAAATTTTATTTAAAGTGACAGAACAGAGAAAGCTTCTGAACATAGACATCAGAAGGAGGTAGAAAGAGCACCCACCTCACTAGTTTGAGCGGGACCTTATATACTTCTCAACTAGCTGCTGAGAATAGATAAAAAGAATACCTAAATGTTATAAGAGTTCCATCAGATCCTTTCCCAAGACATACATACTGAAATAACTTTGGCACAAGATTAGCCAGGGAGAACAGGTTCTAGACAACTTCTCTGGGCAAGATATACTGTTGCTGTGTAATCAGGGGTACAAGTCTTGAGATACAGGTTCCCAGGCAAGATTTGTTACAATTATAATCATTAACATAGAGTCTAAGAAAAGCATTTCCATGGGTAAGACATTGTGCTATGTAATCATTAGTTCCCCAACCTAAAGAAAGGTCAGTTCTCTGGTAAGATATATTGTTGCACAAGGTTTAAGGAAAGCATGAGTGAGAATGTTTGCCTCCTCCTTACAGGGCCTTGGACTGCCTGTCTAAGCTTTAACTCTTTCATTTCCTCCTGCTTTTAGGAGAATATGGTTGCCAGTGAAAGGGGTGGAGAAATCGTTCTGTAACTTCTTCCTGATGGAAAGGGGTGCAGACCCTAAATTGTTGAGGCAACATATTCTCCTTATCTTCATATTGAGGGTCTCTGATCCAGGGGCCCTGAATAATAGCTAGAGGAGGCAGTGGAAACTGCAGGAGTGTGAACAATCACTTGTAACTTAAGTGCCCAAGCCACTTAGATACAAAGTTCATTATACTGTTACAGATATAAGAAGCAAACAGCAAGAATAAGATGACTACAATTATTACAGTCAAGACAGTTTTCCACCAAGGAGGGCTTGTAAATGAAGATTATATCTGTGACCAGATCAGATATCTGTATCTGGAATATCAGAGGAGTCCATTTTGAAGAGTGACCAGAGTCTCTGGATTACTGTTACTTTGCCTGAGAAGCTGTTGTAACCTTTAGAAAGAAACTAGACAAGTAGACTAAAAGGCAGAGACCAAAAATCAGTAGAAGAATTATCATAATCAGCAGTCCAAGCAAGAGAAAGAATCAGGTTACATTTGGTAGCAATTTTGATCCTGGTTTAGACAGAGCCAACCCTTGGGTTGCCCTATTTATAAGAGTGGAACCATTTGGCACGTTCTTTTACATTTTGAATGTAGGTATAACAAATCCAGTTAGAAGTAGTTGAAATGGTGACACTCTGAACCTCAACAGACAATATAAATCTTACCATTTCTCTTAAGAAGAATGAGTCTGAACCCCAATGTAGACAGCTGTTTCAGGGAGACGTATAGCTATGTAGCCAGTTGTCTAAGTTTGTCCAAGTAGGCTTTAGCCGCTCATTGTGGTATTAATATATAAGCCAAAGTAGTTGTCACCATTAACAATTTTAGTGTTTTTCTAGGTATGAGAAGATGCAACAATTTGGGCTAAAGAAAATCTTTACCTGAAAATATCTAACTATCTGAAGGCCTCTTTTGTCCATTATTCCAGGGCACAGAGTGAGTGCTTAATTTCTGATTTCCATTCTGAATTAAATTCAGGAGATGGTGAAGGTCAGCAGCTGTAGTGTCCGTGATTTTATCTTTGTAGAGGCAGATGGCAAGTGCCAGTTTCCAGTTGCAGGGCCTTTTTATGGCCATGAGTTTGACCATAGTTTGGGGGCCATTTCATGACCATCTTGTCCCACGGTGCTGGGAAGGCTCATTCCCAGGTTTGTCGAAGATTTCCCTGATAAGCCACTCAACGTGCTATTATTGGACTAGGCCCTGTGAGTAGCAAAATTCTCTGGACCGCACCTGTCTCAATAGTCTCTTGGTCCAGGATAATATTCCCTCTTGTTGCTTCTTCTCATATACAGAGTCACACCATTATAATTATGGATCATGTATGGAATTGGACAACATACTTCTATCAGTGGCTCAGTCACACACTTTGCTAATGTGAAAGACAACACTTCTTGAAACAGGCAATATAGAAAACAATATAGTTGGCAGTAATAGTAAAATTATAAGTAAGAATTGAAGTTAAGAACTTCCATTAGGTATAGCCCAGTGACATCTCCAGGTCATCTGACTTAGCTTGTTAAATGGCTATAGCCTGCTGTTAATCTCATGGTTGTAGACCATGGAGCATCTGATCTTTATTCAAAGACAGGTTACTGAGACAAGCTTTAGAAACAAACTCAAAATGTCCTTTGTAATAACTTAATAAAACTTCTTAGCAATGTAACATAACCACAAGGAACTATCTCAGAAGTGAGTCTTAGTAAGTACAGACCTTAATTAACAAAACTAGAACTTAATATTCAGTGAAACATAATAGATGCCATAGACCTGACATCAGTTGGGTGGATTTTTCTTTTAGAACTCCCCAGTATATTTTCAGATTTCTATATATGTCAAGAGACAGTCTTTTTACCTTGATGAAGCTGTTCAGAACCCAGATATCTCCAATTCTGGAGGGACACAGCAGAGAGAAAAGAAAAATGTTCTAATTTTACCCACAGGTGTAAATCACTAAATTGTTTTAAACCATCAGTAACTTAAGAAGAGCTTCTTTATATCTGGAAAAAGATTAGAAGCCAGTAATATATTATATAAAAAGTCATAAAAATTGTACTCATATTTAGCAGTCTATTCAATCTCATGTAACCAATCCCTTTGTTCTGCCATCCCTGCCCGATGACCAAAGACATCAGTGAAACCAACAGTCTCCAATAAGCTTGTGAAGTTTTTTGTCAATGTCTGTATGACCTGTCCAGTAAAGTGGGTGCACCAACAACTGGAGATTGTAGAAAACACATGTTAACCATTTTTTCTCCATTGTGAGATATTAACCCTGAAGCCAGAAAAGGCTTTATCTTATCAAATAAACGTGAGGTTTGTCAGGGAGCCAGGAAAAGCCAAGTGGCCATCTTGGATTTCCTATAGCCCTGACTGTTTGCTTTATAGCCAATATTTATCCATTTTAAATTCCCTGATGAGTGGTTAATTTTTGTAGAAGCAGAATGAGCTTTGTTTATGTGTGCCATAGTCTGTTATCAAAAGCCAGATTTCAAGAAAAATTTGTCTTTTATCCATGGAATTCTCCAGGCCAGACTACTAGAGTGGGTAGCCTTTCCCTTCTCCAAGGGATCTTACCAACCCAGGAGTTGAACCCAGGTCTCCCGCATTGCAGGTGGATTCTTTACCAGCTGAGCTACAAGGGAAGCCCAAGAATACTGGAGTGGGTAGCCTATCTCTTCTCCAGACAGTCTTCCAGATCCAGAAATAGAACCAGTGTCTCCTGCATTGCAGGCGGATTCATAACCAACTGAGCTATCAGAGAAGTCTTAACAGGAATAGAAAACCAAATTCCAGATTGGTACCAGCTTATAGTCTCTGTGAAATGATAATTATTCACTTAGGCAAAGTAAAAAAGATATCAAAGGCAGTTTAATATCTTAAGAAACTTGTATCATGCACAAAACTCTCTTCCACTTGCCACCAACATTTTTTACACTTTCTGTATTCATCACTTTATTTGCCCATTCATAAAACAGCCACCTGTAAGTTCAGATTTACTTCCTTTTTCCTTTAATAGAATGTAATTCCACGCCTTACACCTTTTTATTGAAAACACATGTCCTACTTTCTTTCAGCAACCATGAACTGTGCTTTGTATTATTGTTTTGTAGATTGGTAAACATAAATAACCCAAAGCTATGTCATTTGTAAAAGTATCTTCCCCGTGTCTATGTTAATTAGATCAATAAACAAACATCAATACCAGGTATCAATTCAATAGTGAATATTTCCCTGTTCACACAAGACTGAAATTCATTTTGTTTAACTTCCTTGAATTTAGAACTCTTTGATTTGTAAGTGCTTACTTCCTTTTAGGCCAATTAAATAGAGCTCATTGACCAATTAGGCTTCAGCAATGTTGTACAAGGACAGAGACACACTGAGACACACATAAATATGGACAGACAGAAACCTCCCAGTTTTCCACTTGAAATTTAAAATGTCTATTTGCCTTTTTTTCCCCTTGACCTGAAGTTCTACCAATTTGCCCATAGCTGGAGTCCCAGATAGAGTGGGCTGTGTATCTCAAGGACATGATAAGAGTTAACTTCAGGTTTTTTCCAAGGCATGTTTTTGTTTCTCATGCAGGATCGGAGCTTCAAAAAAAAAAAAAAGTATTTTAACAACACAGCTTTTTCCTAATTGCATGTGCAAAAAGAACCAGTTTAGTAATTTCAAAAATATTCCATTGTAACCAATTTTTTCCAGAGTCTAAACAATATCATGGCCATTCACTGTCAAAAATGTCATCTCTCCTTTTTGTAGTCATAGTTTCATAGCTAAAATTTTCAAACCAGAGAGTGTTGAAGTTGGCTCTGATGACAGGGGTAGACTGACTGGTAAGATGTTGTCCCAGCAGGGATTATTTCTCTAGGAAGGTGAGGTCTTCTCCTAAAGCAAAGAAAGCCTGTATATAAGGGAACTTTTAGGCTCTGGGGATCAAACTTATCCTATTTTTTCAAGATACAATTCAAAGGGAGTGGTTCTGGAACTGGTAAGTCCCATCTGTAAAAGAGAAAAAAGTCGTGCCCAGTGCCAAGGCTTTTTTCTATTGGAGGCGTCCCTCCCTGCTATAGATAGGGTAGAGACAGGTCTTCCACCTAAGCTTCCTTCCCTGGCTGGATTTAACCTGTCTTTTACCGAGGCAGGTGTCCCATTACCATCCCTCCTCATTCTACCACTGAGGCAGGGTAGATATGCACCAGGGGTAGGCCTGGTGGCATCCCAGACTGATGTACAATTCTTCACCATTAAAACCTTTGCCTGATTTCTGTTCCTCCTCTGATGCCACCTGGGGTGATATATGATAGCAAAAGAGGTGGTGAAGGGCCAGCCAGTGAGGAAAAAGAGATTTCTGTCCTCAAGCTATTATGGCCAATATTTCCAGTTCATGTCCACAGATTCCACAGAAAGAATATCTAAGGAGTTGAGACAGAAGCCACCGGAGAGCCTCCTCTGGTCCACTAAGAGCCAGTGTTACCAAAGAAAGAAGCCCACTGCACTTTTAACCTGACCAAATCTTAGGATTCCCGACCTGTGTCCTCAGAAATCTCATAGTCGCCAGCAGTGCCTCCATTCATATAGACCAGAGGTACAGCAGTTACAAGGACTCCCTTTTGGGTCGCTGAGGTAGGCGGCTAAGAGGGCAGCTTCTAGCCTGAGAGACGTTTCTGAAAGGTCCACCCAGCTCCCGAACGTGCTCCTGTATGCAGGGCATGAAAAGACAACCCAGGTATAACTTTTGGCTTCTAGCAAGACTGGGTGCTTCAGGACTGTCAATCCGAATTTGGGGGTCTCAATAATAGTACATAGTAACAGCATGGATTGCAAGTCCCTTGAAAATCTATAATTTGATAGATTAGGTTAGTAGTATCAGTTCCCAGGCAGTTACAAAATGGTCAAAGGACCAGGAAAAGGTGACCAAGAAAGGAAAGTTTGGTCCACATGCTTCGCCTATTTCTGGTCGCTCCTCTCGCAGGGACATTGTGTGCCCCTTGGCATTGGCAGGTTGATATAAATCCCTGACAGGCCCTCCTTTTGGGGCTGCCCTCAGTCATTTTGAGGCACCACAGAACTGCAAATCTCGCTTCACACTTGTTTTGTGCACCTCTGGCTTTTGATCACTCACTCACACAAGCACACCATGGAGTTAGTAAAGTAGAGAGCGAATTTACTAGGAAAACAAAACAACTAGAGCTCCAAGTGTCCTTACCTTGTCTTGAAGATCCTGGACAAGCCCCCAAGATGATAGCTTACGATGAACGATTCTGCCAGATTAGTGGTCTCTGAAGGAGAGTTAACTCCTGGACCAAGATAGGTCTCAGTCACTCAGAGCTTTGTGTGCAAAATTTCATTTAAAGTGACAGAACAGAGAAAGCTTCTGACATAGACATCAGAAGGGGGTAGAAAGAGTACCTGCCTCACTAGTTTAAGTGGGACCTTATATACTTCTCCACTAGCTGCTGAGAATAGATAAAAAGAATACCTCAAGGTTATAAGAGTTCCACCAGATCCTTTCCCAAGGCACATCCTGAGATAACTTGGACACAAGATTAGCCACAGAGAGCCGGTTCCATACAAGGTCTCTGGGTGAGATATACTGTTGCTGTGTAATCAGGGTACAAATCTTGAGATACAGGTTCCCAGGCAAGATTTGTTACAATTATACTCATTAACACAGAGCCTAAGAAAAGCATTTCCATGAATAAGGCATTGTGCTGTGTGTTAGTTCAGACCTAAAGAAAGGTCAGTTCTCAGGCAAAATACATTGTTGCACAAGGTCTAAAGAAAGCACCAGTGAGAACCTTCTCCTCCTCCTTAAAGGGCCTTGGACTGCCTGCTGAGCTTTAACTCTCACTCTGTGCATTTTTACCTTTCTACTGCAACTAACACCTCCTCTCTCAAATCTGCATTCTTACACACAATTTATGATCTCCCAAATGTATTGGTTCAAGTCTGTATTTTCTTCTACTACCTTTTTTTCTGATCTATACTCTATGAAGAAGAAGTGGAGGTCGCTCAGTCATGAGTCCCCATAGACTGTAGCCTGCCAGGCTCCTCTGTCCATACATTTCTCCAGGCAAGAATACTGGAGCAGGTTGCTATTTCCTTCTCCAAGGGATCTTCCCAGTCCATGGATTGAACCCAGGTCTCCCCCATTGCAGGCAGATTCTTTACCATCTGAGTCACCAGAGAAGCCCATATTCTTGAGTCTTGGTCTATCAAACTAATGCTTTAACCTAACAGACTCCACTCAAGTAACTGCCACTGAAGGAGCCTTCCTTAACCTCTCTTAATGTCTTTCCCAAGACTAGCTGAGTTTCCCTCTTTATTTTTATGTCACTATGATATTTTGGAATTATACCTTTTATAACACTTTACTTTTGCTACTATGTTTTAAAATAGGATTTTGCTTCACCAAATTTTGAGTGCCTTTGAAACTAAGTCTTCCATCTCATAATTGTTATAATCTCAGTATCCATCATTTAGTAGACACTAAATCAACAGTTGGAGAAGGCAATGGCACCCCACTCCAGTACTCTTACCTGGAAAATCCCATGGACGGAGGGGCCTGGTAGGCTGCAGTCCATGGGGTCACTAAGAGTCGGACACAACTGAAGCGACTTAGCAGCAGCAAATCAACACTTGTCAAATGATAGAATTAAAACTAAACAGATTTTTGCTTGATACTCAGTTGAATATAACATTAAACTCTTGACATTTTGAAATAAAAAAAAAAATAAGCAGCATGTTTCAACCAATGATGTTTTAGAAAACGTTTTCTTCTAAGTTTCTCTTTTCTGCTAATAGTTTCCTTTGTTTAAGGAAGCTAATTAGTAAAGTGCTTGATTTTCTTCAGTAGCCTAAAAATTTTGGATCTTCACAGTGATTTTAATATTTTAGTACTAAGAGAACTTTATTTTCTTCTTTATTATGCTGTTGATAGGATTCAATCCATCCTACTGTCCAGTTCTATAAATAGCTGCCTTTACAAAAAATTATTTGCTCTTTTCACTTTATGCTTTCTAGCTGTATATATATGTATATGTGTGTGTATATATATAGAGAGAGTAACATATATATCTGAGATCTGTAGAGTGAGTTAGCTAGCTGAATCCAGGAGAGCTGATGGTTTAGCTTCAATCTAAGTCATAAGGGTTGAGAACTAGAAAAGACAATGCTGTAGTTCCAGTTCAAAAGCCAGAGATAAAGATAACCCTGTATGCGAGACATCAAAAGAGACACAGATAAATAGAACAGTATTATGGACTCTATGGGAGAGGGCGAGGGCGGGATGCTATGGGAGAATGGCATGGAAGCATGTAAATTATCATATGTGAAACGAATCTCCAGCCCAGGTTCGACGCATGATACAGGGTACTCGGGGCTGGTGCACCCGGATGACCCGGAGGGATGGGATGGGAAGGGAGGTGGACGGGGGTTTCTGGAAGGGGAAAACATGTACACGCATGGTGGATTCATGTCAATGTATGGCAAAACAAATACAATATTGTAAAGTTAGAAAATAAACTAATTTAAATTCAAAAAAAAAAAAAAAAGCCAGAGATATAAGAAAGGGCAGCGTTTCAGTTCAAATTTGAAGTCAGGAAAAAAGCCAATCATCTGATTTTAAAGACTATCAGACAGAAAGAATTTTCCCTTACTTAGAGGAAGGTAAGCTTTTTAATTTTTTTTTCTTTTTAGTTTAAGCTATCAACAAATGAGGCTAATCTACATTACAGAAACCAATCTATTCCACTCTCCCAATTTAAACGTTAATTGTATCCAAAACACCCTCACGAAAACACCTAGAAAAATGTTTGAAGAAATATCTGGCCGCTTTGTAGTCCACTCAGTGTGACACATAAAATTAACAAATAATGTGTCTCTAATTACATTTGCATTATGCATGTAAAGTTTCTCTATCATAAAAATGCTGTGTGTGTGTGTGTGTGTGTGTGTGTGTGAGTCTTTCAGCCATGTCCGACTCTTTGTGACTCCATGGACTATAGCCCACCAGGCTCCTCTGTCCACAGAATTCTCCAGGCAAACATAGTGGAGTGGGTTGCCATTCCCTTCTCCAGGAAGCTTCCTGACTCAGGGATTGAACCCGGGTCTCCCGCATCGTGGGCAGATTTTTTACTGTCTAAGCCACGAGGGAAGCCCAAAAATGCTATAAATTATTTCAATTATAATGTTCATGTCACATTTAAAAATCCAGGGGAAGAATCTCAAGGCCATATAAGAATATGGAATGCCCATGGCTGGAATCAGTTGTGGAGAAGGTCAGGAGATAATTGAACGATGAATGTCAGTGACTGAGTAGAAATACAGTTCAACCATGTCCCCATGGTCAGATAGAAGACAAGAGATCATGTTTTTGGAGTGATTGTTCCTATACCCATGCTGCGTCATGCTAAGTTGCTTCAGTCATGTCCGACTCTTTGGGACCCTACAGACTGTAGCCTGCCAGTCTCCCCTGCCATGGGATTCTCCAGGCAAGAACACAGGAGTGGGCTGCTCTGCCCTCCTGCAGAGGATCTTCCCCACTCAGGGACTGAGCCAATGTCTCTTGCATCTTCTTCATTAACAGTCAGGTTCTTTACCACTAGTGCTACCTGGGAAGCCTGTTTTTACACATTAACCCCCAAATCCATTGATTGATGAAAAAGGAACGTCTTTCTTTGTCATGGGAAGTCCAAAATGGGTGTGTCTGATGAATATATGGTCTTGCTAAAGGTCACTCAGGTACCCAGGTCCCCCCTGCAATTTGGTTTACCTTGCTTTAGAATTCTGGATCCTTTGATTTCAGCCAGCATGTCTAAAAAAGGAGGTAGAGATAACACATGGGAAATATTTGGCCATGGCTAGAAATGACTTTTGTAATTTCTGACGTAACTTGCCACAAACTGAGTCACATGACCATACTAACTGTAGACAGCCTTAGAAGTGAAGTATGGCTCTGTCCAGAAAAAAAAAAATGGTTTGGAGAACAAAGGGGCAATCTCTGCTGAAAATGAGAAACAAACCACTGCAGATTTTATAGCAATGAATGAAAAAATTGAGGTAGAGTCCAGAGGGTCTCCTCTGAAATTTTTGTGCATGGTATATTGGATTATCTAAAGATAATACAATGAACAAATTCAACATTAAAATTTCTCCCTTGTGAAAGGATTCTTCTTTATCTTCTATAAAGTATAAAATTCTCTATATATTTTTTCAAATAGACATTTTATAAAAATTTGCCAATACATATCTGTAAATGGATGAATTAACATAATTTAAAAAACTGAATATTCCTGAAATTACACAATAAATGTCATGACATTTCCCCCCATAGTTTATGCCTAAACTTTAGCAGTAATATTTTTAACCCTAAGTCAACAGGAAAAAAAAAAAAAGAAGTTATGAGTTAGACTCTGATTAAAAAGTAAATCTTCTCCAAAACCTATTGGAATCAATAGGGAATTTAGAAAAAAATAATAAAAAATACACAAAACTTTTTGGGTGTCACTGAAGTCAAGAAAATGAAAATTAAACTACCCAAAATGTTTGATTTTGCTATTAGAATTTGAAAAGACAATTATTAAAATAAACATTGAGCCTGAAGGGCAATTTTTAAAGGTAAATATAATTCTGAAATTAAAGAACAAGGATAGAGACAGGTAGAAACTGCAATAAAAACTGTCATTTTCTCAGACAAATTCTTAATAAAATAAGATTTATATTATGCATTTATGTATGTGTGTATATGTATATCCATTAGTTGTTAGTTTGTTCAAGTGTGTTATATATATATGAATATGTACTATAAATATATAGTAATTGGTTTAAATAATTATTATTCATGTCAGCTATTGTCTGGAATATAACCATTAATGGATAGCTTGATAAGTCCTTAATAAGTTTGTGATATTATCACCATATATTATTCAGTATAAAATATCCTTTTTAAACAAATATTCATATTAAAAAGATATTTTAAATGCATATAGATATAGATACTAAGAATATATTTTACAATTAAATAAATGGTCAAGCAGAAGATAAAATGGCTCAGTCATGTCTAACTCTTTGCAACCCCAAGGACTATTTAACCCATGGAATTGTCCAGGCCAGAATACTGGAGTGGGTAGCCTCTCCCTTCTCCAGGGGATCTTCCCAACCCAGGAATAGAAACAGGGTCTCCTGCATTGCAGGCAGATTCTTTACCAACTGAGCTATCAGATCAGTTCAGTTGCTCAGTCGTGTCCAACTGCAACCCCATGAGTCGCAGCACGCCAGGCCTCCCTGTCCATCACCAACTCCTGGAGTATACACAAACCCATGTCCATCGAATCAGTGATGCCATCCAGCCATCTCATCCTCTGTCATCCCCTTTTCCTCCTGCCCCCAATCCTTCCCAGCATCAGGGTCTTTTCCAATGAGTCAACTCTTTGCATGAGGTGGCCAAAGTATTGGAGTTTCAGCTTCAACATCAGTCCTTCCAATGAACACCCAGGATTGATCTCCTTTAGGATAGATGGGTTGGATCTCCTTGCAGTCCAAGGGACTCTCAAGAGTCCTCTCCAACACCACAGTTCAAAAGCATCAATTCTTCGGCGCTCAGTTTTCTTCACAGTCCAACTCTCACATCCATACATGACTACTGGAGAAATCATAACCTTGACTAGATGGACTTTTGTTGGCCAAGTAATGTCTCTGCTTTTAAATATGCTATCTAGGTTGGTCATAACTTTCCTACCAAGGAGTAAGTGTCTTTTAATTTCATGGCTGCAATCACCATCAGCAGTGATTTTGGAGCCCAAAAAAATAAGTTTGACATGGTTTCCACTGTTTCCCCATCTATTTCCCATGAAGTGATGGGACCAGATGCCACGATCTTAGTTTTCTGAATGTTGAGCTTTAAGCCAACGTTTTCACTCTCCTCTTTCAGTTTCATCAAAAGGCTTTTTAGTTGCTCTTCACTTTCTGCCATAAGGGTGGTGTTGTCTGCATATCTGAAGCTATTGATATTTCTCCTGGAATCTTGATTCCAGCTTGTGCTTCCACCAGCCCAGCATTTCTCATGATGTACTCTGCATATAAGTTAAATAAGCAGGGTGACAATATACAGCCTTGATGTACTCCTTTTCCTATTTGGAACCAGTCTGTTGTTCCATGTCCAGTTCTAACTGTTGCTTCCCAACCTGCATACAGGTTTCTCAAGAGACAAGTCAGATAGTCTGGTATTTCCATCTCTTTCAGAATTTTTCACAGTTTATTGTTATCCACACAGTGAAAGGTTTTGGCATAGTCAATAGCAGAAATAGATGTTTTTCTGGAACTCTCTTGCTTTTTCGATTATCCAGTGGATGTTGGCAATTTGATCTCTGGTTCCTCTGCCTTTTCTAAATCCAGTGTGAACATCTGGAAGTTGATGGTTCATGTATTGCTGAAGTCTGCCTTGGAGAATTTTAAGCATTACTTTACTAGCGTGTGAGATGAGTGCAATTGTGCAGTAGTTTGAGCATTCTTTGGCATTGCCTTTCTTTGGGATTGGAATGAAAACTGACTTTTTCAAGTCCTGTGCCCACTGCTTAGTTTTCCAAATTTGCTGGCATATTGAGTGCAGCACTTTCACAGCATCATCTTTCAGGATTTGAAATAGTTCAACTGGAATTTGGAAGCCCATAAAATGGTTAAGGTTTTTTAAATTTCTTCATAGAGTCTGACTTTTCTGAATCACTTTGTAAGTCAAAGCCATACATACATACTATTTCCACACAGTATCATCTCTTTCCAATAGTCACACAGCAACTCTTTATTCTCCAATAAAGAGGGTATAGCATTTTTTTTAAAAGCATGTCATCTCTTGAAGGATTTTCTTCCAACAGTCTTCAATATTTTTCCAAGTTGTTGACATCCATTTTAATGTTTAGATGCTTGTTCTTAATCAATACTTCTTGCAAGTAAATGTTTCCACACAATGACTAGGGCTCATGTGCCTACTTTCACTGTTTCTTAATTTGTTGACTAAATTGTTGAACATTTACAGTTGGGCAGTCACACCACCAAACACAGCAGTCAAGTTGGCACATGCTGGGTTGATGGCAATTTTAAATATTATTGATTGTCAGACAATTTCAGTGATATTGAAAAGTGTAAAAACTGCTTTTAATATAGTAATATCACGTTCTTGAAAATGAATAGATATTGTCACATGGACAATCAATTTCTTCTTTCCTCCAGTTTATAGTTTATTAATAGGGTTTAATGATAGAATAGAAATTTATACTAAAATGTATATAGAATCAGAATTTAAGGCCACCTTCCAAGTTGCGGTTAGATATCTATGATATTTTCACAAAAAAGTATAATTAAAATTATATATTCTATAGGATCACCCACACTATTAATGAGAAAGTATTGCATTCCAGAAGGTTCACTGTATTTGGTTACATAAAATAGTTTGTATATGAACAGATTCTTGTTCAATAATTGTCAGACAAATTTTTGTACTCAAGAAAAACATATTTGAGTACTCACTATATTCTAAGAAGTGCCTTGTTGTTGTTTTTTAGTTGCTAAATTGTGTCTGACTCTTTGCAACCCCATGGACTGTAGCCCAACAGGTTCTTCTGTCCATGGGCTTTCCCAGGCAAGAATACTGGAGTGGGTTGCCACTTCCTTCTCCAAGTGATATCCTGACTCAGGGATATTCCTGACCCATGTCTCCTGCTTGGCAGGCAGATTCTTTACCACTGAGCCTTCTGGGAACCCCAAGAAGTGCCTTGGTGTACACATATAAAAATAGGTTAAATTTAACTTTCAACTCTAATATACTTTTTAGA
This sequence comes from Giraffa tippelskirchi, assembly GCF_054371585.1. Classification (NCBI taxonomy): domain Eukaryota; kingdom Metazoa; phylum Chordata; class Mammalia; order Artiodactyla; family Giraffidae; genus Giraffa; species Giraffa tippelskirchi. The sequence goes on along the minus strand of NC_137282.1, from coordinate 40,047,012 downwards.
AAATGAAGAGAACAAGAAATAATCAAGTAAAAGTGCAACAAGGAATGCCATAATTGAGTTTGGAACACAGTGCAATGGGTATACAGATGAAGGAATGGTGAATTGTCAAGATATACAAACATTTTTACAACTTAAATTTATAGGACTTTGTTCAACAAGGAACATCAATGGATAAGGCTATTCCGGCCATATGAAATAGCATAAGCCAAGACACAGTAGTAAGGATAGGAGTAGTTTGGCCCTGCTGAAATTATTCACTGCATTTAGAGAAATACTATGTTAGTAAAAATGACATTATATATCCATATAAGATGTTATACATCCATGTAAATATGCTAAGAGTTTCAAGCTTCATCATTGACACATGAAGCAAAAATAAACCTTTGCTGGTATTGTGAAAAATAGATTAAAGATGAAAGTATGGAAAGTTGACATCAGATTATAAAAAGAACCTAAACTCAAGATGATGTTACTCCACTTTTTCTAAGTGATTCTTGCCCATGTGCTTGTGTGCTAAGTCACTTCACTCGTGTCCGACTCTGTGTAATCCCATGCACTATAGCCCGCCAGGCTCCTCTGTCCAAGGGATTCTCTAGGCAAGAATACTGGAGTGGGTTGCCATTTCCTTCTCGAGGGGATCTTCCCAGTTCAGGGATCGAACCTGTGTATCTTACCTCTGCTTTGACAAGTGGGTTCTTTACTACTAGTGCCACCTAGGAAGGCATTGTTCCCCACAGTAGTAGACAGAATGGTCACCTGAATCCAATTCACCCATTCCTGTTCATTTTAGTTCACTGATTCCTAAGATGCTGATGTTTAATCTCGCCATCTCCTGCTTGCCTACATCTAGCTTACCTTTATTCACGGACCTAACATTCCAGTTCCTATGCAGTACTGTTTTTACAGCATCAGACTTTACTTTCACCACCAGACACATCCACAACTGAGCATCATTTCTGCTTCGGCCCAGCCTCTTCATTCTTTCTGGAGCTGTTCGTAATTGCCCTCCACTTTTCCCCAGTAGCATATTGGACACCTTCCAACCTGGGGGCTCATCTTCCAGTGTCATATTTTTCATAATATTCATGGGGTTATCGGGGCAAGAATACTGGAGTGGGTTGCCATTTTCTCCTTCAGTACTGTATTTTTTATTAGGGTATAGTTACTTTACAATGTTGTGTTAAATACTGCTGCTGTTGTTGTTCAGTCTCTAAGTCATGTCTGACTCTTTGCGACACCATGGTCACAAAGCCTGGTAGCCTGCCAGGCTACTCTGCCCATGGGATTTTCCAGGCAAGAATACTGGAGTGGGTTGCCATTTCCTTCTCCATGAGAATTTCCCCAACCCATGGATGGAACCTGCATCTCCTGAAGTGGCAAACAGATTCTTTACCAGTGAGCCATTAGGGAAGCCCAGTTTCTGCTGTACAAGGAATGGAATCAGCTACGTTCTGCGTTCAGTTACTTCAGTCATGTCCCACCCTGTGTGACTCCACGGACTATAGCCCACCAGGCTCCTCTGACCGTGGGATGTTTCAAATAAGAATACTGAAGCGGGTTGCCATGCCCTCTTCTAGGGGATCTTCCTGACCCAGGGATTGAACTTGCATCTCCTGAATTTCAGGTGGTTTCTTTAACACTGAGCCTCAGGCTTGTGAACCAGCTATATGTATACACATATCCTTTTCTGCTTGCGCCTCCCTCTCACCCTCACCCCCCTCACATCCATCTAGGTCACTACGTAGCACCAAGCTGAGCTTCCTGCATCGTACAGTAGGTTCCTACTAGCTGTCTGTTTTACACATGGAGTGCACATAGGTCAATCCCAATCATACTTATGGATAGTTGGGTAATAATGCAGTAGAAAACCGTGCAAGGCAGTGCTGGAAATCTTTGTTGCTTGAAGTGAAGGTTTATTGATAAGACATCGCATCAGAATTTGTAAAAGATAGAGAATCACATTGTAGTGAGTAAAACTAGTCCTCTCTATTCTTGAAATAATCAGTAAGTGATGTAAATGAGGAAGGGGATGAGGAAAATTCCTAACCTGCACATCATATCCGTTGAATCCACTCAGACCCAACCCTAGTCATGCTGTGTGCCTGCCCAGATATATAAAGCTTAGATGTGAATCCAACTTGCTCTTATGTTCATAGATTTCCATTTCTCACCAGCAACCAATAGAGCATCCAAAGAGAGTCCCTTGGACTGCAAGGAGATCCAACCAGTCCATCCTAAAGGAAATCAGTCCTGAATATTCACTGGAAGGACTGATGCTGAAGCTGAAACTCCAATACTTTGGCCACCTCATGCGAAGAACTGACTCATTTGAAAAGCCCCTGATGCTGGGAAAGATTGAAGGCAGGAGGAGAGGGAGATGACAGAGAGGGAGATGACAGAGGATGAGATGGTTGGATAGAAATTACCGACTTAATGGACATGAGTTTGAGTAAACTCTGGGAGTTGGTGATGGACAGGGAGGCCTGGTGTGCTGCAGTCCATGGAGTCACAAAGAGTCAGACACAACTGAGCAACTGAACTGAACTGAACTGAAGAATAACTGAGAATTTCCAAGTGTTCTTCAAATGTCACATAAGTCAAAAGACAAGCTAAAGATGTTCAAACTTCAGCTCTAAGCTTTAGGCAAACATATTTTAGATGATATTTATCATTCCCTTAAAAGTCATCCATAAATTAAATAGCCCATTGCTGGATGTAAGATTACCATTAAAATACAAATGTAGGAAAGTTATGATTAGATTTATTGACCTTTAAACAATATAAAATTAGAATCAGTTATATTTCATTTTTTCTAGGATATTTGTGTATAACAAAATCCATAGTCCGCTATAGTCAGAAACCATTGACAGGTCACCAGCAAAATATTCATTCGTAAGCCACAATAATGAACCTCTGGCTGAAGTAAAACCACAGGAAACATTTCCCCATAGATTTAGAAGAAATAGGAGTCACTCCTGTGGATCATTTGTGCTGCATTCTCTTGGCATGTGCTGCATGCTAAGTCACTTCATTTGTCTCCAACTCTTTGCATGCCATGGACTGTAGCTCACAAGGCTCCTCTGTCCAGGGATTCTCCAGGCAAGAATGTTTGAATGGATTGCCGTGTCCTCCTCCAGGGAATCTTCCCAACCCAGGAATCAAATTCTTGTCACCTGTGGCTCCTGCACTGCAGGGGGATTCTTTATCATTGAGCCAATGTGGAATCTCAGCACAGGGTAATAAAACTTGGTTTTAATTAAAACATGAGTGTGTCCTTGGTCGCCCCCTTGTGGTGGACTCAATAAAGTACTCACATGTTAGACTACTTTACCTCCAGATGTTCAAGACCTTCTAGCATTTTACAGTGAAATATGATGCTGAATATAATCTTAAAAGGTTTTTCTTGAACTCTGTGCTGGCGCTTTTTTTTTATTTCTAAGATTAAGTATATAATTGAATAATCTGATCAGATTGTGTTATCCTATGTCCCTGGGTGAAATCTAGTCTGTATCTTTATTTTCTATTATTGTTTCCCTTTTATATTTGTAGCTTTTATTGTTGCTAATAAGAGAGAGTTGCAATAGGTAGGTGCATATGCTCAGTAAACCTGACAATGTTAGCTCCGAAGGCCAATAAGAATGTCTCAACACACTGGTGGGTAAAATTTGCCTTGGGTCACTACTCTAGACCTCATGTGGACTCTTTTTTCTTTGTTTCTCTGAGAATCAATTTGTTTATTCCATTTACTAGCAATTGCAGCAAGTAAGGCTTACTCATGGTGACAGCTGGCATTTGGTCAGGCTATAGACACCCAGGATATAAAAGCAGCATATTTATTTCCCGTTGTCTCAACTCTTATAGGTTATCCCAGCAGAATATTCATCCCCATCCAGGGAAACTCATGCTTCATCCATGTACTTTACCATAGACTTAAACATCATTTTTATCTTTCACTGAACACACCTACATAGACCAAGAGTCAGAGAAGTTGAAGGATGATCCTGGAAAAGGTGGAATATTTTAGAGGTGAGCAGTTGTGTCATGCTTGATGTGCAAGTAATTAAGTAGCAGAATGGGTGATCTGGGGCTTCCTTGGTGGCTCAGTGGTAAAGAATCCACCTGCCAAACAGGAGATGCAGGTTCGATGCCTGGGTCAGGAAGATGCCCTGGAGGAGGAAATGGCAACCCACTCCAGTATTCTTGCCTGGAAAATCCTATGTACAGAGGAACCTGAGGGGCTACAGTCCACGGGGTCACAAAGAATCAGACATGTCTTAGTGACTAAACAACAATAACAACAAAATAGGTGATCTATAAAATGGATGTTGCTTCACTTCTTTCACATACAATCTACCCTCCATGTCCATGGACTCTAAGAATTCAGCCAACAACAGACAGATAAACTATTCCAGAATTTCTAAAAATCAAAACTTGAATTTACAGTATGGGTAATTATTTACTTTGTACTTTGAATTTACAACTATTTACATAGCATTTATATTGTATTAGGCATTATAAGTAGTCCACAGGTATTTAAAATATATAAGAGGATGTGCATAGGTTATATAGGCAAACACTATGCCATTTTATGTTATTTGAGTATCCTAGGATTTTGGTATCCTTGGGGGTCTTGGAATCAATCCCCAAGACACACTGATTGAGTCTTGTACCATGCACAAGAATCTCTCTATGACACATGATTTTTATTGGAAATTAGTAGGAAAAGGATTTCTGGGAAAAGCAATTTGGCCTAGCCAAGTGGATATATTATGAGGGCTTCTCTGGTGGCTCAGATGGTAAAGAATCTGTCTGCAATGCAGGAGATCTGCGTTTGATCCCTGGGTCGGGGAAGATCCCCTGGACTCAATTATGTTTTATTGTTATTCATTGTGTTAAAATATATGTGTTAAGTAGATTTTTTTTTTTACCTACTTAAAAGCAAACATTTTAAAACTTCTAACATTCCATAAATATATAGATTTGGTAAAACTTAAAATTTCTAGGAATTATTCCCTTAAACTAATATAAAAATATTCAGAGAGACTAAATTTGGTAATAAATATAAAGATTTGCCAACTGTTATAATATTTCATAAAATAATTATGGGGTATTTGAAACACTTTATTGATTATAGTTCAACTATTTTAATTTACATACAAGGATTATTTTGCCTTTCTATTGCTTTTTCTTCTAACATTGTCAATATTTCTTGCAATTGCTATTTACTGGAAATACAATAAATCAAATTATTATAAAATTTTAGTTGTGAAAAATACTTTGTCAAATACAAAACTAAATTAACCAAACCGGTGTCTTTGCGCAAATCATCTCCCTGACAGTAAACTGTTGCAATCCTGTTGTCATGTTCATATTCTGTAGACAGGATTTATTCTTTAGATAATGATAACTGTATTCCAGGAATAAAACAATAACAATGCTTATATATGTTAATTGGTGAAAGAGGATGTATAGTTGCATATGATTTAAGTTGAGTTATTTCTGGGTTCACTTATCTTTCCATAGGAGCTTACATTTAATCTGCATTACGTTCTTCTAAATTTATATCCAAATTAGAGTCCGCATGCTCCTGAAAAATTAAATATTGAATACTTTGTTGCATTAACAATATCAAGTAGAGTTAGACTCTGCTGTTAACACCTGTTATTATGTAGACAATCACTAAGCATACAATGATTTAATAAAGTTATTGTGTGTTTCTATGGTGATAAAGAGCTTGTATTAATAGACAAAAATAGTTGAATAAGCAATGGTGTTTCTTGCATTATAAAATCTGTTACCATTATCTGTATAACTCCTTAATCTCATACATTCATCCTAAATCTTCCCAAAGTATGTAACAACTTAAAATAGACTCTTTTGTGAAACTCTGTTGGATCTGCAGCTGGTTAATTTGTTCATCTCCAGTAGTGCTGAAATAGCCCAGTGACACCTAAATGCACTCTCTGGCATACTGTGAGAGAGCTAACACATCAATTATAGATGGCTCTGTTAAACTTTCCTGGAATTATGTGTCCCAGGGAGCTAATTTACAAGACTAAAGGATTTGATATAGGTGTCAATTAAGCTGGATTTGGATTTCCCATAATTGGCAAATGTTAATTGAAATGTGCTCTCATTTGTCAGTATAGTTCCAGTCTTTAGTATATTAATTCCACAGTTTTCCTTATTTCTCTTCAACATTTCACTAATAACTTTTACATGAAGTTGAATATGGTATTTTCTAGTGACAATTTTTCTTCTGATAGAAGAAGGCTGTAGAAGTTTGTGCACGTAATTATTTTACTGAAAAGGAAAGGGCGTAGTTGCTCATGGCACTGGAGGGCCATGCACTATCCTGCATTATTCCAAACACCTTCTTTCCATTGACTTTTTGGGGAACATTACCATATCCTGAGTCAGTATCTAAAATCACAGATGAACAGTTTTCTGGTTATCTGGATTGTAGTATAAGACTGTAACTTAAAGTTAAATGTTAAATGAGTTAGCCTTTCTACTCTCAAAAACAGCCTTTCTATTCTCTATAAAAAATATAATTTATGCATGTATATATAATATATATGTTCTTATGAATAGAAAGCCTGTATTTAACTTTTGTATTAATTATATATAATATAGCTAATGTATAAATTATATAATAAATCTGTGATTTTATATAATTACATATGGTTAATATATATCATATTTAATATTATTATATAATTAATACATAAATTTTCCCTTAGCAAACATTTAATGGTATTTTTCACTCTATTGGGAAAATATTAATGTTCATGAGATATTTCTTTCTTGGGATAAATACTAAAAATAGTCAATATCTCTTCAGGACTTATATGGGAGAAATTCAAGTGAATCTTATGGATCGATTAATTCAAACTTTATAACAACCATGTGGGATTAGCACTACTAATATTCTCATTTTACAGAAAAGAGTGAAATAAAACATGGCTAACTTTAGACCTGCACTTTACTAACTTTTCTGTTTCTCTCCAGAAATAATGAAGCATGATTTTAAATCATTATTAACTAAGGATTCCTGTCAATATCTCTGTGCAATACTGACTCCCTAAAAAGGTCACCAGAAAACTTATTGATTAAGCAAACTAATTGATGCTTTTGAACTGTGGTGTTGGAGAAGACTCTTGAGAGTCCCTTGGACAGCAAGGAGATCCAACCAGTCCATCCTAAAGGAAATCAGTCCTGAATATTCACTGGAAGGACTGATGCTGAAGCTGAAACTCCAATACTTTGGCCACCTGATGTGAAGAACTGACTCATATGAAAATACCCTGATGCTGGGAAAGAGTGAAGGCGGAAGGAGAAGGGGACGACAGAGGATGAGATGGTTGGATGGCGTTACCGACTCGATGGACATGAGTTTGAGTAAGCTCCGGGAGTTGGTGATGGACAGGGAAGCCTGGTGTGCTGCAGTCCGCGGGATCGCAAACAGTCAGACATGACTGAGTGACTGAAATGAACTGAAACTAGTTTTTAGATGAGTACAGGTGTGGAGAACCCTATCTTTTTTTTTTTTTTAATAAATTTATTTACTTTAGTTGGGGGCTAATTACTTTACAATATTGTAATAGTTTTTGCCATACATTGACATGAATCAGCCATGGGTTTACATGTGTTCCCCTTCCTGGACCCCCCACCCACCTCCCTCCCCATCCCATCCCTCTGGGTCATCCCATTGCCCCGGCCCTGAGCCCTTGTCTCATGCATCGAACATGGAATGGTGTTCTGTTTCACATATGATAATATACATGTTTCAATGCTATTCTCCCAGAACGTCCCACCCTCACCTTCTCCCTCAGAGTCCATAAAATTGTTCTATGCATCTGTGTCTCTTATTCTGTTTCGCATATAGGGTTATCGTTACCATCTTTCAAATTCCATATATATGCATTAGTATAATGTATTGTTGTTTTTCTGAACCCTATCTTGACTGAACCTTAGTGAATCTCAGAAGGGAATATCAGAGGAAGATGCATATAGGATCATCAGAGTCTGGGGCCATCTTTGCTGCTGCTCAGTCGCTCAGTCGTGTCTTGACTCTGTGACTGAATGGACTTCACACCCCTGGCTTCCCTGTCCTTCTGGCTTAAGGCAAATCTTTTATTACGAGGTGATTGGCGCTTGAAACATTTTTGACACAAAAGCTGTAGGCACAGGCAGGAAATGACTTTAATAAGCAAATTGATAAGTTGTCTGTTTAATAAGTTGTCTGATAATCAAACCTCTTGCCCAGCTGAGCAAAATGTTTCCTTTGAGAAGAGCTATTTGCCTAAATAAGTAAATTATGTTATCATATATTGGGTTATAGGATCTCCTTGAACCAAACACAGTATCTACCTACTGGTGTCTAGCCCTAAATTCATGAGCAAGAATATCTAGGGACAAAGTCAATACAAGTTGAAAGGGTAGGAGGGGTGGGGTTCAGTTCTTAGTTAAGATTGCTAGGCTATGTTAATGCAAGTCAATTCTCAACACCTTTTACAGAAAATAAAATTTCTCATCATATCATAAGAACAAGTTCTATCTATAAAATCTTGTGGGAAATCTTGGTAAAAAAATATATGCCAGATTTCTCTTTGGAGCTTAAGTTCAGAGGAAGAATAGATCATTGCTCTTGTGTCAAAAAAAAAAAAAAAAAAAAAAAACTGCTTCCCTCCCATCACAGTTACTAATCCCTGCTGTGGATAATTGTCCAACATGGAAGTAACTCCCATTATTAATCTAAGACTGATCTATCTAATACAATAGCCACTAGCCACATATAACTATTTAAGTTTGAACTTCGATTAATTCAAATGTAAAAGGCAATTCCTCAGTTATCCTAATTACATTGCAAGTGCTTAACAGCTACCTGTGGCTAGTAACTATCAGGTTAGATAACTCAGAATTATAGAACATTTCTATCATTAAAGAAAGTTCCATGGCACAACTTTAATCAAAGATAATTCTTCATGTTCTGAGAGTTGATTCAGAACATTTTCACCTTTAACAAAGCATAAATGTTATTCCAGAAATTTTAGAACAATAGTCTTATTTATGAATAGGTCTAATGCAATCAAATTATAATGAAGTGGCATTTGACGTTATTATTTTTCACGTGAACGTATCTTCAATTTTGTATCAAACTCACATTGGACTGTCAATTTTCCAATTCAATTTCTTGAAAAAACCTCTTGGGGCAATGGGAAATATTTTTTTCTCTTAGTGGTTGATTGAGAGTTCATTAGATATTTATGGGCACACTAAAAATACCACTGAGTCATTTCTGGAAAACGCAAAAGTGCATAAGAAGAATCCTATCATGTGCTATAAAACTTTAATGTATATTAAAATTAAACACCTATGACTTCATAGCTTTACTGTATTCCATGATAGGAAAACAAAAATTCATAAATGTGTGTAATATTTGTAAGTAGTTTATTCTGCTTGATTAGCTTCTTTCAAAACAGAATAATTTAGTGGAACTATAAGGGAGCAAACCATTTGATCCTTTGCTGTGAAATACTCCATCCTTGATATTTAACTAAACTTGAGCATCTTGAAGTTCATGGAATGAACTTGATAACACATGGAATGTGTATCCCAACACAGACAGCCCATCTGATGAATGCAGTAAAAGCACTTTCTGGTCTGAGTCTGGGCTGATACATTATTCCAGGTTCCCTTTTTAAAAGAAATACTTTGAAAGAGTAAGTTACCAAACCTTGTTCATTAAACATCAATGAGTAAATTATGATATATTAAGAAATAAATGCACTAAATTAGGACTTGTCTTATACACACACACACACACACACACGTGTGTGTGTCTGTGTGTTTTCTTAACTATTTGCTAATTAGTTCTTAGGGCTTACCAGCTTGCTCTGTGGTAAAGAATCTGCCTGCCAAAGCAGGAACCACAGGAGAAACAGGTTCCATCCCTGGGTCAGGAAGATCCTATGGAGGAGGAAACGGCAACCCACTCTTACATTCTTCCTGGAAAATCCCGTGGACGGAGGACCTTGGTGAACTACAGCCCGTGGGGTCACAATGAGTCAGAGGCAACTAAGCACTAAATGGTTCTTAAGGCTAAGTTCACCTAGTTATAGTCTTACATTTTTAATAACATAAATTAAGTCTCTAAAAACTTAGTAATATTTTCCACGGTCTCTAATAACTCCAGAATTTTAATTTAGGGCAAATTTTTTTTTTAAGTGATCGTCTCAATAAAAACACCTTACTTATACTATCTAGGGATGTGTGCTAGTTGCTCAGCTGTGTCCGACTCTTTGTGACCCCATTGACTGTGCCCGGCAGGCTCCTTTCTCCATGGGATTCTCCAGGCAAGAATACTGGAGTGGGTTGTCATTTCCTCCTCTTGCCCACCCAGGGATCGAACCTGGGTCTCCAGCGTTGCAGGCAGATTCTCTACCGTCTCAGACCATATATAAGATTTTGGTGAAGGGTGTACCTAGGAGGAGGGCATGGCAACCCACTCCAGTATTCTTGCCTGGAGAATCCCAAGGTCAGAGGAGCCTCGCGCGCTGTAGTCCGTGGGGTTGCATGAGTCAGAGACCACTGAAATGACTGAAGCGACTGAGCACTCAAGTACACATACTATAAATTAGTGAAAGATTCCTTTCCCTGGCATCACACAATGTGAACCAAAGCGGTGGATTATAAAATCAGGCAGATCACCTTGTTCTTTTAAGGGAAAATCCTACAGCCCTCTGTTTAAAAACTCCTCAACCCCAGCAGATCATCCACGCGCAAGAGGCGCCCGGCGGGCTCCGCGGCGCGCATGCGCAGTGCAAGCCGCGCCTGCCTGGTCGAGCGGCCGGCGGTTGGCCCCGCCTGGGCTCTGTGCCCTCTCCCAGTTTCCAGTCTCTTGTGTCTCAGGCAGCACATTCAGCTGGTTCGGCTAGGGTACTCGCCACAAGGAGGAGGCGGAGCTCTTCCAAATGGTGGCCCAGCGGCTGTAGCCACTGTACCCCAAGAGCTGCAGTCCCTGGAGGAGCCGCATGGCTGCCACGAGTTCTACTCACAGGTGCTGACTCCGACCTAAGATTCTTCTGGTGGGCTGGTGCAGCATTGGCCAAACCACCTTCATAAGGCATCTGATGAAGAAGGGCTTCACGGGGCTGCGGTATGCGGCCAAGCATGGCACTGACCCCTTCGCCACCGCCACCCAACACAGCCTTACGAGGACAAGGTGTCCTGCGATGCGCTCATAGGAGCCTCTGGTGGCTCCGCCCCCCACCCCCCAAGCTCATCATCTTCGGTATGGATTAGCTCATGAACTGACTCGTGTGCCCAGCTGTCCGCATAGGCCGCTTCGGCCCTCCCGGGGTCCCGTCTGGAGAGAAATAGCACTTGGGGAGAGGTTATGACTTGGCGGAAGCTTGGAGTAGTTCACCAAACATGTGGACCACATCATCCTGCTCTTTACTGCTCTTCAACTGGTCACCTCCGAAGAGTGTTCAGAAGTCATCAAGACCCGGAGGACAGTGTGTGCTGAAGTTCCAGGCCTAAAAGCCCTAGCTGCTGGACATGATGGACCATATGCTGGTCAACAACATCGCTTGACTGACGGCGATACCCGGCTGGGTGTGAAGGGCCATGGCCTTGGATGGCTCCAGATCAAGCTTTTTGGGCATGACTATGGCAAGGCGTTCCGGCAGAGACACTGGTGATGCTGAGTAGGTGGTGGACAAAGACAAGCCTGCCTGCAACGAGTTGTACAGACTGTCACTTTTCAGTGGCCAGATCAGGAGTGCCGATGCCAGGTAGGAGATGGTGAAGTCTGTGCTGCCTAGTACGGTCCTTGGAAAGGTCTGGAAGCTGGCTGAGGTAGACCCGAATGGGCTGCTGGACATTGAGAAATTTATCCTGGACAACCACCTCACTAAAGCCAGGCTGAGGGTCCATAAAGTGCCCACCCACCTGCCCCTTCGCCTCATCTCGTCCTCCAAGCAGAAGCACCAGTGACCGGCTCTTCCAGCCCATGCCTGTCATCCTGCCATCTCAGAACCTAACCAGGCAGAGACTGAGAAGACAGGAAGGGTCTCCAGTACTTAAAGGCTCTAGACTGAGCAGATGTTTCCTCAGCTTTTGAAAACGGTAAGAAAAAATATAGGATAACAGTACTGAAATACTATCTACTTACTCCTCCTTTGAAATTAGTGTACTAAGAGCCAGATGCTTAGATAAACACTTTAATATGTGTCATGCCATTTCACAATTACTACAACTCAATGGGAAAAGTTATCTGAAACAATGGTTATGGGATTTTGAATCTCAGTAAGACACCATAACTTTCTAAAGGGGTTATAGCTAATACATGATAGAACTATAATTGAAATCTGAATTTCAAGTATCTAGATCTCAAAAATAATTTTTTTCAAAGTTTTAGTAGTAACGCACAAATGCAGGAAATTTAACCTCCCATATCTGCTTATGGAAAAAACTATCATTACCTCCATAATTAAGGGTTTTCTTATCAAACCATTGAAACGGTTTCCTTACCTCAAGCAGTCCTGCATGGTTGATGTTTTCTGTAGTTAGTTTTGCTGTTTGGGAATATCATGTAAATGTGTTTTCTTGTGCCTGGCTTCTTTTGTGCTTAATGCTCTTGAGATTTTTCTATATTGCTGCCTACATTGTGGTTGATCATTTTTCATTACTAAGAAAATATCCCATCGCATAAATATATGCTTATCCAATCTGTCGATGGCTGTTTGGGTTGCTCTCAAGTTTTGGCTACTGTAAATTATTGGTTATAGGGGGCTGAAGATGAGTGAGTTTGATTGCCAAAGAGAGAAATGTCTATTTGGGTCTTCCATCCATTTTTTGATTGGGTTTTTTGTTTTTGATATTGAGCTTCATGAGCTGTTTGTATATTTTGGAGATTAATCCCTTGTAGGTTGCTTCATTTGCATATATTTTCTCACAGTCTGAGGGTTGTCTTTTCATCTTGTTTATGGTTGCCTTTGCTGTGCAAAATCTTGTAAGTTTAATTAGGTCCCTTTTGTTAACTTTTGTCTTTATTTTCATCACTCTAGGAGGTGGGTCAAAAAAGATCCTGCTTTGATTTCTGTCAGAGTGTTCTGCCTTGTTTTTCCCTCTAAGAGTCTTATAGTATCTTATCTTTTATTTAGGTCTTTAATTGATTTTGAGTACATTTTTGTCTATGGTGTTATGGAGTGATTGCTAAAAAGAATGAGGGAACATTTGGGATGATGTAGTTAGTTATGCCAGTATATATATTCAGGTGCCTTTTAATGTGTGTAAATTATATCTCAGTAAGCTTAATAAAGTATGTTTTTCATATAGAAGAATAAGCTGTAACACAAATATGACTGCTCCACCACCCTCCTTCAAGCACTTCAGTTATTTCCTAATATTCTTCAGGAAAATATGAAGCTTCATATTCTTAATACAGTAGCTTCTCTGATCTTCTTATAGGAAGAGAGTCTGTAGATCCCTCTTCCTGTGAACCTCAGTTCTTGGTAAGGATGCAAAGAAGAATTTGGAGTCTTACCTGTTGCAAGAGAGTTTATTGAAGAAAAGGAGAGAATAGAGAGAACACCTTAAAAGAAAGGTGGGCCAGGCCAAGGAAGGCAGTGGCCCCAGAGGGCTGGAGTGTAGATTTTATAAAGCAAGATTTTTGTCATAATCCAGGAGGTTGTTGATTAACAGTCTTAACTGACAGCTGCAGGTTAAATAACAGGAGGCTCTGCTGTGCATGTTCTTACCATAATTCAGTCTATTATAGTTAAATGTATGTATTCATAGAATATTTATGAAGTTTTAATGAGGCCACCAAAGGGTATCTAAGGACATGATAGCATAAGATGTGCCCATGTAGCAGAGTGAGAAATGTACCCTGAGTCGGCCAGTAGGGGATTTTTCTGGCCCCCTGACCATTTTGGAGTACTGATGGGGATTTGTTTTGGGTAGAGTTGACAAATAGCTTGGGGGGATTAGGCAGCTCTTAGGCATTCAGCCAGTGGGGCTGCATCTCACTGCTCATGGTTGACTTCCTGATTACCAGTCTGATTATACCACAGTTACCAATTTTACTTTCTAACTATGCAACTTGCTAAAGTTATCTTCTTACAGTACCTTCATGTCGGGTAAAAAATATGTTTCTTTCCTGCACATGCTGCAATTAATTTGTCTTTATACATTTCCTGAAGTGACTTTCTATTTTACTGTATTATCTATTTTTTCCTACACCCATTTGCACAATACCATACACACTATTAAGCATCAACATCACCATCAACAGATCAAATACTATCCACAACTCTTTCACTCTTCACTCTAATTGTAATTCATACTTTGGATAATGTGTTATCTCTAAATTCTGGGATTAGATTGTGGTTTATAATCTCTGCTCCACCATCCACATGGAAGAGACATCAAACCTTTCTAATCCAAATATTCTTCATTACAAGTCAAGGATATGATACAATAGCAATAATTACAGTAGTAGTAATTGATTCTTACTATGTTTCACATTGAGGATTAAACAAGAAAAGGAATATAGACAGTTCATCTAAACGAATGGCACATGATAAACATCTACCTACATTAGCTATTAGAAATAATGTAATAAATTAGATGACTTACCCCTCCTTTAGCTACTTTACTCCCTTTACTTTCTTAAAACACATTGGTATAAGTCATTCAAACATCTATATTGAAATTATCTCATAATGTTTCATATAATTATATTTTAATCTAGATTTAAACATTTCAATTAGATATAATTTTATACACCAAGTTGTTGTCACAGTATTTGGTAAATAGTAACATCTAAAGTAGTTTGTTGAACTATTTCAGTTGAAATAAGGAATACTTATTTTAAATGCAATGCTTTCCTTATAGCTAAAACAATTTGAGTGATTTTTTGGCTTATTACATAAACATATGGTGGAAGATACTTTCTGTATATGCCTAAACCCTCTTTTTCACATCAGTCTGTCATTCTTTTATCACATTTTCATGTCAAAAATACTTTGGTGACTAACTTTTTCTCCCCAGATAAATTTACTTCTTCAGCCCTTATTTAACATTTGCCTTAAAGAAAATTTAAGCTTATGTGAGAGAATTTCCTTTGAAGTCAACAAAATTCATGAGACTGATTTTTCTTAGTTTGATTTTAGCTAGCAATAAAAATATTCTAACATACACATAGCATAGACAATCCAACTGACTTTTTTGCTCTTTTCTAGAATAAAATACCTTAGTGGATTGGAATCTAATTAAAGTATGTTGTACATATATCCATAAGGAGTTCCTATAAGACTGCTAAAAGAGAAAGGACTGAAATGAGCAAAATATGTCTCTCAAAGCTTTATTTATTTTGAAGAAGCCAAAGCATTGATGTTAATAGTCATGATTTTATACTATATAGTAAACTTCATATACATATGGACTATACCATGCATAATAATATGAATATCAATAAATAAAAAAAGTAATATGAGTAATTTAAAAAATATGTAGACTGCTATTATAAAATTTTAGTATACTTTTAATAGCTTTTTTATATAGAATGAAGAAAAAGCTGTTCAGAAGCCTCAAGCAATAATAGTTACATGCACAATAGTTGGTTGGGAAATATTTATTAAATTAAAGGTTAAATACATATTTTCTCTGGATAGGAATGCTGATGATGTAACATATAATCATTGATCCATATCATAGCCAACATCTTATAAAAGCATGTATAGGATGGAGCTTCTGTTATTTTCTTGTAAAATGATCATAATAACCACTTTCATTTGATTGGAAAGCTGAATGAATTTATTAAAACAATGCACATGGTAAGCACTGGATGACTGTTAGTTATTGCCACAACTGTGTCTGTTACAAATACTACCATGACTTTTGCTTGGTTCTGCCTCTCTGTCCCTCAGTTTTGTTCACTATAATTGAGGTTTATAATAGCATGTCTATCTTTGTGAAGGTTAGTTGAATTAATTCACTGAACTCATTACTTTAATTCATTGAATTCAGGTAAAGAAGTTGTAAATACTTAGAGACTCTATGTAGAAGCAACAGTTAGAACTGGACATGGAACAATAGACTGGTTCCAACTTGGGAAAGGAGTACGTCAAGGCTATGTATTGTCACCCTGGTTTAACTGATATGCAGAGTACATCATGCTAAATGCTGGTCTGGATAAAGCACAAGCTTGGAATCAAGATTACCAGGAGAAATATCAATAACCTCGGATATGCAGATGACACCACCCTTATGGCAGAAAGTGAAGAGGAACTAAAGAGCATCTTGATGAAGTTGAAAGACAAGAGTGAAAAATCTGGCTTAAAACTCAGCATTCAAAAACAGAGATCATGGCACCCATCACTTCGTGGCAAATAGACACTAGACAGCAAATTTAAAACAAGAGACATTACTTTGCCAACAAAGGTCTGTCTAGTCAAAGCTATGGTTTCTCCAGTAGTCATGTATGGATGTGAGAGCTGGACATAAAGAAGGCTGAGGACTGGAAGAATTGATGCTTTTGAACTGTCATGTTGGAGAAGACTCTTGAGAGTCCCTTGGACTGCAAGGATTTCAAACCAGTCAATCCTAAAGGAAATCAACTCTGAATATTCATTAGAAGTACTGATACTGAAGCTGAAGCTCCAATACTTTGGCCACCTGATGTGAAGAGCTGACTCATTAGAAAAGACCCTGATGCTGGGAAAGCTTGAAGGCAGGAGGAGAAGGGGATGACAGAGGAAGAGATGGTTGGATAACATCACTGATTCAATGGACATGAGTTTGAGCAAGTTCCAGGAGATGGTGGACAGGGAAGCCTTGCGTGCTGCAGTCCATGGGGTCACAAACAGTCGAACACGACTGAGCTACTGAACAACAATATTACTTAACTGACTTCATCTAATGTTAAAGTTTTACATTGATTTCTCAGTACCAGTGTCCAACAAAGGGAAGCAGCCCTTATTATAGAAGTAATTGAGTGTAAAGCTGGGGAAGACATTATACTAGATGTCTAGAATATGTTCTAGTTCCAGGAAGTACACACATAATTAGAAAGGAGGAGACAGACAGGAGGCAAAAGAGAAGGGGGAGGGAGATAGTGAAATGGAAAGGAGGTAGGGGAGAAGAGAAAATGGAGAAGGGAAGAAAGAGAGAAGGAAAAGAAGACAGAATATTGAAAGAAACCAGGAGTTACCCTGAAGGATTTCCTAGTGACAACAGCTAGAACAATTTGAGCATTGAATAAAGATGTTTTATAACAAAAAAGGGAAGAGGTTATGGTACCTATTGGAATAGGAGACATGAAGAACCTCTTTGTGTAAAATGGAAATAGGAAAATGTCAAAATTCATCTAAGGCAGACATTTTTTTTCTGTAATGTGGAATATTTACTGTTAATCAGTCAGTTCAATCTCTCAGTTGTGTCCAACTCTTTGTGACCCCATGGACTGCAGCACACCAGGCCTCCCTGTTCTTCACCAACTCCTGGAGCTTGCTCAAACTCATGTCCATCAAGTCAATGATGCCATCCAACCATCTCATCCTCTGTCAATCCCCTTCTCCTCCTGCCTTCAATCTTTAACAGCATCAGGGTCTTTTCTAATGAGTTAGCTCTTCGCATCAGGTGGCCAAAGTATTGTAGCTTGAGTTTCAGCTTCATCCTTCCAATGAATATTCAGGATTGATTTCCTTTAGGATTGACTGGTTTGTTCTCCTTGCAGTCCAAGGGATTCTCAAGAGTCTTCTCCAACACCACAGTTCAAAAGCATCAATTCTTTGGTGCTTGGCTTTCTGTGAAAGTGAAAAGTGAAAGTCGCTCAGTCGTCTCCTACTCTCCAGGCCAGAATACTGGAGTGGATAGCCTTTCTCCTCTCCAGGAATTTTCCCAACCCAGGGACTGAATCCAGGTCTCCCGCATTGCAGGTGGATTGTTGACCAGCTGAGCCACAAGGGAACCCCAAGAATACTGGAGTGGGTAGCCTATCCATTCTCCAGGGGATCTTCCTAACCCAGGAATCAAACTGGGGTCTCCTGCATTGCAGGTGGATTCTTTCCAACTGAGCTATGAGGGAAATCTTTCTGTAGTTGGCAATTTAAAACATCATTCTCTGTGACTGTCTTTGTCTATATATACTTTTGAAAGTCTTTGTTTAAATGGAGAGTTGCACCTTTCCCAGTATAGAGACCACTGGTATAAAATGTAGGGTTCCTATTTCACATTTACTAATCTAAAATCCAGTAAAAAAATAATCTGTGAACTCCAAATTTAGTTAATTCACATATTTTTATTAAGTGCCTATTATATGCTAGTTACTCTCAGAAGTCCCTTCCTTTACAGAGCTTGCACTGTAG
This sequence comes from Giraffa tippelskirchi, assembly GCF_054371585.1. Lineage (NCBI taxonomy): Eukaryota > Metazoa > Chordata > Mammalia > Artiodactyla > Giraffidae > Giraffa > Giraffa tippelskirchi. The sequence continues at coordinate 40,028,632 of NC_137282.1, read as the reverse complement.
TAAAAATATTTACGTAGCACTTAGACATGTACAAGGTACATTTCTGAATACTGCACCTATATTAACTCATTTAATTCTTACAACAATTTTTAAATTTAACATTAATATTTTAATTTTTTAAACTAGTAAACCAAAATTAAGCAAAGGAAAGGAAAAGAAAAAAAAAAGAAATACTAGACCTTAAATGTTCACTTGAACATTTAAATTAAATATGGGATTAATTTTTGCAGATTTTGTCTTGAAGTATATGTGTTGACTTTATAAATAGTCAAAAACATATTACTTTTATAAAATGGTTAATCAAAAAGTTAATTGTCACGGACTTAAAAACAGCCCTATAAATAGCATTATTTGATTTCAGTAAAAGCAGATAAAAATCTGCTCTAGTGATTACTCAATTTCCATGGAAACTAGAAACATATATTTATAGAAAACTTGATACTTTATAAATATCAAATTGTACCATTATCTGCAGATGTGCCAGTTCTGTCAGACTTTGCCAAAAATATGTAACTGTTTCAAAACAAATGACTTTATGATGAAAATGGCAAAGTGAAAAATGCAGTGTCTCTACCTCCAATTTGTTTTATTTTTATGTAATGGAATGAGCAAAATTTCAATGTTAAATTTAAATTTAAAAAGTGACTGTGTTATATAATAGAATGTATCATACTTTGCTATTAGACACCAAATATTTAAGTTTGATAGTATTCCTTGATATTTTAAAGGTAAATTGACCTTAGTGCCTTTCATCATTTTGAAACTTTTAAAGAAGAATCACAAAAGTATCCTAACTGAAAGATACAATTTTTACTAAACATTAGTTTACAAATTATATTTTAATTACTTTTTTTGATATGAAATATAGAAAGATCTTATGTATTAAATGTTGAATATTTCTAGTCCTGCTCTAATGAAACCTAGGAAGGGAGTTGTTTTTTTTTTTTTCATACTTGCTATTCCCTCATTTCTCAGGTACATGCTTTATGTTACTTAGTGTTATAAAGAAAAAATGATACAACATCCTTTAAGAAACAGTTTAACAGCTCAACAGAGATAATTGTAATGCTTTTAAAAAACAGTTATTTGCATTAAAATATTTGGGTGGGGCAGTGCAATGTTAATCATATTTGCATCTTAAAATACCACTTATATCACATTGTTTATAAATGCTTCTCATATTTCAACTTGCCCAGTAAATAATTAATAAGTATTTATTAATGTCCAATGAAGTTATCTAGTACTCACTTTTCTCTATTTTGTATAATTAACATCACGTTAAAATATAACAAACTTTTTAATGTAATTACTAAAGCATATATGTCATTAGTTGCATTGTTTTTAATGAGATAATGGGCATAAACTTTTTCTGTTTTTATACTTTAATTAATTTTGGCATTATGTGCTCCAATTAATCTACCTCAAATTATTGAGCAATTATGCAACTATTCTTATTTAATATAGAAGTATTTTGCCAGGTACAATGCAACCTTATCATTGAATTATTTTTTAAACTACCCATGTCCTTTTTATTTGTGTATGCATGTTTATATCAGTTCCAACCTTTGTTGATACCAATTTGGCAGCAAAAGTCCAGGTTATCAGCCTTTCTGAACTGATGAAAGTGGTCTCCTTAGCAACCGAAGCACTGTAGAATCTCTCAGAACACCTGTTCTTCCCACTCATAATTCCTGCAGCTGAGATGTATGCACTTAAAAACGGCCTTTTCATTTTGTGCTTCCTGTGTTCAGGTTGGTTAGGACAGTGAGAGTTCGCTGAGCTTGGCTGCTCACATAGATCAAAAGACTCAAGTGTCTACTTGCTTTAGACTCATTATCGTGGTTAGCAATTAGTATATCTTCTTCTCCACCCTGGAAGTACTCCTCCTGTGTTTCCTTAGCAGCCGGTCCTCAGCAGCCAGACATAATGGTAAGATCTAGAAATCCAGCTAGGGCAGTAGACATCCTGTAAGTGCAGATGACAAAACGTGGCTCCGTTGTCACCCTCAGGCTTTTTATTCAGCCAACATTCATAATTCATTGAGCCCAGTAATATAAAAGGGCAGTGTGCCTGACTGCTTACGAAAATTACTGTCATATTTTAGCTTATAAATTTTTAAAATTATTCATTTTCTTGATTGTGTAAGGTCATTCTTCTCTTTTTCTTGAAAATTTGCCCAAACTTATTCAGATGCACTGTCTGTACTAAGCCTCATAAAAGAGATTTAAAGAAAAAAAAAAAAAGGCACTCATTTTCTCTTTCTTAGAACAAGTTCCTAAGAAACCTAAACTTAAGTAGTATTTTAATGTTTCATTTTAACAAGTCCTTGAACAGTTTCATTTAACTTGAGTTCTCATTTTTAAGAAAGCTGTTAGGAGATTAAGTAAAATAAAGAATGAATAAAAATAATCTCTATAAACATGCAACTTTTCCTATGTTGTGGAACGTTTCATAAAAAAACAAAAGCTTACACAGGGAGGGGATTAAAATTAATTTCCCACAAAATGATTAATTATCTTATCAAATCTCAATGTTTTCTTCATACACACTAACATATGCTCCTAAATCATTTAATTTTCAACCTTTTTTGGTTACAATCTGATTTTCTAATTAAGTTGGTAAGTCACTTCCTCAAACAAACCTTTACCAATTAACTTTTACAGGCAAATTGTTTTACATGTTCACCCAATATGAAATATCATTCTAATTAGAGGAAATAACTATTTTTCTATTAACAGGAAAAATGTGTAAAAAAGATTTATACTTTTATTTCCTAAAATATACTTATTTAAGATGCTTCGAGGCATCTAGTAGGCATTTCACTATTTGTCTATTTAAAATACAGATACTACAATCCTATGCTGTGAGAGATCCACCTATGTAAATTAAAGATGAATTATTCTGTTTTTTTTTCCCCCTCAAACACTAACATTCAACATATATCTTCCTTTTGGACATTATACCTATCCCAACATGTGCTAAAAAATCTAAGAATATAAATATTTAAACATTCCATGATGTTGTTTAGAAGCTCTTCTAATTCACTATATCATTTCTTTTGCATCTGGAAATAGACATAGCAAATTTGAGGAAAAAGTAACTTGAAAAAAAGTTAAATTTTACTTCTATCTTCTTTTCAGCAGTTACCCATGATAAGATACCGCAGTGGCCCTTGCTTTCTTTTCTAATATCACAGCTCTTTTCTTCCTCTTCCTCTTTTCTTCTTCCTGCCCTTCCATGTTCTTCTTTCCCGATGACTTTGCTCTTCTATGCAGAGCAAGATACTTTCTCTGTTCATAGCTCTAACCTTAGTGACTAACACAGTGCCAAACTTGTAAAACTTGGCTCTTTTTTGCTTTCTGAAAGATCAAATAAATCCCCAATTTTAACTATTACCTTTTACATCGAGCTACATTTACCCAGTTATCGTTTTACCTTTTAGTATCTGCAATCTAAAAGCATACATACAGAAAGCCAGACATATTAAAGTGAGCATCCTAATATGATTGTGTGTCATAGGGGGATTCTAGCTGCTGGAACAAATGAATCCCCGCATTTTCATGGTATGACACAATAGGCATTTATTTCACACTGATGTAGTAGTGCAATGTGCCGTTACAAGTCTGCAGGTAGCATTCCTGCAGGATGCCTATGTGGTGATTCACAGACTGAGCCTCCTTCTGTTTTGTGGTTTCAGAGGCCTCCAAAGACTGTCAGCATTCTATTAACTAATAGCGTTGAGAGAATTAGAAACATTTTTTTAAAGTACATTTGTTTTTAGAACAGTTTTAGATTTACAGAAAAATTGAGACTATAGCACAGAGAGTTCTCATATACTTTGCATACGGTTTCTGGATTAACACTTCATATTGGTATTGTAGTTGTCACAATTAATGGACTGATTCTGATACAATAGTGAAAATCCGTGCTTCCTTCAGCTTATTTAATGCCTTCTTTCTGTTTCATAATCTTACAAAGGATACCACATTACATTTATTTGCATGTTTTCTTTAGGTAATTATTAGGCTTTCTTTAGGATGCAACCATGTCTCAGAATTTCCTTGTTTTTGATGCCCTTGACTGGTCAGGTATTTTTATAGAATACTACTCTATTGTAATTTCTATGACATTTTTCTTCTGATTACACTGGAACTCTATGAATTTTTTTAGATGGAAGACCACAGAGATAAAAGTTTACTTCATCATGATGTCAAGAGGATTTACTATTCACACAATTTATCACAGTTTATACTAATCACTTGCTTGAGCTTCTGTTTGTCAGATTTCTCTACCGTAAAGTTGCTCTTCTTCCTCTTTTCCATTTTGTAGTCTTTGGAAGGAGATAACATGGTGCAGCTCACAGTTATAGAAAGAGAGTTTATATTCTCTCTCCTTGAGGGCAGGAGATCTACATAAATTCTTTAGAATTCTTCTGGATGAGAGATTTGTCTGTTCTCCACACATATTTACTTATGCAATTGTTTATATCAATATGAACTAATAGAAATTTATTTTAGCCTTTGGGTTGTATAATTCAGTTCTTCTTTATTAATGTTGCTACTCAAGTTTTCCAGCTTTGGCCATTAGGTGCTCTTTCAGTTGGGTCCTGCTGCACCCTTTGGATGTATATCCATTAATTCGTTTTGGTATTTGTTTTGGATTTCTGTGTTTCTTAGCACTTTGTTGCTCTCTGTTGTTGCTCGCAAGTATTACAAGCAATGCTTGTGCCAGATTCTCAGGCTTATCATGAGTATTTCCTGCCTCAGCCATTTCTTCAAAGATCCGTGGTTCCTTTTATTGGAGAATACTATTAGAAACCAAGATCTTGGTGCTAAATGTGCTTATTGCTACTGGAATGTTCCTTCTTTTAAACACTACAAGCTGGCAAAGCAAGGAAATGTGTGTGTACATTAGCCTATGTATATACATGCCTTTCAAAACACTTCTACATCTGTGTATAATTAAGCTAAGAACATATACAAACTAATGTCTCGGTTTTTTTCTATGACAACAGGAATCTTTCAGTCCTCCTCCTCTTATTTATGAACTGCTGTGCCAGCAGTGATAAATCTTGGCTGTCATCTATTTAACTGTTCGATTTCACTACACAAGAGTAGTACTGTTCCCATACCATTATGATAAATAACTTTATCAACAAAATGCACTGCTTACACACTGTGTTTTTGACTTCAGTCTCGTCAAGTTGAAGTGTAATTCATATACAGTGCTATGTTCATTTCAGGTATATAACATGGTATTTTGACCTGTATATGCATTATAAGCCTGCTAGGTTCATCTGTCCATGGGATTCTCCAGGCAAGAATACTGGAGTGGGTTGCCATTTATTCTCCAGGGGATCTTCCTGACCCAGGGATCAAACCCACATCTTTTGAATCTCATTCACTGGCAGACAGAGTCTTTAAAACTACACCATCTGGGAGGCCCCCAAACATTATAAAATGATTCAGGTCAGTTCAGTTCAGTTGCTCAGTCGTGTCTGACTCTTTGCGAGCCCATGGACTGCAGTACCCCAGGCCTCCCTGTCCATCACCAACTCCTGGAGTATACCCAAACACTTGTCCATTGAGTCGGTGATGCCAGCCAACCATCTCATCCTCTGTTGTACCCTTCTCCTCCTGCCTTCAATCTTTCCCAGCATCAGAATCTTTTCCAATGAGTCAGCTCTTCCCATCAGGTGGCTAAAGTATTGGAGTTTCAGCTGCAACATCAGTCCTTCCAGTGAACACCCAGGACCGATCTCCTTTAGGATGGACTGGTTGGATCTCCTTGCAGTCCAAGGGACTCTCAAGAGTCTTCTCCAACACCACAGTTCAAAAGCATCAATTCTTCGGCGCTCAGCTTTCTTTATAGTCCAACTCTCACATCCATACATGACTACTGGAAAAAACATAACCTTGACTAGGCGGACCTTTGTCGGTAAACTAATGTCTCTGCTTTTTAATATACTGTCTAGGTTGGTCATAACTTTCCTTCAAGGAGTAAGCGTCTTTTAATTTCATGGCTTCAGTCATCATCTGCAGTGATTTTGGAGTCCCCCCAAAAATAAAGTCAGCCATTGTTTCCACTGTTTCCCCATCTAATTGCTATGAAGTGATGGGACCAGATGCCATGGTCTTAGTTTTCTGAATGTTGAGTTTTAAGTCAATTTTTTCGCTCTCTTCTTTCACTTTCATCAAGAGGCTCTTTAGTTCTTCTTCACTTTCTGCATATCTGAGGGTGGTGTCATCTGCATATCTGAGGTTATTGATATTTCTCCCAGCATTCTTGATTCCAGCTTGTGCTTCATCCAGCCCAGTGTTTCTCATGATGTACTCTGCATAGAAGTTAAATAAGCAGGGTGACAATATACAGCCTTGACGGACTCCTTTTCCTATTTGGAACCAGTCTGTTGTTCCATGTCCAGTTCTAACTGTTGCTTCCTGACCTTCATACAGGTTTCTCAGGAGACAGGTCAGGTGGTCTGGTATTCCCATCTCTTTCACAATTTTCCACAGTTTATTGTGATCCACACAGTCAAAGGCTTTGGCATAGTCAATAAAGAAGAAATAAATGTTTTTCTGGAACTCTTTTGCTTTTTAGATGATCCAGAGGATGTTGGCAATTTGATCTCTGTTTCCTCTATCTTCTCTAAAACCAGCTTGAACATCTGGAAGTTCATGGTTCACGTATTGCTGAAGCCTGGCTTGGAGAATTTTGAGCATTCCTTTACTAGCTTGTGAGATGAGTGCAATTGGGCGGTAGTTTGAGCATTCTTTGGTATTGCCTTTCTTTGGGATTAAAATGAAAACTGACCTTTTCCAGTCCTGTGGACACTGCTGAGTTTTCCAAATTTGCTGGCATATTGAATGCAGCACCTTCACAGCATCATCTTTGAGAATTTGAAATAGCTCAACTGGAATTCCATCGCCTCCACTAGCTTTATTCGTAGTGATGCTTCCTAAGGCCCACTTGACTTTGGACCCCAGGATGTCTGGCTCTAGGTGAGTAATCACACCATCTTGGTTATCTGGGTCATGAAGAACTTTTTTGTATAGTTCTCTGTGTATTCTTGCCAATTCTTCTTAATATCTTCTGCTTCTGTTAGTTCCATACCATTTCTGTACTTTACTGTGCCCATCTTTGCATGAAATGTTTTCTTGGTATCTCTGATTTTCTTGAAGTGATCGCTAGTCTTTCCCATTCTATTATTTTCCTCTATTTCTTTTCACTGATCACTTAGGAAGGCTTTCTTATCTCTCTTTGCTGTTCTTTGGAACTCTGCATTCAAATGGGTATATCTTTTCTTTTCTCCTTTGCCTTTAGCTTCTCTTCTTTTCTCAGCTATTTGTAAGACCTCCTCAGACAGCCATTTTGCCTTTTTGCATTTGTTTTTCTTGATGATGGTCTTGTGGTAATGTAAAATAGCTACCATATTCCTCTCAGTTCCTCCCATCCTCTCTCTCCCTTTGTGTCTACAAATCTGTTCTCTATGTCTGTCTTTATTCCTGCCCTGCAAATAGGTTTATTAGTACCATTTTTCAAGATTCTATATATATGTGTTAATGTGCAATATCTGTTTTTCTCTTCCTAAGGTACTTCCCTCTGTATAACAGGCTCTAGGTTCATCCAGTTCACTAATTCCCAGTTTTTTAAGAAATCTCCATAATGTTCTCCATAGTGGCTGTATCAATTTACATTCCCACCAACAATGGGGGAAGAGGCTTCCCTTTTCTCCACATCTTCTCCAGCATTTGTTGTTTGTAGATTTTTTTGATGATGACCATTCTTAGCAGTGTGAGGTGATACCTCACTGTAGTTTTGATTTGCATTTCTCTAATAATGAGTGATGTTCAGCATTTTCTAATGTATTTATTGGCTGTCTGTAGGTTTTCTTTGAAGAAGTATTTGTTTAGGTCTTCTGCACATTTTATGATTGGGTTATTGTTTTTTTTTTTTTTTTGATATTGAGCTGTATGTGCTGCTTGTATATTTTAGAGGTTAATCCTTTGTCAGTTGTTTTATTTGCAGTTATTTTCTCCCTTGCTGAGGGTTGTCTTCATCTTTTTTGCAGTTTCCTTTGCTGTGCAAAAGCTTTCAACTTTAATTAGTTCCCATTTGTTTTTTGTTGTTTGTATTTCCATAATTCTAGGAAGTGTGTCATAGAGGATCTTTCTGTGATTTATGTCAAAGAATGTTCTGCCCGCATTTTTCTCTAAGAGTTACAGTTTCTGACTTTACATTTAGGTCTTTAATCCATTTTGAGTTTATTGTTGTGTATGGTGTTAGGGAGTATTCTAATTTCATTCTTTTACATGTAGCTGTCCAGTTTTCCCAGAGCCACTTATTGAAGAGACTCTTTTCTCCATTGTATATTCTTATCCTTTTGTCAAAGATAAGGTGCCCATAGGTGCCTGAGTTTATCTCTGGGCTTTCTATTAATATCTTGTTCCATTAGTCTATGGGGTTTCCCTAGTGGCTCAGACAGTAAAAAATCTGCCTTCAATGGAGGAAACTGAGTTTGATCTCTGGGTCGGAAAGACACCCTGGAGAAGGAAATGACAACCTACTCCACTATTCTTGCCTGGAGAATTCCATGGACAGAGGAGCCTGCTGCTGCTGCTAAGCCGCTTCAGTCGTGTCCGACTCTGTGCAACCCCATAGACGGCAGCCCACCAGGCTCCCCTACCCCTGGGATTTTCCAGGAGCCTGGCAGGCTATAGTTCATGGGCTCGTAAAGAATCAGACATGACTGAGCTATAACACCCTCCAAATTAGTCTATATTTTTGTTTAGTGTCCTTAATGTATTAGTCATCATTATCTTAAGTTTTCTCCCCAGTAATTCCAAAATATGTCATATATGAGACTGATTTTGATAGTTTTCTTGTCTCTTTATACTTTTTTCCCTTGTCTTATAAAATACTTGCAAATTTTTGTTGAAAGTCAAACATAATGTGTTTGGTGATAGCAACTTAGCTAAAAGATTTTTGGTGTGAAATTTTAAGTTTTTCTGGGTAAGTATTTCATCTTTTTTGTATCTGTAGGCACCTGAGGCTTCAAAATTCCTCTGACCTACTGTGTTTGTCTTTCTTGTTGTCCTGTGCTTCCCTAAGGATTCTTTCTTAAAGAAGGTCAGTGCCTTGCTGATCTTTCAGCTGCAGTTATAGTTTTTAAACTGGAGGCCTGTTGATTTGATAATAAAGTGTGGGCGACAGGAAGCATTCTGTAATCTTATGGTTAAATTGTTTGTTTATTGTTTTGGTCACACCATGTGGCTTGTGGGATCTTAGTTCCCTGACAAGGAAATGAACCTGGTCCACGGCAGTGAAAGCAGTAAGTCCTAACCACCAGACTGCCAGAGAATTTCCTAAACTGTGGTATTTTAATGGGCCTGTGCTGTGACATTCAAACTTATCTTACCCTGCCCTCCCATGCATGCCATAGGTGAGACAGTAAGGTTAGAGGGAGTGGGTTAGCATAAATTCTCTTTTACTAACTCAGATGAGGCTATGAAAAAGTACTTTTTTTCTTACCAAGTAAAATTTTTGTGTGAAGAATGATGTGGGTAATTTCAGCATAGTTACTTTTTCAGTCACTCTGCCGGAAACATGAGGCATTTTTCTCAGGAGTTCACTTTGAAAACATGGCGGAGTTCCTGGAGTAAACCTGTGAAAATGTGGGGATTCTTAAGACTGTGAACTGTAGAGTTTCTTACTCATACCCAAACAGACTGCACTCCACTTCTAGCAGTCCATCCAGTTCCTGTACAAGTATTCCTGATTGTGGCTTCAGTATCTTCTGCTCCTAGGAAGTCTGTGCTGGTTGTGATTATCTGATTCATCTGTCTCCCCAGTCTTGGGAGTTGCAGTGTGCCCATGAAAGTTTCAGAAGGACAAGTTTCAAACTCTATACATTTCAGAACTGAAACTGAAAATGCAGCATATTGTTTTTTTATCATTTCTGTCCAGAAGAGGCACATCACTTATGTATATACAAGTGACAAAGACTGTTGACATGGCCCCAGCTAACTGCAAGCGGTCTGGGGAATGTGGTCCTTGGCTAAAAAAGTGCTCTAGTCATTATTTGTGAGGAAAAGCACAAGCCTTAGTGGACAGTCTCTCATGCATGAAGCCTTTGAAGGAAACGTCAGAAATCAACATTTATAAAGTACTTCCTGAGCTTCAGCCACTATACTAGATATTTTTTATATGTGATCTTATTACAATAAACTGCTCAATTGATGTTTTACCTTAAAATTGATAAAACTCCAAAGGCTATATACTATGGAAAGTGGTTGATCTAAGTTAGAGATTTTATTGGAATTTTAGTCTAAATATGATAACATTTATAAAATTATTTGAAAATTAATAATTTATACTGGAAAATCTAATTAAAAAATTGTAGTTTTCTTCATTAATGAAATTTATTCTCATATATTTGCAATTGTCTCTAAATAAATTTACAATATCCTCACTCCTTTTCCTAAGGAAGATTGCAGTGTTTAGACCATAGCTGTTTTTATAAAGGCTTTGGGCTTTAAACAACTCTCCTCACCCATCCAGAATTTCCTTTCCTTTATATTCATCTCTGCTATGGTACTGTTGCCTGGAAAATCCCATGGGCGGAGGAGCCTGGTGGGCTGCAGTCCATGGGGTCGCTAAGAGTCGGACAAGACTGAGCGACTTCACTTTCACTTTTCCCTTTCATGCACTGGAGAAGGAAATGGCAACCCACTCCAGTGTTCTTGCCTGGAGAATCCCAGGGACAGCGGAGCCAGGTGGGCTGCCGTCTATGGGGTCGCACAGAGTCAGGCACGACTGAAGTGTCTTAGCAGCAGCAGCAGCTATGGTGAATAATATATTTTAGCTGTAGTGCCTCTTTGTTTTTCATAAAAAGGAAATATATTCAGATAGTAACTGGCTTCCTTGCTGAATTCAATTTTAATATTTTCTTAGTTGAATCTCCTGGGTATAACAAGTAGCCAAACATATCACCTGAAAATAATAACTCTGTAATGTTTTCAATATTTATACACATTTTATCTCATACCACTTGGCAGGACATTATAAAGCAATACCAATATTAACATGTATGCTTGTCTTTTTACACATCAATCTTTGCTGGGACCACTGCAGTGACCTCATAACTAGATCCCTGACTCCATTGTTATTCTGTACAATCAATTTCTCACATAGTGGCTTGTTTAAAGTCTGTGTCATGCATTAGCTGGTCATATCAATAACAGCTGGAACTATGAAAGTTAATCCAACAATAATAACTGCCATCATAATGATTTCCATAGCATCTAAAGTAGAGTATAGCTGCACAATTTTTGTTAAAATATCCCTTTTGCTTATTTTGATTTTCTTGGCCCTTTGACACATCTTGTATTGCTAAAGGAATTGAGAAAATAGGAAAAGCAAAGTTCTATTAACAGCTCTATTCTGTGGAGGGAGAAATTGCAAAAGTCTGGAAATATTATGAAATTGGGTTTCCCAACACATGGCAATCTGGCACAGAGAGAGTTCTAGGAATAGCTATCCCAATTTTATTCTCCTCTTTCTGGTCACCTGCCAACAGTTCTGCTGAGAACACTCACCTGGAAGCCAGAGGACAAGGGAGCTCTTAGAGGAAGTCCAGACAGGTTAGTTTTACTCAATACTCAATAGGTTGCAGAGAGAGAAAAAAAAGTAAAACAGCGTGGTAAAGATTCAAATGGAAATAATCCGGCATATGTAAATCCTATCCATTGTTGGGCTATGTCCATGCAAAACATTTTTTTTTCCCCCAACACAGAGAATATATAGAATTGTATCAACTGTTATGATATTACATGGTAATATCAATTCAGTCATAGTACTTCAGCCTTAAAATATTAATCACCACTGACTTTTATATAAGCCACTGAGGACAAAAGAGGAGAAAGAAATAGTTAAATAACATTAAGCAGAGTTTAATGTTATTTAGCCTTGTTTCTGTATCTGGATACAAAGTACCAATTGATAATAAAATCTTGGTTGTTTTTTTTTTTTCATTTTTCTATAAATTCTGCTGCCACCTTAGCAGAGGAGAGTACCTGAAGGGGTAACTTAATGTTTCATTTCTGCAAGATCTGAAACCCTAGTGACCTGTGTTTCTTGGATAGTGTACTTTAACCAGGACTGTTAAACCAGTGACTCTTAATAGGTGTCTCATTAAATAATCTTGTTTTCAGATTTGGTCCCCTTTCTCTTATTACTAACATTAATATGTAAGAGCAGCAAGATTCTACTTGAAAATCAGTATCTATCAGTGTGCTAACCAACTTTCTGTTTGTTAGTTGACTGGAAAACAGCATTAACTTCCAATTTAACATAAAAGCAAAGCAATATGTATGGGTTAATCAATGTATTCCTCCTTTTCTAACTAAGACCTTCATACCATCTGAACCAAATTGTGGGGATAGAAGCAAGCATTTAGTCAGTGAGTGATTTGGAGTTGTAATGAGAAAAGGGCCACTCTCAAATTCACTCTGTGGTTCATTCTTACTGTGGGATATGGCAATATATATTGGTTTTTGGTTTGAGGCATATGATGAAAACTCTCCAGGCATCCTTCAACTGAGACTATAATAAAAACTTCAATAGAACATTCTGCTCTTCTATCAAGCCAGCTGGTTTGTGGTGAAGGTACGCTAGAAAACCCCTTAAGCTCGAATTCACTGTCCCATGGCTTTCTCCATTAAAGAAGACCTTTTGTTGGCATTCTATGATTCCAAAAATGATGATGACAGAAACACTGCATGTAAATGAGGCCAGTCTGCATCCAAAGTAATATGTCTGTATTTTGAGGGATAAATAGCTGCTGTGTCAATAATGGAGAGGATCCAACAAATACAACTGCTATCTGGACCCTCTAGAAATATTGTGACATGAGTGACTAAGTGTTGGCCAATGTTTAGGGAAATTGGACACTCAGCAGGTTCTTTGTCAACCCATGCATACTTCCATTTCTTTCACGATAGCAGGTTTATTTGTAGACCCTTGATCGAGACTGAGGTGACAAGGTAAAAAGGCTAGATGGCATCTACAAAACTTGCAAACAGGTTTATTTGTTTTATTTTTAATTTACTTTAGAAATTAGTAAATCTTGTAAAGGATCAGATGGTAAATATTTTAGACGTGTGCTCCCCATGATCTCTATTGTAACTACTCATTTCTGTAACTCTAAGCACAAAAAATAGCCACATAGAGTACATAAATGAACAAATGTGGCTGTGTCCAGTAAAATTTAATTTATCCAAATAGATGGCGTGGCGGATTCAGTCCACAGGCCAGAGTTTACCTTGATCTACTTGGTTATTGAACACTTGATGAATTTTCAAGCCAGTTAACTGATAATGGGAAAACAGCAAGAGGCCAGTTTCAGCATATGTATCATGAGTCTGGTCCAGAAGTGGACTGGAGCTGTCTTTGCACAGGCTCCCATGAGCCAATTATATACACTTCTTGCTATCTCCAAATGTTGACCAAGATAGGAGTATTACACCATGTAAATCAGAAATTCTAGTAGTCAGGACTTCTGATCAATACCAACTGGGACTCTGGTTGAACATGACAGCCCAGCAGTGATATCAGCCATAGCTCATGCAGTTCAATTGTCTTGAAGTCTGGTTTACCGTTTGCCAGTTGTATTTTATAATGTGCAGCTTCTCTACCTGTCTAGTTTCATGATTGGATAGGTCAGATTATATACTAATGTATGATGTTCTGTTATATATCTGCTTCTCCAGCTTTAGAAATTGTCTGATTATTTATGTCAAGCAAGGTCTCATTAGACCGCCCATCCATTTCTTTCATGCAGACCCCACTGTCAAACAGCCATGATCAGATCCCTTCTAGTCAAAACACTGTAAGAGCTGTTTTGGTTTTATCACGTGTTATGATAATTAAGTTCCCATGTCTTTGCCGGATAAGCATAAAAACTGGTTTATATTCCAATTCTAATATTTCCAGTGTAATCTTAGAAATGTAATATTTTTGTGGCTTCATCCACATTTGCCTCTGCCTATATAGTTTGGTCCACTTCTTCAAAGAATTCTCTAACGCAGGGTAAAGAGGGTAACCACCAGGCCTTAGAAGTTTTGTTGTTGTGTTAGTCACTTAGTCATACCTGACTCTGACTCCATAGACTGTAGCTCACCAGGCTCCCTCTGTTGATGGAATTCTGCAGGCAAGAATAAGGGAGTGGAATAGCCATTTCCTTCTTCAAAGGATCTTCCTGACCCAGGGATAGAACCAGGTCTCTTGCATTGCAGGCAGATTCTTTATTGTCTGAGCCACTAGGGAAGCCTAGAGGTTTTGTTAGGAAGTAACTAAGCAGAAGCAACATTGTTGACTCATCTCAACATTTTCCACTATTTAAACATGATAACTTGTTTCTCTATAAAACAAGGCCAAGTCATTTCAGCTTTCAGCCTCCCTTACTTCAGCCATGAATCTAGACATGAGATTGGCCAACTCACAAATTATAAATGGCCCTCCTAGGGAAATGATTCAACATAGCCTCTGGAGGTATGTTTTTCTGTGCTATTCTGGTCTCAGTTTCGCTGAGTCAAAGTTGTGGTTGGAAAAAGCATTTTTTAATGGATAACAGAATTGCTTACGAAAGGAACTATTTCAGATGTTTGGGGAGGGCTCTGAAAATGGCAAGTAATGGCATAGTTCTCAGGGACATCAGTAGAAAAGATCTCTCCTACTGTCGACCTGATGAGAAAGAGGGAGAAGCAGTTTCTTTTAGGATGATTTACCCATCAAGCTGTGTCACATTTAGTAGAGAATAACAGTAAACATTAGTGAAGAGAGGATGGCAGGGAGGGGACCAGAGGAATAAATACCCCAGCTTAACTAAGCCCATTAATACCCATGGTTCTAGGGAGACCACTGAGGCTGTCAATTAAAGTCAGAGCTGTAGGCCACAGAGCTGATTCAAGAATAGACAAGAGTGAATTTGTAGAAGTCTAGATTGCAGTCCACAAGAAAATATCTATCACAGATATAGCATAATAGACATAAAAGTTATTCTAAGAAAACTATAAATTAAAAGGAAAAGTTAGGGAAAGAAATAGTCTCAGAAAAGCAAAGAAAATTTTTCAAAGGTGAATGATTTGGTCAGTAACAACATTAGCAATAGCCACAATGATTATAACAGTTTCCACTTATTAAATATTTAATGTTTTCCAGGCATTAGGGAAATTGCATTATTTCTTAAAATGTTTGCATGTGACATTAAATGTTTTTTTCTTAATGACGAGGAATATATATCTCAGAGAGCTGTGTAACATTCCTAAGGTCACACAGAAAGTAAGTTAAAAGCTATTGTCTTCTCAGGTTAGACTTTTAAATATTGGATTTTTCACAATTGAGTCAAGTGCTATGTGCAGTTGAGGAAGAAAAGATGTATATGTTGGATTTGACAAAGATGCTCATTAGTGATCATGGATTCCTGATATTAAGCTTATGGACACCATAAGAAGTAAAAGCAGCACCAATAGATCCTCAGGAATTTGTTTTTGAACAAAGAGAAATACGTATGATGGTAACTAAGGGCCACCGGTGTCAGGTGTGTGTGTGTGTGTGTGTATTTAACACACATTGATATTTTAAACAGGACACATATACATATTTGAAAAGAAATAAGCTGAAACATTTTGCAAAGAAAAAGTTGAAAATATTTTTGAGTGGGTGATAGGCGGACAGTGGAATCTCAAATTTTGTAGACAGCGTTAGTTTTGGTGTTCAGTTTAGTCACTCAGTGGGGTCTGACTCTTTGCGACCCCATGAACCACAGCACGCCAGGCCTCCCTGTCCATCACCAACTGCCGGAGTCTACCCAAACCCATGTCCATTGAGTCGGTGATGCCATCCAACCATCTCATCCTCTGTCCTCCCCTTCTCCTCCTGCCCTCAATCTTTCCCAGCATCAGGGTCTTTTCAAATGAGTCAATTCTTCACATCAGGTGGCCAAAATATTGGAGTTTCAGCCTCAACATCAGTCCTTCCAATGAACACCCAGGACTGATCTCCTTTAGGATGGACTGGTTGGATCTCCTTGCAGTCCAGGGGACTGTCAAGAGTTTTCTGCAACACCACAGTTCAAAAGCATCAATTCTTCAGTGCTCAGCTTTCTTTATAGTCCAACTCTTAACATCCATACATGACTACTGGAAAAACCATAGCCTTGACTAGAGAGACCTTTGTTGACAAAGTAATGTCTCTGCTTTTTAATATGCTATCTAGGTTGGTCATAACTTTCCTTCCAAGGAGTAAGTGTCTTTTTATTTCATTGCTGCAATCACCATCTGCAGTGATTTTAGAATTCTCTTGTTAAGACAGAATGAGCATTATAATGGACTTATTTATTATTTTTGTTTCACTAGACATCTATTTTTGTATAAAATGTTTGTAAGCATGTCGAATTCCTACACACAGAGATACACTATATTTGAGATAAGGATATTAAGAAATTATGCTTTTGTCTTCTATCTCCTTTTATCTTTAATCTCAGACATCTAGAAAATATTTTGTATTATAATGATAGTTATATTTTGACATTGACTTTTTCTGCCTAGGCTATTAACTTGTAAATTGTTTTCAATTTTTAATTATTTGAAGCTAAAAAAAAAAAAAAATCAAATTTTGTGGCCTTGAATATCTTTCCAAAGAGTCTGTTTAGCATTCGAAAAGTAGAAGAAAGTAAAGTAGCTTTCATGACTTGGAAACAGTAAGTAAATCTCAACTTCTTTTTCTTGCTTATGAATGAATGTATTGGTTTCCTCGTTTAATCTCATTGATGAGTTCACTTCAGCCTCCTGTGAGCATACTCACTCCTGTGAGTATAGGTGCTGTCAACTAAAAATGGTAGTTCTGAAACCATATGCTGTTCTCATGTACATTGAACCCTGACAGTGATTCTTTACTTTCTACATCAAACTATCTATAATAATGAAGAAAATAATAATCACTCACTGTCAGCGAATGCTTTTTATAAGTCAGGTACTGTTATAAATAACATGCAGATTCTTTCATCCTCACATCACCTCTCTGTGGAAAGTTCAAGTAAGATTACATCCATTTTACAGCAACAGTACAAGATGGTTAAATAACATGCCCCAAAATAGTTGCTCAAAAGTATTTGAGCTGCCTGGCTGTCAGTGTTCGGAGCGTACATGATAACCATCATCTAGATATGCCACTCCAGCTGACAAAACTAAGACCCTTAACATAATCCTCATGTTTTAGTCCCTGTGTTAATCCATATGTTTGTACTGAATGGACTGAAGAAAATAGATATGTAAGCCTTTCATTTGTCTCATTTGGGAAGAACTTAGTCATGGTGTCTGTGGCATTCCTGAACTGAGTTGCAGTGAATTTCACGATCCTTGACAAGGAGTTCAACATACTTTATGATAAAATTTGAATTAAAAAGACATTGAAAATAATTTAGTTGATATTTTAACTTCAGGAAAATGAGATAATTGTTTTTCTTCTTAACTGCCCTCTCCTGCCCTCCTAATTTGCCCCTGTTATATCCACAAATGCACATCTGAAGGAAAAAAGCGTAGCTACAGAAAATTAAGGGCAGAATATCTAAAGCTAAATATAACTGCCTTTTAATTTACTAAAATCAACTGAATTTTACCTGGCATTTTGACCTAGTTGTCATGCATTATTGTTGTTATAAGAAAAACATGAATTTCTGAAGATTAGTTACCTACATTTAAAGGTGCCAAAAGGTGCTCTTGATTTAATCAGAATTTATTGTTATTTATGAAAGATTAAAACACCAAATAGAAGGAAATAATACATTATTCAATATTTATCAGCTTCCCTGGTAGCTCAGTGGTAAAATGAAACAAAACAAAAGAAAAACTGGCTGCCAATACAGGAGATGCAGTTTTGACTCGGGGGCTGGGAAGATCCCATGGAGAGGGAGATGGTAACCCACTCGAGTATTCTTGGCTGAGAAATCTCATGGACAGAGGAGCCTGGCCGCGTGCTATTTTAAAATATATATTTTAATCTAAATCAATATGGTTTATGGTTTCACAGTTTTTTCACAATTATAATTTTTCAGTTTTTCTATAATTCAGAATGTTGGGTTGGTTTACTCCTCTTCCCCATTTCTTGTTTCAACATAGCAAAAATTTGAAATGATGGACCACTTGCAGCTCAAACAGGTGGGATTTTATTAAGCAAGCAAACAGCAGTATTTTTTGGACAAGCTAGTTATACCTTTGTTACAGATCAACAGCTCAAGCAGAAAGCAGGCAGCTGGCAATGCACTCCTGAGAGACAAGGGCAGACCAACCGGGAGAAGCCTCATCCCTCTTGACTTCCCTTTTCATACTTTATGTCTCCTCTGCCTGGAGGCTGATTCCTTATGCCCTATGCAAATAGAGGATTGTACCAGCGCTTGCATGATTGGTTACACCCAGGATTGGTTACTTTTAGTTTTACCCTCCACATGATTCTGCCATCTTGGACTCTCTTTTCTGTTCTAACTACCTGACAAATAGAAGGTAAAGAAAACAGTTTTTCAATTCAGTGTTAATTTATTGTGTTCAGATGAGCAAAGCAATACATTAGTAATGTGTAGCAGTTTCCCCAAAATGAATAAGAAAATGAGATTTCACACATTAGTTTAAGTGGTTGAAAATAAGTAACATTTTCTTTTTGGAAAAAAATCTAATATTATATAAATTAAAAAAAAAAAGATTCAAAAGAGAAACTGGCTGCCCTGTAAATGTGATTCAAAATGCCCTGGAAATAAGAAAATCATTGTTTGTAATTGATCACATCAACATCTATCTTCTTTAGTGCAAATTTCTTTTTCTATTGTCAAATAGTTCTCACACTTCTAGAGTTAGTTGGTTTGGTAAAAAGTTACTAAAGCAATATCTGTTGGAATCCAGAATGTTACATATTAATTACATGAAGATTTTCCAATTTTTCTCTAAGCCTGAGCAAAATTTTTTCATATTTAAAAATAAAGATAATTAAGGACATCTGTAATGACTTATAGTGTCTCTTGAATATTCATAGTTGGGTCATTATCTTTCCAAGGGCAGTAGAAACTGATTGATTCCTGAACTGCCTAGTGGGCGTATTACTTTAGGCATCAACAACTAGGAAAGAACTCTAAATTGGGTTTATGCCTAATAGTGAAAACAGTACATGAAGCAGTCTCTTCTTAATGTAACTTTTTGCTATGAATTTCCCTATTTTAGTTAAGTCTGTGAGATACTAAAATCCTCACTGAGATCAACATCATTATCACTGTTTCAAATGCTTCCCTTTTTACATTGTGAGATGCAGTAAAGGGTTAAATATACAGAAATTATTTATGCATGAAAATGTGAATATGAACCTTTTGAACAGTTCTTCATCAGACTATAGAGACTAATATACTGTATAGCCATATTTTACAGGAGGATGGTATTTTGGGTTACAGTGGTGTGTTGAGGAAATCAGCTACTTTCTTTCTAAAAATATATTTGTTTCATAATGGTATATTTAGTATTATAGATTTAGGTGAAACATTTTTTAAAGAACACATTCCACACTGTTTGAAATCATTACATAAGATTTAAGGATAAAGCCAAGTAAAACTACAAGGCATTATTAGTATTGTACTTTGATTTAACAATTCTGAAAAAATATTTGAAGCTAATATAAAAGTTTTAATTTACCTGTGAATTTGATCATTATTTATAAGCTAATTATGTTTATGACTATTTCCATTTGACTCTCTTTTCTTGACCATCCTAGGCATGTAAAATATTTTGAATGCATATTGCCAAATTTATATGTATTCATTCCATAAATGTGTAAATATGTCTCCACATATGTAAAAGTTCTTCACTTTCTGGACAATTTGATCCAACAAAGGACACAAATATTAATCAATGACCATTTAAATGATGTATACCATTATTTTGTGACATTAAAAGTCATACATTGTATTAGGATTTCCAAAGATTGATTTGAATTTTATGTTATTTTTGCTTTGCATAAAGCAGTATTATTCAATTGATACTTAGTAATACTAGACTTACAATCAAATAACAAAGACATATTTTAATAAATTATAATTATACATAATTTTAATGGAAGCAAAGAAAGAGCAGAATATGACACTTAGATAAGTTCTGAAATAAAACATTTCAAAAAACTATGCAGAATGTTCCTATTATTGTCAATTAATGTATGTTTTGATACAATAAGAAATCTATTTATTTAAGATTTATAATTCATAGTAGCCTTTAATTACCATTAATAGGAGCTGCCATTTGTTTAATGCTTATTATTTCCAAGACACTAAAATAAAGGTATGATATCCATTATTTCACAGTCTTTATGAAAATTCTTCAAGGCGTGAGTTATATATTCCTTTTTATGTGAGCACATAAGTAATCTGCCCGAGGTCTCAGAGCTACTTGGTTGATTAGCCAATACTCTGAGTCTAAATTTTAAGGTATTTCCATTATACTCTGCTCTCATTGTATTGAACTTTGAAATATACATAGAAACTTTATGCCTTTATGCAATATTTATCAGAATAAAAATTGTGCTCTATATTTTAATATATGATATCAGCCCAAACTGAATTGTGAACTCCATGGAAGCAAGAATAGTGTCTGCTTCAACTTTACATTTCCTCTAATTTTTTGAAAAGCAGCATAGAAATACTCAGAAGATATCAAGTGAGGGCCAGAATGTTCCAGTTCAAATTCTAACTCTTGAGTCAAACTTACTTACTGGAAGTTTCAGTAATCATTTCAATTTCCGTACTGATTAAATGAAGACAATAGTAGTAATTACATTATATTGTTACGTGAATGCAACATTAATGATTAATACATCCAAGGCATTCAGTGTTTTTATCTTTAGCCTTAATATTTTGCTAGAGGTAAATGCTTATTACAGATAAAGAATACAAAGTTTATTGTTATATTTTGTGTGTATATATATTCATATATATACACACACAGGTGGTGCTAGCAGTAAAGAAGTTGTCTGCCAGTGCAGGAGATGTAAGAGATGTGGGTTCAATCTCTGGGTCAGGAAGATCCCCTGGAGAAGGGAATGGCAACCCACTCGAGTATTCTTGCCTGGAGAATCCCATGGACAGAGGAGCCTGGTGGTCTACAGTCCATAGGGTCATAAAGAGTTGGACATGGCTGAAGCAACTTAGCATGAACGTAGGTGTGTATGTGTGTAGTGTGTATATATGTGTGTGTGTATATATATATATATATATATATATATATATATATATATATATATATTAGTCAAATATATATATTTGGTCCAGTGTAAAATGATGTTTTGATCCACACAGCCAAAGGCTTTGGCATGGTCAGTAAAGCAGAAATAGATGTTTTTCTGGAACTCTCTTGCTTTTTCGATGATCCAGGGGATGTTGGCTATTTGATCTCTGGTTCCTTGGACTGCAAGGGGATCCAACCAGTCCGTCCTAAAGGAGATCAGTCCTGGGTGTTCATCAGAAGGACTGATGTTGAAGCTGAAACTGCAATACTTTGGACACCTGATGCGAAGAGCTGACTCATTTGAAAAGACCCTGATGCTGGGAAAGATTGTGAGCAGGTGGAGAAGGGGATGACAGAGGATGAGATGGTTGGAAGGCATCACCAACTCAATGGACACGAGTTTGGGTAAACCCCAGGAGTTTGTGATGAACAGGGAGGCCTGGCGTACTGTGGTTCATGGAGTTGCAAAGAGTTGGACCCCACTGAGCGACTGACCTGAAACTGATGTTAAGAATGACTTGGTGTGGTGTAAACTGATGTTAAGAGAACATTGCTGGAAATTTAACCAAGGGCTCCGTATCAACCTAGAGAGGTGGGATGGGCAGGGAGATGGGAGGGAATTTCAAAAGGGAGGGACTATATGTATCAGTCAGTTAAGTTCAGTTGCTCAGTCATGTCCGACTCTTTGCGACCCCAAAAATCGAAGCACACCAGGCCTCCCTGTCCATCACCAACTCCTGGAGTTTATCAAAACTCATGTCCATCGAGTCGGTGATGCCATCCAATCATCTCATCCTCTGTTGTCCCCTTCTCCCCCTGCCCACAATCCTTCCCAGCATCAGGATCTTTTCCAATGAGTCAACTCTTTGCATGAGGTGGCCATAGTATTGGAGTTTCAGCCTCAACATCAGTCCTTCCGATGAACACCCAGGACTGATCTCCTTTAGGATGGACTAGTTGGATCTCCTTGCAGTCCAAGGGACTGTCAAGAGTCTTCTCCAACACCACAGTTCAAAAGCATCAATTCTTCGGCACTCAGCTTTCTTCACCATCCAACTCTCACATCCATATATGACCACTGGAAAAATCATAGCCTTGACTAGACGAACCTTTGTTGACAAAGTAATGTCTCTGCTTTTTAATATGCTATCTAGGTTGGTCATAACTTTCCTTCCAAGGAGTAAGCGTCTTTTAATTTTATGGATGCAATCACCATCTGCAGTGATTTTGGAGCCCCCCAAAATAAAGTCAGCCACACTTTCCAATGTTTTCCCATCTATTTCCCATGAAGTGATGGAACCAGATGCCATGATCTTAGTTTTCTGAATGTTGAGCTTTAAGCCAACTTTTTTACTCCCTTTCACTTTCGTGAAGAGGCTCTTTAGTTCTTCTTCCCTTTCTGCCATAAGGGTGGTGTCATCTGCATATCTGAGGTTATTGATATTTCTCCCGGCAATCTTGATTCCAGCTTGTGCTTCCTCCAGCCCAGCATTTCTCATGATGTGCTCTGCATATAAGTTAAATAAGCAGGGTGACAATATACAGCTTTGATGTACTCCTTTTCCTATTTGGAACCAGTCCGTTGTTCCATGTCCAGTTCTAACTGTTGCTTCCTGACCTGCATACAGATTTCTCAGGAAACGGGTCAGGTGGTCTGGTATTCCCATCTCTTTCAGAATTTTCCACAGTTTATTGTGATCCACACAGTCAAAGGCTTTGGCATAGTAAGTAAAGCAGAAATAGATGTTTTTCTGAAACTCTCTTGCTTTTTTGATGATCCAGCGGATATTGGCAATTTGATCTCTGGTTCCTCTGCCTTTTCTAAAACCAGCTTGAACACCTGGAAGTTCATGGTTCACATATTACTGAAGCATGACTTGGAGAATTTTGAGCATTACTTTACTAGCGTGTGAGATGAGTGCAATTGTGTGGTAGTTTGAGCATTCTTTGGCATTGACTTTCTTGGGATTGGAATGAAAACTAACTTTTTCCAGTCCTGTGGGCACTGCTGAGTTTTCCAAATTTGCTGGCATATTGAGTGAAGCACTTTCACAGCATCACCTTTGAGGATTTGAAATAGCTCAATTGGAATTCCATCACCTCCACTAGCTTTGTTCGTAGTGATGCTTTCTAAAGCCCACTTGACTTCACATTCCAGGATGTCTGGCTCTAGGTGTGTGTACACACCATTGTGAGTATCTTGGTCATGAAGATCTTTTTTGTACAGTTCTTCTGTGTATTCTTGCCACCTCTTCTTAATATCTTCTGCTTCTGTTAGGTCCATACCATTTCTGTCCTTTATCGAGCCCTTCTTTGCATGAAATGTTCCCTTGGTATCTCTAATTTTCTTGAAGAGATCTCTAGTCTTTCCCATTCTGTTGTTTTCCTCTATTTCTTTGCACTGATCACCAAGGAAGGCTTTCTTATCTCTCCTTGCTATTCTTTGGAACTCCGCATTCAAATGGGAATATGTTTCCTTTTCTCCTTTACTTTTCCCTTCTCTTCTTTTCACAGCTATTTGTAAGGCCTCCTCAAATAGCCATTTTGCTTTTTTGCATTTCTTTTCCATGAGGATGGTCTTGATCCCTGTCTCCTGTACAATGTCATGAACCTCCGTCCATAGTTCATCAGGCACTCTATCAGATCTAGTCCCTTAAATCTCTTTGTCACTTCCACTGTATAATCTTAAGGGACTTGATTTAGGTCATACCTGAATGTCTTGTGGTTTTCCCTACTTTCTTCAATTTGAGTCTGAATTTGGCAATATTGTGTTCGTGATTTGAGCCACAGTCAGCTCCTGATATATGTATACTTGTGGCTGATTCCTGGTGAGGTTTGACAGAAAAAAAAATCTGTAAAGCATTTATCCTTCAATTAAAAAATAATTAAAAATTTAAAAAGAGATAAGATTGATTTTTAAAGGCATATGCTTATACATTTTTCTCCCAAGTTTTGTCTGAACAGATGAGAAGCAAGAAGTTGGTTATCATTCTCTCTGCTTGAGACTAGGGCTATTAAATATGGCATGAACATCTAAACAGCACAAATTCTCTTTCTGGGTACTAAACTTTTAAATCTAGAAACATGAGGCTACCATCATCGAAGCTCGACTTTGACTATCATACTTTTTAAAACAATATGAATTTACCCAGCCTCATACTCTGTATCTCTTGTTCTCTGACCAAACTAAAAGGTTTCCTCATCAAACACCTCTTCCCAACTCTCATTTTCATAATGGGTTATACTTTCTCTAATATTAGCCAAACTTCCCCTCTTCTTTCTTTGTACATCTGAGATTTTAAAACATCAGACACTATACTGTCTTAGTTCCTATCTCAAACTCTGGTCATTTCAGCAGTCACAAGGTTAATACATCTAACACATTAATCTGTGTTACTTTACTGACATTTGCTTTGACCCCATTCCTTTTGACATTTGTGATGACTCAAAACATCTATCCTCTGAGACAGTAAATTTGGCTCTCTATACTATTTCACAAAAATTTCACAGTGATTCAGCCCTCTCCCATTTGATCCACTTCATCCATCTTTAATTTCCTGGAAGTAGTCTGTTTACCAGTCTAATTTCTATTGACAATTACGTTTTCCTCTATGGAGTTATTTCTCAGATAAATTTTAGTCAGTCTCTTTCTTTAAGGCATCACCATTTTTCCACATTTCTGGCAAATTTCCAGTGATAAGCCTACTCACTTTTCTCTGACTCACTTTTCTCCAGGATGCAGAGAGTTCTTAGAGAATATCTTTCAGCCATGGTTTCCAACAGAGAATGAGATGGTGGGATGGCGTCACCAACTCAATGGACATGAGTTTGAGCAAGATCCAGGAGTTGGTGATGGACAGGGAAGCCTGACGTGCTGCAGTCCATGGGGTTGCAAAGAGTCCAACAAGACTGAGCGACTGTACAGAACTGAACTGATCCAATCCCAACAAAAACTTAAAGACTAACTATTATTGTAACAACAAAGCTTTTACTTCTCTCTGTTTACTTATTTATCCCGCAGTCTACAGAGGCTATTGTACATCTTCTCCTGTCATCCTAAGCCTCCCTTGCCCCATATTTCCCTTTAGCAGCCAACTCTCCATTTTGCCTTGAGACAAAAATAGATGTTACATGAAAGAAACACAAATACACACATTTGTTGTTACTGCCAACCCACTGACTTACCAGCTAACCTGTTCATATTCAAGTTTTTTATTCACTTCTACTATTTTCAAAGTAAAATATCAATAGGTGGCTCTTCTCAGTCTAATCTAAATAACTTAAATGGATCATGTTCCTAGTTCCCTCTGTATTACTTTCTTTGTTTTATGTGCAGCCTCCACTGTCTCTAAGGAGTCCTTCTAATAGTATTTTAAACATGCACAATTGAGATCTCTTTTGTAAAACCCACTAATGGAAAAACCAATATAGTTGTCCTTTGATCCTGAGTTTGTCTCTGTCCGCAGGCTATTCTCTCATTGTCTTCCCCACTAAAACTTTATGAAAAATGCATGCATTGCTACTGACTTCACTTACTTTCCCACTTGCTTATTCTCAATTCCGTAAACATGGGCATCTTGACCACACGCCTTGATGACACTGGAAAATTATTTTCAAGGCCACTAAAAGTCTTTGAATATGTAGAGAATGATCATTGTCAGTCTTTACCTTAGTTCACCTCTAAGAAGTACTCAACACCCTGTCTTTTAACATAGCATCATGTTCTTTGGCTTTCCTGTAAACATCTAATCACTTCCAAGCAACATCAATATATATTCAACGAGCTGGTGAAGAAAAGACTGCAGAGAAAGTTGCCTTCATATCCTGCATCTTGTTTATTTTTTAACATCCTTTTCTGACATATTTGTTGATGCTCAGTTCCTAAAAATGCTTCAGTCTCTAAGGGATTTTGCATAGGTATGCTCTGACTTAGAATACACCTATCTTCACTAACATACTCCTTGTTCATCTGTATAATAACAATAATATTCTTTAATCTGTTAGTGTGCATGAATTGTCCCTTCCTTCTACTCCCAGAGAAACCTCTATTTTTGATGTATGTACATACATAATACGAAATTATTGTTTGCCTGGTCATTCATCTACTTCCTACACAAGACTTTAAGGTATGTGATGGCAAATCATTCATTCACTCCTGTATTTTTGAATTCAGCAAGTGTTTATTGTGCCTAAGATAAGTTTTTGTATTTGTTTTTATGACATAACAGTGAACAAATCGTACTCAGTATCTAATCTCATAATGTATTAGATGAGGCATAGTCTAAGACAAACAAATGTATAAGTATTTGTCTAATTTCAATTATTTTAAGTGCTCTAAAAGAAAAATACAAGGCTTTTCTTTTAGATTAAGGGTTCTATGCCTACAAATCAGTTTTCATGATGATAGGATATTATTCCAGAAAGTTGTCCAAATGATTTTCACAGCTCAATGATTTAGCAAAATATAACTGAATATATTTCTTACCATCATTGCGTTTAAATGTCTGCACTTCATCTCCCATGTGTTTATCATAGACTAATGAATGGGTTATTTTCTGTTTTACACAAGGCAAAATGGGAAAACGAAAGAATATTAATATTGCATATTCCAAAGATTAAAGAACTACTAGGTGATGAAGACTAGTTATATCCTGTAGGGTTTACTAAGAGGAATATAGAATAAATAGGTAAAAAAAAAAAAAAAAAACTTTTGGGAGATAAAATAGCATTCTGAAGAAACATACCCAGATCACTGTTGCTGGGTAGGAAGAAACCAGGATACCTTAGGAGAGAGATAGCATCCAAGTTTTCATGTTGATTATCACCCCAAATTCTTACTCATTACTGTTATCACCTATTTTTCTCAGTGATCTGCAAAAGAAAGAAAATAAGCAAGCAAAATAAAAGCAGATTAGGTCACCAGAAAGAAATCTAATATGTCTTCAGTCAAATTTTTGGGCATTTGTATTCTCTCTAGTCCTGACATTTAACATTGTGTTTGGCATGAATAGTTAAATACTATGCCTCTCAGGAGAGTGTGCAATGTTATTCTTACTCTGTGTCAGCTGGCCTGAAGGAATTCATATGAAGTTAATATTCATGCTTCTTTTATGTTGACATATATTCTGAAGGACTGAGAGGAGCCTGGGGTAAAAATTTAGGTAGTGAACTTTATGAACTTTTCATGCAGTGTCTATTAGCATAAAGTTTTACGTTTAGTTAGCTAACATACCTGGCACCTTCTACCCTAATCAGGCAGTTTACTTAATATCTCCTATAGTGTCCATTAAAAAAAAAACAACCTTTCTACCTGATATGAATTAGTCTCCTTTTTTTCAAGTATGCAAAGGTTATCTGCCTAGGACCAGACTGGACACTTTCATTCATGAAGATTTTTCTAACCCATCTGACCTACCTACATTAGTTATGATTTCTGAACTGTAGTGAAATGTATTTTCTCTCATACCATGTATTTTATATAAAATGAATTCTAAACTTTTCCAGATTGTCCCAGAATTTGTAGTCCCTATGGCTAGCATTGGTATTCTTTTATTGCTTTAAATTATGAAAGTCAGGTATATAAGTATGTAGTTGGAAGTTTTAGTGAAATGTTGAGAAGCTCTTTCAGATTCTTGCAGTGTGCTTGGTTAGGACATTTCATTCATTTTGAGTGTTTTTAAATGAATATGTAGTAGAAAGATTTACAGGACCAACATAAATAACAAAGATCTTTGAAAGATTAAAATGTCAAAGGATTAGCAAAATGATATCTGAGCATTTTCCCCCTTTCTGCACAAAACCCAACAATGGAAATGATCAATCTGAAATGAGTCTCTCTTTCTGACATCAAGGTAAACAGTGCATTAGAGCTTAGGACTCTGGTAAAAAATTGTATCTGTTCTTACAATCAGAGTTTTCAGTAATCCTAGGGATTTTTGAAGACATCTATCCATGCACTTTTTTTTTTTTTAAGCAATGCTCTTATATACCAACCTCAGAATAAACACACACACACAGACAACAAAATGAAAACAAAATAAGTACACTGTAAGGCCAGACACTTTTGATCAGTTTATTAAAAGTTAAATTCTATCAAAGTCATGATTTCTGTCTTCAAAAAAGCTCCTATCACTTGCTCTAGCTAGCTAGATTTATACTAACCCTAGGACCAAAGATTATCAAAGGAGAGATACTTCTATTTCCATCCTTATACTCCAAAAATTTGCCCCTGTATTATGAGACAGTATTTAAATTTACTAAACTCCGTTTGCCTAAAAAGTCTTAAAATTGTAACCTCTCATTCCAGGTTTAAAAGATGCCACTT